>NC_092500.1:46292874-46963290 GCF_047511675.1 Marmota flaviventris | reverse complement strand
TAGGACAAGGAAAAATTTAATACACCTTTATTATTTAAAAATAATCACTTAAAAAGCATATAAATTGAAGTTGTTGCATTATTCTTTAAGTACTGCCCTTAGGATCTGAGCTTAAATTGATGCTAGGCCACTTTGCTTAAACTCACTGGATCTCAGACTCCTTAATTGCAAATAAGGATAATGAAACTCATGGGGTTGTTTCACATCATAAAATGTAAGGAAGGAAAAATATGTGAATTTTTCCAGCACATAATACACATTTGCAAATGATGATGATGATGATGATGATAATAATAATAATAATAGTAGTAGTAGTAATTCTTACTTCACATATATAGCTGGGAAAGCTGTGTGGGCATACCCTGATAAATATTTGAAGAAGTCAAGGTTGGTAAAATTGGTTAGTGAGTGAAAGTTTGCAGCAGTGTTATAAATATAACAGTGATCACTTGAGATGAGACCATTTTTCATACCCCATAGACTTAAAAATTTTACCTCATGTGTTTACAATTAGCACACTGTTTTCTAATCAAAAGGCATATTCACTGCAGAAAAACTAACAAGCATAGATAAAAAGAAAGAAAATTATTCCATAATAATGATACTTAATTGCTAATAACATTTTGTGTATGGTCTTCAAGTCTTTGTATGTATGTCAATTACTCAATATATTATTTTATGTTTTAATTTTTTTATAAACTAAATATATCTTGAATGTCTTTTCATGTCTCAGATTTATTTAAATGCTGTTTTCACACATTCTGTAGTATCCCTTTGTGTAGATGTAACAATTGTTTATTTAACCAATATCTTATGGACAGTAAGTTATTTTCAGTTTTTTACCATTATAAACAAAACTGCAATAAACAATCTTGTACTTAAGTGTGCATTTCCATGATTATTTTTTTAGTTAAGGCATTTAAAAAACTAACTCAAAATCTCTGAGTTTGAAGAAATTGCTAGACACAAGGGGCATGGAAGAAGCATGAAGCTGGACTCTTGGGATCCTTAGATGCTGACTTAGTTTAGATCCTCTTCATCTCTGGTCCAGACTCTTCCAGTAGGTCTGGACTTACTTCCAGTAAGACTTCCTATCTCTAACATCTCCTAGTTCAATGTTTTCTTCCAGATTTTACTGGAATGAAATATGATAATAAACCCCAACTAGCAGCCCTTCAACATACTATGCTTGTTAATCTACTCCCTGTGTTTTTCTCTAGCCTCATCTATCACATACTACCTTTTCCTGAGCCCCTGGCAAGCAATCAACCTGCATCTCTGTTCCCTATACCTCAAATGAGCTTGCCCTCCATTCCTTCAGATCCTCTTCCAAACCCTAGGGGCTTTTTCATAGAGCAGTTTTTCTAAAATGTCTCCAATATATACCATAATCATTAGAAATGATCTGCTCTAAGTGTGAACTCCTGAGGGCAAAGATTTGGCTTTAATCTTTTCTCCCTCTGTACCACTGAATACATAGAAAGCAACACTTATTGCCTGCATAGATGAAAGTTTGCAAATAAACCAGTTAGAGTAATGCTAGGCACAATACTTATGGTCTGATGGCTCTTCCAGTCCTTCTGGAAACAGGGGAATTTGAAGATCGTGGTAGAACAGTTTTAGATTTGAGTGAAGAAGCCAAGCTTATGCAGGTACAGTAAATGCTACAGTTGAGGTCTAGTTTAGTTTGAGTCTTATTTAAATATCAATAGACTGAGCATTAGCATTCTAAAGACTTATGGTGATTTTGTTCATACCAAAAAAGTAGTGCTTTGTTTTGTAATCAAGTATGATTAATTTTTACTCTCTCTTTTTTGGCATTTGGTATTGTTTTGACTGTCACTCATGGTGAGGAGGCTGTTTCCCTTTTTAAAAAAAGAACAAAATGACGGTGGCTCTAATTTTAGTTCCCAAGTTTGGATCTTCCTAGTTCATATAATTAGTTAAGAGAAAGATGATACTGGAGAAACATTAAGTTTCAATGAGTAAACCAATCTTTCTAAAATGAGGACTCTCTTTCAATTTTGGTTGATTTATATACAAATATGAACACACACACACACACACACACAGTATTTTCTAAGCCACACAATACAATTGACTCCCTGTCTGCTTACACAATCATTACCAAGAACTCTTTTAATACTTATTGTTGCAGGTAAGTTAAATATATTCATTTACTTTAAAGACCAGAAATGACATACATGATAATAATTAGCTACAGAATTCAGCTAAAATGTGAATCATCAGAAATTATACAACATTTTTTGATGTTAAAAAAAAAGGAGTCAATAAACTGGAAGTAGAAGGGAACTTCCTCAACCTGACAAAGGTCAAGTACAAAAAAGTCCACAGCTAACATCATACTTAATGAGGAAAGACTCAAGCTTTCCACATAAGATCAGGCACAAGACAAAGTCTGCTCTTCCAACATCTATTCAATATTGTACTGGTACTTCTAGCCATTGTAATTAGATAAGTAAATGAAACAAAAGAAATCCAGATTGGAAAGGAAAAAGTAAATTGCATTTTTTTTTGCAGATGACACAAATTTATATACAAGAATCTCCAAGGATTTCACACACAAAAAATGTATTTTAAATAATAATTGAAGTGCAAAAAGTCACATGATACAATATCAAGATAAGAAATTAATTGTGCTTCTATATACTAGCAAAGAATAATCTAAAAATGAAATTAAAAAATAATTCCATTAACAATATCATCAAAAAGAATAAAATATTTAGGAATAAAATTTGCAAGATTCCAAGACAGGTACACTGGGACCTGTACAACATCACTGAAATAAATTAAATGGAAGCACATACAACATTGACATGTTGAAAGGCTTAATATCATTAAGATGGCAATATTTTCTGAAATTGACTTACAAATTCAGCTCTAACTTTATCAAAATCCTAGATGGTGTTTTTTTTGCAAAATGGAAAAGCCTAAAATCCATGTGAAAATGCAAGGAACTCAAAATAGACAAAAAAATCTTGAGAAAGAACAAAGATGGAAGACTCACTATCACTGAGTTCAAATTTACTATGACATTAACAAAAACAATGAAGTATTAGCATAAAGACTGACGTACAGATCAATAGAATTGAGAATCAAGAAATAAGAAGAGACATTGAAAATCAAAACCATAAGAAGATTATACTTCACACTTGCTGGGAAGTGATAATGAAAAAGATGGACAATAAGAGTTGGTGAAGATGTGGAGAAACTGTAACTTTCATATACTGCTAATGGGAGTGTACAATGGTTCAGCCACTTGCGAAAACATTTGATAGTGCTTCACAACATTAAGCCTAGAGTTACCATGTGGCACAGCAATTCCATTGTTTCCAAATTAAAAACATATTCTGACTCAAAAACTTATATGCAGATGTTCATAGAAGAATAATCCATAATAACCCAAAGTAGGACCAATCCAAATATCCATCAGCTGGTAAATGGATGAACAAAATATGCTGTATCTACAAAATGGAATATAATGTCCTATAAAAAGGAAGTGTGCACTGATACATGCTACCATATAAATGAACCTTGAAAACACATTACATAAAAGAAGCCAGACACACCAGACTACATATTGTATGATTCCATTTACGTGAAATGCCCCAAATAGAAAAACCTATAAAGATAGAAAATAAATAGGAGTTGCCAGAGGTTGAGGAGTGGGGAACTGAGGAGGGAATGCTCATGCATGTGGGGTTTCTTTTGGAGGTAATGAAAAATCTTCTTGAATTAAATGTTGGTATAATATTTGGTAAGATCTTATATTTGATGTTTGTTAACAATTTTATCATAGCATCATTTTAATAATGAAAGGTTTACTTTTTGAAAGTTTAATAAAAAATGTTGATTGTAGAAAAATAAAATAGGAAAAAGAAAAGAATGGGCCAGAATTACTGAAAACATTTTGCGGAGAGACTCTTTCTGCCTGGCAGGTGCCATAAAGCTTCTGTGGAGTATATGCATTTATCCTGCAGGGACAGTGACAACTCTTATTATTTTTAGCTGGTGATAGATATGTCTGGAAAATTTTGTTTTCAACCTATATATGTGTTTATTTAACAAAACTGAATATTTATGAGTAACATCATGTAGAATAGGAACAATGTATGTCAGTAATGATAAATTTTCACCATGGATTTATAAATGAAATTATGGGAACATTTTATCACAGTTCAAGATTCCATATATCTGCATTGCTCTGCTAGTGTAGTGAGAGGCAGCAAATTTGCTAGTAAATGTATCTGTAGCAGCAATTTTTCTTAATACACCTTTGAGATGTGATGTGGTGCCCTGCCTTCACCTTTGATGTGTGTTTTTCAGTCTCTTCATACCTGTGTGCACACAAATACATACCCCCCGCCAAAAGGGTACCTTGTATTGCCTCAGGATTTGGACCCTCTGCTTGTTATATGTTCACAATGGAAGAGTAAATTTCCTCATTTCCATCCCCTCTGGTTAAGGGGCATAGAAGGTTGCAGGAAAAGAAAAGGAAGAAAAGTGAAAGTATTGATGGTCAATAACTTCATCTTCACTCTGCTTAGAAATAAGCAGGAGTCCTGGCTTAGTTACTGCATTGAAGTCCTGGTGCAATAACCAGCCGGCCCTAGCTCAACTTGGAAGGAAACAATCTCATTTAATTGTCACAACTATTCTTGAGGCAGATGTTATGATTATTGTCATTTCATATACAGAGAAACCAATTATGTTAACTTTATCAAAATTCACTTAGTAAGGTCTGTGAATTTCATTCTTAACCACTAGATATACTGAACTTAGTTCAATAACAAACACATATCCATACCTATTTTTTTTTTCTTCTAGAAATTGGGCTAGGCCCTGGGGGTGGAGGGCAGTGGCTAATGTTAATAAGATGTGGTCTCTCACATTGAGAACTTTATAGACTCTGAGGAAAGAATCCTAAATAGATTATTCTAATACCATGTAGCCTGTTAGAGCATGGAGACGTGCTTAAGAATTTATAGAAGTTATTTATGTTTTATACCAATCCTTTTATACCATGTTTTATACCAATCCTTGAACTTGACCAAGGCACCAGAGATAAACATTTATAAAATTAAATTTTCACAAAGAAAAACTTCACCTTGATGGGAAGAAATAGTTACGTTAAAAAGTAATTGCATCTAATGTCTATCTGAAAGCATCTAGAGGTCCTTCTCTGGTTTTGGATATAAGAAGCGGTAATCTTAAGTCATTAGCCACGAGGGCACATCAAGACCCACCTTTACCTAAAATGAAATCTCAATCAAAATTAGGAAAATCTACCATTTCCAGAGTTTCCCCAAATGTTCCGCCAAGAACAATAATTTATTTAAATATACATTCCTGTGTTTGTTCAGAGTTCATTTTAAAGGGTACCACCCACTAATGCAATGTGAGTCTTGGTCAGTTAGGTCCTTTGCAAATAAACCAGGATGACCATTGCCCTCTACAAGTCACTGGCCTTTCACCTTGGAATTTTAGAGTAGGGAGTTGCTTCCTTTAGGGCAGCAAAGAGTCAATGACTTTGCTGAGTTACTCTGTGGCCACAGATTGTATTCAAAGTATCATCACCCTTAGGTGGAAGGAAGGAAGGCGCCAACCACCTGGAAGAGTAGTGTTAGTGATAAATGAAGAGGGGGCACTTGATTTGATCACTATGATCACATTCTTGCCAATGTAAATACACATTCATGGTATCAGTAGTGTCTAGGGCAGGATAGATATTTAAATATAAATCATCACACCCAGTTGCCAATACCTAAAATAAGCCTTTCCCCTCAACTATGGGATTTGTTCATATGATGAATGAACTTGGTAGTCTTTGAAACAAGGCCTTGACTTTTGACTGCTTTCAGACTCAAATAATTTATTTTAATTTCTGGGTCTTTTCTCATCCACTGACAGATGGAATAATTGCAAGATAATCCTGAAAATCAAGTAGCCATTCACCTAAGTGCAGATATCATGAGTATCCAGCGAAATGCAGAATTCAAAGTTTTGATACTGTTTTATTGTCTATATATTATGTCCAAGGAGCAGATGTACTGGTAAAAAATAAATATTTCTGGAATGCAAAATATCATACTCATTTTAAAGAGTGAACTGAAATTTGTCATGTAAAGGATACTTTTATACTTGCTGAAGGAAATACATTTCCAGAAATAAAAGTGTTCTAAATTAGCATGCTTCAACCAAATCAAATAAAATTTTAAAATGCCCAGAAGCAATGTCCAATTAATTTTCTAGAAACCGCTAACATTTTGATATAAAATTTAATTTATGTATACTCCCCCCTTTTATTGATATATAATTCATATACCATAAAGTTCACCTTTCTAAAGTGTACAATTTAGTGGTTTTTAGTAAAGTCACAGAGTTGTGTAAACATCACCGCAATAAATCTTAAAACATTTCTTTACCCTCAAAAGAAACTACCCACCTACTGACATTCTTCCCTCTCCCCAGTCCCTAGAAACCATTAATCTACTTTCTATATCTATGGACTTATCTGTTGTGGACATATACATGGAATACTGTGATACATGGCCATCTGTGTCTGACGTCCTTAATGTAGCATAGTGTTTTCAGGGTCTTCCACATTGTAGCATCTAGGAGTATTCCAGTCCTGTCTATGGAGCGTTATGTTTCATGTATGAACATGCCACCTTTTGTTTATCCATTTATCAGCTAATGAACACTTCAGTTGGTTCCAATTTTGACCACTATGAATTATTCTACCATAAACATCGGTGTGCAAGTTTGCGCGTGGAAATGTGTTTTCATTTCTCTTGGAGATCCATCAAGCAGTGGAATGGCTAAGTCATATGGTAACTCTAGGTTTAACTTTTCTAAAGTACTACCAAATGTTCTTCCCAAGTGGCTGGACCATTTTGCATTCCCAGTAGCAATGTATGTGAGTTCCAGTTTCTCTACATTTTGTCCAATACTTGTCACTGTCTGTATTTTTTTACCATAGCCATTCTAGTGAGTATAAGGTGGTATCTCATTGTGGCTTGGATGGCATGTTCCTAATGACAAATGATGTTGAGCATCTTTTGATGAACTTTCTGAACACTTGTGCATCTTCTAATTCTTTGCCCATTTTTACCTTATTCCCTTTTTATTTTTAGTTATAAAGTTTTTACATGTTCTGGATACTAGACCTTTATCACATATGATTTGAAAATATTGCTTCCTATTCTGTGTTGATTGTGTTTTCATTTTTTGACAATTTCTGTGATGGTTAAGTTGATGTGCCAACAGGACAGTACTCTGGGTGTTTTTGTAATAGTATATTGGGTGAGATTAACATTTAAATCTGTATAGTGAGGAGAGCAGATTGATCTCTCTGGTGTGGTGAGCTTCATGCTATCAATTAAAGTCCTGAATGTAGCAGAAGGGTGAACTCTCCCTAGAGTAAGGATCCTGCTGACTTGGTGGCCTTTGAAATGGGGCATTGACTTTTTCCTGCTTTCAGTCTCAAACTGAAGTATCAATTTTCTTTTTCTGGATCTCAAACCTGCAGACCTTCAGGCTAGAACAATACCTTTAGCCCTGACATTTAGGTCTTTAATCTATCAAGACAGAAAGATGCATTTGTACAAAGATGAAAAAATTATACTATATATATGAACATATAAATACACACACACACACGTAGACCTACTAGTAAAAGTTTAAAAATATTTAGGGGGATGATGAACATTAAATTTAGAATAGTGGTTGCCTTCAAGGGAGAGGAAGGAGAATTAGATTAGTTAAAATCAACCAGTTTGTTTGTTTGTTTCTTTCCTTCCTTCTTTGCCAGCGATTGAACCCAGGGCCTTACACATGCTAGGCAAATGCTATACAACTGAGCTCTATCTCCTGCCCTTTTTAAATTTTGAGGCAGGGTCTTGCCAAGTTGCTGAGGCTGGCCTTGAACTTGTGATGCTCCTGCCTCATCCTCTCAAATGGCTGGAACTACAGGTGTGCACCAACATGCTCAGCAAAATCAACCAGAGTTTCTATTTGTATTTATAATGTTTTATTAATTAAACTGGATAGTATAGGCATGGATGTTCATTATATAACTCTCTATAGGTGTGAATGGAAGCATGTCATGATGAAAGGAATGAGCATGATGTCAAGAACCATGAGATGTAGACCTCATAGCTGTGTCTTCATAGCATAAAGTATATATATAGCAGGCCCTCTCTATGGAAAAGGGATTTGTTGCAACACCCCCAATGAATGCCTGAATCTTTGGATAGTACTAAGCATTGTATATACTGCTTTTCCTATATATATATCTATGATAGAGTTTACTTTGTAAATTAGGGCCAGAAAGAGATGAATAACAATAACTAATAATAAAAATAAGACAATTTATCAATATTCTGTTATAGTTATGTGGATGTGGTATCTTTCTCTTTCAAAATATCTTATGGCACTGTCCTCACCATTCTTTTGATAATATGTGATGGTACAATGTCTTCATGATGAGACAAAGTGAGGTGGCTGATATAGGTATTGTGATGTCATGTGATACTACTCTTTAACTGTGTAAGAGTTACTTGAACCCAAGTATTGGGAAACTAAATGATTAATAGCTGGTTAGCATATGCAGCATGGATACACTGGACCAAAGGGTAATATAAGTCTAGGGCAAAACAGAGTGGGATAGTACAAAACTTCATCATGCTACTCATGAGGATGTGCAATTTAATACTTATGATTTTTTTTTACTTCAGCATTTTTCAACTTAATATTTTTGGACCATAGTTTATCACAGGTATCTGTAATCATGGAAAAGGACACTGAAGATAAAGGAGACTAATGTAGTTTTGGCATTACTTAGTCAATCTGAGATTGATATACCCAAATACCTCTTGATCTTAATGACTGTGTTTGTCTACATTATTATTCAAAAAAAATGTGGTTGATGTTCCAGTTCCACTTCATTTTATGTTAAATGGATGTATCTGTGTTATAAAAATCTGTTAATTCAAATAAAATAATACCTTATTTGAATTTTTAGATCTTAACTTTTATAAAGCTTTTATTTGTTTATTTTGTAGTGCTGGGGACTGAACCTAGGGCCTCTCACATGCTAAGTAGATTCTTTACCACATATCTATATTCCCAGCTTTTTTGTAATTTCCAAATTACACAGAAGGAAGAAAGTGAAAAAGAAAGGCCTCTTTCCCTTAGTTTCTTCCATCTCCTCATTTTTGACTCTACTTCTCACTGCACACCACTGTTTGGATTCTTATGTATTCTTAAGATACACATGGATCATAAAATTTCGTACAGTTTCGCAACATTTTTTCTACTTTATATATTGAAAAACTTATTAAAGTAACAATGTGGGTTTCATAAATAGATATAAAATACTACATATGGTTGCTAAATACCTATACAATTATTTATTTCCAGTTAGCTTTGCTATTAAACCATGTTATCATACACATTTTTGTACTCTCTCTTTGCTTATTTGTGCAAATATGTCTATAGAGACACAATATAATTTCCTCCTATATACTCAGTATGGCAAAAGCAAATTTTCCTTGTTATTTAAGACCTTACAATAAGCACCTTTTTAATCTCCTTTTCCCCTCCCTTTATCAGTTTTGAAGTCATTATAACAGAATAGAGTTATTAGGACACTGGAATTACAGACATGGTAGAAAAGACTTGGACCGAGTCCACTAGAACTATACTTGAAATTTATCACCCATTTTCAGGGAACATTATTAGTAATTCTTTTTTTCTATTGTCCATTCTTATAATAAAAGAAATTAAGCCACACCTCCAATGAAATTTACTTATAAATGATATACATGAGCTGCTATATTACAGATTATGAAAATGTTTAAATATTTATAAAATTTGAAGTAGTAAAATGCAAAGAAATACCAAACATAGTTTTTGACAGTATTTTTTCCTTTCCCTTTTTCTTTTCTATTTATGATGATGATGATGATGATGATGATGATGATGATGATGATGTGTGGTACTAGGAATTGAACCCAGGATTGCTTTACCACTTAGCTATATCCCCAGACCTTTTTTTATTTTTTACTTTGAGAGAGGGTCTTGTTAAGTTGCTGAGATTGACCTTGAACTTGTGATCCTCTGGCCTCAGCCTCCCAAGTCACCCACCAGGCCTAGATTCTAATGTCTTCTTACTTTGCTCCAACAGATAGATCATTTATTGTGCATATTCCCTGGTGACATTCCACTTTGTGACAACTGCTGAGACTCACAGATGGAAGTGAATCCTTTCAACTGTTTTGAATATACAAGGTAGTAAGCGTTTGGGCATTGCATCAGAGTACCTACCTCATCGGCTGTCACCACTAGTCATGAGAGATGGGTTAAAATAACATATCTATCATGGGAGACACTTTAGTCTGCCTTCTGGATATGCAACTTGGGTAATCATTAAGTTTTCAATGTAAAAATTTGCTGTCCAAATGACTTTTATAACTGTAAAGATAAAATTAAAATGTTCCAAACTTAATATATTCAATGACACTTCTCTAAGGCAGATGGCAATGGAGAATATGTAAAAACAGGCTTTTAAACAATGGCTATAAGCATATTCCTTGTCTCTAACAAACTATTCTCCCTCAGGTATTGTTTTATAATTCACTATTTTTTTTTCATCAGAGATATTTTAACATAGAAATCTTAATATTTATGTAGACAACTTTTCATTTCTGAGATATTCAATGATGCCACTTTTATTATATCTCCAGGACATGTTTCTGTAAGTGATGGAATAATGAATAATGGACTTTTCATTTCAATGCTTTGCCTTTCACATAAAAGGTGCATGTTAGTCTAGAAGGACTTCAGATACTAACTCTATCATCCCAGTATGTTAAGCAATCCTAATCTACACTAGTGACACTTGTTCTGAAAATGGTTATTTCTACTAGTGAGAGTACACTCAAGGGAGATGCAAATGCGTGTAATGACTGAAAGACTCTAACAAGGGATGACAAGGGTAGAGTCACTGGACTTAGCAAATAAAAATACAGGATGCCCAGTTAGATTTTGAAAAACAGTGTGAACTGCTACATTTTTGTAATATAATGAAAAAAGCTGAACACAGGACCTTCAGGGCATCCTGACAAAATGACTACAGGATGCAGGACAAAATCATTAAATACAGGACATGTGCCCTATACACAGAATGTCTGGCAACTCTAACAAGGTAGAGGATAATTGACTTATTTCAATCCCTTTTATTCATCTTTCTTTTTTTTATGCATGGCAGGGATTTGTGGGCATAGGAAATAAATAAAATGGGAATTAACTACAATGAGATTTTCAAGACTGACAAGAAATGAATCATTTCTTCTGTTTATAATGTTTTTTCACTGATGCCAAAAGAATTAAAAAATAGTGTTTAGATTTACTATGTATTACACAATTATAACATAAAACTTGATAAGTAGTCAATGATTTTCCTATAATCATGTTTACTTATTTCTGGTTTGAACAGAGATTTATGCTAAGAAGGTAAAAATAAAATGCTCTTAAAAAAAATCCTATACTAACCAGGAATACCTGTAATCCTAGAAACTTGGGAGACTGAAGCAGGAGGATCACAAATTCAAGCCAATCTCAGCAATTTATTGAGGCCCTAAGCAACTTAGTGAGTTCTTGTCTCAAAATAAAAAATTAAAAGGTCTAGGGATGTGGGAAAGTATCCCTGGGTTCAGGTACCAATAGCAAAATAAAAAAAAAAATCCCTATGCAACCATAGTATTTGAAAGGACTCCAAATATAAACTATCTGATTCAGATAAAATGAGTTTTTAAAAAACTATCACTTTGATTTAAATATTATTTGTGGATTTTGGAATTTCTTTTCTACTTATTGTTTTTTTCTTCAGTGAAAGTCAGCCTGTGAAACAATGCTGAGATTTATTTACTTATTTGTGATTTTTACTCTTTTATTTGTTTATCTTTTATTTTATTATTGGAAGCAACAAAGTACTATAAAACTGAAACAATGGAAGTCACATATCTAAGGAAAATTTGAAAGATTCTTCATGGTCTACTCCTTTATATACAAACATGCACCCTTTTCATGTCTTACCATTCCAAGTTGTATATATGGTAAAATGTTTTGAAAAGTTGGATGTTAACATTAATCCTTTGTTTCATGTGAAGACAATGATGCATTCACCCCCCCAAAAAAATCTTCAGCAGTTTCCATGTTTTGAGTTCATCTATATTGTCAATAAGGTGCGATGTTTCCAAGGTACAAGAATACAGTTCTGAGGGGGAAATAGATTTTTTGGGCCAAACATATTTATAGCAGGTTGCAAATGTTTGAATTATGGCTGAAAAAAATGTGAAGACCTTTGAATTTCTTTTGCTTTCATTCGTGTGAATTACCAATGCATGTGTTTTCCACCAATAATTCTGTGTCACATGAGGACATTCAGAGACGTGTGAAAGATGATGAAAATGAGGTGCTTAAGACAATCTGTTCCAACGGATGGAGTTCACTGACCAAATACCATAGACCAGTTCCTGGAGTTCAGGTCCACACCTAACAAATCCTAAAAGTTCTTCAGACCTCAGCAAGTCAAAATACTCTGCGGAAATCATTTTGACAAGAACTCTTGGGCTAAGCTTTAAGTAATCAGTATCTGGTTAGGACAGGAATCACCCAGTATCCTGTGGAGGAAAACAACTGACAGGAGGGCGGTTTTGGCTCCCCCTCCCAGCAGGCTTTCTCAAGTTCTGCCAACTCGCTCGGGGCTGCCCTAGATAAAGCGCGTAGCCTTACGGGAACCCAGGGTTCATGAATGCAAACTCCACAGACTCATGCAAGCCGCATCCTTTCCTGAAGATCATCTTTACAGTCCAATTGTGCTTTATCAAGAAATTCCTTTTCAATAGAAGCCCTAATGGAACTTACAAAACTCCCTGACTAGATCGCATTATTGTTTTGCTAGGAGAGGAAGAAAGAGGGCAAAAAGTCCTTTCTTTTTTTAGAATGAAAATTACAAAGGCACAAGCATTCAAATTCCATTGCTTCCCTCTAGCACAAATCTTCCTTCTTGCTGACAAAGAAGAGAGATCTAAGCCCTTCTGATGGGTATCAAATGAGAATTTTCTAAAGGGCTACAGATGTCCCTGTTGGAAAACCTGACGGTGGCATTACTGTGGGAACAGCATCCCTGCTGGAACTGCCTTCTCTAGATGGCAACCTCTGGGAAGAAAAGTTTTGGTGGCTCCCTGTCAGCTTTAGGATCATCGCATGTTCCTTTGATTTGATTTAGCTTCAAATCTTAAAAGGGCAGCCCATGTCTCCAGCAGGATTTTGGGGGACAGAGAACAACAAATTGCTGTAAATGTCCTTTGAACAAAAGCAAAAGCCCAACCTGCTGAGGACCCTGACTCTCCTGCTGTCTGTGAATGGCGCACAGGTGCCATCTGGAGGGTGGAAGGCGGCACCAGCTGCTCTGCTCCGGTGGAATCCATCTATGAATGTTAGTGAGGCTGAACGTGTGATTTTATTTAAAAATGCTTCTGTTTCTTCACTGAGAAAAGACTGAATACAGGGAAGTTCAACTATGAAGATGGAGGATGTGAAAACAGAAGAATTATGGAGCACCTTGGACATTAAGAGAGGCAGGAAACAGGAAAGAACACAAGCTTCCGTGGCACACGGACCTGGGCTCACATGCCACCTCCTCTGGAGCTAATGGGCTCTATGACCATGGACATTGACTTAAGTGTTTGTGCCTCAGTTTCCACATTATGAAAGTCCAGTGATACAATCTGCCTATCTGATACGCATATGGACAGGAAATGATATTACATATTTGTAATGCATATTTGTACCATACCTGGCACCTAACAGCTGCTACATGTTAAGACAGGCAGACATTTTGAGGCTTTTCTAGTCTCCTCCTGTCCACCTAGAGGTACCGTTATTCTGTTTTATTGTTCTGATAGAGTTTTCTTATTGGTGGTCACACTAGACCTTGGAATGTTCTCCTGTGTTGGAACAAGCTCAGTATCAATGATCTTACTTCCCTACTCCCTTATCTTTGACCCCAACAACTATTTCCATCCAAGTTCAGATTAAAGCTCAGATTTGGGTCTCCACTGGATAAGGTTTAGTTCTTCCGAGATGTTCCATAATAACAGTGCTTTCTACTCTAAGCATGACAAGAGAGGTTTAAAAAGCATTGTGTTATATAAACTAGATCATCTAGGAAAACACATTGCCATATGTCCCTGAAAGAAATGCATTGTTGACATTTACCCATTGTTATCTCTATTGCTTGGCTGTCCCATAAAAGTTTTTGCTTATGTACAGTACTGCCAAACCTCCTAAAGCTCTCAGCTTTGTGAGTGAGAAGTGATGCAAAGGAGACCAAGGGAACAGTCTGGGTTCCAGTAACAGTCAATCAATGTTGCACACAGAAAAACCGCTGTCCAAGAATAGAAAACATCTCCTGGCATAGTATCTCACAAGGGAGAGGGGGGAGTGCTATTGTGAATAACAATTGGTGGCTCACCCCCTTGGGAACACTCCCAGTCAAGGCTGTTAGAAAAGCAGGTGGAAAGAAGAGCAGACTCACAGTGGCTTGCTTCTGTCCAAACAGATTCTCATGCAAATCAAAAGAGGGACTAAAATGCAATGCAGGGAGAGATTATGGAATCCCTTTCAAATACATTTCAGGTTTTCAACAGGATTCCATCTGGGTTCAGTACTAGCTTCTTTCCCTGTCCTTTTCAAGTCTTCCTGATTGCTTAACAACACTTATTTAATATCTTGGGCTTTTCTTCTACTTGGCTATGAATAAAATTGGGAGTATAGCTGTGCAAAAAATGGTTAGGGTTCTAAACATTGTGAATTTTTCTAGTCCCCTTAATCTTTCTTTCATAGTCCTAGCGTTTCTATGGAAGAAGTAAGTAGTTTGGATCAAAACTCGCCCTGATAATACATCCAGGAAAGGAATCTGTGGGAGGGTAGCTGGACGATTACTGGAACTGGCAGAGTCCAAAGGCGACCAACGGACCGCAGAATATGCTTGCCTTCAGTGACTCCATGACCTGAGTCCACCCCAGTTTAAAATGTATCCAGATTTTGGTGCAGAAAGTGTTAAGAAATAAGAAAAAACTAACAGTTTGTTCTCAGAATGAATTGACCCTTTGGGATATTTGTCCACCCTATGGACCCACCCTGGACGCTTTCTCTCCTACCCACTCTCTGGCTGTCCTGCCTCCATGACCCAGAGTCCTTTGCTTAGGACTTGTGCCTAGCACAGTCCTAGCACAGCCTTGGGTGAATAAGAATGCTTTTCCTGTGTAAGAGCACAAGACATTTTAGGAACAGGAAAAGCCTATCCGGTCCAACATACCTGCCCTTTTTAGGTTTATCTTAATCTCACCTTCCTGCATCGATACCTTCCTTCATCTTCCTAGAGAAAAAACATTTCTCATATGTTTCTCATGATCTCTGTCTTTACTAGAGCTAGTAAAATTAGATACACCTTTTGGTACCACTATCTTTAAAGCTTGTGATTTCTGAAAACATTTCACAAGGCTAGTGGGCAGTCTGTAGTTTTTCTTTTTGTAGAATCATAAACCAGAAATGACTCCACAGAAGCCTGATTTTGAAGGACTGGAAGGTCACCTGACTTGATCACCCACAAAGCTATCATTGTGAGTTATCTTATTTGTCACGGTCTGGATACTAACATCTTTTTCTTAGAGTGTTTGGTGATAAGGGATATGCTTAGGTGGAATAGGAGTCTTCATGAAGAAAATATGCAGGTGGCTAAAGATTAATCACAAACAGCAGAGACCTGTTAAAAAGCTTAACATTCTTTGAGCCTTTCCGTGCCCCCTGTTTCACATTTTATATCTGGAATTTACAATAGGGTGAGGTAAGCCACTCACCATCATAAAGAAGGTGAAATATTTATTCAACAGATGTTTCATTATTCCAGAAAATTCACTTTTTTTTTCAATTGAAAAGTCAAAAGATGGACCTTTCATGCATGACCTTAGAAGGGATCCTTGACAGCATTTATATTTAGTGTCTACAGATTGTATGCACTGAATTTTTACTTTTTAACTTTGCAGGTCAACGAATCACTGAGAAGACACCAAAACTGTCTGCCAGATGTCGACCACTGATTAATTTGTCTTAAGTTCAGCCAAAAGGGAAGAAAATATGACGGGTGGAGCATGAACAGCAAGCACAATCAACATCTGACCAGCCAAGGTTTCCTGTCACCTTGGGAACAAAATTGATTGGCACTGGCTTCCTGTGTACAAGTTAAAAACCAGTGGCAACTGAAGTAACAAGAATAAACTACAGATAAGAGACTTGGAAATTAAATCAAGTCATATCACCAAAACTTCAGCTTGAAACCCTAAGCAGAAAAGTTCTAAGATAACTTTTGAGGGCATTTTAAAAGTTATTATTTTTAAAAAATTTAAAGAGATTTATTTCTTGTCAATTTGCCACTGTGGCAGTCTGAAATCATTAAAAAAGAACGTACAAATTTATGTTAGGGATCATACATTTTTGCCTGACTCGATACTTTTAAAAGAATAAAATTTTACTAATATACTCACTGGGGTGATGATTTGTTTTTTGTCTTTTACTGTCTTATTTATAGCTTTCTGGAAGCAGAAGGGATCTTTTTCTGTAAGGACAGTCTCAAGTGTGCACATGAACTAAATAATGCAAATATACTTATATACTTTGTAAACTAACACTCTCTCTCTCTCTCTCTCTCTCTCTCTCTCTCTCTCTCTCTCTCTCTTTTTCAGTATTGGGAATTGAACTCAAGGCCTTACACATGCTAGGCAAATGCTCGACCATTGAGGTACATCCCCAGCCCTAAATTTTCAAAATGTGCAATTATAGGAAGCAAAAGAGAAACAAATAGAACCAAAGCTTGGGCATTTACCTTTTCATTTGTTTGACTATTTCCTCTTATCTTCTGGCTATTGTTTCCATTAGCATTAAAAGGTACTCTTGTTAATACAGATCAAGGTTTAAAAAAAAAACTGATACTCTGGTTAAAGTAGCATGTGTTTGGTCTCACTCAATTCTATTTGCTTTCAGTGTAGATTCTAAAATTTTATTTCTTATTGCTCTACTCATCCAAATATTTATTGAGTACTTAAATATGTGGAGGAGTCACATCTATAAACTGAGAATATGGTGCATTAAGTAGCAAGCTTAATTTGTTTTTTATCTTATAAAATCCACCGTGAAGAACTCCAAAAAGTTAGATAAATGTATGAAGAGTTGGGTGCAAATTGTTAGGAATAATGAAATAGGAGAGCAAAAATGTTTTCAAAATACACTTTCTTTGATAATTTAATTTGGGGGATGTAAAAAGAGACTAATTGTGAGACTTTTTTAAAAATTCACTTCATTTCCTCTTCTATTATTCCAATTTCAGAATCACTCTCAAACTTTATTCACTCATTAGGTAAGTATATATAAATTACAAAACAGAGTGTTGCAGAATTCATGCTACTTCTGTTATTACCACCAACATGGTGCTTCAGAACAGATTATGGATTCGACAATTCAGGCTCCGCCCCTTAAAACTGTGTGATTTGGGGCAAGTTTCTTCGTCTGCGTATGTGTCACTTTCCTCATCTGTAACATGGGGATATAAATTATACAGTTATAGTCTTCCCTCAGGTTCCATGAAGAATTGGTTTTAGGATCCCCCACTGATACCAAAACCAGCAAATGCTCAAGTCCCTTATATGAAATATAAGGTTTTCATACAACCCACACAAACCTTCTGAATCCTTTAAATCATCCCTAGATTTACTTCTAATGCCTAATATAATGTAAATGCTCTGTAAGTAATTTTTATATCATCTAGGGAGCAATGACAAGGAAAAAAATCATACATGTTCCATGAAGATGCAATTAAAAATAATGTTTTATCTGGGGTCAGTTGAATCCGAGGATGCAGATGGAACTCACAGAGATGGAGGACCAACTCTACTTGTTTAGACTGTTATGAGGATTAATTGATAGAATATATAAGGCACTTAGAACAGCCCTCGGTACATAATTCGTGCTTTGTAACTCTTAACTGGTTTCTTATCACTATCATTTGTATTTCTGCTACTGAGACACCTTGAGCACTGTGACACTGACCACAGCTTTCTCTGCTGCTCTGGCTACTGTGGTTATGAATTCTCTTGTCACTATTGCTGACTTACTAGTGGTAATTACCACTGCTCCACTGCTGTTACAAGTACTGTTGGTTCTTGTTTCTGCTACTGTTGCTACACCTGCAGTCATCATCAGCTACTATAGGTGCAGTATGCAAAGGTGCATGTGTGTAGATAAATCTGGAGAATTACTTAAAAAATGTTAATGTTGGTTATCTGCAAGGTGAGAGTGCCTGTAAAATAACTTTTTAAAATAGATTTGACACAGGGCCTCACTATGTTGCCCAGATTTCCCTCTTGCTCTTGGGTTCAAGTGATCCTCCTGTTTCAGCCTCCTGAGAAACTGGGTTTACAGGCATGAGTCATCCATCCTGGGTATATTTTTAGTTTTGCTTAAATATACTTTAAAAATTTCTTCAATAACAATTTATTACATTGTAGAGTCCCATTAAAATTTTAAAAAATGAATAAAATAAAAATGAATAAAAGCTAAAAGAAACAATGATGGCTCATGTTTACCAATACTTTAAGGTGTCTCATGGCCAAAACTACCTTCCTGAGAAAGGAAGGGTGTAGAACACATCCCTCCCAGTGGAAGGAGGGTGCCTTATATTATATATCATCCCATTATAAAATAGGCCTAAGGAGACAGGGCCCAGGTACACGATTTATTTGCCTTCTAACTATGCTCTCCGAGCACAGAAGATATTCAGTTGCTGACTGAATATCTTGTGTCAAAACTTTCTTCACTTATCTTTAAGATGAAATATTTTTGATAAGAGAAGCAATCTTTTGTATATTTTAGCCAAACTATTCCCAGGACAATGTCCTTGGGTTAGCCCATAGCTCAATTTTGAACAATTACCCTGACATTATCCTGAGAACAATCCCTACAAGTTTTACTAAGAATAAATAAAACACAATGGTGTATAATTATCTTATGAAACTAGGAAAAGCTGTGATATTTTAGTCAGGAAATCTAAGTGTTTATTTTTCCCAAATATATTAATTTCTTATGCTTTTATCGCCAAATAATTTAGTCAAATTCCCCAGGTATGGGTTTTGGGGTTGCAAACTAGGGCTGGGCCGGGGGTTACCAAGAGCCAACTTGGGTGACTTTATTCTGGCTGACAACTGTCACTGTGTTACAAATGGTTCTGATTCCAATTGGAAAGGTTTATCCTGAGCAGCATCACCGAGGGAACAATTCCATCAGTGGTCTTCAGACTGTTCAAAGCTGGGACCTCTCAGGTAAATGAAAATCTTACCTGTTAGACTAATAAACAGAGTGAGTGTATACAGAGCTGGGCTCACAGAGGCAAAGGACAAGGGTCTCCAGGCCCCGTTGACCCACTTCTCCTCTGTGGTCCCAGGAAGCAGAGTTGGAAAACACTGACTTAGAGAATAATGTGTAAAAATCCAAAGCTAGCCACAGATCCAGCGACAGTCCTATCCTTGAATAACCAGTACTGACAGATGGTTCCCATAGGATTCTTACAGTTCTTTGTAAACAAGTTGGTTAACTTCTTTGTCTCAGTTCCTTGGCTGTAAACAGTGCCAACATCCTGTGATCCTAATAATTTTAGTAATAAATCCAGTTATAGGAACCCCGTGTAATGGAGCAGATAAGAACTGTTGAGGTATTGTGGGGCCAGAAGTGAAACTAGTTTTATGAAATCATTTCAAAAGTTTCCTGACTGGCAACGTATGAGTTGTTTCAGTTCCAGAGTGTGGCTCTGATAAGGTCTCTGACCACTGCCTTCAAATTGGGCTCTGACACTAGCTGCATAATTATGGAAACCTCCCTGGAACTTGGAGGAACCATTGAGATCACAGCCTCCAGATGGGAGGCATTCAAATATAGAAAAATATAGAAATGGAAGTACATAGCGATTAAATATTGCACAGAAACAGACATTTAAACATATATTTATTTAAACACACACACACCCACACACACACACCCCTGATATGTGTGTGTGTGTGTGTGTGTGTGTGTATAGGTATTCCTCAGTCTCCATAGGTATTGGATCTAGGAGCCCCAGCAGGTACTAACATCATTAGATATTCAAGTACCTTATATGAAATTGTGTAGTATTTGCATATAACATAATATATATATACACACACACACACATACATATATTACACAAAATATATTTTCTATCTAAAAATTCTGTTTAGAAAGAAAAAAATTGTATGTAGAATACCAGGAAACTTTACAAAGCTCTAAGATTCCTCTCAACTTTTCAGTGTTGCAATTTTAATTTTTCAACTCCTGGTTCTAAAATATGACCTCTGACTCCTAGACTACCACTGTGGTAATCATACCCACCGTCACCAGCAGGGAGTAGGGATGGGAAAGGGACAAAGCATTTATGCAGGTCTAATGTGCACCAGACAATATAAGATAGGCAATACAAAGTTCATGGACATGACAATAAAAATAGACACACATAGTCCTTATTCCCAAGGAGCTTACCATTTAGTGTACTGAATTACACAGTTTAATATTTTATGAGGAAAATCCATGGTTTAGGAAAAAAAAAAACCCAAACATATGGGATCAAATAATCAAATTAAGCTCTGTCTTAATTATTTTACTCATTATTAATATTCTGAAGATTCAGACATTCGATAGTATTTGGGTTTGTGTACACCCTCCCACCTTGAGGTCATAAAACTGGGTGGCCTATAACAAAAAATAATAATTCCAGAGAGACTGTTATTGACACTGTGTAAATGATTTCCTGAGGCACCCGCCCCACCCTTCACTGGTATCACTCTGGATGATGTAAAACCCAGTCCAGGGTCACTGTCCCAGAGGCCTGGTTCTACTTTCACAAAATCCTGTTGTTTCACTATGCCCCCTACAGGTCATAAAGGGAAAAATACATTTAAATCAGAAGAAATCTTTGGGTCACCATTTCTTAAGTAATATTTACCAAGTATATCTCTCATTCCTTCACTGGATTTTTCATTTAACTGGGGAGGTAATTCCTCTGGCAATATCTCTGTGCGCATTCTTCCAAAATATCTATCAAGCAAGCTCATATACTCAGTCTGCTCCAACAACAAAATACTTAAGGCCTGCCCTCCCCAGACCGCACATGTGTACGACATTTTATCGCTTACCTGATTGAGTTCTCATGCTCCTAACTGGAAGTAAATTCATTTTATCTTGAACTGCCCCAGCATGGAAACCCTTTCTTTATGTAGTTTTTGGCTGGAATAGAAACTATTTCTATTGATTATTGGCCCCAATGTACTTAACAATTTATGAGGAAGTAGTGGGCAATAAGAGACTTTTAGAGTTCAGAAAACCCACTTCCAAGACAGATTGAAAAAGTAAAAAATTTCTTCTTACATTATTTGTGGCAAATCAAGTCATTATCACCATGGTCAAGATAATAGAGATCATGTAGTCAAGAAGTTGGATGAAGACAATTTTCTCTGTGAGAGTTGCATGATTAATTTTTTAAAAGGTTGGAGTTTAAAATGCACAGATGAAAAGGTACAGCTAAGGAGAGTTGGCCCATGCAGAGTTTGGCAGACTGTTCAAAGTTGAGGATGTTTTGTCTCCCCTGGAGAAACCTGCATCTCCCATTTTGAGACTCTAGATTTCTTCTTTTACAACTATGGAATCATTCTACTATGTGATTTTTCTTTGCCTAAGTGTCTAGATGTGTATTTGTGATATAATATAAAATAGGCACAGAATAGAGTCCTTTCAATTTTACAAGATTTATACATTTAACAGGTTCAGAGAAGACATGAACTTTTAATACTCATTGGTCACAGAAAATGGTTGGAGAATTTAGGCACCCAGGAGTGAGGTGGCAAGTGAAAATTTTTCCGGTCCCTGGGATTTCTAGAACTGGATATTTCAGAGCTGAAAGATGAGTAAGCCAAACTGTATCATTCAGGCAATATATAGAGTCCCTAGTATGTGTGTGAAATGAGAAATGAGGATGAGAAATGTGAGGAATGAGAAATGTGAAATGAGGAAATCTCTTAGGAGATTTTGTGTGTGTGTGTGTGTGTGTATGTGCACGTGCATGCACATGTATGTATGTGAAAGTATTTATGAGGTCAGGGAAGGGAAGGAATGTAGTTTAGAGGTAGTTTATTCCTTGAGATCTGTGTTTGTTTATATATGGAAAGGGGGAAGGAAATTTAAGGAGAGAACACTAATCTGGAAAAGCTGCCTTGGGCAACAAGAAGGAGGGCTGATTGGAAAAAGTAATTCTTGAGTAGTGTTGCGGTCCAACAGAGGCTAACGACACCCAGGATTGCACCTGAGGTATGTTCCTTCGGGCAAATGAGCTCTTTGCCAGACTTTCAATGTACTCATTCTTGCATGTCCTTTGCCATTTCATCATTTTATTCTCATTATTGATTAAAGTGGGTTTAAGATTCTAATTTGTTTCTTAGAATCCTTAGACAAAAGAAGAGGAATAGTAATTATTCCGAAGACCATATTCAGAGCACGGAAAAACTGAACTCCCCTTGAAGTCCTGGTGGGGGCAGTGTGATATCATCAAGGACACGCAGGGACAGCAACTCAAGTGGCTAACAAGCCTGGACAACCTGCCAACATGAGAGACTTCTGTCTGTGGGCCAAGGTCAGGGGAGATGTTTAGAGTTATTCATTTTCATCTTTTAAAAATTTTTTCTTTCCATGATATAAACCTACTCTTGTTTTTTTCCCCCCTACTGAGATTTAACAAATAGTTATGGAGCATGTGTCAAGCATTGGACACCAAATCAGGAGGGAAAAGGAGGGAAATAAAAGGTAAGGCAGACAGGACCCTGATAGCTTGGAAAAGAGAAGGATCAATGAAGTTCATATTTAAACACCTGATTTAGAAAAATAATTGGCTCCTTAAAAAAATGAACTTGTACATTATAGAACACTATTAGGCAATAATAACTTCATTGGAATGCTATCCCTAAAGTTGCTTGTGGATTAAATGAGAAGAGAAAATGACTGGATACCAAGCATTATTAGAAAGCATTTTATTTTTAAAAGTGTCCATGCCAGTTTGTCATTTCTCAGGTTACAGCTCTTTCATCCCTACACGGAGATTTTTTTCCTAAGATACCTTCTAAGAGAGACTATGCCTTTCCTACCAGAGAGGACCTTAAGGTCATTATGGATTTTTGTTTTCCAACAAAAGCAAAATTGAGTTTTCCCAGGTGAGGTATCAGCTGACAACTGTGCCAACATGGAGTTGTCCACTAGAGGGCACCATTTCCCTGTATTACAGTAACGGGCTTCATTTGGCCAGCACCAGAAACAGATCGGAGAACAGACCCCCCACCTCATGTTCAGGTTACAGCAGATAATCATGGTGCACTGCTAACTGGGAATGCCACTTTAATGTTTGCAAAATACTTACGGGGGGAAAAAAAAGCCCATCAGCTGAAAATTAACTTCATTTTGTTCAGGTCACCTGCCATTGGTGTCTGTGATTTTTTCACTGTCCTGCTATATAGAGGTCATATACCAATGTCTGGGAAAATCTGATAAAAGCAGAGAGGTGTCTCCCTCCATAGGAAAAAGATGTTCAAGTAGTTCATAAAATGTGCACACTGGGATCCTGAGCCATAGCTTCATGACACATTTTAAATAACACCCTGGACAAAAGTCTGCAAGGTAAAACCTCCTGACACAGTATCTAAGATTCAGAACTGCTCTGTCTCAAAATAGGAAGCTACGTTTACTCTGGGAATTGTCTGTGCCTGCCCTGATTAAAACGCTTTTACAAAACAGGCCATTTTACCTAATTCTGTCAGCCTGTACATCAAGATCTAGAACACGGTCTGCTAGTGAAGACAGAAGTCTCATTTTATAAAGCACTGTGTTTTAGTACTCTCCAAAGTGAGTCTCTAACTGGAGCATGTGTAAAGAAATCAGCAAACATAAATCTCCAGAAATGATACCATTACCGCCTCTTCTTTAGGGCGAGGACAGTAAGAGCTCAGTAGAAATGCGAGCATTATGCAGTGTAGAGGAAGCAATCATAATTCTATTTTAAAATAGGTCATGCCCTAAAGAATGGCCAGGAGAGTTCCAGGGGAAGGCAGCTGGATTCATGCCCCTCCCCCTGCCACCATCCTCCACAGTGTGCATGAAAATGGAGGGCACCTGGTTATGCTGGGGCCAGAGCCTGGGATCAGGTTGTAAGTTAGTGGATGTGGGAGGGTATGTGGATATGGAGGTGCTGAGAAGCCCTTTCTGCTTGAACCTCAGGATGAGGCAGGCTATATGAGAGGAGGTCTGATGACAGGTACAGCAGGGACAGGATTACATGGGACTCACTCTCATCATTCTGCAGGGTGCCCTGGGTGGGGAAAGGGAGGACAGGGCAGAGGAAAGGAGAAATTACAGTGATGTTCTTGGAGCCGCCTGGGTGCACACTCTTGGGACTCATCCAACCACAAAGTCTCAGGCACAGCAGGCTCTGCTTGGAAAGATGTTGGGCCTGTGCTTATCAATAAGTGATGGACACTTTTTAGGCAAAACGTCTCTATTTTTAATTCTTTATAAATATGTCTTGGTTCCTGTTCTACTCTCCCTGGGTTCTATCTCCTGTCATTTCTTTCATTTCACACTATTATACTGTGTTTCATGACTTGTCATTAATTTTTAGGCAGATTTCAAATTTTTGAATTTTCCATTTTCTTAATCTCAGTGAGTTTTTATTTTTACGTTTTGTATCTTTAAAGAATAAAAAAACTTCTTCAAAGATTTTTTTTTTCCTAGCTCTTTAGGCTCAACTCACTTGCATAAAAATGCAGGTATATCTATCCTGCAAACAAAGAAGAATCTGATGTTCTCCATTAAGGAAGGGCTTATGCATGTTTTCAACGTTCCCCAATCTCTGGACATCCTCATAAAGAATTTTATAAGGTTATAATTATAAAAATAATAGAAAGTTAAAATATTCTCATCTGTATTATCTGGGAGGAGGGAGAACACAGTCGCACGGGCAGATTTTGTAGCCAGACTCTAGATTTGAAACTTTGACTACATCTTCATTTCTTTGTGACCTTGAGCAAGTTATTCAATCTAAGTCTCTGTTAGCTCACCTGTGAGGAGGGCATAAAAACTGTGCCTGCCTCAAGGGCTGTGAAGATTGCATAAGATGATACATGAGCACAGCGGTTGGCAGAGGGTAGGTTAGCCTCCAATGTGGTAGCAGTCATTGCTCCTCCATCTATTCTGAAAGCACAGGCAGCAACTGGGCAGAGGGGCACCATCGTGTGACTTCATGCTGTCCCTCCCACCCACTTGTATACAGCAAAACTATGTTTGATAGTGACACTGGGGTGATTATCCAGACAGAGACTCCATCGCTACCACCACATCCTTTGAGAAAGGTTTTAGACTTCAGTTTTCTGGATTATTGCCTCATATCTCCCTCTCACTTCAGCTCCTTTACTAAACTCATGTTCACCATCATCTTGGTCTTTGATGTCAGATTAGCATCTGACATCAAAGAATGGGAATAACCAGAAAAAAGAAGAAAACTGAGGTGGCCAGTGTGCTTCTAGTAGGGCAGCCAAATGCTTATCCACCTGAATGCTCTGAATCTACCTCACACACTTGCATTTTGCTGAATTTAAAATCTGAACATATTCTGAAAGCCAATCATGAAATTGGCCAGAAGGAATATAACACATCACAGTAGACCTGCTTGCTAAGTATACTGATTTATAACTTACTTTTTCTTTATTTTCTGTGGAATGTAGGAACACGTTCTTCCTCTTTCCCTCAAGGGTGGTGATGTAGTAGGACTTGTTAGGAATACAGTCTCTGCAGCCACACGGCTTGGGTTTAGATTCCATTTGTCAATCTGACATTCCCAGAAACCGACTATTAAGTTATTTGGGAAACAACTTAAATGCCCTAAGCCTTCGTTTCCTCACTTGTGAGGATAAAATGAAATAATTCATGTAAAGAGTAAGTCTTACTAAATCGCTTTATTTATTTATTTTTACCAGAGTTACTTGAAGTTAAGAGAAGATTGACTTCTCAATGCTGTTTTTGGTTATGTGTTATGTTACCATCCCCCATATTGTCAGGTGGAGCAAATGAGTCGTGTTGATAGACTGTGTTCAATGGTGCATAGGTTCTGAGAGAACAATTGGTGTTTATGGGAAGGAGGTCACGTGATATGGGTATAATGGCCTGGAAAGATCAAAGAAACCTGGAGTATCAGCTTAGCTCTGCTGAACAAGGTTAACCTTTGGCAAACAGAGTACTGTTGTCGCAACCCCATCCAGGTTGCCCTTACCAGGCTGCTGCCCTCATCCTCCTCCCCCATGGGGAGAGCACTGGCTTTCAAAGACCTCCAGAGGCCACTTCTCTGGAGAATCACCCTCAGCCGATGGCGTTGCCTAGCCCAGCCTTATAGTTATGCCTCCACCACCCCCTGGGTGGCCTAAAGTTGATGGTTGACTGGCATGAGGTTGAAGACACCCAGCCATTTCCCTCAAGGTGGACCAGTGGTTCATGAGCCGCCACTCACATGACCCCCCCCTGTGTAATCAGGCTGAGGGCAGATGCCAGGGGAAAACACCTCTTTCTCCTCTGTTCAGCTTCCCCACTTTCCTAATAGGCTTCTTTGAAAACATTCTCTTAATAAATCACACAGAAAAAAAAAAATCTTATCTCAAGCTATGCTTTTAAAAAAATCTCAAGTTAAGACTTCAGAGAAAATTCTGGGCCTCTGTTTCATTTGACAGAGAGTAAGGGAGTTGACTCTGTTTTCATTGATGGGCTTATTTGGTGAGTACAGATTTTAATTTCCTGAAGATTTCTGTACTCTGTATTCTGTTGTTGTTCAGTTGTATCAATCCTTTTCCAAAGGGATATTAATGGCAGGAGGATCAAGGATTTTCTAGGTTATCATTTTTGAGCATCTGCCTTGCTTGGAGGAAATTATAGTAAATAAAGGCTTCAAGTGTGGGTAGAGAATACTCCACATTTTGTTGGCAAAGCCCATCTTTTCATTGTTTCTAGCTCTGACAGAAATCTCCCAGGCTCGGACAGGATGAAACCCCTAAGAAAACTTTATATTGTCATAACTGGATGTCATATTATTTGCATAGTATTTGTGGACGCCAAATAAACCATAGAATGGTACAGCCGAAGAAAAATTACAGAATGTTTACTCAGGGGGCATCAGCACCTTTGTGGGCCAATGGAGGTCTCAGCTGTGATAGAAGAAAACCCCCACAGATGGGATGCCAGATTCCCGCTGGCCCCCCAGTGGATCCCTGAAAGAGTAACTCAGGACAGGGAATGCTTTATTAACCATGAGTCTGCTCTTGTCAGAATAGTTCTCTAATTGTCCTTGTTCAGGTTTTACTTCTAAGAGAAAAATCAAGAAAGAAAAATGGGGAAATAATGCAAACACACTCATTTGCCTGTTGATTTCTTTTCCATAAAATTGGTCATTAGTCATACAGTGGCCTAAAGGGGAAATGTGCAGAAACTTGGAGATTTATGAGTCCTGTCTCCCCACTGAAGAAAATGTACTTTCTCGGGTTGGAAGGTGATTATTTTGTTTTCTGGGCAGTTGGAACCCAGTCTGTTTACAGTTTCCTTGTGAGTGACAAGTGGAGGATTTGGAGAGGACAAGGATGGGGTAAAAGAGGAGGGAAAATGGGGAACAGGAGCTATCTATGGCCCCATGCTGTGCTAGCCAGGTGACATCTGTCTGGCTTAACTTTACAACAGTCTGAAATGGACCTGCTACTCTGCTTATTATGGGTGAACAAACAGGTTCTAGGTTATCTGCATATTATTTATGAAGCATCTGAATTTATTTCTCCAATCACTGTGGGAAATGAATTCATTTGTCAGACTAGGATAGATTAATTTGATTTTGTTAGTGGCCAACTTTTCAGTACATATTTGTAAATTTTATAAAAACAAATATACTAATATATTTATAAATAAGATGTAAAAAAAAGCCAAAATTTAATTCAGTTAAAGAAATACTTCAGATGTCATATGGCAGTTTCAACTGTATCAATTCAGCAAAAAAAAAAAAAAAAAAAAAAAAGAAAGAAAAAAGAAAGCCTCAGCTTTCCTACTTTAAAAACATAACTGACCTAGTACATATAGATTCTAAAATGGAATCAGAGAACAAAAACAAAAGTAATACTAGACTACCTTCCCCTTCTCAAAGGCACCAGGGCATTTATGTTGGTTGCTACTTTTACAGTATCCTTTGAAGTCAGGTAGAACAGATATTCTTTTGTAGATTGGGAAAACTATGCCACAGAGGACTTAATCTGTGGAGTCACTTATTTAATAAATGTCAGAGACTCAGCTCTGTAGTTTATCATTAGGCTATTTGTTCTTCTGGAAGGATCTTTAAAAATATATGAGATCCCCAGATGCAAAGGAAAACTAATTAGCTTCACAATGCCTCTCGAGTGTTTACCATGCAACAGGGTTGCAGGAACCCTGGGAGGCAGGAGGTGCAAGGATTTCTTGAGCCACAGTACTTGTCTTTCAGAGTCTTATGGTCTGGTTAAGGGACAGGACAAACCACTCAAGGAACAGTTTGGGTCCTTTTGTGAATGCTTCTTTTCTTAAAATCACTGCCAAGAGGTAGCACATATATGAATCCAGAGGTATTACAAATCCCTGTGGGCATGGAGAAGCGACATGGCCAGTGGAGGAGGCAAGTTTTATGTTGGGCTCTGGAGATAGATGGAGGGAAAAAGAGGGACCAAAAAAAAAAAAAAGATGCAAATGTCTGTTCGGCAGGAACCCAAGGCACCAAGGAGCATGGGGACAGACTGGATGGGACAGAAGGTTTAATTTGGGTTGTAGTGACCAAAAAGTTTGGGGAAAATCATTACAGCCAGACAGTATAGGAGCTCTCAGGCACAGCAGGGTAGCCTGTACCTCATCCTATAGACACAGAGGAGCTACTGAGGAGTTTTGCACAGCAAATAGGACAATACAAGTGTTGTTGTAGCAAGATAAACCTCAGAGGTGTACAACAAGCCAGAGGGAAAAGGATGAAATAAAATAATATATGTGAAATATATAACACCTGTTAGCCCTAATATTTTTATAATCAGAAGACACAACAATGCAACCATGAAGTAATGAGTACTTGGGTCCAGGGTGATGATTACAGAGAGAACCAATAATAAGAAAGTTGGAAGCTCAAGAATCAATTAAGATTTGGTGAATAAGGAAAAAAAGGAAGAGAAAGCTATTATGTTCCTCACCATAAAGTTCTTTTATCTTCTTAACTTTCAAGGAATATCTTTCCTATTCAGTTATGCATATGTCTTAGCCTGTATGTTAGCTTTTTACTTATATTTTATTTTAAAATTTACTTTATTATTCATAATACCAAGGTAATAGATTCTCTCCATCAGAGACGAGATATTTATATATCATGACCTGAGAGACTTTTGGGTCAATTGATTCATAATGAAGTCTTTATGATCTCATGGCTTCATTGCCATACTTTTATGCAATAATCAGAAGATTATTACTTCACTCCTGGATCAAGAAATGGAAAGTAAAGCATGAGGCTATTTAAAAGGGACCATTAGAGTACATAAACATAAATTTCTGAAGGTTTAAAACTGTCAACAAAGTTTTCCGGCAGCAGGGCACACTGTATATCCTTCATATTTTACCTCTCTTAAAATTCTTCCACTCTACTATATTGGCAGGGAATTACAGGAAAAGAAACAAAGAGTGAGGAGAGCAGAAGAAGGGATGGAGGAATAAGAAAAGTGTTTCTCTAGAGCTGACTTGAGAGTTGACCTGAGAATGACTCCTGAGAATCACTCATTCACTCAATTCCAAGAGCTCCTGCTATCCAGTAATTATGTTCTACATGTGAGAGATAAAAAGACTATTAAATCATACGTGTTTTCTCAAAAAGTTCAGAGTCTACTGGCTAAGACAGATCAATAACCCCAAATTTAAAATACACCCAAGACATGCATTAAATACTGTACTCACACTGTGTTATGGGACTAAAGCAGAAGAGGGAGGAAAAGGAGTCACTGAGTCAGTGCTGGGCTGCAGGGAGAGTAGGCTGGAGGAGCAGGGAGGGAGGAGGGCACCTGGGAAGCTTCCAGGGGGAAGTGAGGTTTGAACTTTCCTCTCCCATTTCCAGACCCTCCCTCACCTTTGGACTTTCCCTGTCTGCAGGCTGCCAGGCTGCCTGGTATTTTATTGCCTTTGGGAAGGGAAGTGAAAGCAGAGGGCAGAGAAATTTGAGTCCTGTCTTGGACTTTGAGTTCTAGTGATCAGGCCCTGAGTGGGAGGATCTGTTTCAGGGTGTGGCTGTCAGATGAGGTGGCATGAGAAATAAGCAAGAGCAGGGCTTCCTGTCCAGATAGCCTGAGGGAGAGTCCATGGATCCAGGGAGGCAGAAGTGTCTAGAGGCTGCCCTGAGGGTACAGGTCCCAAAGTCCCCATCTTTTAATTTTGCCATAGGGAAATGGGAGGCACCCAGCAGAAGGACCCTGATCCTTGGTAGAGGCAAGAGAAAAAGTGGCTGGAAGGTGTTTCAGGGGGTATGGAGTCTTATACATGCACAGAGTTTTCTGTTTCTCCATTTGAGTTGGAGTAGTGAGATAAGTCCTGAGTGGACTTCTGAGGACTGAAGGCATAATGGACAATTTAGCAAAGGTGACAGAAGAGATAATATCAAGGGAGATAGGATCCTTATTCTTCAAATTGAGAAAGTTCCCTGAATAGTCAGATACAATCCCAGGGCAATAGAGGCCAGGGGTGAGGGAATTAAGAAAGGGCTCAGATTAAGTTTCTGCCCTTTAGGTGGAATGAGCCCAATGACAAAAGTTTAGTTTTAATTTCAGTAAAATAAAACTACAGTCTTGCCTCCTTGATGTGTAGATCCAGATTCATGCTTGCTACAGTGGTGGGTTTTTTTCCAAGGGAAAATAGCGGGGGCGGGGGGGGGGTGGAGGGAAAGAGAGAGAGAGAGAGAGAAAGAGAGAGAGAGAGAGAGAGAGAGAGAGAGAGAGAGAGAGAGAGAGAAAGAGAGAGAAATATGAAATATATAACACCTGTTAGCCCTAATATTTTTATAATAAGGAGAGAGAGAGAGAGAGAAAGAGAGAGAGAGAGAGAGAGAAGTTCTAGTCAAGTGCTACTTCCTAGGCTTTAAAGAGCATGACATGGTGCCTGGCAAAATGGCCAAGTGGCAGGACAGATATGGGAGGAGGGAGGTCAGAAAGAATCTTGTATTTCTTATAGATAGGATTATCTGTTTCTTCCAGAAGGCAAGTTGGAAACACTAAGAAATTTTAAAAAGAGTCTAATATCTGAATCTAATTTGGAAAGACTCTGTCTGAGATGTCCAGAGAGTGAAGTGGACAAGGACAGAATTTGAGGGAGGAGAACCAGTAGAAGACTGATCCAGAGAAATGGCAGACCTGAGTGCTCAGTGTGTTGGGCTGGACCAACAGGAGCACTGCAGGAGAAGTACCAGGTCTTCCAATGTTTGGCTCTAATGAGAGGGGGAGACAAAAGGTGGGAAGGGTTGAGGATGCTACCAGGATCCAGAAGTTAAAAAGAAGAAAAATGGTTTGATGAAGAAGGTTTTGAGTTCTGTTTCTGCATGTTTTGAATTGGTTGTGTTTTAGCAAGATCTCGATGTCCAGTTCAGAACTGGAAAGTGCATCTGGATCTCAGTAGAGGGGTGGACTTGAGTTGAGGTTCTTCCATAGAAATTATTTGTGTACATGGTACTGTGAGAAGACACAACTGTGGTTAGACTATACAGGAGACAGGAAAATGGGCTCAGGATGACATGCTCAAGTGAGCAGGTAAAAGATATCCGTGTGGGAGACTAAGGACAGTCACTCAAGAGCCAGGAAAATGTTGTCTCAGACACCAAACAGGAGAGACATTAAAAAGAGAAGTAGTCGGCACTGGATGGGAAGAGAAGTGAAGCCCATGCTTTGGGTCGGGTAGTCAGACCACTGATAATCAACCCAATATAAATGCATGAAAGAGAGAGGATGGAAGGTTCTTAACCAATGGGCAGCAAGTAGACTCTGTTCTTTTAAGATGCTTATTTTAAAAGGGAAGGAAATACAGAATCACAGGAAGAATGAATTAAAAAAGGTTTTTCTTTGATACAAAAGAGAACTTGTTTCTAGGCTGAGCAGGTAGCACTGGAAGAAAAGGTTGAGATGAAAACAGAGAAGGGTTGATGAAGTAAGTTACTGGGTTGGGGGGAAGGCAATGACCTGGAGTCCTGTGGAGAGAACAGGTTTCTCCTGCTCTGAGGTGGGAAGGAAGGGGTCAAATAGGATGGACTTGGGGACAGCTGTAGACTGAAACGGGGAAGCCATCTGACACTGATTAGGTAGGTACATGCTCTGCTAGAGTCTCCTCACAGATCACAAAGATGAATAAGATGCCCACCTCTGCGTTCTCCCATCTCAAACATTCCCATCAATTAAATGAACACGTGGTTATTTAGCCTTATGTCCCTGGGAATTCAAACAAGCCCAGCAGTGATCTACAGGATGCTGGGAATAGCTACTCTTCCAAATGATTTTATATTGACCTTGCTTAGAATTGATGGTGCATGCTGATAATTAAAATTGGTTTGACTTTTAGTCAGTTTATTATGATCTTTAAATCTTCCACAGACAACACGCACTCTTGCTCTGCCCTTGGTTCACCACTAAAGCTCGTTCCCAGATCTGTGCTTTCCTTGAGGTTTCTCTTGTAAGCAGACATAAATGTCTAGGAGAAAGGGAACCTGAAGGAGGCTAAGAAGTCACATTTATCTGTTCATACTTAGAAGGAAGTGAAGCCCAGATGAGCGGCCGCCTTACATGTGGCCACCCAACCCAGGCAGGGCAGAGCTGGGGCTGCTCCAGTTCTCCTGACTTCCAGTTAGCCTCAAAGAGAGGTCCTTCTATTCTTCCTTTCCAGACTGAATCCTCAAGAGCAATTTAGTGGTGTCCAAGGAAGAGAATGTTACATGGGGGCTCACCTGGCTCCACTGTGGACTACCAGGTATTTGGGAGAAGAGGGAGGAAGAATAACTTGATTGTTTTGTTTTCCCTCTGATATGGCATCGAAGTGTTTGGCCTTTAAGGGATTGTAGAAGTCACTGCCACAAATCCCTTTCTTTTCACATAATTCATGTTCATTGATAATAATTTCAAGGAATTTTGAATGCCAGATTTTGTCTTCTGTAGTTCTTAAAGTGTCAAATGCAATTTTTTGAAGGATGCATACATAAACCATGACTGTTTTTATCAGGCCTTGTGATGCATCACTGGAAATATAACCAAAATGTATACATAATCTAAAAAGCTAAGGCAACAAAAGGCGCAGTGATAGAAAATGGAAATATAGGAAAATACGAGGAGAATGTACTTAAAGGCCGTCTTAGTTACTCCCACTACCCGGGTGTACAATGTTGAATACAATGTATAGAATATTTTCTATGTAAAAATAAAACTTACTTTAAGAAATACCACAGAAAAAGCTTTACTTTGTATTTGTGGAAAGGAAATCAGTAGTCCCTCATGTAATACTTTGTATATTCTAGTTTTCTTATATTAGACTTGCTTTAAATAGAAGTCTGTATAAAGTGCATCACATGAATAACTGGATCCCAAGGGCAGGTAAAATAACAAAAATGTCATAGACCTCCATAGTTAATGTTTGTTGTGGTCAAAGGAAGCAGAGGGAAAACTTTAAATAAAATCATTTGTGGCACAGACTTTCCTACATGACTTTAAACAATGTGGACTTTGGCAGGAAACACTCCAAATTTATTCACAGTCCCTTTACATCACAGTCTGATGACAATTTAGCAAGGTGGCTATATTTGTTTAGCAGCCCCCAATAATCGCTCAATTAATAGTGAGAGAAACTGCCTTGAACTTGAAGATGGACTTTCCTTGGGTCTGCACAAGTTTGACAGAATCAGATGTGCCTAACACTCACACTTATCTCTAACAAACTCCCTCTTTGGGAGACAGAAACATGACTTCCTTCTGGTATCCATTTGCTGGTGAATGATTCTACCTGGTTCTGTCTATCATTTCTAGTTCTATTCTTTTTAATTGATGAACACTCTTTAAAAAGAAAAAAATGACACAGTTGCATATAAAAGCTCTTACCTTTCCTGAAGTCCTATGGGCTTCATTTTGAAAGGAGAAGGGCAGACAGAGGTGGAGGTGGAAGCTTTGATCTCAGGAGTGCATCGGCCTTGAGGGTCCACCACAACGTTTGGCACCTTTGGCACCTGCTCGGGCTGGACCATGCTGTGGGCTGTCTTTGCCTCTGACTGTGCTGGCTGTAACGCGATGGGTGACAGGTGGATCTCCTGGTGTTTCTCTTTGTCCTGTCTCAAGGAAAGCTGAAACCTTTCTTTTAATCTGTATAAAATCTACAAAAGGAGATAAAAAGGGGCTCTTGTCACATTTTCACACACTCAAAACAACATTTTTCTCCACACTGACTTAGAAGACAAATTGAAATAAAAGTTTAATTGCAAAGTAAGCCCAGCCTTCTAGAATAATTTCTTGGTTTTGTGGTACCGAGATATTTTTTCTCAAAAGAATATACTTGGTATTTCTAGTTATGCTGCACGTACATCTCAAATATTTGGGTGCATGAATCCTTTCCCCAAGGATACATTCAAAAGCAAATATGGCCAATTTTTTAAGAATGCCTGACATCATTTTGATCACACGGGAATTGACTAAAATTGTAGGATTCTAGAAAGATTAACTGTGAAACATGGGCCTATGACATTTATAGAAACAGAGAACTGCATCCAGTATAGAAGGGAAGAAAGAAATCTTGTAAAATATCAATAAAGAAAAGTTATACGATAAGTCATACATTTCTTATCTTGGTAAATATCTGACTGGTCATATCCACTTGGGTACCTGATAATACTTGACAAAATTAAATTCAGGGCATCTGTTAAATAATTTGGACAACCAGGATTTTTCTATCTTGCCCCTTTCCCCTCTTAGTTTTTTAATGTATATAGAAAAAAGCAAAAGTGTTGCTTTCCTTCATTCTTGGAGCCCTTTCTGGAATGGCTGATTCAGTTCGGAATTGGTAGCATGACTGGCTTCGAACTCTTAGTAAGTGGGACTGAGTACTGGGACACTCCAGAGGCCAAACTGCGAGGGGAGCAAAGTTTGTCTCTCATTTTCCCCGACTTCCCTTTTTATAGGGCTTTTCTGCTTCCTATGCTCAGTGCTCCTTTCCAACTCCTGCGGGAACTAGTGACCTCCTGTTCTTTAAGTGTGTTCTCAGGGAGTGATTTGATGAGCGAGTTTACATGAAGAGGGGATAACTCACTCTGTGCACTTTTCTGAAGGTGTACAGCAGGGATGACATCTACTTCTTCAAATGCCTTAAGCTGATCAAACTCCCCTGTTTAATTTCTAGGATCTGTAGCTAAACGAGTGTTATTTTAGGAGAGAGCTCTCCTGGCTCTGTGCAGTCATGTTTACCTAGTCATGAGGTGAGTTCTGACTTCCCTTTTCTTTGCAAAGTGCCTTCCAATTCTAGTCATCTTTTGCTAGAGGAATGCAAAGTCTACATATATTTTTTTTTTCCTTCTTACAGAATGAAGGAAATTAAGGAAGAATCAATGTGAAATTGGGGAGTAAAAAATATCTTTGAGAATTTATTTCATGACAATTTTAGAAAATATTTTTTCCAGTATTCTCAATACAACATTGGAAAAATAGATTCTGTTTAACAAAATCAGATCATCAACAAATATCAGAATAAAATAGAATGCAATGAAAAGATATCAGACTGAGATTAATTAAAAAAAAATCCAAAGGTGGAAGTTTTCTCTGCAAACAATAAAGAACAGAATTGGCAGTGTAGAAAGTATCATTGGTGATACATATGGCAACTTTGGGAGACAGTCTGTTGATGCAGAGAAAAAGAATAAAGAGGGCTGGGGATGTGGCTCAAGTGGTAGCGCGCTCGCCTGGCATGCGTGCGTCCCGGGTTCAATCCTCAGCACCACATACAACCAAAGATGTTGTGTCCGCCGAAAACTAAAAAAATAAATATTAAAAAAAAAAAGAATAAAGAGAGAAAGATAAAAACAAGAAAAAAGATTGGACATGGAAGTCAGAAGAGTCACTGTAAATGACAAGCTAGAATAAATGAAGGAGAAGAAAGTCATTCAAAACTGTTGGGTTTTTTTGGTGTGTGGAGGGAGTACTGGGGTTTGAACTCAGGGACACTTGACCACTGAGCCGTATCCACAGCCCTATTTTATATTTTATTTAGAGACAGAGTCTCACTGAATTGTTTAGCATCTCACTTTTGCTGAGCCTGGCTTTGAACTCGCAATCCTCCTATCTCAGCCTCCAGAGACCCTGGGATTACTGTCCTGTGCCACCATGCCCAGCTCAAAACTGTTTTTCAGCACCCACTTTGTGTCATGGATTGTGAAGGTATAGGGCATTCCACTATGAACAAAATCGATTGCCTTCTGTGCCTATGGAACTTAGGCATACGAAATGAAAAAAATTTCTAGGTCAAAAGATTCTTCCAAATCATGTATGTCATTTGAAAGAACAGTGAATGTGAGATGAAAATGGAGGGATTTTCATAATTTGAGGAAAAACAATGTATATTACAAAGGATGCATGAATGTTACATCAAGACCAGTTGGAATTTATGTGTATGAAGTCAACAGAAGGAATTTTTCAAAATGCAAAATCTCAAAAAATATACTATCCTTGTTTCTTTCTGAAAAAAACATGTACTCAAAGGTATTCTTTCAGTGCCAAGCATGATGGTGCACTCCTGCAGTACCAGTGATTTGGGAGGCTGAGGGGCTGGCCAGCCTGAGAAATTTATTGAGATCCTATTTCAAGATAATAAAATAAAATAAAATAAAATAAAATAAAAAGAGCTGGAGATGCATCATGGAGGTAGAATGACCCTGGGTTAAATTCGAAGTACTGGAAAAAAAAAAACTATTGTCACCTATGAGAAAGATGACTCAAATTTAAGAACTAAATAACGAGAAACTGCAATATAAAACAGAATTTTGGAATTATTTAAACCCAAAGTGAAAACCTAGTTTACTTATGTCTCAGGTATAGCATCCCAAATTGTAGTAACAAGAAAGAAATTTGGGGAGGAAAAAGAGGTATTTATAAAAAAATAAAAAAGCAAAATGAGTGAATGTATGCTGAGTGACTTTTTAATTAGAGATGCAGAGGGATTCTGGGTTAAAATGGTCATTAAATCTTCCAACTCATTACATCTGAAGGAAACTGAGGTCTAACCAAGCAATAGGCTTGTTCCAAGGCAACCTCTGGCTGTGGACCTGCTGACCCTGACATGGCTCTGACCTGCAGCCCTCTGCATGTTCCAGCCCTTACATCAGCTCTTTGGCTTTTCTTCCCCACACACCTTCCTTGAAGGTTGACTTTGAAATCACATGTGCTGCAGATCTGATCATCACCCCTGGATTTCAAAACCATCAATTCTAAGAATATGTTTTGGGTTTTTTTGAAAAAAAGAAGTTTTTTCTTAAGAAATAAATAAAAAACTATGCAAATGTGAGGTATAATCAGAAATAAATATTATAATTGAACTGCTTGGAAATTAATGAGAATCCTTACTGATTTTTTTGTGTGATCACTTCCTCATAACCTGGAAACTTTTATGCAATGCTATTCATTGATTCTGGTAGGACCAAGCTAAATCTTAGATTTTGAAAGCGATTGTTTCAGAAATTCCTCATGGCAAATATTACTGTGTAAGGAAAAGAAAGATATCTAATACTGATAGGCCTTCTTCCCTTTGTTATAATTACTTTCAAATAAGTAGACTATATTCTTTGTGCTATAGAATCGAAAACACTGCAGATAGTGTTTTTATCCTGTAGTGCTTAAGTTTTCTAACTTGGTGCTTCTTTTCCGTGTCCATGAACCACCTCACAGTGTACTTGGCCACCACTCTGCAGAAACAAAATCCAGGCAAGAACACCACCAATCAGGTGGTGCATATGTGGTGATTTTATTGTGTTAAGCTAAATACATAACTACTGAGATGAGGCAAAGAACTTAAAGTGGGATTGAGCTTTTTCAGTTGCAAGTGATTTATCATCCTAAATGAAAAAAAAATGTATTTGTACCTTTACAAAAACGCATTTAGTAGAAGATGATACACATATTGTATATTCTAAGACCCTATGTATAAATCAAATGTGTTTATCAGGACATTTGCTTTGTTTATACTTGGATTTTGGAGAAACCTATTTCAATGATGACAATGAGAAAACCAGTTGTTCCTCAGTTGTTTGGTCAAAAACAGGTCACTTTTACGATCTTGTTAGTGTAAAACAAGGTCTGAAGTCCATCTTTGCTACTTATGAGCTTATGCGTTTGATGAAGGACCTTTGTCACATATTTTACAATTAGTAATCTATTTCATCTCTGGTCAGAGATCAACCTTCAGCCTGTCTCTACAGTATGCATACAAACTGATTTTTACATCTCTAATTGGAAAAAAGCACTGTTTACAATACTAGAAAGATTGGACTGTCTGGAAAAAAGTGGAAGAGGCTAGTACTTGGCAATGGGGCAGTTTTGTCTTAGAACTGAGCACTAAGGCAAGGGTTCACAACTGTCAGGGATTTGGGCCGGTAGGGGACATTTGACAAGCTCTGGAGACATTCTTGGTGGTCATATTTGTGGTGGGAGGCAGAACCCAAAGGGTGTTACTAGCATCCCATGATTATAGGCTGTTGATGCAGCTAAATACCCTACAATGCATAGGAAAAACTCCCACCCACGCATCCACCAACAGAATACTCAGCCCAAAATGTCAGTAGTGATGCTGTTGAGAGACCCTGGTGTAAAAGATCTTAAAAATCATGTGGTATAACCTCCATTACATACACATTTAAGTCCAGACTGGTTGAATGATTCACGGAAGATTGGAAATAAAGTCTAGAATCCAGATTTTCTGATTTCCAGGTATGTGAGCATTTTAGTCTACTGGTCCTTCCCAATCCCCACATCCTTCTTCCCAACCACTTTCCCAAAGCCTCTGGAAAAGTGAGTCAGCGATTTTTCTCTGCAGAGATTGAGGTCTGGAATATACCACACACATAATTTTCCATTGTGAATTTAACATTTTGTTTTAAAACTCAATCTGAAAGCTTATCAGAGCAATGGCAAGTTACGGTTTTGCTTTCATCTTTTAGAGCTTGTGTTTGAATCGGGGTGCAGTAAAGTCATTTGATCTATTGAAAAAGGAAAGAATTGGTGCACATCTATAATTCCAGCAGTTCAGGAGGCTGAGGCAGGAGGATTGCTGGTTCAAAGCCAGCCTGAGCAATTTAGCAAGGCCCTAAGCAACTTAATGAGACTTTGTCTCAAAATAAAATATAGAGCACACCTGGTTTCAATTATTGGCAGAGAGAGAGAGAGAGAGAGAGAGAGAGAGAGAGAGAGAGAGAGAGAGAGAAAATTATTGAATGAGAAAGGAGCTGTATAAACTATAGCAAAGGAAAAAATAATGGCAGTAATGAGAACCTAAAGAACACAGAAATGGGAGGAAGCTGAAAGAATCCTTTGAAGCTCTTTTGTAGTTTATAATTTTCATTAAAAAAAATCCCAGAAATAAGTAACACAAAACATTCTGTTTGGATTAAAACATGTTCTAATTTTTAAATGATGTCACTGAACAATATTGTGTAGCATTTGTTCTTTACTGTATTTTACAGCTGGTTTTGAGAGAGTATTCATTCTTTTCTCTTAATTTAATAAACATGAATCAATTACTATATGTATCAATACATTTCTGAGACAGACATTGTGGATACCAAGGTAGCACAGGACTCTGTCATCTAGGAACCCACAGGCTTCCTGGAGACAGATGTGTGAAAATTATGTCAAGTACAAGGTACTAAGTACACACACAGAGGTGTGGCTGTGCACAGATGTGGTGTGGCCCACAGTTATCTGTTCTGCCTGGGTGGAGTGGCTCTGATAAGTGCAAGCATTCTCATCTGTTCCTGGGTACATTTGTAGTTAGAAATAGATATTCACAGAGTGTAGGACTAAAATAGAAACCACAATTTGATTCCTTTATGGGATCACATGACACCGTGGTAAAGAGCTAGGACTTTCAATCCAGATAGACTTGGGTGTGAGTTCCAATCTCACCCTCTACCCTGCCACTCACATATACACCACTATTTTTGTTTGTTTGGTCAAGTCACTTATCTTTTCTCATCAGTAAGACTAGGAAGTTAAATTACATTAAGTATTTAGTACCATGCAACAAATTTAGGATCAGTAAACAAGCAATACATAGAAGAAATGGGTTGTTATCATTGTTGCTAATACTAGTGCCATCATGAGTGAAAGGGTTGTTGTCTTCTTAATAAAGAAAAAAAATTGAAAACTTTTGCCTACTTTGGAAATGGGTCCAAAAGAAATCATTCCAACGAAGATCTAGTTCCATCTCCCTTAATCCTTGGGGCTTACACACAACAGATTAGACAAGTGTGATTCTTTATGTCCACCTTTGACACCAGTTTTTGTGTGTAATGCTCAGGCTACACCTGGTGGTCTGATGTAGGATTTTGCACCTCAGCTACCAGATCATGACTAGAGAAACCCTTTATATCACATATGGAAGCCTCTTCTGTGGGTCTAACATGCCAGTGCTTTTTCTGATCCAAACAGCTGTCTTATATATGATTTTTAAAAGCGCTTTCCAGATGCAATCTGGTCTGTACACCTCTACCTATTGAATATTTATTTCATACTTTTGCACTTTTTAACAAACTCCCAAGTACATTTGAAGGTCTAATTTAGATGATAAATGGTGTTCTTTCTATTATTTGTTCAAGTTGAAGAACTAATTCTTCTCAGTAATAAATTTCCTCCATCTAAAGCAGACTCAATGGATTGGAACTTGCCCACACATTTTTTCTTGGAAAATTGTATTTGTCTATTTGTCGCTCCACCCACTCTGTATTCACATTTGAGAGGTGCTAAATAAGTCACACATTTGAAAATGTCATGCCTGTCTAATTTTATGCCTGGCAACATACGTTCTTTTTTATTTTTATTTTTTTTTGGATTTTAAGGAAAGTAAACAATATGCCACATTTCAAAAATTTTGCCAAGTCTTATGTTATTGTTATATAGCACATGCAACCCTTCATTATAGCAATTTACCTATATAATTTCATAATAAAGCCACATGCATTTCATTTCTATGGTATGTAGGAAGACTGGATGGAAATAGCAGCATTTGATCTTTCATGAATGTAATTAATGCCAGAAGGAAAATTTTGAGTTCTATTTTTTCTTGGTCATGGAATCAACAAATGTATGGAAAACAGAATTGGAATATATATATATATGTGTTTGAGGATCACAGAAGTATAACACACTGTACTTCAGTATAAAAATCATACTAAGTGGGGCTGAGGATATGGCTCAGTGGTAGAGCACTTGTCTACCATGTATGAGGCCCTAGTTTCAATCCTCATTGCCAAAAAAAAAAAAAAAAAAAGAAAGAAAGAAAATACACACACACACACACACATACACAAAGTGTAAATACTCTTAGAGATCCAAGTAAAAAACTGACTTTAGCATTTGTAAACTTATAAAGATTAGCTTATTTCAGAGAAGCACATTCCACCTGTCCCTAAATGTGAACTGTCAAGTCACCTGTGGAAAACTGCATCATCTGAATGTTGCTTTATCTTCAACCTGTCTATCAGGTAGTATCTATTCTTCTCTGAGTATCAGTTCCATTCTGTGTACTGTTGGTTCTTCTGTTTACTTTTTAAATTGACTCTTTCATATTAAAATTGAAGAAAAATATTTTAAGTCAATCATTCTGTTTTTTTTTTTTTTTGTTGTTGTTGTTGTTGTTCGAGAACTGTCTGTATACTCATAAAAGATGTTTCCCTCTTTTTACTCCCCACCCCTCAACGTGTTCCTCTCCTGCATACAGGAGCACCACCATCCAGGCAGCCAAGCCTCCAAACCTAGGAGTCAGCCTTAGGGTTTATTCTCTCCCTGAAAATCAGGGCTCTGTAGTCCCGTCAGTTCTACCTTCATCTAGGTCTCAGCCTTCCATTTCTCTCCATCTCCATCACTGCCCCCTACTCTGGGCCACCCTCACCTTTCTCTTCCGGCTATTGCAGTGACCTCCAGAAGGACACTCCAGCTTCTGCATTTCATCCCACCCTCTGCTTCAACCACACTCTACTGGCAGATGCTGTGATCTTTTAGTCACTCACCCAAGGCTCTGCTGGAAACAGCATTTCCATCCTTCCTTGAGGCCTGACAGGCTAAGCCTATTTTGCCTCAGCACCATCCCACCCCCCTGTACCTAGAAAGTCCTTTCCTCACATTTTCATGTCTTAAAGGTCTCAGGTTGGTCTGCTCTATCATTCACTATTATGTTATCTTCTCTGTGGAAGTTATGACAACTTGATCTCTAAAAAACGAATGAACAGACTTTATGTTTTAGATCATTTTTTGTCTTTATAGAAAAATTGAGGGCAAAGTACATCATCCCATATACTCCCCCTCTGTCCTCTCTAAACAGTTTCTTCTGTGACTGACATATTGCATTTGTGTGGGGCATTCATCCCAGGTGATGAACCCTATTGACATTATTAACTAAAGTCCACAGTGTAGATTAGGGCTCACTGTTTGTGCCGAACTTTCTACAGGTTTTGATGAATCCATAATGTAATGAATTCACCATTACACAATACAGAAGAGTTTCACTGTTCTAAAACCTACTGTCTAACCATCTCTGGCCTCCCAACCTCTGGCAACCACTGCTCTTAGCCTTTCCCAGAATGTTGTCACACAGTGTGTTGATGTCACATAGTGTGTTCACTATTTGATTATTTGAAAATAATTAACTTAATTATCGTCTGTGTTTCTAAAGACAAAGGCTTCAGAGAATAGGGTCCTTATCGTCTTGTTCTCCTCTTTCCCCACAGGGCCAACAACAGGTCTGTGGTGATCCTCTGGCAGAATGGATTGATAGAATGAATTACCCACTAATCTAATTGATAGCAATCACCCAAACTTCCTTTCTTGATTTGTTCTAATAAAGTTGAGGCAGACTTACCTAAATTTCTAATTTTTACATTGGTAGCTTGAAAATATCTGGAAAAGAGTTGCCCCTGTTCTCAGATGGTTGAAGGTGTGGCTATGGTAGGTCCTTTGGCCACATAAAACCAATGCAGGGATGTGACTAGTTATGCTGGGAACACGGGCAATCCCAAGTTATGACTGCTAGATCTGAAATGTATCTTATATTAATAGCACATTCAGGGATGCTTCTCTCTGCCCTTTAGTACCCAAAGGCTGCATATAAATCTGCTTCTCAATTTTCTCCTATCATTTCCTTCACTCTTCTGAATCTTAACCATTTATTCCCCCAGTCAATCTCCCTTTTTGTCACTTTCTACCCCTTTCTATTCTCCATTCCTCCGCTCCCTCCCTCCCTCCCTCCCTCCCTCCTCCTTTCCTCTCTTCCTTCTTACTTTCTTGGTCTTGCACATGCTAGGCAAGTGCTCTACCATTTAGCTTCACCCCCTGCCCCTCCTATCCTTTTTCACCTGTAAAGCAGAAAAACAACGAAATTGTGACTGACAAGATAGAGAACAACATTTGATATTTCCTATGTTAAGGAAAGAAGAATCCCATATTTTAAAATGCAGTTAACCATAACGAGGAATCAAACCTTTTTAAACAGTAAGAAATACTTAGAGGTCTCTGCTACAATTTCTGTAAAACATTCCATTTTCTTTCATGAAAATTCTTTATTCTTAATCTCCACCTTTAAGATATAAAGATCTATTTTTAATGTTATTCTTAGCTTATTTTGTTCATTGGGTTGCAACTTTTAGAAATCTTTCTTAATTCCTGATCTCTAAAAAATACCTTTGAGTGGAAGTTTTAGGATGTTTTTTTTTTTTTCTTCTTTTTTTTTTTAACTGGAGATGAAATCTAGGGGCACATCTCCCTTCCCCTATTTTGAGGCAAGGTCTTGCTTAACTGCTGAAGCTGGCCTTGAACTTGGGAATTGTGATCTTTCTGCCTCATCTTCTCTAGTAGCTGAGATTGTAGCCATGTGCCACCAAGCCCTGTGGTTTACTTCAGGATTTTGAGTTCTAGGAAACAGACCCATCTTTACCCTATTTAATATCCTTCAAATTTAGATCCACTCAGCCTCTCTCTTTCTGGAGTAAACCCTAATCTTTCTACCATAAACCCCTTCCCAGCAGGGGAAGCACGAATGAGCAAAATCCAGAAAACACTTGCTAATGCTGTTAATTGTGGATAGAATAAGCAGAATAATGTCTATTTGGGGGGCATTTAAAAAGTATAAAAGAAGTGTTTCTGAAAAATATGCAAAATTAAAAACAATAGCACATAGGAAAAAAGATATTAAAACCCATCTATAAACTTCCAATATTATGTTATGTCACAAAATTTTCAAAGAAATAAAAAAAAATTGAACTTGAAAGATAACTCTTAACTCATTCAATACCAAATAGCACTGTGTAATTTAGTGCATTAGGTTTATTTGAAGTTCTAGTTTTAAAAATTATTAATATGCTTTTAAAGTGTACACATTGTAACTTACAGAACTATTGCAGTGCATACTTTTATACTTATGTATTCACCTAAAATATTAGTTGGTAGAGGTGATCTAGCCTGTGAGGCTATAATCACCTCTTTTGCATGCCTGGTATTTCATAGAATGCTTTCAAGAGCCTTTAAAAGTAAGGAAATAATTCTGCCTTGGGGAGTTAAGCTTGCCCCAAAGACACATTTCTTCTTTTAAATTTTTTCCTGAGTTCCATAAAGATGATATAAAAGGAGGAATAAAGTAAGCCCAAAGTATGCCCATGAGACTTAAATGACTTTGAGGGTTTCAGTGACCTTAGTAAATCACGGTCTAAAGCTTCATTCTCAGGGTTGATCAAGTTACTAAAAACTTCAGTGCAATTACAGCTCTGTTCTTAAGCAGGTCAGCATCCACACCTCCACAGGCTTCCCTTTAGCAATCACTCTGCGTGTCACCGAATATTCCCAAATAACAGGATTACAGTCTTGCTTCTTTGCCCAGTCTTTTCAACCTTCATTTGAATGGCAATGCATCCAATAACATTAAGTCGTGGACTCAGCAAAGGATAAAGTATACGAAGAAGCCAACTTACCATCAAACACGTTACTATAATAATAAAGATGCTGAGAAAAATGACAACAGCATAAAATCCTTCTTTGCTCCAGATTCTGTCCGCTTCATGCTGCCCTTGTAAAACATTTTTCTTTAAAAGCAAAACAGAAAGTCCGATGTTAAATGAGAGCTTGAGGAAACTGGCGTTCTTATTTAAACACTAAAATATTTTTGGCTTTATTCCATTCAGTTTAGTGGAACACACCTACACCCCCGCTGCCTGCGCTGCATCTCCAACTGATCTAGACAACAGTCAGCCATCCTGATACATCAAAAGACCGTGCAATCTCCGGAACAGGAGCAGGCATGCCCAGCCAGGCACAGAAGGACCTCGCCTTTGGAAAAGTCCCTCACTGTCTCTCTTGGAGCTACCTGGTTCACAGGTAAGAGAGTTCTGTTCCGTGCTGAGGAAACTTGTTTCTGAAGCGTTCCTTACTCTCAAGTCCCCTCCCACACATCAACTCCCTGATTTATCCTGGCTTACGTGCAGCGCAGGAACACTGCTTTTACTTTTAAACAACAGCTAAACAGGTGCAAACAAAAGCGCATGATGCATTCATAAATACAGCAACACTATCGGGATCACTGCTCCGCCCTTTATCACATCAGGTTTTTTTTTCCCCCCTGTAAGTGGTGTTTACTTTGTTGAAATCTCATGAAGAACCATCCCAACCATATAAATTGTTAGGGCATTATATTTTATTTAAAGTAGCAGGAAAGACAAAGTTCAGAGTTATTGGGTAATGAAAGGTAAAATAAATAGGTTTATTTTTATTGCTTTTACTAAATCCTTTGGGGGTGGAAGAGTGAAGAAGAAACATGCATAAAATGTGACTGTCTCTTAGTTGACGTCTCCCTTTCTTTAAAGAAAATAGCACACTGACATCAAATCCTCTTGAACGAAATTGTTTTATAATGTAGTGACATTATAGATTTATAGTTAAAGAAACTTCAACTTTGAAACCAACTGACTCGTGATGAGGAAAAACAAAGTCTAAGTCATTTCAAATGATTCCATTCATCTAAAATTCAATCTTGTTGAAAGCAGCTTTTTTATTCCGTTAGCCGGGGTCAGTATGTACCCTTGTATATTGTCTGCAATGGCTCAGAAAGCCTTGAGTGAGACTTGTCTTCTAGGTGCCTGAACTTTGAAATCATTTCCAATTGTTCTTTAAACCTAGAAAAATACATCAAGTATTTGTAAACTCGACAAAATATTTGCCCTGAGAAAGACTTTATGAGACTTTTTATCTTGAAACTCAATCAAATCTTGGTGGAGAGATGAGCAAGGCAGAATAGGAAAGATCTTTGAGTTCAATTGTTATTACAAAAATTATTTGGAGGGAGACATAATCATTGCTCGAAGTAGTCAAGTTTCCATTTTTTTTTGCTTGTAAAATAGTGATGTGTTCACTATAAAATCTTTTATACTTTCTAGAAAGATGCATAGATAGAAAAAATAATTTCAATGCATATTTTTAAAGTAAGTAAATGGTAAATTAATGGAGAATCTGAAAATACTTGGTTGATGGCATGATTAGTAAATGAGCATCCTGCTGGAAAAAAAAATTCTTAGGTTCAAGTGATGATTTTCTTTTCTTTTACCTTTGACATCAGCCAGAACCTTTTGTTTTATTTTGTTTTGTTTTATTCCAGTGTCTCTACAAACATAGCTAAAAAAAATAACAGAAAAGAAAACTCCTGTAGGAATCAAGTATAAATATGGAAATGAATTTTTTTGCAAGCAACTAAATAGCATCCATTGTTTGTTATAAAAGCAAACTAGTTAAGCCTTCAAATAGGCAGCATAAATTTGTCAAATTTAAGTATAAGGATCTGAGCTTAAACTCATGTGAAATTTGGATAAAAAGGGGTGGTTAGGTGGGTGGAAAAAGATGTTGTGTTCCTAACCTGGCTTGGTTTGTTTTTCTTTTTTCCTGCTGTAGTTCTACAACTTCTGGAATATCAGCGTGTTCCGTTCTTGCTTAAGACAAATCTTATGCCGGGTGTGGTGGAGCACACCTATAGTCCCAGTGGCTCTGGAAGCTGGGGCAGGAGGACTGTGAGTTCAAAGCCAGCCTCAGCAATTTATCGAGGTCCTAAACAACTCAGTGAGACCCTGTCTCTAAAGAAAATACAAAAAAGGACTGGGGATGTGGCTCTGTGATTCAGTATCCCTGGGTTCAATCCCCAGGACACATACACAGAAAAGTTTGTTTGTTTTCCTTTTTAACTGAAGCAATGATGATGGAAGAATTATCCCCTAACCTCCCATCCCCCACCTCCTGTTTGAAGGACACATGTTTTGAACTAGAGCTTAGTCACTGCACTTTCTTGGTAAATAGATTTCCTTCTGAGTCATGCTACTCCTGCTGAGCACTACTATATTTGTTCAGAGATCTGAAAAACTTGATAAGGGCAGGGTAATAAATGGAAAAGTTTGTAGTTAAGATCCCACAAATCAAAAGATTATAACTCACAGAAATCTCCAGTCTAACCTTTGCATCGGGTTAACTTGATGCCTTTTATATTTTATCAGGAGGTTGAGGGTTCAGTAATTCACATACTCCACGGCAGGTCAAATTAATGGCCCTCTATCATCTTTATGTTTTTTTTCATAGCTACATTGTTTTGCCCTTTAACTTGGTTGCAGTGAAAAAGCTGATGAGTTTCATTATTTAAAATTTGGACAGTTTTCAATAGCTTTTCTCTATCTGTTCAATAATTTGTTATATGTGTTAAAAGTTTGTTCTGTTCTCCCTCCCCCTCTTCTTTATTTTCTTTCCATTCCCACCCCATTCCCTTTCCTTTCCAATTCTGATCCCAGATGCTAGAAAAGATGATACAGAGATATAGACTTTAGGATGTATCCCTTTGGGAGAGATGAAGCACACAGAATAAGAATGAAGTGGAAATGTTATAAATTATCTGGTTAATTTGACTGACTCAGGCAGATGAATGAGATGTATCTGACAAAAATATGGCTTTGTTGGGTGCATGCCAAACTTCTACTGCATTAGGCACAAGGTGAACACTTGGTCTGAATGATCAATACATGTCAACATTGATTGAATATCTCCTGTATGACTAGGCTCATAATTCTTTAGACTCAACTGCTGGCTAATGCTCCAAGTTAGAAGGAAAATCACCCAACTCTTGAATTATAGTTCATATTTACATGTTGTATTTTTTTCTCTTTGTAAATATCCCATTAATGTATCAGGCAGCATATTAGCCTTTTATTTAAAGAACTTAACTTCCTCCTTTGAAATATAAGACCTGTGAAACTGGAATCACTTACAGTTGAATAACAACAAAATCCCTAAGTAATTTTTTTCAATATTAATGCAGAGCTTATTGTTTCAATAGATATTCAACTCATTTTCTAAAAACATTTGTAAATAGAGATTAAATAATGAGTTTGATTTTATTTCCCCAGAATTTGACCTATTAGTCAAGTGAAGGTCTAGTTTTATCTTTATGAACATCTTACAATAAAATAACACTTAAGAGTCTACAATGCTCTAGGTGTCACATAAAAATATGTAAAAGAAATAATGTCTTTTTAAGAAATTTAGACTGGAAACAAAATCAGATGAACAAACAAAAGTAATTCTCAATTTAGTAATTTTGTTTCCCAAGTGTCATTGCCAATTTAAAAAAATAAAGTATATAAAGAAACAGCAGCAACAACAAAAACATCTTTCATGAATGTTATTAATGTAAATTTAGGAAATAGATGCTTTGCGACATCATTCATGACATTCTGTGATCAATGTAAAGGGTGAAAAGTCAAAAGACCAAGGTTCTTTTTATTTTGTTAATGAACATGTTACCATAGCCTGCTGTGTTTTGGGGATTAAAATGTGAAAAAAATGGGTTGAGACATAAGCGGTTATAACACATTAACCATAAGAAGATGGATAAAGATGTGGGGAAGCTCAGAGAATACTATAGCCGGCTTTAAACAAGTATCCACAAATGTGTTTGCAACACTCTAAGCTCTCTCTGTAGCTCTGTAAATAGCTTCCCTAGGCACATGCTCACGGCTGACTGGTTTGTCCTGGGCTTCAGGTCAAAGGGGGATGCCTGGCTTCTTCTAGGAGTGCCTGAAAAAAAGGTTCAGATGACCCATCTCTCCGTGATGACATGATTCTGATAGCATACTGGCTGACCTCCTATAGATTAAAGATTTCCTGCATTTTTAGATTCTAATAATTTTATGAGAAAATGCCACATTTTGATGGCCAAATATGCTTTCATTCTTCAAGTCCAGGATAGGCCTTCTGACCTATAGTGGACTAACAGCTCTGTGAGAGCTGGTAAGGTAGGCTCTTCATCTGCACTGAGCTGGGCTGTGTTGGAGGACCTTAGTATTTGAATTTCAACTTGTTTTTATATAGTAATTTCCCCTTGGTGAGCAAATGTGGATGACTTAACAGAATGCTATATTCCTAAAGCCTTCAGAATGGCATTTAGATTTAGAATAAAGAAACAGGGAGGGGATTTATATTATTCTCTAAAAGTTTATATGAAACAGAATTAATTCATTCAACGACATTTTTTAAATTTTAAAGAGGAATTATCCTAGGCAACGTGTGCTAGTCCGGCTGCGAAGGGCCTAAGTTGTGAGAACGGGGTTGGTTGATTACACAAAGTTGATTACACTTCAGATTCAGATGTACATAGGGCTGGGGAGGAGATTAATCAATCTCCTGTTAACCCTCTTCTCTGGCCTCTGGGGAGCACAAGGTGGAGTCCTCTTCAAAGTTCCCATGGCATGGGCATAGTGCTGTATTCTGTTTCTCTGTACCTTATTTGCTCTTCAAGAACATAAAGTCATTGAGAGAAATAATTATATTATATTATTTATTTATTTGCTTGCTTGTCTGTTCATCTGTTTTTCTGACTTTGGATACAACCTAGCATACCATGTGGCTATTTGTTGATTCAGGTTTTCACTGTGTGCCCTTTGAACGCCAGGCACTAAATGCTGGCTTTAAAATAAAGCTACAAGACATGTCACGTGCTCTCAGGGAACCCACCCCAGAGAGACAGACTTGAAGGCCAAGGGGTTTCTGTTCAAGGAGAACACAAGACAAGGAAGGCATGCCCAGGTCTGTGAGGGCACTAGGAAAGACTGTTCAAGAGACCGATCTTGCAGAATGAAAGGTCCATAGAAGAAGTCATGTACTAAACAGCACTGAAGGAGGAGAGCATGTGGGGGCTTGTGATGTTTGTATGCTTAGAGCTACTGAAACTGAACTAGGAAAGGGTTCTCAACATTGATGGAGTCCTGCACATCTAGGACCACCTACTGTACTAAGAAATCCAGACTTCATTCTGAGGTACTTTGGAAGCCAAAGAAGAATCATGAAATTAGGACAGCAAGCCACATTTACATTGACAAAGATGACTCTAGTGGCAAGAAAAAAACAAAACAAAACAAACATAAAGTCTCCACATGTGTCTTTGGAGAAGAGGGACAGAGAAGGGGGATGAGACTAAATGCAGGAAGATCAATGGGGGTTGTTGTCACAGTCACCATTCAATGATGACATACAGTAGCCTTCCTATTTGTAGTTTCTTCAACTGCAAATCTGGTCAACCATGTATGGAAAAATCTTAGGGAAAAAAATTTTCACCTGTACTTAACATGTACAGATTTTTATTGTCATTATGCCCTAAACAATATAGTATGACAAGTATTTATATAGTACTTCTATTATGCTAGTGTTATTGTTTAGATGTGAGTTGTCTCCCAGAAGCTCACATGTGAGACAAGGCAAGAAGGGTCAGAGGAGAAATGATTGGGTTATAAGAGTGTTAACCCAATCAGTGAATTCATCCCCTGATAGGGATTAACTGAGTAGTAACTGAAGTAGTAGGGTGTGGATGGAGGAAGTGGGAATTGGGCATGGCTTTGGGGTATATATTTTCTATCTGGAGAGTGAAGACTCTCTCTCTTCTGAGTATGATATGAGCTGCTTCCCTCCGCCACACTCTTCCACCGTGATGTACTGCCTTACCTTGAGCCCAGAGGAATGGAGTCAGCCTTCTCTGGATTAAGACCTCTGAAACCCGGGTCCTTAAGTAAACTTTTCCTTCCCTAAAATTGTTCTGGTTGGATCCTTTAGTCACAGTGGCAAAAAAAAAAACCCTGACTAAAACTGCTAGGTATTATAAGTAATCTAGAAATGATTTAAAGTATATCGGAGAATATGTGTAGGCCGCATGCAAATACTATGCTATTTTATTTAAGAAATTTAAGCACCAATAGATTTTGGTATCCTTGGGGGTCCTGGAACCATTCCTCAAAGGATACCACAGGAGGGCTGCATGTTCCTGCTCTGCCAATCCATCCTGTATTCAAATTATTTTGTTTAGTGCCTATTCAATGTTAGGATTTTGACATATATCTAAAAATTTTAATCTGTATTTCAAGTTTATAAGATAAGAACTATACTTATTTTGGCTCTGAAGAAACTGAGACTCAGAGTGACACTATGCAAAGGTTAAATGACCTGCCCAAGATCACACACATCTTAAGTGTCAGCCTTGGAATGCAAACTGTCTTGTACCAAAGGTTTTTATATCATAGTTGTTAATATTTGCTGAATGAGAAGCAGTATAATTTACTGGGAAGAAGAGTAGACTCTTTTTCTTTTCTTTTTTTTTTTTCTGTTTTTGGCACTAGGGATTGAACCCAGGGGCACCTAACCACTGAGCTACATCCATAGCTCTTTTTATTTCTTATTTTGAGACAGGGTCTTGCTAAGTTGCTTAGGGCTTCACTAAGTTTCTGAGGATGGCTTTGAACTTGCAATCTTCTTGCCTTAGCCTCCCAAGTCACTGGGATTACAGGTATGCGTCACTGTAGCTGGCATAGAATAGAAGAGATCAAGATACCTAGATCTTATGTGTTGCTTTTTACTTTGTTCTGTCACCTCAGGGGAATCACTTAATTTCTGTGGACCTTATTTTCTGTATCAGCAAAATGTTCATATGTTCCCTCCAGGTCAAGTTTTATGATTTTCTGAATCAAATTACATCCTATATACATCCAATAAACATCCTATGTTTAGGATGTCGATCATTCCAGTTTGTGGAGACTAAACATACTCAGAAGCAAGACGGAGGAGGTGGTAGGGGAAATTTTGAAAAGTATTATATTTGGAAAATATAATAAAGCAAATATTGCCCGTGTTTATGTCTGGTTTCCTCAGCAAAGGAAAAGACACATTCCAACTTAATTCTAAAGTAATCATTTTTCCCCAATGAAGGCCATGTGGACAGGTGTATCTGTTGAGAAGGAAAGACAAATAGTGGTTTTTTATCTGTTTGGTTTCTTGGGGGTTTTTGTTTGTTTTGACATCAGTTTCAAGTAATGTAACTGGTCTTCCTTCTAGACTAAATTTACTGGTTAAGTTGAAATAAGTTACAAGGCCATAAAATTTCTGAAGAAAGTGTCAAAAAGTGGAACTTTGATATGAAAATGAATTTCTTTAAGGAACAAACATCAGTAGTTTGAAGAGCAGAGAATTCTGACCCTTTGGGAGATTTTTTTTTTTCAAGTCAAATAACACACCATAAACAGCTTTCATCTCAAAGCCTCGTGGGGTTGGATTACCATATCATGCTAAGTGTGCAAATTTTTAAATAAAATATTCCATGCAATGCCATACCTCAGGGGAGACTTCTGTGATTCCAAATTGGGATAAGCTTTGATGTAAAACATTGATGTTAAGTGAACGCAACACTTCCTCGGATGGCAGAGCGTCAGAAATTCCTGCTTTTCGGTTTATGGGAGACACAAATAGTTCAACACTGTTCTTCTTTTCCTAGTAAAAGCAGATTATTTGTAGGTGTTATAGACATTTTAAGCAATGTTGTATAATATTTTCCTTTGGAAACATTACAGAAAATCAGAACCCTGGAATCCTTAAAGTCATCCTGGAGTTCACATTGGTCTGTTATTCTCTGATAGAGTTAATATTATCAGTCTGACATCTAAACTCTTTAAATGGCCTCCTTCTAGTTAAGTGGCTCTCCAAAATTTGGAATTTTGTATTTCATTAGGTATTGGTTTATTTTCCATTTCATATTTTTTAGTTTTGGAATATTTTGTTCAGATGCTCCCTGAGTAGTTATGTTTAAAGAAGTGTTTTAAAATCAAGTGAATTAAATAGAAGCAGATGTAATAGCATTAGTGGACACCACCACTATTCTCTGTGTTTTCCTCGTGACTTTGTGAAGGTAAAGGCTGCATTAGCCAAGGCTAATATTGCTAAATGAAGTCCCTTCCTTGACTTGGTTCACCTCAGACATGTCACATTTTAAAAATCAACCCTTTGGAAGAAATGCATATATGCATTGGTATGATACTTTTCCTATTAATATTACCTCACTAGCCAAAAACGGAGACATATTTCTTACCGTAAATGGACAATATGCCACATACACAAAAAACAAACACCAGACAAAAAACACCATTGACATGAGAACATTCTCTTTTACAACTTAAACAATACAATTATAAAAGGAAATTATTGTTAGTCTTTTCTTTTTGTCACATAGAGTTCTCTTTTGCTAGAAAATTTTCTTTGCATGCAATTTATCAGAAGTTCACCCATGTATAAAATGAAGAATTGATGTACTACTAGCAATCCAGAAAAAGATTCTGTGTTAGTAGGAACAACAGACAATGACAATCAATATTTACACTGACATGAAATATGCTTATGATAATTTATTAAATAGCTTATAACCTAATAACAATACAAGGATAGAACATTTGTTTTATGCGTGGCATGCTCCTGTGTTATTTCATTAAAATAGTCACAGGAGATGGACATTATGGTTATCTCCATCTCACAAACATAAGTGGTTTGTCCATGGTCACCCGTCTGGGACTGCCATGCTAGCTAGCAATGGAGTGTGGTTCCTCTTGTCTGTCTCCAAAGCACATGTTCTTCATCACCCTGCTCTGCTGCTTCAGGTATTATAACTCTGCTCACTATAATAACTACTTTTAACAGTGCTACCAACAGTTTCCAAGGATAGATATATCCTTCTCCAGGTGTGGCAAATCCTCTTTCATCTCTGCAAACAACTATTATGTTCATTTAGTCTTTATGCATAAAAGTATATCTTAATTACATATGTGTGTGCATGTGTGTGTCTATGTGTGTGTGTATATAAAAAATCTAGATCTAGATCCAAGATTTCTGTACTACCTAAATCTTCTCACTTGAGCAAGATATGCTCTGGACATCATAACCTACTTTATTCTTAAAGGATATTAGAAAATGCTGTTTGTCCTCTTCTGTGAAACTGAAATGAAACTTTATCTTTTTAAAAAACCTTATTTAGTCTCAGAAAATGGTTAGCTCACAGAAGAAAGCATTTTCTGGGGAATGAAACAACTCATCCTCCACATGCTGAAAAATGAAAAGAAACATAACTCTAAATCAAAACAAAAAGCAATTTCTATCCATAGTTAGGAACACAGGTGTGGAGACAGTGGAAGGCTAAGCTCAAGCAGGAACATGACAATTAAAGGCAGGGAGATGCTTTATAGTCTTTGCTTGGACTTCCTATGCAGTGGAAATTAAAAACAATTTTAAAACAATTCAAAAATTCTAAAGTCCCTTTTCACATGAACCTTAGGGATTAGATTTTACAAAGAAAAAAAATCATCTGATCTGAATTTGACCTCCTCCCCTTTTTTTCCCTTTGCTCACATCCACCTCCAAGTGTAGATGGGAACATGTAGTTAGATGATATTTAACACCCAGGTTCCCAAGCACTAAGGAAGGAGACAAAAGAATGGATATGGATGATTGACAGTTAGGTCTAATGTGGGGTATATGCAGAGCATTTCTTGGGTTTACCTGATCCCCACTTCAGATGCCCATCCAATTTTTCTCTTGGCTTTTCTGAACTATCAATGCTTACATTCCATCTGGGCTGCTGTCTGCAAGGACCAGTTCTTCTTTATTCGAAGTCCTCTGCCTTGTGTATTCTTTATCCATCATTTTCTATTGATATGCTAGAAGGGGTTTTCGTTGATACTCTCTGGAAATAGTGCTTTACCTGATACAGAGCTCCAAAGGGGAATATTTGAGGAGTAGTGTCAAGTTAGTAAGGTGAGTTTTGGGAACCCCTTGTTCATATTTACCAGGGTATCCAGTCTTGAACTATGACAGGGTTGACAAACTTTTCCTGAAAAGGGCCAGATGGTAAATAGTTTAGGCTTCATGGGCCAAACACTTGAGTTGCAATTATTCTTATCTAATGCTGTACGTATGAAAGCAGCCAAGGTGAATGAGTGGAGGTGACTTGCTCCACTCAGTCAATGAAACATTGTTATAAAAATAGGTAGTTTGCAGGAATTGGCTTATGAGCTATTAGAACTACACCATGAGTACTTAGATGACATAAGAAACAGCTTGAATTCTGGGAACATGGGTGTAGGTATCTTACAATGAGGCGGTTGATGTGCACTTGCTGGGGTAGGAGTCCTAAAGCTGCAGCCACTCCTTGGCGGAATATCCGAAGCAGGGTTATGTTCAGCTTATTCACATCCATTTGCAGTGTCTGGAAAAGAAAAACAGAAAAAAAAGTAAATTTCAAATTTTAGTAAGTTTCTGGTTTAAGACAGTTGGTTCCTGACTGATGACTGACCACAAAAATTTCTGTGACTATTAAGTTCACACTCCAGGTGCTTTATTGAATTTTCATGGAAGTATAGCTGTATGGATATTTTATGTGAATTTTAATTATGGGATAACACAATTTGTCTAATTATTTTCAAAAAACACAAATAAATGGACAATTCATAAAGAATTTCATGGCAACATGCCGTGGGTTTATTTTGCTTTTGTTCAAGTCCAGATGGAATCTGCGGCCAAATATATTTCAGCTATCCAAGCTGAAGGACGTATTTATTTTGTGATCACAATTACAGAGACAAAGATGCTGTGTAAGTTCTATAAAGAGTGAGTTGGCAGTTTCTCTATATAGTGATCTGCTGCTGGTGCAAGGCAAATAAATGAAGTGCAATAATGATTTGCAAACTCTTGTAAAGTCCAGGATACTGATGATTTGGTCCAAGGTAAATGATTTATATTCAATGTTTGAGCAAACAATTTTCAGATTTGCTTTGGAAAAATGTCAAAATGTTAAAAAGTTCCTAAAATACAAATCAACTTGTGATATTAGTTAATATAGCCTTAATTTAAGTCTTGAGTACTATTACTATAGTTAAATCATGATCTGGTTCACTATGTATTTTCAAGAATGCATTTTAGTAATTTGAGATAGATACTTTCCAGGTAGGCAAACCAAATCTTTATGCATTTCCTGTGTCCTTAGAATGCTTAATTCACTGATTTGGCCATAATAGATTCTCAATAGCTATTGGGTGCTGCAATATCACATCTTCTATAAAATGGGGCACACTTCTAAGGACACACTTCTCTGATAAAGAGACTGGCTTACAAGTGCAACCTATTTTGGAGTAGGAATTCTTAAACTGAGCCTTCTCTCAAGGAAAATGATACTGCTTTAAGAATTTGTAGCCTTGTTAGGAAATAATATATCTTCTATACATAAAGTTAGTACAAAACAAGTGACTGGAAACTAGACCAAATGCTCAATGCCACAGGAACCTCAGGCAGTTTGGGAAGGTAAAATAGAATGATTCTGGGTCAAGATGGAAGGCTTAGCTAAATATCCAGACTACATTTCCTCCTGAGGATCTTTTAATGATTTCATAGGGGCAGGGACCCTGAGGCTTGGTCACATTAGGGAGCCGAAACTGGACTCCTTGCAAAGAATTGGGCAGAATCATTGAAAAACCATTTCTAATAGCCCAAGAGGCAACAACTTGCTTCTAGGGAAGGGAAAAGGAAAACTGGAAGCAACATTTAAAAAATATATTTATTTTTATTATATTTCAAGTAAAACAACAGAAATTTATTGTCTCAGAGTTCTAGAGACTAGAAGTCTGAATCAAGGTTTGTTCCCTCTTTAATCTGTAGGCGAGAAGCTTCCCTTGGGTCTTCTAGCCTCTATTATTGGCCAGCAGTTTTTGGTATTGTGTGACTTGAACATGCACCCCTCCAGTCTCTGCCATTGTCATCACATGGCCGTCTTCTCCCTGTGTGTCTACATAATGTCTTCTGAGTGCTTGTGCTTATATTTTCCCTTTTAATAAGGCCACCAGTCATACTGGATTAGGAGCCTAACCTATTCCAGTATACCCCATTTAAACTAATTATGCCTGAAAACACTATTTGCAAATGAAGTCCCATCGTCAGGTATTGAGGAGTTAGAAATTCAACATACGGATTTTGAGGGGACACAAATTAACTCCAAACGAGGAAAATGTTAGAAATCTGAGCAAAGACATTGTTAACATACAGACGGAGAATTGACCAAAAACTTAAATAACTTTACATGTTTTCCTTCAAGCTTTGAGTTAATACATATTGGAGGTTCACATGAGTCCTTTGGTCCGAAGCCAGGTAGGTGTGATAGAAGTATAACTCCGTTTCAAATCTGGGTTCAGGTATGGAGCTTATTGTGGGTAAAGGCAGTGAAAGTGTATAGGTGAACCCAAGCGAGAGCTAGAATAATTTACTCACAAGCTGGAAGGGACCCTCTGTTCTGGGTTCACTTCACTACATGCACATCAGTTTCTACTGGACTTGGGCAAGGTGATTTCTGTCTCAATGTGATCCTCTTCTGGAGAGCAATAGTGTTTTTTTTTTTTTAAACAACTATTTCTTCCTCCTCCTCCTCCTCCTCTTCTTCTTCTTCCTCCTCCTCCTCCTCCTCCTCTTCTAATGGACACAATACCTTTTTTGTTTGTTTGTTTATTTTTTATGTGGTGCTGAAGATCAAACCCAGGGCCTCACACATATGAGGCAAGGACTCTACTGCTGAGCTACAATCCTGGCCCCAGAGAGTAATATTTTTTTTTATTAAATAAAAACCATCTAATGGTACACAAATGGTTGCTCTATTATTCTTTCCACTTTTCTATAGCCTAAAATGTTTCCAACATATAACATCATAATTAATGCAGAAAGCAAAACTTGAGCTAAACCTTGAAGGACCAGTAGGATTTGAAAAGGCGATAATGAGGAAAAACAGTGTTATACTTTTAAGCCTGATTTATATATCTACCTGGGAAACCCAGGTTAGTCAGCTGGTGGCTTTGAGAATCAGAGACTTCCTTTCCTCAAGCAACTGCTTTCTATTCTGCCAGGTTGTGGAAGCTGTCAGAGACTGTCTATTCCCTTTCCTTTGCAAGATCAAAGAAAGGTTCATCAAATGGATTTCCTAAAACATTGGGGATTGCCACTTAACTTCTGGCTTACCACTGGTGTTTTTCAGGCAGGGTGAGTAGGCAGGCAGTGCCCTAGATCCCCAGGGGCAGGATTTGTAGCCAACAGTCTGCGCTGGGAACTGAGAGTCAAGGAGGTTGTGTGTACACTTGAGAACTCAATTCCCAGGGCCATGATTAACTGAGGCTTGTAACTGTGGAAACAGTATTAAAGTCTCAGACTGTAAAGGTAAATGGGAAGTGAAATAGGAACTCAAGATTAAAAATCAGTCAAAAAAGTAAAAGCTTGCAAGAAGGTAAAAGCTGTGCAGTTGAGACAGAAATTTAGACTATGCAACTAAAGTGGAGTTGAAGTAATTAGTTGAAATTGAAATCATCTGGCTTGTTGCATAAAAACATTTGAATAATTTGCCTCAGTTCTCTGCTTGCCTGTAGCTGGATTGATTCTATGGTGAATGCATGAATTTCTGAGTATTCTACCATAAAATAGTAATGCTAAAATATAGCACATACAGATACATGTGTATTTGAGGGTCTAATATGTACAAAAGTGCAATTTAGGATAAAGAAAGGATTCTGGAAAAAATGAGAGTGTTATTTCACATAAGATTACATGGAATTAATGAATGTATGCTATCCACTTCCCCAAAGATGCTGGAAATGTACAACACCTCCTCACCTATTATATGAAATCACAACAATGATAGAATACAAATTCCCAAGGAAATAATAAGGTCACAGCTTTCAAGTTACCAAACAACAGTGCAAGATATATTTTAGTCTGAATTCTAGACCCATTGGATCATTTCTATCCTTTAAACACAAATGATTTAGGATTTTAATTTCAAAGAAATGAAAATGTTCTTTCTAAATGCAAATGCTAAGCCACTTTACAGTCGCAAATAATGCAAATGGAGTTACAAACACTTAGAGTTATAGTTTGCATCTGGAATGTTCCCCAAAGGCCCATGTGCTGAAGACTTGGTCTCAGCCATGGCACCATGGGGAGGTAGTAAAACCTTAAAGAAGCAGGGCCTAGTAGAAGCAAGTTAGGTCATGGGGGCACATGGAAGGGATTTTGGAATGCTGTCCCCAGCCCCTTTGTGTCTCTTTTTTGCCTCCTGGCTACCATGTGGTAAGCAGTTTCTTCTGCCACATGCTCCTGCCATGATGTGCTGCCTTGCCACATGCTCAAAATCACTAGACCAACAGACCATGGACAGAAACCTCCAAAACATGCACCAAGATAAGACTTCACTCTCTACTAGTTGAAAATTGAGTAAGAGAAAGCTGATGAACAGATCATACATGGACAATTGAGTGCTTTTACTGATATCGTATATATATACATATATATATATAAACATACAAATAAACATAATAAAAATTCAAGGTTTCAAACTCAATCTCTATATAAATTTATTGGGTCTCTGCTTTGTTAAGGGGTTTTTGAGTCATTTCCCGTACTACTGTACTCCCTCTTAATGGAAAGAGCACTTTGTATCAAGACTTTCTTCCTTTGGTTACTAGACTGTTCATTAAATAGTTAAAGCCATGTGCATCAGATATAAATCAGGCTGACAGGGATGATTAGAATATAGCACTTGGATTAGGCAGCAGAATTATGTTTGAACTGTAGGTGATTGGTTTTTAGCCTTTTATTTTTAAAGGGTGATTGAATTATTTTTGCCTGGGAGGGGGTAGTTTGTCCCCACCTGATGTTATTAGGCAGCATAGTCTGTCACTTAGTGACACCCAGTAAGAGTCAGGATCATATCCAGTGACCCAGTTAGGGGGAGGAAGGCCAAATGGCCATCTCTTTCCCTTTTGAGATGTCCTCAAAGCCCCTAACAGAAGTGCTGTCTCAATTCCCAAGAGTGACAAAAGGACCCAGCTTTCCTAGCCACCAAAACCTGTCAGGCAGAACCCACCCACTTCTTTCTAACTTTAATGTACCTTCTCTGTTACCTGGAATCTCTTCACTCTTGGCCAATTCGAACTTGCCCTTTATGGTTAGCAGCTGGATTGGCAAGTGATTTCCAGAAGTAAAATCAAAGATTTCTCTGTTTATGCCTCTGAACTGAGTAGAAACCCCCTCACCTGTCACAGGGCCCCCTTATAACTTGGCATTTGTTGTCTATTACTATGTACATACTACATACTACTACTATGTACATACTAGTGAATTTTATTTCATGTTTCAGAGTCTTATGCCTGCTTCTCTCTATCTGAATGTTCTATTTACATGTCAAACTCATTGTTACTCAAACTGAACTACTTTTTCCTCTTTCTTCCTGTCCATAACCAAATTGCTTGTTTTTTCTACTTTTATATAATGAGACAAAGTACCACATTTGGGAGTTATCTTGACTCCTTTGTCCTTATTCTTCATTCCACCATTATGGCATCCAATTCATAATCAAGTTCTGTCTATTCCACTTTTTCAATATCTCTTTGAGTGGTGAACCCATCTTCTCTTTATCTATATTTCCATTATCTTACTTCAGACACCCTGACCCCAAGCCCATCATGTCCATTGGACTATTTGAGTAGAGTCATGAAGAGTTGCCTGCCGTTCTCCCCTGGTCTCTAATTCAGTCTTCCCATGGATACCATACTTATCTGTGCAAAATGCTAACCCAATCAAATTTTATTATGTTCAAAATACTTTCAGAAGATCTTGTTTTCCTATGAATAGTCTTAACTTTTTTGGTTCTAAAAAATTGCCCTGTCCTTCTAGTCTCCTTCCACACTTCTTTACAACACATAGTATTCCAGCCACACCTAAAGTTCATTAAAAGCCACACCCTTTCCACATTGTGTCAGTGTGTGTGTGGCTCCCGGGCAGGGCACTCTTCCTTCCTGTAGACCCCACTCAAAGACCAATCTGTCAGTCTTCCCTGACCTCTCTTCTCTCTTCCTTTGCTTGTACTGTTCAGTTTTCCAATAGTACCATGTTGGACTTCAGCTATTTTGCTTATTTACATTTTTATAATAAAAATGTCCTTATAAAAAAAATTTAAAGGTTCAGAAAGATATACGGTAAAAAGTGAAAATATGCTTTCTGTTCCTAACCATTCACCTAAATCCCCAGAAACAACATTGCTAAACATTTTTGTGTCTCCTTCCAAATATTTTTATGTGTATATTATATAAAAATAAAATGTGTATATTATACATCATATCTATTACTACGAAATAAAAATTGGATTAAATCACACATATTGTTCCACAAGTTGTTTTTCTATTTATTATATCTGGGATGTATTTCTATATTTAAAACATATGCCATCATGAAATATGTTTTGATTTTAATCTAATAATTTGTTATTTTTAACAGATTATTTACTTTTATTATTTTAACAGATCTAGCTGTGCTTCATTACTTAAGTTATTACCTTTGTTTATTTTTTATTTACTTAGTTTTTTATGTTTTGATATATGTTGTAATATGTTTTGCTTTTGTTTTTCTGTTTTCTACTATACTGTCTATAATTAATAACATTAAAAATGCATGATAATATATTTAAACCTTTATTTCTTAATTTATGGAATTTAGAAAGTGTTTATTAACTTCTGCTATGAAAAATGAGAAAATATACACCTCTTCCCACCAATTCTTGTGATGATCTCCCAGTTTTTGGAAGAGTATTACTTGTATATTGTTATGTTTTCTGATATTTACATTATATTCTGTGCAATGAAGACTATTCATAGTTCTGAATAATTAATATAAGTGAAAATAAAGTGACATTTTTCATTCTCAGGAAGTTAAGAATGAGGGTGCCTTCTCTACTCTATCTCTATTCTGTTTACTAGCTGGATGAGTCCAGCATGACCTTAAAACTGCATTGAAAACTGTGGAGCCACCAAAGGAAGACATCTGAGCCACATATCAGTGCATCAAGCAGAGACACCGTCCAACAACACTCATTAAAAAGTGATCTGAGTTAAAAAGACATTCTTATTGTATTAAACCACGATAGGGGGTTGTGTTAGCATTACCCTGATGAATGTACAGTTGCTTCTCAGAATTCATGGGTGATTTGTTCCAAGACTCTCCAAGGACACACTATCTGCAGATGTTCAAGGTCCTTATATATAATAGGCTAATATATGCATATAACCTACATAATTTACTGGCTTTATTTTGGGGTATACTAGGGATTTAATCTAGGGGAACTTTACCACTGAGCTACATCCCCAGTCCTTTTTATTTTTTTTATTTGAGACAGGGTCTTGTTAAGTTGCTGAAGTTCTCACTAAGTCCCCCACCTGGCCTTGAACTTACGATCCTTCTACCTCAGCTTCCAGAGTTTATTGGACTATTGATGTGTGCCACCATGCACTTTAAATCATCTCTTGATTACTTATAATGTCTAATACTATGTAAATGCTATCTATGATAATAGTTGATATACTATATTGCTTAGAAAATAATGGACAAGAAAAAGGTCTATATATGGGCTGGGATTGTGGCTCAGCGGTAGAGCGCTCGCCTAGCACGGGCGGGACCCGGGTTCAATTTTCAGCACCACATAAAAATAAAAAGGCATTGTGTTGTGTCCATCTACAAAAAAGATTCTCTCTCTCTCTCTCTCTCTCTCTCTCTCTCTCTCTCTCTCTCTCTCTCTTTAAAAAATAAAGTCTATACATATTCAGTACAGACACATGTATTTTTCAAATATTTTCCATACAGAGGTGGTTGAATGGGAGGATGTGGGAACTTCAGATATGATAGGCTGCTTATATTCTGTAAGTATAATCTCTGCAGTTCTATAGTATTAGTAATATTTAAACAAATTAAGTGCTTGTGATCAGTCTTTCCTCTTCTTCTTTCTTTTCCAGAAGGATGTCTCCATTCTCGAATTTTTTTTATTTTGACATCTATCTTATTTAGCTTGATTTCATTATCTACTACTTTCAAGTAAGCTCATGAGTGCTATATTTCCAGAAGCACTGTATGTTTGAGGTTGTATTTATGGTGCTTTTAACAATAAATAACAGCTTGGCTGGATATTAAATTCTTGATTCAATTTTTATTTTTATTTTTTTTTTGCTTTTGAACTCTGCTGCTGTTATCCCAATGCCTTCTGGTTTTGAAAGTTGCTGTGAGAAATATTCTGGCCTGAGGCTAGCCTGTCTGGTAGATAACTCGCTTTTTCTGCCTGTAATCTCACAGAAGTCTTTATCTTTAAAGTTAAAAAAGTCACCATGATATTTCCTTGGGTACACAGTTTTTGTACTGTGGGGTATGCTGTTGATTGATTCTAGATTCTATTTCAGAAATTTTTTTATAACACATTTGAATGATTTTTCTTCTAAATATTTTCATCTCATCATGGGCACAATATATATATGCAATTATATATTCCTTGTCTTTCTCTTTAACCACATTATTTTATGTACTTTTCTCTAGCTACTTGGATGTCTTTATTCAGTTGAAATTTTTCTAGACTTGTTATCTGTATCTTGATATGCTACATTTTCAATAGAATCTATTCCACTTCTTTAATTTCTAATGTGGTTTCAATTTTTCTGATGTGTTATTATGATCACTCTCTTGCTTTATCTTCTGAGTTCTGCCAGCTTACTCTTTATGACTGCCCTCAACAGGTGGCCTACTCTCCTGAACACAGCTTCTCAAGAGCAGAGCCCTGGACTCTACACAATATATGCAATCTTAGTTGTTTTAAGCAGGAAGTGATACAAAATTTTTAAAGTTTTTGGTCTTTTGTACCTGTTTTAAAATATTTATTTCAAAGAGTTCAGCTTCTTTTCCCTCTGAAAATCCTCATATAACTTTCTATCATACCTAAAGTAAAATTGAATTCTGTGGGCCTACACTTTATCTGACTCCTATTCTCTCTGAATCTCATTTCCTTCAAATAACTCTTTTTTCCCCCCAATCCCTTCAAAATCTATGCTCATTTCTTCTTCACGATCTTCCTGCCATTCACCTGCTTCTTGCTAGGAGAGTTGTTCAACATTAGTGTTGGTGACTCTTTCTAGCCTTTCAATTGACGTTTTAATAGTCACTTCCTCAGAGAAGACTTCCCATTCCCAATTACATTGCCCTGATCTATTTTTCATATTACATTTAACACTAGTCTACAGTTTCTTGTTTACTTATTACTTATTATTTTATTCACTATCTCTCTTTTCTAAAATACAGCCTCCATTGATGTGGAAATTCATCAGTCTATTTCTCTGTTGTCTCTCAAAGACCTGGAATACAACTTGGCATGTAGTAGATACTTAATAAAATCTTTGTGAAATGAAGGACTACATGTATCATCATAATCAATGTTGTATATTTACTAAATGGAAGAATCTGAGTTACATGGCTGGATTAGAAATGGTTGCAAAAACCTGAGGGCTGTGTACTTGACAAGGTCACATTAAGGTGAGCCTTCCACCCATAATCCATAATCATCTAAAGAATATACTGGATTCATTTTCATAATTTACATTTGATTTATAATTTATGTAGTTCTGACTGGTATTTAATATAGTTCTGATACTTTGACTAGTATACCACTAAAGAGGGGATGAAAGTCAGAAGTTAATCTTATCAGCTCTTTGAGATCCACTCTTAATAAGTGAAATCAACATTAATTTTCTGAGTTGTGTGCTATTATATTGGTTGTAAATTAAACTTACACTTAACCAGTATTAACATCCATTTCTTGAATTTGAGAATTTAAAAATTTATCTAATTATAAAAAATTAAATATGCTTATGATAGAAGATTTAGAAAATACACTAAATTAGAAAAAAGAAAAAATATTATTTTTAATTGTATATCTCATTATCCTTAGATAAGGTTGTAATGTTTTTCATGTTAGTTTTTTTTCTGGTATGTAGGTCATATCACATAATACAATAATTATATGCATATTAATATATTATATATACTCATACATAATTCAAGTATTTATCTATTTTAATGTGATGTCATAACTATCAAATTTCTATAGCTTTTCTCTTCTCATGATTTTAGGAGGAAACACTTGGTGTTTTATTCTGTGTGGTGGCAGCTTAAATACAGTAATGTTGCTGGGTTTTTCCTCTTTTCAGCCTCCCAAGGGGAGAAGAAGCAGGCTGGGTTATTGATGCATTTGGAATACGATACTGGGGTGTATACAGCTCTATAATTTTCTTTTGGGGTCTGCTCGCCTGTAAAGATCAGACAATCTGGTCTTCTGTTTGCAGGTGCTGAAGTTGTAAAGCCTGTTTCTGCAGAAGAGGGTCATAGTTGACCAGTACTGCTTGTGACTGGTGTATAAATCTCCCTAAGAAGATGCAGTGATAGAAGAATACCATTGTCATGCTAAGTCACATCTCCAGGAACTCTACAAGCAAGAAAAGAGGCATTTTGACCTCCACAGGCCTGCTTCCTTTGTCTTTCTCAGGCAGGAGGAGAGAGAAGTTATTTCTTGTTCCACTCAAGCACAAACGCTTAGTACCATAAGCTCGTTGTTACTATAATTTTTCTCATTAGTTGGCCTTGGTTTCAACATGGGTATCTATTGAGGTGGAAAGGTCAGAAGAGAATTAAGAGATGTGGTTATGATGGAAGTCAGAAGCAGAGAATTTCCAAAAGAGGTTTATCATTGCAGTGGAATGCATTGGTTAAGAAAACTGTGGATCAAGAAAAGGCTACTGGATTTGTTGATGAGGAAGTAAAGAGTAACCTTGGAATAGTGATCCTCAAAATGTGGTTCATGGTCCATTGGGAGGCTAAGTGATCCTCACTGGAACTCAGGTGAAAGTACAAGTTCATCATGTTGCAATACAGGTACATTATGTACAATTATAGACTTTCTTTTATACCCAAGGGTGGTTCATTTAATGAGTTTTAAAGGGTTAATGCAATTTGATATTAATAAACTAAAATTAGCATTTGTTAGTTTATATTGACACTTCTAAGAGCTTCTAGGGAGTGTAGTAAATGAAAAAATAGGCAGATCATCAAGACCAAGTTTTGCTCAGAACAAAAAGACAAAAATAGGACTGTAAACAGGGAGAAAGTCTTTTTTTTTTTTTCTCAGTCTTAAATACTTTCACCTTTATATACTAAAGCAACAGTATCTTAGGTGACTTCATCTTTCCTCCTAAGACCCCTATACTAGTGATGAGCTACCCTTTAACACATTAAATAACAATACTAGAGTTTTGGTGTGATTAATATTTTGAAAACAATTGCAATACCAAGTTAATGACTTTTGCACACACTTGCTCTGTTGCAGTTTCAGGCTGCAAAATCAATTAATTAGCAAATTAATTAAAAATTCATGAAGAAATTAAACAAATATTGGATTTGACTGAGAAATTATATATAAACTTCAAATAAAGGGTAAGACCTTGTCACAAGAACAATATTCAAGACCTTTTTGAATTTTGTGCTTGCATATTTAAAAACTTTTGACTATTCTGTTTTTTAAATTGTTAGGGAGACAGGACAAATTAACAGTTTTTGTTTGTATGTTTGGAAGTTGCAGTTAGGTGAGCAAATACCAAATAAGAAACTTTGCTACACCATCAAATAATAGTTAATAATGGGTTAGTCAGAGAGATTTGGGTTCAAACTTGGGGTCTGTGTTCTTGGTCTAATTATTAACTCTCTCTGAACCTCAGTTTCTTCATCTATCCAATGTTGATGATAACTACATTGCTAGTTATGACAACTACATAAACCATTGGATATAAAACAGCTAGAACTGGCAGACAAAGCTGCTCAGTAAGCTTTGCTTAAAGATATGTCTTCAAGATATATTGATGTTGAAAATTTAATGATCTACTTCTTGGGGTATTCAGAGCAAGGAAACTGAAATAACAACTTTGTTGATTAAATGAAGGTCTTGAGTTTATTTACCAGAACAGTAAATAATATCAAGACATGAAGAAGTGGCCTGATTGGATTTGCAGTGTTTACATTTACTGATTTTTACATCTGTCAAGGAGCTTTAGCCAAAAGTCAGTCAGGAAGCCTACAATAGAGGAAAATGCAATGGTCAAGATAGTTTAGTTTTGCTAAAGTAGTATAATCTGGTTTTGGAGAGAATCTATATTTAAGGTTGAAGGTCAGAATGGCATGCTTTAAGAAGATTCTTTGATTTTGGAGTTTCTGCTTCCCTTCATTTTCTATCCTGCCCCTTTAAACCAAGGCTGTTGTGAGCACTCACTATAAATTCCAAATTCAGGGAAGATTCTTTGTAATGTTGCATTAAATTTATAATCATCTTCCCTTTTCTTTCTTCTAATGCTACAAATTAAATATCAATAATAATAACAGAGCCAACCTTGGTAATTTAGGTTAGAATCCCTTAGCTTATTCATTTTAAAAGCCTTTTATAACCTAGTTTTATCTTCATTGCACTAGTGTCTCCTCTATTTTAATATTACCTCTTAATTAGTGTCCTCTTTTACATTCCCCAATACATTCTTGTAAAAAGAACTCCTTTGCCTTCAAAAACTCTTAAAATTTGTCCATTAAAAGAGGAGGTTTTATGTACAATGTGCTGAAAACTTTAAATTCAGTGTATTTTGGAGTAAGTCTCCTTCCTTATAATAAGCTATTTTAAAAAAATCATAAAACAGCAAAGGTCTCAACTTTCTTAAGTAAAAATTCACTGGAGGAGATAAAGCTTTCATAAATTATAAAATAATACTCTATGTACTTTTATGATATGATCATTCCTATACTGTGTGATTTTGCATTCACTTATATGTGTAAAAATATTTTTATAAAAGTTACAAACATATCTATGGGTGAAACGGAAGAAAATAGAGGTTTAATGCAAAGTTATTTAGAGGCAGGAGAAAAAAATCACGATTTAACCATGACTAGATATTATCCTGGGTACAGTAAACAAATATAATAGCAAGTTACTGGCTTTTAACAGAGTTTTCAAGTCTTGTTATTATATGTTCCAGTCAACAGAAATTTCCACCTTCAGCTCCTCTGATTATGTTTCCTATTTTGTACTAAATGTTATTTTTTTCTCAGTTATTCCTATTCCTTGTGCTCTAGTTCAATCTATCCTAGGTGGCTCCCCCGCCCCACCCGCTTCCTTCCGCATTTCTCATGCTAGAGGTAGAACAGAGCAGCCAACGTTTGAGTTGAAAATGGCTGGAATCAGGGCCACGCAGAAACCCCATGTGGACAAAAACCCAACTCAGGCCACTGCTGTTTGAAAAATGAGGTCAGACAAACTCAGGTTTCTCCGTCCAGCCTCATCAAGATGACAAAACTCTAATCCTCACTGTCATGACTGCCTGAATCATGGAGCTTTCCTGAAGGGACAGAGGAGACTTACTACGATATCCAATAAGAATCAAGACTAACCTAAGCTCAAAGAGGCATTTAAGGTTGCTTGGAAATAGATGTCCAAGGGCAAAATCATAATCCCCATCCCCCGCTCCCCCTTACTTTGTGTCCTTGTCTAAACTGATATTGCCTCAAGCCATCAAATATATGTAAATACCATATTTTAAAAAATGAAGTCATTACTGGCCATTGGTGCTTTATTCCAGATATGGGTAAAAGAAGGAGATGGTTACCTTTTAATTTTTATGTGCTTATATTCACTCAGCAGAAATATATTATTTCAGGACTTGCAAGGGATCACATGCAAAAACTGGTGCTGAAGGGGAGGGAGACCACACAGCTTCTGAAACATCAGTCTGATCACAAGGGTGGTTTGGAGTCTAACACTCCATGGAAAGATGTTATAAATTTACTTTCATTTTGAGTCCCTCCATGAAGGAGTTTATGTTTCACTTCAATGACTATAATAGGATTCTGTTTTCACTCTCCTGGTGAACTACACAATTCTCCAAGAAACATGGTAGAATGAAGTGAGGTTTATTGGCATGTGTTTTTGAGATGCAAATGAAAATGCTTTGATTTATCATCCTTTCAACTTTTATCCCTGTTAATCTTGATTTTTCTGTCACAGTGGGAATTAACAATTTTCTGCATAACTAAAAGTGAATAAAGACAGAGTGTGGAATATGCTTTAGTCTTTGTTCTCATGGTGCTTTCATCGGCAGAAGGATATGGCAAAATAATAATAAGCATATAATTTCCCACAATGTGTTATTTTAGTGATTGGCACCTCCAGAGCCATCTCATTTCTGGAAAAGCAAGACTCTGAGAGATGTTGTCTGCAACATAACTTTAATGCACAGCCTACTGTGCCAGCTTCATCCTGTTATTACCTCTCTGTCTTCACAGTGAGACTCTTTCTCCTTGCAGCATGATTGGGGTCTGGCATTGATTAGGATTGCTCCATCTCTGATCTAATTATTAAGTAGTCTAATAGAAGAAGCACATGCATTGATCAGAAAAACAAAGGAGACTATATATAGCTTATTCTTCCTTGTTATAGTTAAATATAGAAATGACTAATTTCATACCATACAGTCCAGTGTCAATTATCAACATAGTAATTCACGGTAGCAATTTTGGAGAGTAAATTCAAGACTGTGGAAAGCTGTAGGGGAAGATAGTTGGGCATACAAAAATAAGAGGCTGCATCTTTAAAGCCTTAATTTCTATGAGACCTTTAATGTGAGTCCTCTTCATATTGAGAGGTGTAGATACACTGGCATTAAAAGAAAATCAGTAAATTTTTTTTTCTCATTAGTCCAAAATCTTTTTGTTAAACCCCAAATCTTACTTTGAAATTTTTGCTAAGCCTTCATTTAATATTATTACCTGCTCATATCTCACACCAGAGATGCACTCAAAAGACTAAAACAAAACTTGGCAGCCCTATGTTTTGTGGGAAATAGAGCTTGACTCCTTGAATCTAATGATTTATTTGGGCCATCTTGACGACTGCTTTCTGCATTATTGAATCAGACAGGAAATTAATCCAATTTTATTATTAAGATGATGGAAATATCAGATGCATTATTTCTCAACATTGTTATTCATCATCAAGGACCACAGATAAAGTCAGAATTATCTGTAACTTGTTACTAATATCTGAACCATTATATCATTTTTAAGCACTCAGCCTAAATTTTCATTTTTCTTCCCTGTGGGCCCAAAACTTAATGTCATGCTAAGAACACAATGAGAATTTAATACATATTAAAAAAAATAAATTTAGTGTGCTAAATGTTTTGTGAGGGTTTCTATTCTATCCTTTCCTGTATAGATAGATTATCAATGAAGTTGTGTATAATTATTAATGAAAGCTGTAATGCTTATAAGAACAACTAAGGTTAAGAAGGTTCTTAGTTTATCAAAGGAAAACAACCAGGCTGTCACCCCTACCTGGGAATTAGGCTAAAGACATCTCATATCATAAACTTTCATTGACTAATCCCCACCGCCGATTATGATGAAAGATACCAACTAGTTTCTCAGCAAAGTCTGCATGTAAAGGTAGGTTCCCCAGGTGTCATTATTATAAAAATGTCTAGTGTAGTGACTGCAGTGACTGAGCTCATGGTGACCACTTCCTTTCCTTTTCAAAGGCAGTCCGGTCATCTTCTCCCCAACATCAGTGTGGGAGCTACACTAAACAAAACAGAAAATATCTACTTAACTCAATATTTTTTATGAAACTTTAGAGTTCTGGTCAGGTGGATGTGTTTGGAACTCAACTCTCTTTGGAATAATCATGAATTTTGCAAGAAACTCCATATGATTGTGAGCCTTCACTATTAAAATACACTGAATAATTGCATCATGTTGTCTTTTATTTTCAGACTTTGAGGCTGAAACTATTTCCCAGGATATCATGAAGGTTCTCTGCTGACTCACGTACATGCACATGAACAGATACTTAGATAAATTGCAGTATTTACCCTCCTAAGGGCACAATATCATGCATAGGATGCCCTGCTTCACCTACATGAAGGATTCTCTTACCTGTTTGGAAATTGACTGGATGTCGCGATGCATTTGCTTTCCATTTGTACTGTTCTCTGTGTTAATTCCTCACCAAAGCAAGCTGGACTGATCATAAAGCTTTCCAAGCTTGTGTGCTGAGACGAAGCCTCATTTAGTCACCTGCAGTAACTGCCTGGTACTATTTCTAGAGACATTGCTGATCCCAGGTCTACTGTAGCTGCCTGTGCTTTCCCAAGAGACACCCCAGGTGCTTGCTGCTTCGACAATTTACTAGCATTGAAATTCATGTGTTGTTGTTGTTGTTTTTCATGGTAATTAACAAAACTGTAAGATGAGAACTTTATGGCCTGTGGATAATGTATGTTGCACTAGGGATTCTTTTTTTCTTTTTGAATTTAAAAGAAAATTACACATTCACAAGCTCTTTTTATAATAAATGTAAGGTTCTTTTAAAAGTAGAACTTTTAATTTAATTTCCACCAAATTTTCCTAGGTACTAGGGACTTTACAGGTATCTCATTTTAACATGCATTGTGATTTAGGAAGCAGAGATTATTGCTAATATTTTTATTCATAGGAAAAGTAAAGTGATTTATACAAAGCACAGGTAATGACTCTGGGATTCAAATACAGGTTGGTCTGATCACAAAACTGATGATTATCCCCCCAACAATACCATATGTACACCATTGTGATTAAACACAGATAAATTTCAGATCAATGATTATAGTAATTGTTATTAGGGAAATATTTGGTTTGAAAAAATATGCTGGAATGAAGATAATTAAAACATTGTCTTCAAAGAACTAAATTTATTCTGTTAGAATAAAAGAGGCTGAAGTACTTTAGGGATTCTATGAACTTATGGTGTCAGGATAATATGGCATAATTTAATAAGATTGCAATAAAACTTAACCATTTATGTATTACTAGTAGCAATGTAGATTGATTTTTCTAAAAGCAAAGGGCACTGTCAAGAATCTTTAAAATGCCCCTAATCTTTGATCCAGTAATTCCCAGTCTGCATGTTTATCTTAGTGAAATGACCTCAATGAATTAAATTAAACAGGTACAAATATTTTCTTTGCAATGTTACTGCACACAACCAGAAGCAACTTAAATGAATATCAATAGCCAAAAGGTTAAATGAATTATGGTATATCAACAAGAGATAATTGTCATCTAATACTCTCTTTCCTGCATCATGAGTCTATTCTCTCTACTGGATCTCTCTAATCTGCCTTCAAATGTTCTGTAATATTTCTCATATTAGAATAAACAAACCAAAATATCTCATCCAGTTGCCATGATTTTTTTGTTTCTCCCGTGTTAAACAAAACATCACATTGTTCCTATTTATTTTTTCCAGTTCCTCTTCCTGCCTCTGTGTATTAGCTCCTGTTAAGCTAAACTTGGTTCTCCTCACTCCTCTCCTGGAGGATCTCTCAGGAGCCTTTGACACAGCTGAGCCCTCCTCCTGTCCCCCCATACTCTCTCTTCACTGGGCTTCCAGGATGCCACACTTTCTTAGGGTGGCTTTTCATTGGCCACTCCTTCTCAAGTCTCCTTTGCTTATTCCTCCTCACCTTCCTGACTTTTATAAGTTATACAGCCCAGTGCTCAATTCTTGGTCTCTTCTCTTTTCTAAACTAGTCTCAATCAGTCCCTCTCCCTCAGAACTGGACTTGTATATCCAATTTCGTACTGAAATACCCACTTAGATGACTCACTTGATCTTCCCACACTCAACTCCTGATTCCTACCCTATCATATATCATTTCCCCTTTTTCTCTCCTTCCCTTCATTCCTTTCCTCTACTCTACTGATCTCCCTTTGATTTCATGATATTCCTCCCCCATCCCTCCCACCTTTCTTTTCCCTTTTCCTCTCTAGCTTTCACATATGAGAGAAAACACAAGACCCCTGGCTTTCTGAGTTTCACTTCTTTTGTTTAACCTAATATTCTCAAGGTCTATCCATTTTCCTGCAAATGACAAAATTTCATTCTTCTTTATGGCTGAATAAAATTCCATTATAATTAGATCATGTGGGTACTTTCCTAAAACCCTCTGGGGGCATCTCAACTTGTTCAGAATAAAATTAGAATTGGATATGGCCGTACTTGATCTTCCTGCTAGAATACCCCTCCCCCAATTTCCGCCACTCTTCCCTTATTTCTCTCCATTTATTCAGGTCTTCTTGCTGCTCTCTTCAAACACCCCAAGCTCCCTCTGGCCTCATGACTTTGCATGTCTCACTGTTAGAAACTCTCTCCCCAAGGGAGCTTTGCAGGCTCACCCCCTCACTTTATTCAGGTCTCTGTTCAAACACTACCTTTGCAGAGATGGCTTCTCTAATCAGGCCATTTTTAAAATATCACCTTTTCTGTAACTGTCTGTCTCTACCCTGCTCAATATTTTTTTTGTAGCTCTTCACCTCCAATGTGTTATACACTGTCACTACTAAAAGGTCTGCTTTAAGAGATCAAGAATTTTGGCTGTTTTGCTTGCTGATGACCCACAGAGTCTGGACAATGCTTTTATGGCAGAAGCTCCATAAATAATGTCTTTTGAATGAATGAACAAAGCAAGTCCATGATTTAATACTAGGTGAAATAAGCATAATACAAAGTTATATATAGACTTTAATTATAGTTACATAAATATGCTAGGTTCTGTGATGATACAAAAACATTAATTTATTTGTGGGTGATGGGATTTGAATAAAATATGATACTGTTGGGTGAATTTGAAAGATTTTTAAAATGAAGAATCATCATGTATATTTGGGGAATGATAGCTGTCGACAGTTATAGCGAATGCAATTGCTCTTTTGGGGAAATGACTAACTTCAACCACATACCCCAGGGGAAAATAACCACAGTGATTTCAGAGTTAATACCACTCCTGTACATTTGAACATTATCTCCCTTCGGTACAGCACACCAGTTAAGTGCAACAACTTAGAGTCAGACCATCTGGGTCTGAAGTGTAGCTTTTCCACTTAATAGCTCGGTGAACTTGGGCTAATTACTTAGCCCTCTCAAGGTCAGTTTCTTCCTCTGAAAGAAGGGATAGTAATCTATATACTTTGTAGGATTATTAAAGGGATTAATTGAGATAAATCCTCTAAGGTATATAACGTGTGTTTTGGTGTAGATAAGAGGTATCCCCCCAAAGCTCATGCATGAGACAATGCAAGAGCAATCGGAGGTAAAATGATTAGATTATGAGAGATGTAACCTAATCAGTGGATTAATCCATAGGGATTAACTGGGTGATGACTGTAGGCAGGTAGGGTGTGGCTGGAGGAAGTAGGTCACTGAAGACATGCCTTGGGGATTTATATTTTGTTCCTGGTGAGCAGAGCTCTCTCTCTGCTTCCTTGTTGCCACCTCCTGAGCTGCTTTCTTCTGCCACACCCTTCTCTCTTGAGGTTCTGCCCTACCTTAGGCCTAGAGCAATGGAGTTGGCCATTTATGGACTAAGACCTCTAAATCCTTTAGCACCAAATAAACTTTCCTCCTCTACTTTGTTCTTGTCAGGTCTTTTGGTCCCAGTAGCATAAAAACTGACTAAAATAGTATGTTGCCTGGAATCTAATGTGCCCTCAATTAAACGTTAGCATTCGATATTTGTGTTTGTTCCTATTTCATAGATAAGGAAACTGAAACCCACAAGGGTTAAATGACAACCACTATATGACAGACGTGGCTATTCTTCAGGAGAAAAATGAAGGTTAAACCCATTTTGTTTAGTAGGAAAAAGAATGTTTTGTCTCTTGGTGAACTTTTCTGTCTTATCTCTTATCTAGACCATAGTTAACTGTCAATAGTGATATATCATGAGTGATGCAAATTTCAAAGTTGTGTTATGCCATTAGCTTATTTTTTTCCATTTCATTTTTTTACTTGTTCTAATTAGTTATACATGACAGTAGAATGCATTTCAATTCATTATACACAAATGGAGCACAACTTTTAATTTCTCTGGTTGTACACAATGTAGTTAGCTTATTTTAAAAATACAGATAATAAGGTATAATTGTATTAAAATAATGTAACACTTTTAAGTTTTAAATAATTTTGAGGTTCTTATATAGGGCACAGTTATGAAGAAAAACTGAATTTTTGTATACATACTTCTATTTTATAACACAAATGAGCCACATTTCCTTACTAAAGAATGATTTAGCAATGTTTAAAGAAATAAGGGAGAAGAGAGTGGCTAGTTCAGCCAGATATATTATCTCTAAAGTATTTCATTGGCATATGGAGATTCTGGAATTGTACATGTACGTTTTTCAATTCATCCATAATCACAATATTGAAAAAAAAATCTTAAAAGATATTTGTTGAGAAACTTAGTTGCCCAAAATAGGATTAATATGAGAATGATCATTGCTTGAAATAATGATGTGTCCAATGGGGATTCAGAAAGATCTGGCATATTCAGAAGACCAATTAGCTAGACATAGTCATGTGTGTATTGCCATGAGTGACTATAACACTTATTCAGAAGAAACCTGTCCTAGGAAAAGTTAAAGCTGGGTCACTGAAGAGGGATTAAGGACAAGGAACTTGAATGAAATGGAAGAAGAGTCAAGAGGAGGGTAGGTCAAGACTTGTGTCAGAACTCTGGGGAAATGAAGTCGTAATAAAGACAACAAACAAACATACACCACAAATCCCATGTTGTTTTGGGCACATGTATAAATAAGGAATGCAAATTAATGACAGAAGGGAGACAGAAGAGAAATCCCCTTTCCTTGGTGCATATAGAGCCTAGAGGGGGCTCAGACAACTAACTAGCACACATGAGTCCTCCTGATGAGACACAAGCTGGAGCCTCAGCAGCCACCAGATAGCAATGGTACAGATAGCATCAGTCCAGGAAGCCTTGGGACAGCCACAGGTGGGTATCAACACTGCCAACAGCTGTAACTATTTTGTAGGCATGGGGTCCCCAGAGCAGGTGACCTCAGAGAACAAGAGCAGAGAACTTCTCTCTTGCATATATCATGCAGAGTTAAAAGAACTGTGCTTTTGAGAGAAAGCTGATGTCTTTTAGGGATTCTCAACAAATATCAGGATGGGCTAGAGCCCTGGTGATAGTCAATGTGCTGGAGGTGGGAGGCAGGCAGCAGCGAGCATGCCAGTCATTCTTTATATTACCATACTGCTAGGGATGCATATGGGTTTCTGTCAACTTTAGGAATGCTGTGTACTCCAACATGCTATTCTCTTTGTCACTGTTTCAACTGGCTCACTCATCATTTGGGTTTCAGTTTAAATGACCCTAATTAGTGTCCCTTTTGTTATACCCCCAATTTCAATTAACTTTAATTTTCTATTCCCTAAGCTGAAATTCTTTCTAAATATAAATATTATGAAGTGTCTCTTGAAGTCTCAAGAAAGTTCAAGTAAATAGATGTTGGAATAGCTTCAGAACATAATAAAAGATGAGATCAATTTTTGATGATTTTTCTAACGAGCCATGAATGAAAATTTCACAATAACTCTAGGATAAAATAAAGTAATTTTTCTTCCATTGAATGTGTGAGAATCAATTCACATGTTCGTTATTAACTCATCAGAATTCTTCTGAGGACATTATTTTTCAACTTTGTATCACCAGATGATAAAAATGCAGCTGCACCATTCATTATTCATACACTTTATTAGAATGTGTATAAATATCACTTCTGTTTGTATTGCATTTAAACTAGAGAAATAGATGAGTACCTCAGAATTTATCATTCTTTTTCTCCAAAGTCAATGACAAAGTTTCAGGATTTATTACCAACAGTAAAACCATAGTTGATACAAAAAAAAAAAAAAAAGACAGAAAAATCTTAAATGTATCTGGTTATCAAACGCATCATATTTAATGTGCGTTCTTCAAAGTATTTGATTTTTGAGTATTGCTGGCTCTCATATATTTTGAGGAAGACAACTTCCAAGTAACACTTTTTTTGCAAATATTTTGCTGAGTCCCATATATTCAAAATGCATTTAATACATTTTAATAAAAGATAATCTATCTTCCATAGAAGATTCATCTGATTACCTTCATGGGTGCAATAAAAGTGTGTTTATGTGAACCTCAACAGAGTATACTTTTTTCTCTTTTTTAACATTACAGTTTCCCTAGCCTTGTAAACAAATATTAACTCTCTCTGTGAATTAGACCCTACCAAGTGCCAATTAGCACTTTTACCTTTAAGGCAAAATAGAAATGTGATCTTAAATATGTGTTTTGGTTTAACAAATCAGTGATCTTATCAGTGATCAAAATAATTATGGAAACTAAGGAAAATGAAATGCATCAAGAAATTGATTAGGCCACTGCCATGGGTCTAAAACTAAAATTAACCAAGGTGCAAAACACATTTTCTTTTCATTTGAGCATTTACATTGGTAATGGATCACAATAGATGTCCAAATCGAACAAAATACCACATAGGAAACATCCAGTTTGATTTTTTTTTAATTTTTATTTTTTGTTGCAGATACAGAAGGCCTTTATTTTATTTGTTTATTTTTATGTGCTGCTGAGGATGGAACCCAGTGCCTCATGCATTCTAGACAAGCACTCTACCACTGAGCTACAGCCCCAGCCCTCCAGTATGATTTTTTTTTTTAATCATTTAACTGGATTGTCTGATCAGGATAATAAATAACCCATTGTAAAATAAACAATAACCAATCAAGGAGTACGAATAAGTCACATTCCTCTCTCTCATTTCTCTCGAATACACTTCATTTTCCATGCTCTTTGGATCTACTATTTGTTGTTGTTGTTGTTTCTTTGGCTTGAAGTGGATGTCCAGCATTTATTAAGCTGTTGATGAATGCCACTCTACTCTGGCATACAGTGACTATGAAGGCTACATCTCTATCTTCCCTGTGAAAGGTAACTTTCCTGCTTTTATGAAGGGCAAATCCTCTAATTATGCTGCTACCCCCTGTTGGGGTCTCAAGGATTTTCTTATGCTGTTGCTTTTGTTATCATCAGCTCCTTCCCCACTAGTGGGCTATTCCTATTACCATATAAATACCCATGAGCCATCTTGAAAATGAAATCTTCTTAGGGTCCACATCTGTACCTATTCTCCATTTCTTTGTCTTTTCTTGCATCCTCAAGCCAATCATCTGTAGTCGGTGCTTCATCCTTTTCTCTATTTCATTCTTCCACTCCTGTCTGACACTGTCCCAACAACTGAAAGAACCCAACCTTGTCCATATCACCCAGTGAATTCCATATTGACCTGCCCAAAAGATATTGATGTGTCCTCAACCTAATTCTCCGCAGCTATTTGGTAAAATGGACTACTCTTTGCATCCTGAAACTTTCTTCTCTTAGCTTCTGTGGCATTGTTCAGTCCTGCTTTTCTACAACTTTAGGGGTGTTCCTTCTCATCTCCTTTGCTAGCTCCTCTTTTCCCAATCAACTTCTAAATGTTGATGAGACGTGTTCCTTCCTGGATGCGTTCTATTTGCCAAGCATACTCCTTTCCTAGGAAATCTACCCAGTCCCAGGTTTTATGCCCTCTTTAAATGCTAATGTTTTCCAAATATCTATATGTAGTCTAGGTCTTTCCTCTGAATTCTACAGACTCACCTATAGCAAACTGCTACCTAATTTCTCAACTGGCATGTCTAAAAGGAATCTTACATTTTGTGTCCAAAATTTCTTATTCTGATTATTATTAAGCCTGTCATTCTTCTAACATTTCCACTGTAGTAAGGGAATGTCAAATCATTCAACAGTATAAGATTAAAAACCTGGAGAGCATTTGGGAATTCTTTGCTTCCCTTGCATTTTCCACACCCAATCCACCCTCAGATCCATCAGTGATGCCTCCAAATGTGCAATAAATCTTTCCACTGGATCCATCTCCACTGTCAACACCAAGTTCAAGTTACCATCACCCATGTTTTGGGGTACTATTATAGCATCTCTATTTTCATTCTTGTTCCTTTCCAATTCATTCTTCACACAGAGATATTTTAAAAGTATAAATAAAGTTGCATCTGTACCATGCAGAAATTCTTTAAGACTTCTTTCCCTTTTCAGAATGAAGCCCCAACACTTCACCAGGGATTACAAAGCCCCACATATCTATGACTCCAGCTCAATTCGCTGGCCTTATATTCCTCTATTTCCAGGGCTCTAAATACGCTGGTCTCCTTTCTGCTTTGAAAACCTTGCTACTGGGTGATCCTTCTGATCATAATGTAGTTTGCCGAAACTGGAAGCTCTGCTTTGCCCTCATTCTTCAGGTATTGGGTCAAATGTCCATCCTCATGGAGGCTACTCTAATTATGCTATCTAAAGAAGCACCCTCGAGAAAAGGCCCAGTGGCCTGCGGAGGGGCAGAGCTTCCAATCACTCCTGCAAGGTAGGCGGGCCTGTGACCCACCGGCAGAAGAGGAGCAGCGGCCTGCTGAGAGGCAGAGCCGCCCCCTCCCCCTGCGCCGGCAAGGTAGATGGAACTGTGACCACCCACAGAGCAGGCCCAGCGGCCTGCTGAGGGGCAGAGCCGCCCCCCACCCCCCGCGCCTGCCAGGTAGGCGGAACTGAGACCACCAACAGAAAAGGCCCAGTGGCCCGCGGAGGGGCAGAGCTTCCAATCACTCCTGCAAGGTAGGCGGGCCTGCGACCCACCGGCAGAAGAGGAGCAGCGGCCTGCTGAGAGGCAGAGCTGCCCCCTCCCCCCGCGCCTGCAAGGTAGACGGAACTGTGACCACCAACAGAACAGGCCAGACCTGCAACCGACAGACAGAACAGGCCCAGTGGCCTGAGGAAGGGTAGAGCCGCGCCACCCGCGCCTGCAAGGTAGGCGGATCTGTGACCCACTGGCAGAACAGCCCCAGAGGCCTGCAGAGGGGCAGTGCCGCTGCCTGCGCCTGCAAAGTAGGCAGAACTGCGACCACCGACAGAACAAGCCTAGCGGCCCGCAGAGGTACAGAGCCGCCGCCCGCGCCTGCAAGGTAGGCGGACCTGCTACCGACCGGCAGAGCAGGCCCAGCGGCCTGCCGGCGTGGTAGGCACATTGCCCCAATTGGAGGAGGGGCAGAGCCGCCGCCCGCGCCTGTGAGGGAGACTTTGCAACTATACAAGACCAATATAAATATATAGGGGGAAAATTCAATAGCACAACAATTTCGCCAAGTAGAAAGGAACGCGAGCAGTATGACGAGACAAGGAAAGAAAGGACCACAAGCAATTCTGGTCAACTCAAAGTTAGAAGAGGTAATAGCTGCAGCAGATGGAATGTCAGATAAAGAATTCAGGATATACATGCTTCAGATGATCTGGTGTCTCAAGGAAGACATCAGACAGCAAAATCAGACAATGAAAGATCACTTCAACAATGAATTACATAAACAAATCCAAGAAGCAAAAGATCAACTATACAGGGAGATAGAGGTTAGAAAAAACAAACAAACAGAAATCCTAGAAATGCAGGAAGCAATAAACCAACTTAAAAACTCAATTGAGAATACTACCAGCAGAGTAGAACACTTAGAAGATAGAACATCAGACAATGAAGATAAAGTATTTCAACTTGAAAAGAACATAGACAGCTCAGCAAGACTGTTAAGAAACCATGAGCAGAACATCCAAGAAATATGGGATAACATCAAGAGACCAAATTTAAGAGTCATTGGGATACAGGAAGGGACAGAGTTTCAAACCAAAGGAATGAGCAACCTATTCAATGAAATAATACGAGAAAACTTCCCAGACTTGAAGAATGAGACAGAATCCCAAATCCTAGAAGCCTACAGGATGCTGAATGTGCAAAATCATAAGAGACCCACACCTAGACACATTATAATGAAGATGCCCAACATACAGAATAAGGAGAGAATTTTAAAAGCTACAAGAGAAAGGAAGCAGATCACATTTAGGGGTAAGCCAATCAGGATAACAGCTGATCTTTCAACACAGACTCTGAAAGCTAGAAGATCCTGGAATAACATATTTCAAATACTGAAAGAAAATAGGTTCCAACCAAGAATTGTGTTTCCAGCGAAATTAAGCTTCAGGATGGAAGATGAAATTAAAACCTTCCACGATAAACAAAAGTTAAAAGAATTTGCAGCTAGAAAACCATCTCTTCAAAACATCCTTGGCAAAACATTACAGGAAGAGGAAATGGAAAATAACAATGAAAACCAACAGTGGGAGGTAGGACAGTAAAGGGGGGAAAATAATCAAAGAGGAAAACAAACCATGTTTAGTAACATAAATAAACAAATATGGCTGGAAGAACAACCCATATCTCAATAATAACCCTAAATGTTAATGGCTTAAACTCACCAATCAAGAGACACAGGCTAGTAGAATGGGTCACAAAACAAGACCCAACAATATGCTGCCTACAGGAGACGCATTTGACAGGAAAAGACATACATAGGCTGAAGGTGAAAGGTTGGGAAAAATCATATCACTCATATGGACTTCGGAAACAAGCAGGAGTGTCCATACTCATATCAAATAAAATAGATTTCAAGCCAAAGTTAATCAAAAGGGATAAAGAGGGACACTACATACTGCTTAAGGGAACCATACACCAACAAGACATAACAATCATAAATATATATGCCCCAAACAATGGTGCAGCTATGTTCATCAAACAAACTCTTCTCAAGTTCAAGAGTCTAATAGACCACCATACAATAATCATGGGAGACTTCAACACACCTCTCTCGCCACTGGACAGATCTTCCAAACAAAAGTTGAATAAGGAAACTATAGAACTCAATAACACAATTAATAACCTAGACTTAATTGACATATATAGAATATACCACCCAACATCAAGCAGTTACACTTTTTTCTCAGCAGCACATGGATCCTTCTCAAAAATAGATCATATATTATGTCACAGGGCAACTCTTAGACAATATAAAGGAGTAGAGATAATACCATGCATCCTATCTGATCATAATGGAATGGAACTGAAAATCAATGATAAAAGAAGGAAGGAAAAAGAATACATCACTTGGAGAATGAACAATAGGTTACTGAATGATCAATGGGTTATAGAAGACATCAAGGAGGAAATTAAAAAATTCTTAGAGATTAATGAAAACACAGACACAACATATCGGAATCTATGGGACACATTGAAAGCAGTTCTAAGAGGAAAATTCATTGCTTGGAGTTCATTCCTTAAAAAAAGAAAAAACCAACAAATAAATGATCTCATACTTCATCTCAAAATCCTAGAAAAAGAAGAGCAAAACAACAGCAAAAGAAGTAGAAGGCAAGAAATAATTAAAATCAGAGCTGAAATTAATGAAATCGAAACAAAAGTAACAATTGAAAAAATTGACAAAACTAAAAGTTGGTTCTTTGAAAAAATAAACAAAATCGACAGACCCTTAGCCATGCTAGCGAAGAGAAGAAGAGAGAGAACTCAAATTACTAGCATACAGGATGAAAAAGGCAATATCACAACAGACACTTCAGATATACAGAAGATAATCAAAAATTATTTTGAATCCTTATACTCCAATAAATTAGAAGATAGTGAAAGCATCGATAAATTTCTTAAGTCATATGATCTGCCCAGATTGAGTCAGGAGGATATAGACAACCTAAACAGACCAATATCAATTGAGGAAATAGAAGAAACCATCAAAAGACTACCAACTAAGAAAAGCCCAGGACCGGATGGGTATACAGCAGAGTTTTACAAAACCTTTAAAGAGGAACTAATACCAATACTTTTCAAGCTACTTCAGGAAATAGAAAAAGAGGGAGAACTTCCAAATTCATTCTACGAGGCCAACATCACCCTGATACCTAAACCAGACAAAGACACTTCAAGGAAAGAAAACTACAGACCAATATCTCTAATGAACCTAGATGCAAAAATCCTCAATAAAATTCTGGCGAATCGGATACAAAAACATATCAAAAAAATTGTGCACCATGATCAAGTAGGATTCATCCCTGGGATGCAAGGCTGGTTCAATATACGGAAATCAATAAATGTTATTCACCACATCAATAGACTTAAAAATAAGAACCATATGATCATCTCGATAGATGAGGAAAAAGCATTCGACAAAGTACAGCATCCCTTTATGTTCAAAACTCTAGAAAAACTAGGGATAACAGGAACATACCTCAATATTGTAAAAGCAATCTATGCTAAGCCTCAGGCTAGCTTCATTCTGAATGGAGAAAAATTGAAGGCATTCCCTCTAAAATCTGGAACAAGACAGGGATGCCCTCTCTCACCACTTCTGTTCAACATAGTTCTCGAAACACTGGCCAGAGCAATTAGACAGACGAAAGAAATTAAAGGCATAAAAATAGGAAAAGAAGAACTTAAATTATCACTATTTGCAGATGACATGATTCTATACCTAGCAGACCCAAAAGGGTCTACAAAGAAACTGTTAGAGCTAATAAATGAATTCAGCAAAGTGGCAGGATATAAAATCAACACGCATAAATCAAAGGCATTCCTGTATATCAGCGACAAATCCTCTGAAATGGAAATGAGGACAACCACTCCATTCACAATATCTTCAAAAAAAAATAAAATACTTGGGAATCAACCTAACAAAAGAGGTGAAAGACTTATACAATGAAAACTACAGAACCCTAAAGAGAGAAATAGAAGAAGATCTTAGAAGATGGAAAAATATACCCTGTTCATGGATAGGCAGAACTAACATCATCAAAATGGAGATATTACCAAAAGTTCTCTATAGGTTTCATGCAATGCCAATCAAAATCCCAACGGCATTTCTTGTAGAAATAGAGAAAGCAATCATGAAATTCATATGGAAAAATAAAAGACCCAGAATAGCAAAAACAATGCTAAGCAGGAAGTGTGAATCAGGCGGTATAGCGATACCAGACTTCAAACTATACTACAGAGCAATAGTAACAAAAACAGCATGGTACTGGTACCAAAACAGGCGGGTGGACCAATGGTACAGAATAGAGGACACAGAAACCAATCCACAAAACTACAACTATCTTATATTTGATAAAGGGGCTAAAAGCATGCAATGGAGGAAGGATAGCATCTTCAACAAATGGTGCTGGGAAAACTGGAAATCCATATGCAACAAAATGAAACTGAATCCCTTTCTCTCGCCATGCACAAAAGTGAATTCAAAATGGATCAAGGAGCTTGATATCAAATCAGAGACACGCCATCTGATAGAAGAAAAAGTTGGCTACGATCTACATTCGGTGGGGTCGGGCTCCAAATTCCTCAATAGGACACCCATAGCACAAAAGTTAATAACTAGAATCAACAAATGGGACTTACTCAAACTAAAACGTTTTTTTCTCAGCAAAAGAAACAATAAGAGAGGTAAATAGGGAGCCTACATCCTGGGAACAAATCTTTACTCCTCACACTTCAGATAGAGCCCTAATATCCAGAGTATACAAAGAACTTAAAAAATTAGACAATAAGAGAACAAACAACCCAATCAACAAATGGGCCATGGACCTGAACAGACACTTCTCAGAGGAGGACATACAATCAATCAACAAGTACATGAAAAAATGCTCACCATCTCTAGCAGTCAGAGAAATGCAAATCAAAACCACCCTAAGATACCATCTCACTCCAGTTAGATTGGCAGCCATTATGAAGTCAAACAACAACAAGTGCTGGCGAGGATGTGGGGAAAAGGGTACACTTGTACATTGCTGGTGGGACTGCAAATTGGTGCAGCCAATTTGGAAAGCAGTATGGAGATTTCTTGGAAAGCTGGGAATGGAGCCACCATTTGACCCAGCTATTCCCCTTCTCGGTCTATTCCCTAAAGACCTAAAAAGAGCATGCTACAGGGACACTGCTACATCGATGTTCATAGCAGCACAATTCACAATAGCAAGACTGTGGAACCAACCTAGATATCCTTCAATAGATGAATGGATAAAAAAAATGTGGCATTTATACACAATGGAGTATTACTCTGCATTAAAAAATGACAAAATCATAGAATTTACAGGGAAATGGATGGCATTAGAGCAGATTATGCTAAGTGAAGCTAGCCAATCCCTAAAAAACAAATGCCAAATGTCTTCTTTGGTATAAGGAGAGTAACTAAGAACAGAGTAGGGTCGAAGAGCATGAGAATAAGATTAACATTAAACAGGGATGAGAGGTGGGAGGGAAAGGGAGAGAGAAGGGAAATTGCATGGAAATGGAAGGAGACCCTCAGAGTTATACAAAAGTACATACAAGAGGAAGTGAGGGGAAAGGGAAAAATAATACAAGGGGGACAAATGAATGTCAGTAGAGGGGGCAGAGAGAGAAGAGGGGAGGGGAGGGGAGGGGAGGGGGGATAGTAGAGGATAGGAAAGGCAGCAGAACACAACAGACACTAGTATGGTAATATGTAAATCAATGGATGTGTAACTGATGTGATTCTGCAATCTGTATATGGGGTAAAAATGGGAGCTCATAACCCACTTGAATCAAAGTGTGAAATATGATATATCAAGAACTATGTAATGTTTTGAACAGCCAACAATAAAAAATTTAAAAAAAAATGAAGAAGCACCCTCCCCCCTCTTCACACTCTTAGTAACTGCTGTGTTTCTAATAACTCATTTGTGTGTGTGAGTAAACAGGGTAAATACATTACCCTATTTTCTCCAGTGGCTATCATAATTCTTAGTGTGTAAGTAGGTGCGCAATAACTTTGTTGAACAAATGAATGGAGGCAAACAGAAAATAACAGAGTGGAAGGAAACAAAAAATGGCAAAAAGTGGTGTAAGGCCATAGTTGAAGAATACAAGGGGCTCCATGAGCAATCTTTTAAGGGTACCTAATTTCTTGATAAGAAGAGTCTAAGGTCCACTTATCTCTTTGATCATATTAATCTTTATCTTCAAAGAACAATCCAACGTACTTAAGATCAAAGTACACCATTTTGCCATGTCTATATGTGTTAGGTGCAGAACAGGCTGAACTATGTTATCTGCAGGGCAGGCTGAACAAATGTTAGCTGCAGGATGGCCCACGCACTCAAACCCCCCTCTGTCTGGTCCTTTATCACCTGTTTGCGTCAAAGCTGAACATTCAATCCCCACTCAAGGCTGAACACTCAACCCCTCCATTGTGCCAACAAGGCAGCTTGCAGACCCAGAGGCCCCGTTAGATTTGGGCTATAAAAACTCCCTCTTGCTGGGCCCCTCTCTCTCACTCTCTTGCTCTCTTGTTCTCTTGCTCTGTCTCTCTCTCTTGATCTCTCTGTCTCCCTTGCGCACATGCTCTCTCCTCTCTCTCTCTCTCTTTCTCTCTTTCCTCCTCTGTTGCACTGCTGCAAAAAGATCTCTTGGTCGCTCCGAGTGTTGTGGTCACTTTCCTTTCATTGGTGCTGAAACCCGGGAGGGGAAATTCCTCATTCTGAGGACCCCCTCTCTCAAGGTTTGCCGTCCTTGTTCACCTTTTTGAGCGCTGCTACATTCCACCCAACACAGGCTCTCCAATAGGTAACTCCTTCTGATCAACAACCGGTGAGTCCCCCTCCCCCTCTTTGGGAATCCATTTCCAAACGGCTATATGCAAAGGCTTTGGCTGTGAACGTCCAGCAAGGCCCTTGACGCCTAGTTTGGAGGAGAGAATGCACCCCACCACAACTTTCACTGTTATGGTGGACTCTCTGGATGCCCATTTCATGGTTGATGAGCTATAAGGGACAGAAGAATAGGCACTCCCTGACTCTCTTTATCTCCTTCTCCTCTCCTGGGAAAAGCCCTGACGTCAGGTGGCCTGTGACTCCCGGCCTTCAGAAGGTCTTGCTGGTTGGGCTCTTGGGTGACGACTCATTTCCCTCCTGGCCCCAGCTCTCCGGAGTCTCTTTGGTTGACTTCTCCTGTTGGGGACGCCTGCAGGAAACTCAACCAAAATCCGTTCCAGTCCAGGCCATTCACCTCTTTTCTTTCTATCAAGAGTCATCATGGGAGCCTCTTCTTCCCTCCCAGTTGATTCCCCTCTCAAATGCCTCCTGGCTAATCTTAACCGGTTGTCCCTCACTCCTGACATCAAATCCAAACTCCTCATCAAATTCAGTACACAGAATTGGCCATATTACCAATTAGACAACCAAAACCGATGGCCCCCAGAAGGGTCTCCAGATCCTCAAATTCTTCGTGACCTTTTTAACTTCTGCAAGTGCTCAAAAGGGTGGAAGGAGATTCCCCTATGTGGAGGTCTTTTCCCTCCTTCGCTTCTACCCTGAACTATGCTGCTCCAATAGATCCTCACCCTCAGCCTTCTGCCCCAGACTCTCTGCTGACACTCCCACCTCAGAAACCTGATTTCTCCCCTCCAATTACTAGATCAAAAACCCAAACCTCGGCCGGTTCTCAGATCATTGACCCCTTACTGAGGTAGCAGTTATTGAAGGAATCCCTCCACCAACTCCTTCCTCCTCTTCTACTGTCAGCACCCACACCAGGTCCCACCAGGTCCTCTTACCAGCTAACCCAAAGCTCAAACGAGCTGAGGAGAGCCCTCAGACCCCTATCCAAGATCTGGGATAAAATGGCCTTTAAAGTTGCTTTGTCATCACTGGAAACAGGTTACTATGAATTTAAAGTCCCTTACAGGCTTTTTGGGATATTCACTCCCATCCTGTTCTACTGCTCAAGTTTTTGTTGCTAGGGAAAATCCTATTCTTTTACATCTCTCCTTCCTCATTCTCAGATCCACCATGGAGCTGCTCTCAGCCCTACCTTCCCGTCTTCCCCCTCCCTACCCAGGCCCACAGAAAAATCTTAACTGACCTTCTCCAGAAATCTTCACCATGGGTGATTTTAGGACTTTCATAAAAAAATCTCTACAAAAGAATTTAATGTAGATAAACTTCCTCTTTTCATATTGCCCTGTTTTACTTGGCCACTGGCTGAAAAAAATCAGCACTCCAAAAGCTACACACCCCCCTTACTAGTTTTTCACAAAATATGTGAACAAGACCTCTGGCCTTGAGCTGGGGCTTCACAGAGATGGCTACATTTCTAAGATAAGGAAGTTACCAACTGGGCTCCATGGTAACAGCTGGCAGGGGGAGGAAAGAAAGGGAAGAAAAAGTTCTCCCCCTCCCACGTGTCCTTGAAAAGTTAACTTGCCCAGAACAACAACAACAACAACAAAAACACAACAAAAAACAAAAAAAATGCTTTTTGTGAACTTCTGCAGACTCTGAACTTCTGAGCCCCTCCCCTTACATGTTGGGTACAAAATTCTGAAACTACCTAAACTTGGGGTTCAGGGGATTAATTGATTACAACAGAAGCAGTGCGCTCTGAATCTGGCTGCAACCAAATAAAACTGTTTTCTTATATTCGCTGCTATCTTAGGTGCCTTGCCTTGTCTGTCCCTACAACAATATAATTCTATATACTTAAACATTGTTCACATTTTCATGAAATGGTCAACAGATGTGATTAATTGTGTGCTGCAAATAACAAAATATCTCTTATTAAAATGGAATAATTTGCCTAAATTCAGAAATTTACAAGGATTGTTTCAAAATGTGAATAAAGAAGGAGTTAACAGATAGGAAAGAGAAATTAGAAGGTTCTAGGTATGGATTTAATAGAAGGAAAATGTGTTTCTGGATAAGAGAGTCTATTAAGTAAATAAGAGGGTTTAAGCAAGTGGTAAAGAAGGTCTGTGTACATTGGCTATATAGGTGTAAGTAAGTGCTAAAGAAAGTCTGTGTATACAACTATGGTTAAACAACAACTGTTATTTTGCAATATTGTAATATGTTATTTCTTTAAGAGCTAAACTTGATTAATATAAAACGTCAATGTAATTGTGGTACTATTACTCTTCTTTGTGTATTAAATGTGTTCATATTTTCCAGGTATATAAGTCTTTAAGATAGAAGCTTTAAAAAAAATTATATCAAGCTGGTGTTCTCCAAAAGGTTGCATGGTAATTTTAAGCTTATAAAAATAACATATTGGAGATTTATTTATATCATTTAATGTTCTATAACTGGACCTGTTATCAATAAGATTAATATGAAGTTCTATACACTGGGTACAATTTAAATGTAATATCATATTGTATTAGTTAGTATTCATGTGACATCAAGCAACAATATATGTAAACTTTATAAAATGATATTTAAAAACAAAGATCAGTTCAATAATAGAACACTTTACCTAATATTTATAAATCTTAGCCTTACCTGAGATAAAGCTCTGCCTCCCATCTTACTATATGTCAGAATGACTCCAAAGTAGGCCAAACTTCAGGTAAAGCCAAGTACTCTTAATTTAAAGTAAAATTGACTTTGCTGGATGTTTATGATCAAAATTTAAAGTTAAATTAAAAGGGCCAAGAAAACCAATGTTTGGCTCTTGCTCTCTGAGTCAGTCTGAATCCACGGAACTTCTCTAAAGAGCTTTGCAACTCTGGGTCACATAACCTCCTGATCAGGAAGATTAATGAGACCACTGGAGAATGAAAAGCCAATCCATGCATTTGCTGTCGATAGGAGGGTCATCGGAAAAGGGAGACATCCCTGATGCTTCCAAGGGAAGCCACATGGTCAAGCAAGACCTGGACCCATCCTAGTGCAAATGGCACTAGCAGAATTAAGAAGCTGTTCTCAAGTTCCCCCATGAGCAACCCCTATGGGTACTCGGCTGACTCTTAACAATAGATAAAAACAAAGTCATTTTTGACCAGCTTGATCTTAAACACCTACCAAAAACAGTTAAGCCAAAACACAGTCATTCCTGGGAGTATTGAAAGACAAGAACAGCTAGAAAAAAGGAGACAGCAACTAGGCCAACAGGCTCCATGGGGAATGTTCAGTCAAGTATGGCCTTGGTTCCTCCCCCTCACAGGACCCCTATTAGTTCTCTTTATGTTCCTCCTAATAGGACCATGTATGTTAAATTGCCTACAGAAGTTCCTGCAAGATCAGATACACAAATTCACCAACCAGTTGGTCAATCAACCCTGATGCCCAAGACAGAGACCTACGACTCATGACCAACTCCTCTGGCTCCAGAGACTCTGCCCATCTAAAACCCTCTCTAACCCCTTTTTTCCAGTTTTCACAACCCCTCTTTCACTTCATAGGAATGAGAACTACTCTCCAGCAGGTCCACTCTGCTTATTCTGTCTGGTAGATCAACTTCACTCATGTGCCTAGGCACAAAAATCTTCGCTACCTACTTACTTTGGTTATATTTTTTCAGGCTGGATGGAAGCCTTCCCTATATCCAGGGAAACTGCTGATACTGTTGCCTCCATCCTCATTGAGCAGTTCGAACTTCCCGCCTCCATCCAGTCAGACAACAGTCCAGCCTTCACTTCTCAGGTTGTTCAACTAGTCTCCAAAGGCCTCAACATCACTTGGAGGCTCCACATCCCCCACCAACCCCCAATCCTTGGGTAAGGTTGAGAGGCCTAATGGCATTCTCAGGGATCATCTCACTAAACATGCTATTGAACTCAGGCTCTTCTGGCCCAATCTCCTGCCGTTGGCCCTCACCTGAATCAGGCAGCCCCAAGGACCCCCTCAGGCCTTAGCCCCTTTGAGCAATTCTATGGGTGCCCTTTCTTAATCAACCAAAGCTTTCCAATCACTCCTCCTCCCTTTGTGTTCTACCTGCCTAATCTCAAACTTCTATGCAGACTCCTAAGGGAACCTGCAGACTGGTGCCTTCCTGTTCCATTCATTGCCTCAATCCCAGCACAACCACAAACTGAATTGAACCCTCTTCAACTGGGTGACTCAGTCTTACTTCAAGAACTGCATTCTCAATTGTTGGAATCTCTCTGGATGGGACCCCATACAGTCATAGTTACTACCCCAATGGTGGCCAAGCTTTTGGACCACTCTCCCTGGTACTATGTCTCCTGCCTTATAAAAGGCACCTGTTCCAAATTTCTAGTCCTGGACTTCCACCACGACCACCAAACTCAAAATTTCTCACCAACCCTCTTCTTCTTCTACTAATTATTATTCTCTCTCAAGTTTTTATCTCAAATCACAGATGGCGCTTTAACATCCAAGTGACTTGGCACCAGGATGACACCACCCACTCTCAGTTTATGGGTCAAGGTGATTGCCCTTCCACTGGCTGCAATCGGGCTGTCACCCTTAACATTACTGGATTCAACCAAGCCACCTCCGATACTTCCTAGAGTCCCTACAACAGGAACAATGGCTGATACCAAAGATCTTCTCTGCTCAGAAATGGTTTGATGCCATTGACAACCTATGGCTTCAAGAAACCTTTATGGACTTTGCCCCTTCCAAAATAACTGTCTATAGCCACTGGATGTTATTTCTGGCTGCCCTGGTGTTCACAGACCTGTCCCCTGAACATTCCTCCACTTTCCCTTCTAGGTTCCACGCCATCCACCATTAAGCAGGAAGTAGCTAGAGGACTTTACGACGTCCCCCGTGTCACTTAGAAAAACAAAAAGGGAGGAATGTTAGGTGCAGAACAGGCTGAACTATGTTATCTGCAGGGCAGCTGAACAAATTTTAGCTGCAGGATGGCCCACGCACTCAAACCCCCCTCTGTCTGGTCCTTTATCACCTGTTTGCGTCAAAGCTGAACATTCAACCCCCACTCAAGGCTTAACACTCAACTGCCCCTAGTGCCAACAAGGCAGCTTGCAGACCCAGAGGCCCCATTAGATTTTGGGCTATAAAAACTCCCTCTTGCTGGGCCCCTCTCTCTCTTGCTCTCTTGTTCTCTTGCTCTGTCTCTCTCTTTCTTGATCTCTCTGTCTCTCTTGCGCGCATGCTCTCCTCTCTCTCTCTCTCTCTCTCTCTCTCTCTCTCTCTCTCTCTCCTTCTCTTTCTCTCTTTTCTCCTCTGTTGCACTGCTGCAGAAAGATCTCTTGGTCGCTCTGAGTGTTGTGGTCACTTTCCTTTCAATATGTATTTATGATTATACATATCACATGAATAGAAAATAAAACACCTTAAATCTAGACATACTGCCATGTATTATTTTGTAATTATGTGGATGTATTGTTCTTGATTCATCAAGAGTTAGCATGTTTATCTCCTCTAAAGCTTTATCTTTAGATATTGAGATTCAGCAACATGATGTCTCAAAATAATTGAGAGTCATGTGAGAAGCTAATATACACTTCTTGCAAATACTGTCCATGTATGATATTTGTATTATTTTTGTCATTAAAGAGCTTATGGCACTAATTTTTTTCACAATATGGATCTATATATTCACATAGATATTTATATGTTGCATTATCGAAGTTTCGTTAAGTTACAAAAAGTCAACTCTGAAAAATAAACATGAGAAATATCCTTGGTGATGGGAAAAAGAACATTAAAAGTCTGATGTGTAAGTCATTTCAAAAAGAGGTGGTTTTGAATAAATAATCCCAGTCTAAGTCTTGATATATAAATTTACTGCACCCCAAACATCCACATCACAGCATTTTGTCACAATCAGGGCAGGTTATGAGGCAGAATCTCAAGGAGCAGCAGCATGTTGTGTTGTTCATCCAACCCTTTTAATTAGCAGCTCACCATAAATAACCTCATTACAGGTGATTTGAAGAAACCAGCGGTCACAAAGATATAATTTAAATGCATGACTATCTAGAGAATTCTGGTCTTTCTGAGATCCTGGCTGTGCATCTAGCTGGAGCAAACGTCTGAAGACATGGCACTCTCCTTTGAGTGTGCTGCGGGATTGCACAGCTTAAGTGTTCAGTGAACATTGACAGATATGTCAGTTTGGTTGTTTTGCTAAAATGAAACACCAAACATAACAAGGAGTAAGAATAAAATATCTGCAGAACAAGATCCATTCATTGTCCATCTCTCCAAACTTGTTTAAACCACTTTTGCCCCTTGCCCACTGGAGTTTGGACACACTGTTCTCTTTTCTGTGCTGTGGTTGCAGAACTTGATGTGGAAATCCCTGAGCGCTCAGAGGATGAGTTACATTCTCAGAGAAAAACAGAAACCAGCTGACACACTGGGCCAGCGATTAAGACCAAAGAGGAGGGAGAAACTTGGATATTTAAGACTTTTGTAGCAAGAATAAGAATAGAGCTAACAATTCCATAGCACTTGCTATGTCCCAGTACACTGAACACGTTGACCAATGAATCTTGTGAAGTAGGTATAATAACTATCATTTAGTAATGAGGAAACTGAGTCTCAAGTGCATTAGTGACCTTCCCAAGACCACATATCTATTAAACCATGCACATATACATATACAAATAAGATTTATTAATATGTAAATCATCATATTTAGGTTCGCTTTAATAACAATTTTAAAAGACAGAATGAGAGTTGGATAAAAATATAATAATAGCTATATAATAAAATATGAATATTTAGGTTATGAGCCTGGATTTTTCACTAATTGTCCAAGCTGGGAAGTTACTTTATATCTATGGAGTTCAGCTCTGTTGGCTCTAAATGTATAGAGCTGGATTCTACATTCTTTAAGTCGTTGTGATGGTTATTTTTATGTGTTGGGCCAGGGAATACCCAGATATTTAGTTAAACCTTATTCTGGGTGTGTCTATGATGGTTTTTATAGTTGAGATTAACATTTGGATCAGAAAACCAAGTAAAGTCCATTGCTCTTCCAGTGCAAGTGGGCATCTTCCCATCCATTGAGGTCATCAGTAGAACAGAGAGGTCAAGTAAGAGAATTTTCTCTGTCTGACTGTCTTCAAGTCCAGTTCTTCAGACTTGGACTCAGACTAGAATTTACACCATTGCCTCTTTTGGTTCTCAGGTCTTTGGACTTAGACTGGAATTATACCATGGGTTCTCTTAGGTCTCTAGCTTGTTGCCTGCAGACCTTCGGAATACTTAGCCTTATAACCAGTGAGCCAATTCCTTTTAATAAATCTCTTTATACCACCCCTCTCTATCTCTATCCTTACTTCTAGCTCTATCTCTGCTTCCTATTAGTTTTATTTCTCTGGGGAACCTAGACTAATACATCCAACTAGTAATACTGATAATCTATGATAAATAGTTTTTCCAAAGACAATATGATTGAACTTTTTCTTCTGCATTCTACTTATACTTGTAGAAAGTTTTGGCTTTCACCCTACAGATATGAGAGGAAAGCAGATGGTGTGGGGGTGTAGCAGAGTAGATTGTGGCTACCAAATCAAATATTTCTTGGAAACCTTGGAGAGTCAGTTTGTCTTTAGCCCACATTGCTGAATGGAATGCTTGCTTGTACAACCTAAATAATTGTCACCTGCTACTTTAGTTCCCTTGTATGACAGCAAAGAAAAAAGGTCATATTACATGGAGCTCACATTGAAATAATTGATAATAGTAAAAGAAGAATTTAATTACTCATAAAATCTAAGCACCACCACCTTAAAACATCTGTCTTTGCAAACATAATTTGCTGAATTAAACAACTTTATAAAGACTAATATTTTCACAGATGTCCTTTCATGATTCACAAAATACTATCCTATTTACTCTATTACTCAATGATGAAAATGTTAAGTAAGAATAATTGTGCAGAAGTCATATTTTGTCAGATTTTAATCACATATAACTATGGGAATTAGGCATAAAATGAAACAATTAAAATGACTTTGAACATTAATGGCAATGATAGGGCAGCAAATTTGTTATTTAGTTCCAAATTCTCTGTTTTGCAGATATCTGTGGGATAATAATTAAATAAGCGAAAAAGATTCAACTTATAACTAAAGGACGTGGAGGCTTGAAGCTTAAGGTGGGATGAATGGAAGATTTTGCCATTAGAAAAGTGTTCATGGTGATTTTTTTATACAGTTCCTATGGACTCTACTGTGGAAATTCTAGCATTACACAAAGAAGACAATCATGTCCATGGGATTGTGCAGAAATAAAATAAGGAGAAAATAGATTTTCTACCATATCCTATCACCTGCCAGAAGACAGAGCAGTGTCTTCTACCTAAGAGCAATTATTAGGTCATCTAGATAGTTATAAAGAAACAGAATCAGTTATCATTCTGCCATCATCTCCATCTTCCTCACTGCTGTTATATCAGTGTATCCATGTGTGGACACATGCATGTCTTCATATGCATGGCAGGGACCAAGGTAAGAACTGTCAGGAGGCACTTGCTCTGAGGGAAATATGAGCATTTGGCATTTTGGGGGACTTGAAATGGGATTAGAGTTGGAAGTCTGCTCAGGATCCCAAGAGTGAGTGCCTCTTTAACATTTTGTACCTGAAGTACCTCTCTTATTTCACCTGTGTGTGTGTGTGTGTGTGTGTGTGTGTGTGTGTTGGGGGGGTGTACGTTTTCACTCCACATTTAGGTCCTTTATTCTTATGTTCTTTTTACAGTGAGGTTGGCTAGTTGGCTATTTTGTTTGAGCATTTGGTGCTATCTAATTAAATAAGAAGTAAATTTACCCACATCTTTGTATAATACTATACCAATACCCATATGGCTCAGTGCAATTTAAGAAAGTTTGTCAAGGCCACACAAGAAGTTAATGACAGAAATGGGATTAGAATCATTCTGCTTCCTGGTTGCTGGCTTCCAATACACCACCCACTGCCTTCACATCCAAAGACAGACTGCTGACAGCCTGAGGAACATGGAAACATACTGAGAACCACGGGTCATTGCAGTGGTGTCTGCAAAAACTCAGGTTTCAGGATGATTGTTGTTACAAGATAAGAAAGCTTTCTTTTTTTTTCCTTCAAATTGTTCATTGTATAAATTTGAAAAAATTGTATAATATAAAAATAAATATCATGTTCATATATTCAGTATACTAACTGATATTGTTTCTCTCCCTATGCTTAATTTGTCACACACAAAAGTTTTTAATCATTAATTTTTTTTACTAGAAATAGACTTTTTTATGATGTTAGTGTTTTGTTTCCATTTAATAAAAGTCAAAAGGATGAGCCTATCTTATCATGGCATACACGTTTAAAAATTCATTTAAATAATCCTTACTGAAGAATGTCTATGCTGTTTCTATTTTCTCTTGCAATATTCTTTGTACATTTCTTGAATTAATTTCTTTGGATTTGTAGAATCAAAATGACTGGGTCAAAGTCCATGTTTTTTGGGGGAACTTTTGATGATTTTACCAAATTGTCCCCCAGAGAGATGATAAAATATACATTTCTAACAGCAGTTTATATTAGTGTGAACTGGCTGCCTGTCTTTTTCTTTCTTCTTCCTTCCTTTCCTTCTCTTTCTTTATCCCTCCCTTGCTTTCTTTCTGATGTGCTGGGGGTTGAACACAGGGTCTGGCACATGCTAAGCACATGCTTTACCACTGAGATATAACTTCAACCCCTGGCTGCCTTTTAATTGGGGTAATAAGTTTCTGTGTTTGAAACAGTCCCATCCATTTTAAATTTCTACTGCCACCCTGCATTAGTGGTCAGTCTTCTTTCTAGTGCCAGAGAATACTACTAATTTATACATTCATTCATTTTTCAAATAGCAAACGTTAGCTATGTTTAGAGGAGGTACGAATGTAATAAGGTAGAGTCTTCTCCCTCAAAACAATTATCTGAATTTGATAAGCAATATCAACAATCTAAAGCACTGGCTTAAAAAGTTCACACGAGTTGTCTTATTTAACCTTCACGATTAAATAGGGTATATACCATATTGTTCCCATTGCATAGATGAGGAAATTGAGGTTCAAGATCACATAGCTTTTAAGCAGTAAAGATTTAAACCATGGCAGTTTGACTCCAGAGCATATGTTCTTAACCACTAGGCTACAATTTCTAAAGGATATACATAAAGAGCTCTAATATTAGGAAAACAATCTGTGATAAATCAATGTATGAGGATGGGGGCTGGCCACAAGCAGAATGTGGACGATAGTTGTGCCAAAGCAGAAAGTTCTTTATACCGTAACAGTCTGTGAACAGCTGATGTGGTCTCCCCTGGCCAAGTGGTATAAAAGGCATTGAACTGATGATAGTTATAACCTCCTTAGGTCTGGTAGTTTCTTACTCCCACAGGCCTGAGTTGACCAATCAATGCAGACATATCTTCAGGAGAAATGCAGAGAAACTGAGGAGCTACATTCATTACTTGCACCCTACTGCAGTGCATATCGCTGCCCATGTGGAGCCACCTGTTATTGCAAAAAAAGAAAAAAGCAACCTGGATCTGGGTCTGAGGCATCATTCTGGCCAGATCTGAATGCAGACTAGGAGTTTGGATCTGTCCTAGCTCTTTCCAACAAAGGACCATAACAAGTCCTTAAAATTCTATAATAGGACAAAATATAGTGACCAGATGCGGTTAAGTGATCTGAGATGATTCCATTCAAAGGTGTCATTTAGGATGGGCCTTTAATAATGGCTACAATTTACATTTAGAAAGGGCCGGGAGAAGATTTCAGTAGAACCTGTTGCAGGGGACCTTGTGTAGATGTAGAAAGAGAATGTTGTTTTTGAAGATGGTGGTGGTGGTAAGAAATTCTATTTGACCAAAGGTACTGGCAAAAGTGTGGGATACAGAGTTATGGAAGAATGAACAAGCAGTGAACATTAGGTCCAAATCATCAAAGCCTCCACCACCAGGCCATGAAACTTGAGTTTGATTTTGTAAGTTTTGGGAAACCACTAAAAGTGAAACTATTTGGCACATCAATAAAAGTCCTCTATAAACAAGTCCCAAAATCTCTTTGTAAATTCTTGGTATAAAACTTCCTTACTGGTCCATGACCACATTCCCTTAGATCCAAACATACCATACTACCATCTGCTCCTTCTCCAAACATGCTCTGTCATTTTATACCCCAATCCTTTTCCTTTGCTTATTCTGCTGAATTGTAGCTGAAAGCTCCTTTATCAAATCTCATTTATCCAAAAAGTCAAGGGAAGTGCTGCTTCCATGGTGTCTTCACCCCAAATCAGAAGTTGCTCTTTTCCATTCTAAGAGCTTCTTTCTTTCTGCCATACTTAGTTGGTTTATATAACGATATTATTAGAGGATTGACCCCACAGAAATTCCAAAGTCCTCTTTATTCTCTTGCCACTCGGTGCCAGAGAGTTTTGAAAAATAAACGTTCATTTCTGCAGGCTTCCCCACAGCTGAGTATGATCACATGGCACAGTCCTCAGGTCTGCAGAGAAAGCACTACAGAGGAGCTTGGCCTCTTTTTCTTTCCTTGAATAGTGATATGGTGCTCAGAGATGTGGCAGCTGTTTTGTATTAATGAGGTAGAAAGCACAAGGCCAGAAGACACATGTCAAAAATAGCAAAGTGAAGGAATAGGACTTTGTTGAGCTACTGCATCTAATCAGGATTTCTTATCTATGGACTTATTATTTATTATATAAGCCTATGTTATTTGAATTTTCTGTTTCATGTTGCTGAATGTATTCCCAATGGATGCAATCTAACAGCCCATTTTTAATACATTGATATTAACTAAAGTTACCTTGATATACTCTAGATCTCTTGAACTTATTCTTCCTGTCTAAAAGTCTGAAATTTTGTGTTCTTTAAACAACATCTTCCCTTCTCTCATATGATCTGCTTGCCTATCTTTATCACTAAATGATAAATTTTGTTTCAATAGACTTTAAATTTTTTGCTGGAAAGATTCAGACCTCTTCTTCTTTGTACTTAGTTTTTATGGCTGAACCCTTAGTATAGATCCTCAATAAGGGCAGAATTGATTGAATACGAGTCCATCTATTAACATGACCCATTTAACTAAAAGTAAGGAGAAACAGAACTTAACAACTAAAAAAAAAAACTTACTTCTCTTATTTAAAGATATCCTGTGAAACTATTAAATTTTTTTTTTTAGGTTTTAATATTTCCTTTGTTGATATATTATCTAATTTCAAACAAAGCTTAAGTCAGAGATGTTATTGAGCCAGTTTTCGCCTTATTTAGATGAACTTTGGACTGGAAGGCTCATTAGTGATCTGTTTTTGTAAGATATGGCACTCACAGGAGGGGAGGATAAACAACCACCAGCAGTTGGATAAATACAGCTGGACTTTTCCAGTGACGCCATTGTGTTTCACCATTCATGGCTGCCTGCTTTGGACTATTTTCCTATAAATCCATCCAGGTAAGCATCTGCTAGGATCATTAAACCCTGAAGAGCCTCCCTGAAGTTGTTTTCAGTAGTTATGTCCCAATAAAAACTTCATTTGAAATTAATAAGCAATTGTTGTGGTTGGATGGGAGGACTCAAAACACATACAGTCCCTAGAGTTGGTTTTGCAGAAGATAATTATCAAAGGTCGGGCAATGGAATTGCCTAGTACATTTTCTAATGTTTGGTATTAATATTAAAAACAGTGGGTCTTTAATAATGTATACATAATATTACTTTCATAGAGGTCTTTTTTTAAGAATGTGTAAAAATCAATGGTAAACAATTTAGCATTCACTAACTTCTTGTAGAATGGCATTTAACTTTTAAAAAATGACTCAAGGATCAGTTTTTAAAGGCCATCTTCTTCAATATTGAATCAATAAACAATGCTATTGTTATGTACAATAAATATGAAATTTATACCCCAAACTTCAGTTGCCTAGAAATTCTTACTTGAGAAAACATTTCTCACATTAATATGTTGGAAATTTAAGTAATTCCCTCAACTGTAATGCTAAAGTGAATAATATACTAGCATTTTACATGACAATGGAAATCTCAATGCCATGCACATTTCTTTTTCCTTCACAAACAGCATTATTATTGTGTCTGTCACAGAAAGACAAAAGCTCTCTGAGCCAATTAGCTTTAAGACCTTACAGGTAAGAAAATCAGACCTAATTGAAATGCATTATGGTAATTCTACGCCTGCACATCTTGTCAGCATTAACTAGGATTTGATTTAACTGATTATTCTTCTAAAGGGTAATGCATATTAGTGAATGTGCAGTGAAGACTCAAACAAAAAGTCCGTGAGCCTCTGGGTATCATTGCCATTTCACAGTAACAGTGAGGAACTAGGGATGTAGATTCACTATATTAAAATCTCACATTAATAAAAACATAATATGAAAAGAGTATCTTCAGCATAAATGTTAAGATGCTTCCATTTGATGAGTACAATACAATTTCTCAACAAGTACAAAACTGACAATCAAAGATACTGCTCTGAAATAATAATTTCATGGGACATTATTATGAACTGACAGGTGCCTACAAAATATGACATTCTCGTCTCCTTTTTATGTGGATTTTATGTCAGAAGTTCAGTAAATACGTCCCCAAATCTGAAATTATTTAGGCAGCTTTAAAATCAAATCTAAGATAGAGATAATATTCATAATCTGAAAGAATAAAGTATTCATTTTATAATACATTTCGAAAAAAAAAGACTGCAAAATACTCAAAAGCAAGTGCTATAGCTGTTAAACAGGGGATTTTAATAAACAACACGGTTAGAGGTTGGCTTCCATGCAGAGACTCAGCAGAAATCTTAGACTGTCAACCTGGGCAATTCTGGTCTCCCAGCCACATTCACTGTATATTTCCAGACACCTAAAGCAATTTAGATTTTGCTGGATATTTGTGACTATTAATAACAATACCAATATTTATTGAACCCGTTGCATGTATTTGTTCACCGAATTTCTTCTAACACCACTATACATTAGGTTCCATTACCATGTCCACTCTTCCAGTGAGGAAGAGAGGTAAACAAGAGAGGTCAGTCCAAGTTCAAGTAGCTGCAAGCAGGGGACAGGAGGAACAATGCTACCTGCTAAAGCATTTACATTTTCCCATAGATAGAGGCCTTGCTTAATTCCAAACCAGCAAGTAAAAAAATCAATCATTTTATTTAGCATTGGCTGATACTTACAAGTTTTTCTGTGTTCAAGACAACACTTCATTGTTATTTAACTCACTGTACTTCAGACAAGAGACCATCACAAATTACATTGTTCAGTGGGTGGGGATTGTCAGAGTGATTTCTTAGCCTTTTTGCTATGCTTTAAGGAAAATTTGAAATTCTATTTTTCTCTCCATCAATTGACCTTTACTTGTCACATTTCTTCCATTCTTCTCCCCAATTATGGAAGCTAAAAAATCTCAGAGACATTAAGATTAGAAGACTGAACTGTAAGATGCTGCTCGAAATACGTGTATAATTGCACAAGAGACATGGTTAGCAGTGTGTGTGAAGGGAGCCTTTCAGTAATGCATGAAGCATGACAGTGAGCACCCACATGACACCTTAAAAGGTCAGCTTCAGTGATGCCACCAATGCAAATTGTCCCAGAACATGACAGTGCTCATAAAACATTAACACTGATGTACCATCATGCCACTTGGACTACTTATGAAAGCGCCTTAGAGAAGGAAGAAAGAAAAACTCACATGCTCACTCCATTTAATTCCCCCAGGAATAGGTTGATTTTTCTGCTGCGTGATCACCTCTAATAATATCACAGCACTTTGAGAAAGGATGGATATGATTTCCCTAACCCACATTTCCCATCTGACAAACTGCAATAACAATTAACTATTAATGACAAGAAGAAAATCAGCTTTCTTTCTCTTGGCAGTCTGTCACACTGAACTCAGTTGGTAGCTTGAGAAGCAGTTCAATATGTTGGCCTGTCACAAGGATATCATTTTAAGGGTGAGAAAAGCACACTTTTCAGAAAAGTGCCCTCCTTATGGATAAAACTAGAGTGAAATGATTTTTACATCATATCACATATGCATTTCCATTTCCATAAATCATGGGAGGATTAAAAGTTTCACTGAATAGAGTCAGAAATAGAAAAATCATTCCCCTGCTTTCTGGAGCTAAACAATCGATCCCCAGTTTTTTGTTTTTTTTTTTTGCTTGATTAGATATTCTTCTTTCTTAAAATCAGTATTTCTGTATCAAACTAATTATAAGTTTCATAATTTGAAGCAAAGAATTTCAGTGCATTCATTGACATAATGTGCTACAGTTTGAATTGTGTCAAAACTGAAGTAGTAAACCATTGCTATCTCTGGGATCTCTTATGCTGTGTCTTATATTTTAACCTTTTAAATATATGCAGCAGGAACCAAGCTTTTCATCTTTTTGTCTAAGTATACAACTCCATCATCCTGTTTATGGATATTGGCTAATAAGTTGCTATATCTTTGATTTAATTCCCTTTAAAATGTTGATATTCGACATATAAAAGAATTTAACAATTAAATGAAGACTATACTATCTTGGCAAAGTCTTCTAGGAGCAAATTACAATTTCAAGGTTGTCCTTTCACAGAACCTTTGGGAAACCTTCTGAAAACTACTTTTGCTTCTCTCAAAATGGATGTTTTATTTTTTTGACAAAATACAACTTGAAAAATCTGCTAGAAATTTCTCTATCATAAAACTTCATCTCCTCTGAATAACTCAATTATTACTTTTTAAATTAGTTTTAAATGCCAGGGGTATTGTGTTTCTTCAAATGTGAGAAGTCAGAATTTCCACTTTTAGGCATCAGAGAGAAAAAGGGACTGACTTATTCTCCTTCCTCAAATAAATATAAAATCAGACAAAAATATGTGGAACAATGGTTTTCAGATGTTGGGCAAGGGTAGCTCAGGTCAGGGGTCCCCTAAAGGAGAAACCAATTGGGGAAAGCCCTTCCAGCACCTCAGCTCTCTGCCTGGGAAAAGGGAGAACCTACCTGGAACCCAGATATCTCCCTAGTTCACATTCTCCTAAGTTCAGAATTCAGGAAGGCCATGGAGGTTAAAATGGCAGAGGACCAGAGGGCAGGAAGCTTTATGGGGAGGAGAGAGCTAGGGGAAAGAGACAGGGAGAGAAGACAGATGGTTCCTAACAGTCCCCTGAAGTGTCCAGAGAGTTTAGAGCAGCACAAGGATGGAAGGAACCTTCCTGAAGCAACAGGTGAAACAATCTTCAGGGCTCAGATATGGTTGGGAGTAGTTACTGATTCTATCAGCCTTAGTGTTAAAACCTTATAGTACATGGGATGCTGATTGTAGTATTCAGAATGGTGTTACCTCATTAGCTGGGCAAAATCAGCCCTAGATAGATGTCCACAAATTTTTTCTATGAAGGGTCTTTATGGGCCAAAAGGCAAAGTTGAATATATTTTACAGGTATTCACTTGATGAGAGCAAAAACTCCTCACCTCCCCATCTGACGGGGGTGGGCCGTCCCATGTGGTGGCATACCTTGTGTCTTGGTGCTGTAGTCTGGCTGGGCACAAATCACAAGCCACTGAAGCAGGAACAAACTTTATTTCTGAACTCCACCAGCACACTCCACACATGCTCCCCGGGAACTCTCCCAAACCCCACACTGCTCCTCCAGGAACCACACACTGGAAATCCCTCCTCCGGCACTTCCCCAACCAATGGGAACTCTCCGGGAATCCCTGTGAGAACTCCAAAGTAGCAGGCCGAGGTGGACAGCAGGGGTCTAATATTACAATTGAATACACAGCTTAACATAACCATTATCATCTCAATGGCTTGCTGGTCACCTCTCAACCACTCTGTTCTGGCAAAAATGCCATGTGTCATCCCAACTCGGCTGTGGCCCTCAACATCTTGGGATAAGAAGAACTGGCCGGATGGGAGGAACCTGGCTAGTGTGTGGGAGACAGAGGGTAGCCACTTTGGTCTGTGTGTTCTCTGACCACAGAGAGCCTGACTGTCTTTATAGGGGAGGACTCCTGGAGGGGAGGTGTCCTGCTAAGTGGCCTACTGTCAGACTGGGATTCCATTGCTCAAAATTTGTAAGTTGTCAAGAGGTGGGTCTCCAACTTGCTGGGCCTAAACAGCTGTGGAATGATGTGGCTGTTGTCAGGGTGGCTGGATCTTTGGGTGGAGGGGGATGGTCTAGATTGGTCTCTGTGGCTCAGGGTTATCCTCAGGTCACATGGAAACAGATAATGAGCTAATTTAGCCTGCAGGCTACAGTTTGACAACCCTGCTCTGGTGCCACCTACAAAGTGTAATCTGGAGAGAATCAAACTGGTTTTAAGTGGCTTAACTACTTGGGAACTCAAAAATGACAGCAACAACAACAATAACCATATGATATATATATATATATATATATTTCAAAATATTTAAAATAATAAAACATTCCCATCATCTAACAAGGTAACATTCCCAGTCTTAGTAATCCAGTGAAAATTGTTGCACATGCAGACAATATAGGTGTCCATAATGTAAATGAAAAAAGTTTTAAAGTTAGAAAAAAGACCCAGAAATGACACAGATAATAAAGTTAGTATATAATGGTATTCAAGCCATTGTTACAGCCACATTTGATGTACTTGATAAGGTAGAGGAAAACATGAATGTTGGGAAGAGAGATCAGAAGACCAAAAAAGTTGTGTCACTTCTACAGATTAAAAACTGCAGGGTTTAAGAGAAAAAAAAAACACAGTGACTGAGATCAACAGCAGATTAGAAACTGGAGAAAGAGTGAGCGAGCTTGAAGATGGCAACAGGAGCTGTCCAAGAGGAAATTCAAAGAGAATAAGACTGGAAAGTAAATAAGCAGAGCCTCAATTCACGTAGGATAATTTCAGTTGGCCTAATGGATTGAGGTGCCTAAAGTAGGGGGTTGTAAAAATATATTATGAAATAATGGAAGAAAAAAACCTCCAAATTTAATAAAAATCCTATAGCCACACATGCAAGACGTTCAAAGAACCTAATGCGGAAGAAATGTGAAAAAAATGATCATATAGCACCCCATGTACGCAATGGGTTTAAAATGTCAGGAGTCAAGAAGTACTTTGGATTAGACAAAGGGGAATGAAGGAAAGGGAGGGGAAATGGGAATAAGAAAGATAGTAGAATGAATTGGACATTACTATCCTATGTGCATATGTGATTACACAACCAATGTAATTCTACATTAGGTACAACCAGAAGAATGAGAAGTTATACTCCATGTATGTATAATATGTCAAAAAATATTCTATCATGTATAACTAATAAAAACAAATTATATATATATCTCGAGAGAGAGAGAGAGAGAGAGAGAGAGAGAGAGAGAGAGAGACTAATTCTCATAATTGAGTTTACCATTAATATAGGAAGTTTAAGGGAAGTTCAAATGCATCACACTAATTGATGGTAGGGAACAGATTTAGCATCATGAAAATAGAGACTTCAGAGCAAATATATAGTTTGTATGTGTTAAGCAGTTCAGGTTGTTTCTCCTGACTAAAATTATTTGTATTAAAGTTGGGGAAACTGGTATAAAGTCTCATATATTCATTAGTCACTGGTATTCATTTAATAAACACTTGAGCTCCTATTTTCACAGAAGTTCATTGGTACACAAACTGATGTTCATAGTCCTGCTTTCAGAAATCTAATAATCTAGTTATTTTCCAAGTGCTATGGCTGAAAATAATTGTTTTTATAATTGTTTTATAATTGTCCAATAGACACATATATAGATTTTAGCTGTTTCTTCTCCGTTTCCTCATCACATTGCAATGATCATGAAATTACAACTAATTTAGAAGAATGCTCTTTCCTGAGTTATCTATATTTTTTCAATGTGTGAAATCATTCTCTGGGAGGACTGGGTGGGTGGCATTGCTTATGGTAAAAATAGTTTTCCATTTAGTCACCTCTTTAATTCATCATTGTTTATCTCTAGCACAAATGTTTCCTGAAGCTTCTTATCTAATATTTTATGACAAGGTAAAAATGTAACAGTCATGCAATGGTAGATAAATATTTATAAACAAATATGAAATGAATAAGCATGACCCAACAAAATGACCTTTACATAGGTGTATATGCAAATATGAACATGAGTGTGGATTCTTCAAGAAAAATGACCTTGAAACAGATGTGTAGCTATAGAGTCATGACCATAAAGCAATAAGTTGGAATAGATGATAAAACATAAAATAATCCAGCCTTGAAGATAAATACTAGTCCAAGGAAAGGAGGTACAACAAACCTAAGAAACATATACAATGATCTTCTGGAGTGAATGAAGGAATCATTAAGAAAATTTTTTTATGGACTGGGGATATGACTCTGTTGATAGAGTGCTTGCCTAACATGTACAAGGTCTTGGGCTCAATCCTCAGAAACACACACACACACACACATACACACACACACAATACTTTTATCTATTTTATTTGGTTCATTAGAATTTCTTCTGGGTAAGTTTTGTAATGTCCACAAAATACTAGTATACTATTACATACTTAAGTAAATTAATCAGCACTCACACATTAGAGAAGGTAATGTTGTTTTTTAAATTTATGAGCTATAATAAATTACAGGATAGAGAAGTTATTTTTAAGCAATACTTTTTTCATACCATACCCTTATTTAAAATCCAAAATTTGAAGATAAGACAAATATTTATTTTACAAATAGTTCATTTACTTTCTAGCTTCCGAGTGATAATGTTTGATTTTTATATACTCAATAAAAATAAATGATGAAGCTTATTTTCTTTAAAATCAAGGATTACGGATAATCATAGTATTTTATCAGCCTTAGTTCTGGATTTATTTCTATGGACTTACAGTATTTACAGATAATCATCATTAATTATCACAGTTTCTTTTCTTTTCTTTTGGTGGTGCTGGAAATTGAACCCAGAGTCTTGTACATGCCAAGCAAACACTCTATCAGCGAGCCACATCCATACCCCTTATTGCACTCTCTTCACAGTTTATTTCTTAATAGAATAGAGCTCTAGCTGATCTTCAATATTACCCGTCCTGCTAAATGGATGGGAGAACCAGTGAATGAATGCGGCAATGCTCTCTAATGCACAAGGAACAGGAGGAACCTTAAGGTTGATACAAAAATACACGCTGCAGGCAGCACATATTAAAGTTTATGTGGGCAGCAATGTGTCAAAATTTAGTATCATTCTTGTTTGTAAAAATAAGTTAAAATTATTCAAAGAGCTTGAAATACATGAAAGTGAAGTGGAAATAAAATATTTGTAACCCTCTATTTTAGTTTTCCAAAGAAAAAACAATTATAGAAATCCATGAAAATGTAGATTTTCTTTTCTTTCTTTTTTCTTTTTCTTTTTTGGCTATAAAGGACCAGATAGGATGAATTGGTAATGGATAAATTAGGTATTGTATCAATGTTATCTTACTGATTTTAATACTTGTTTTATGATGATGAAAGAGAATGTTCTTGTTTTTAAGAATCATACACTGAACTAATCAAGAGTAGAGAGTCATTTGTCTATAGCATATTCTCAAATGGTTTCATTTAAAATATATTTTTAGATTGATATCAAAAACTTATACCATGATGAAGTACCTGCTTAAGAAATGACCATTAGGGGCTGGGGATGTGGTATAGCACTCGCCTAGCATGTGTGAGGCCATGGGTTCAATCCTCAGCACCACATAAAAATAAACAAATAAAATAAAGGTATTGTGTCCAACTATAACTACAAAATAAAATATTAAAAAAAAGAAATGACCACTAGGAGCCATTCTATTTTATTACTTCTGTACATAGAGATGCTCAATAGCCTGAGAAAAAGGGTGATTCCCAAGGGAACACCCATTCAAAATGATCATTTCAGAGATCAGCACGCATTGTTCATACAGTACCATATCCCCCATGAAAGGAGGCGTATTTCAAGAGATACATTTGACACAAATGTATGCCTGAATGTATCACTCAGTTTATTTGCTCTGAATCATTCATAGCTCTCCAGATTTGTCTTTTTTATTAGTTTATGCGTTTATCACCTTTCTTCCCCTACTAGAATGTGAATTTGTGAGACAGGACACACATGTAGACACACACACACACACACACACACACACACAAATATGTACATCTCTTTCTTTCTCTGTGATCTATTTATCAAGAAAGAGAAGGAGAGGCAGCAGTAGAGACAGAGAGGAAGAAAAAAAATAGAGAAATAGACCAAAAAAAGAAAAGAAAATGATGTCAATGTAAAATATTAACAATAGAAGAAACTAGGTGAAAATTATAAGAGAGCACTACACTCATTCTTTTCAGAAAGTCTGAAATTATTTAGAAATAAATAATTAGAAGACTGATCATTGAAATGGAATTGCATAGAAAGAGGCTGATTTGGGTTAAGATTTGGAGTTTCTCTGTCTTTACAGTGATTTAAGTGACAGTTGATTCAGTGCTCTCACGTTACCTCAGAGGCCATTTTGCTTTTATTTTATGGAATATTTAACCAAGAATCTATATAAAATCAACCAAAAAGTAACATGTTAAGTAAAATTTAAAATATTCATATTAAAAATATTTTCAGGAAAAAATAATAGGAAAAACACCTTGCCTCACTGTTCTGTATTCTAAAATAAATCATGGTAAACCAAAGAACTATATCAGATACTTTGTCTTTTCTCTACTTCTCTAATGCCAGGGAGAGAGCCCAGGGCCTTGCCCGTGTTAGGCAAGTGCTCTAGCATTGAGCTACATCCCCAGCCTTTTTCTCTACGTTTGAATGAAGAAGAAGAGCCTTATCTAAGCTTATATAATCTGATTATAAGCTTAGATAATTTGATTGCAGTCTTCCAGAGAATAGGAAAAACCACAACAGAATAAAGAATAAACAATAGGCATTGGCAGTAGAGGTCTAGGCAATTATGTGTCTATGAATTTGATGTTTTTTGAAAAATATTTATGTTAAATTTATAAGAAGAGTCAAAATCAGAGTAGGTATTACTGATGAGCTGTGATCTGAGGGGTTGCTGGGAAAATCCAATTGCTCAAACATTTCACTTCAATATCTTTCACATTGCCTACGATTACTACCACAGAATGTAAGTGTCTCTTAGGATGTAGACATTGTCATTATTGTGTATCAGGAACCTCTGCATTCAGGTCTCTTAGTTTTTATGTTGCATAAAAGAGGAGGCAGTTTGAAAAGGTAGAGCAGAGATAGGGCGTCAAATGGAATAAGCAGTATACAGAGGCTCAGAAAGGGCAGGATATTTGAGAATACACATTACCTGTTCATGTTTTAGCTTTGATCATTCCCTTTGGACAGCAGCTTTAGAACTCAACAGTCCAATAATATAAATATGAATATTTTCTATATTATGAGACAGTGTAAAGATATTCCCTGTATTCACCTGTGAAGAGAAGTTCCCTGACAATGCCAATCTAAGAGTGTAGAATGTGAACAGAGGAGGTCCTGTTTCTTGAAATTTCAAGCTAAGAATAAAGAAGAAATATTTATATTGAGGGTGAAGAATATGAAAAATAGATTGAAATAACGTGAAAGAAATGCAACTGGTAAACTGACTGCATTGGGACTTGATGGAGAAGTGAGTGCATTTATGTATATATTGATATCTAGAATTCAAACCATAACGATGACTGCCTTCAGGTAATCATTAGACAACACACTGTTTTTCAGTGTGGGACACAATGGTGCTCAATAGACAGAGAAAAGACTTGAGAGTAATTCCTGACCAAGATTCTCTTCTTGCTCAAACTCAACAGGCTCCTCCGAGCTCTCTTTTCAACAGGATGTCTTCCTTAGGTCCCGTGAAGTTGAGTTTTAACAAGAATCCTATTAAGACAGTTTAGAGAGAATCCCCATCCCTGGGTATCTGACCACCCTGGATGTCTGATCAAGTCCTCATCCCCCACGGATGATGTATTAATCTTGAGCCCGCCTTCAACAAGGATCCTGTTAAATCAGTTGAGCAAGAATCCATCCACCTTATGCTCAATCTTGATGTTCCCTCTTAGTCAATTTTTATCTGATGACTCCCTCTCTCTGCTTATTAGCTATAAATCCTTACTGTCTTTGTTGTGTTCAGAATTGAGCCTTGTCTGTCTCCCTTATTACAGTAGTCTTGGCACCTGTTACAGTAGTCCTGAATAAAGTCTGCTTTACTGTTCCAACAGGTGTCTTTAACCTTTCAAAGTAAATGTCAGTTCAAAAAAGAATAATGAAAAAAAAAAAAAATACCAGGCCATTGTCTATACAGGACTGCATCCTCCAAGGAAGGGGATGTACATCTTCCGAGAGACTTATTTAGTCAACACTGCCCAAATAAATACAAAGTGTGTTGAAAGTGATCAATCCTTTTCATGCTGTGACCTGACTCAGGAGTTAAGTTTGGCTTGAGAATTGGCAGGAAGGCTAGTGTGGCTGGAACTTCTTCCACGATGGGGACAATAGCCAGGGCGAAATCTATACATGGAGTGATAACAGTGCGTGTCAACATGTCTGATTTCTATGGATGTGCAGTACTTCGAATTCTGATAGATCAATTTCAACATTCCAGGAAACTTCTTGTTTAATAAGGATTGATTGTGCATCATGGTGTAAAAGGCCAGAGTGCTGGACTTTGCAGGAAAAACAAAGGAAAGGCTGTTTTGAACAAGTGACGCTTTAACCTTACCCCAAATAGGAATACAGAGTGACGTTAAACTTGAGCCAACTGCAATTATCAACTGGAATCCATACAAGTGAGTGGTAAAGACACAAAGGGGCTTCCCTAAAAAAATGAATCATGTCTGTAAAACATAGAAAAAAGAGAGTTATGCTTTTCTGCATCTTAGAAATAAACAATTCACATTGTCAGGAGGAAGGCAAGTGGGAATTCATGCCAGAACTCAGTTTTAATTTTCTTTCAAATTTAAAAAAAAGGATACTAATGTTCATGAAAAACATGTGTCATGTACTGCAGAAACTGGGTCAATTCAATTCTTCATTTATTCATAATTTTTTTGTGTCTGGTATTAGCCATGTGGTGGGGAAACAGCCACGGGCAAAGTGAGAGGTGCCCAAATTCTGCAGTTCAATGGCAGGCTGGGGGCCTTCCTTCCTCCCAGGCCATATTTATACAAAGAACTCCTCCCACCTCCCAGGCAAGAGCTGAAGGAACACAGAGGGAGGAAATTAAATGAATCCACCCATCACTAGGAAGGCAGGGTTGTCAATAAATGTCTCCAAAAGAAAACATTTAAAAATACTTTTTGAGCCTTTAAGAAATTGTCACTATGGAAAAAGGCACAGATTAGTGTAACCATAATTGATTAAAATGTCCTCTCGTCTCTTAACTCTTTGGTTATCTAGAACATAATGCTAATAAAATTAAGATCGTAGGGCCCAATCCTTCCTTAGAACAATTTTGGGAGTGTGTGTGTTTTCTCCTTGGGTAGAAACAACTTTCTCTAAAAGGCAATTAAATAAAAACAAATATTTTGGGGTCTCACTTCCTTTTTTCCTGATTTTCCTCTTTGCCTTCACTTGCTGGTAACACAGAGTGCACACACACATGGTTTTTTATTGTATGTGTGTGTGAAATAACATGGCTGGTACTATGGCATAACTCATAGGTTTAAAAATATTCTTTTTGGTAAGCTTTAAATAAAATGGAACAGAAGAGGTATTGTTATAATTGGTATTATTATTATTATGTGCAATTATATGGTTACATATACAATTATATCAATGAAAGAAATGATGGTGGGTTCCTGAAGCACATTCTAAAATTGACTGGCAGGAGGGCAGAGCAGGGGTGGAAATGTCAGTGGTCTGGAAACCTGGACACTGCTGTCAATCTCACTCAAATTAAATCCAGCCTAATGGACCCTTATATCTCACAGAAAATAAAGTGATTAACAGAAAAACTGCCTGGGACATAATTCTGACCCAGAGGTGGACTTTTTAGCTTCTTTCTCTATATTCTCACAGTGCCCTGCAGTTATTTTATGTTATTATTCTTTTACAATCTGCACCTATTATATTGCCTGCCTGCCTGGAAATTTGCTTATTGGGAACTTCGCTTATTGGAACTTCATCTCCCTCCCTATAGTTTCCATGGTATAGGGCACAAAAGTGAAGGCTGAGTTCTCCAGGAGACAACAAAAGGCTGACCTTAGCTTTGGGGGCGGGGGTGGCTACCTGCCAGGGGCCAGCTCCTCACCCAGGAGAGGTGAGAACACTCAAGAGTTCTCCGAGACTGAAATGCAAGGCTACAGCAACTGATAGGGCCAGAGAGGTCAAGGCAAGCCAGAAAGGGCTGCTTCTGCTGTTCGGTCATGGGCTGGATGTGTTGTTCAGCCTATGGGCACTAGTGAACTAAGTAGCCATGTTGGTGGCAAGCAGAGCTGTGTGGAGGGGCTTATAGTGAGGACAGTACAGCAGGAGGGAAAGGGCAGTGAAAGGAATTGAGAGGGCTCCCCTCAACCTGTACAGAGAAACTCCTCCTTCACAAACATTCACAGAGATCCCAGCAGTGATATATATTGCTCTGGACCCAAAGTCTCAACCTTAAACAGAACTTCCTCTGGGAAGCAGCTTCTGGGTTCTGTGTCTTTGCTGTGTCCTCATAGAGTTTCCGGCTTAATCCTAACAAGCACTCAATATCTGTGCTGTAATTGTTTGATTATGAGACTTTTTAAAAGTTGTAATTATTAGTGCATATTACCTATACAAAATAATGGGTTTCATTGTGACAATTTCATGTAAGCATATAATGTTCTTTGATTGTATCCATGCTTCCTATTACCCTCTCTTACCAGGTCATCGCGTCTCCTTCTCTTTCCTTAATAGTCCCCCTTCTACTTTCAGGTCATCTCTCTTTCTTTTTCCTGGATCCCACATATGAAGGAAAACATTCAACCCTTGACTTTTTGAGTCTGGCTTATTTCACTTGACATGATGATTTCCAGTTCCAACTATTTCCTGCAAACAACATGATTTTGTTCTTCTTTATGGCTGAATAACACTCCATTGTGTATATATCCACATTTTCTTTATTTGTGCATTGGTTGACAGGCACCTAATCTGATTCCATATCTTGGCTATTGTGAATAGTACTGAAATAAACATGGGTGTGTGGTGGGTATCTCTTTTACATACTGACTTCACTTTTTTTGGGATGTATTCAGGCATGGTGTAGCTGGATCATATTATAGTTCTATTTGTAGTCTCTCTCTCTCTCTCTCTCTCTCTCTCTCTCTCTCTCTCTCTCTCTCTCGGACCCTCCATAGTGTTCTCCATAGTGGCTTTATTAATTTAGGTTCCCATCAACAATGCATAAGTGTTCCTTCCTCTGCCCCCACCCAACATCCCCACTAGCATTTGTTATTTTTTGTTTTCTGGATAATAGCCATTCTGACTGGGGTGAAATGAAATCTCAGTGAAATTTTAATTTGCATTTCCCTAATGACTACACATGTTCAGCAGCCTTTTGAGGCAGAGGCTGTATTGCATTTACTCTTGTGTCACCAAGAGTTAGCATAGTGCCTGGCAAATAGTAATCACTCAATGAATATTTTTTTCAGTTAAAGGAATACATAATTTTGAGGATGATAATTCACTTAAGTGTTTTAGAAATATAAGGGATAGTTATATCTTAAACTTGATATTGTTGTCAAGAAACTATGAAGGCCAAAAGCTATTATGAAGGGTATTAAATAACATGGCATTTGATTATCTCAACAAAGCATTAACATTCATGTGAAAACACTATCCATCTGTGTTTGACTATGGGTTAGACAGTGCTTGGTTCCCAAATGGCTCAGTGTTCCCTTGGGCACCCCTGACCTCAGCAGTTGGCTGGTTCCCAGGAAACCACAGAGGGGCTGGTGATGTCAGCTGCTGGATCTGAGCTGTTTTCCTCATCCTCCTAGTGCTAGAAAGCAAGGACTTGGTTGCAAATATTTGGCTGTGACTCCATGAAGGAGTATCTGTATAAAAGTAAAGATGAATAAACACAATATCATTAGGATCAAAGATGATTTTCACATACTTCTTTGACAGCGGGCCACTAGAATTAGCCAATGGTAGCTATTAAGTTTGGTGCTATTAAGTTTTCTTGGACTATTCCAAATGCTTTACATGTGCTTATTCCAGACAATAATCCTACTAGGTAGGCAACACTTTTTATTCCAGTTTATAGTCAAGAAAACTGAGTAGAAAGGTGAAGTGGTCCAAATTTAAGTAGAGAGTAAGTGGTGGCCTGAGGATACTTGCTCACCATCACAATATCATCTCGTTGCACATGTAAATTGCACTTGACTTCAAACACCCTATGTGAGCCTACAGAGGCAGATTCAGTCACCTACCATCCAAAATGTGGGTCTATGGCTAATAAGAAAGGAGGCCTGGGGTGCCTTAAAGCAGTTACAGATGGTGTCATCTGGTCTCTTCTCAAATCCTTCTGCTCTACTAGGCCTTCCCAAAGCTGTATTGGAATTACTTTCTCATTCTTTCCTTGGTTCCACCATGGAAACACATTCCTTTGTAAAGGCTTTTCTTACACAGCCTCTCTTGTACTGTGCTCCCTTGTGGGGTCCCAGTCACCCCATTGCATGATTATTTCTAGGGGGCAGGAGTGTGTCTCTTATAGTTTGGATCTGAAATATCCCTAGAGGCCTATATACTAAAGGCTTGGTCACTGGCCTCTGGAGCTGTTGAGAAATGATAGAATCTTTAGGAGGTGGGGCCAAGTGGAAAGGAGGTTGTCACTGAGGATGTGCCCTTGGAGTGGCAACTGGGGCCTTGGTCCCTTTTTCTCTTTCTCTGAATCCTGATCACCATGAGGTGAACAGCTTGTGCTCTCCACCATGATATTCTGCCTCACCACAGGCCCTAAAACAATGGAATCAAGTGACCATGGACAGAAAACTCTGAAATAATGAGCCAAAACACATCTTTGCATTTATTAAGTTGATTTCATCAGGTATTTTGTCACAGCAACAGAAAGCTGACTGATAAAGATTTCCTGTTCATATGTCCCTTAGCATTTAGCATTACAGCTGGCATGCAAAAAGTTTTCCATAAACAGGAGAAGAGATGATGACTAGACATTATGGGACAATATGGCCACCATATCATGGCTGCCATTTTAGAAATCTCACTGCTTTCAGATAGAAAACATTTCACAACTATATTTTTTAAAAATATTTTAAAGTTCTTGCATGTATGTATATATATATATATATATATATATATATATATATATATATATATGCCCTGATTTAACTATGTTGATTGTCAATCTCCTTTTGCAGAAAATATGTTTCTCTGAAACAGTGGATTTTAAACATTTTTAGTCTGGAACTTTCTGAAGTCCTGAGTGAAACTTTGCTAGAAAATGAGAATTTGGGTGAGAGATGGAAGAAAAAGGGAGAAAAAGAAGGAGAGAAGGAAGTAGTACGAAACTGAGAGAAATGCTGATGTTGTCCTCCATTGTTACCGAAAGGAAGGCTGGAATTTTGGTAACAGTTTTCTTCAATTAATTTAGAAATGGAATAGCGCTAATAGGAGAGAAGGAGTAAGGTGCAAATGGAACAGTGATAATGGAGATGGTGAGAAGAGGGTGGGAAGGTTGGCTGTGCACACCCATCTCACACCCTCCATTGGCAGGGGATGGATGACACAGAGAACAAGCTGTGCTACAGAGTTCTGCTCTGTCACCTTCCCCAACTCCTTTGCCTGGAACTTCTTGAAATTTCTATATAATAGCACTTAGGAAACACTTTCCAGATATCATGTTGAGCTAAGAATTCTGCCTCTTTACTCCCCATGACAAGATGAATAAGGCTAAGCACAATTAGAGACAGAGTGGATATTGATCTTAGGTTTTTCCCCAAAACAGTCTGATTTGAAATATTCTCTTCTAGTCACCCTGTAAGCACTTGTCAATCCATGTGCCCTGGTTTTGGTTTGAAAACACAGCACAAACTGATGCCGTGAATGCTCAGGGGTATGAGTGATTGCAAAACTGAATTAATTAGTTCTTTTCCTTATAGCTTTGCCTAAACTATCACCATACATTCCCCCTAAAATCACCTCCGTGGAATTTATAATAATACATAATTATTTATAGGTTTAGTTGTGGATTGTCTGTTTTCCCCATCAGAATTTAATTTACAGAAGGGTAGGGTCCAGGTCTGTCCAAGGATAGTGTCTAGTGCATAGTATGTAGGTACTACTAATAAAGAGTAGGTAACTATCATAATCCTGGGGCTACTATAACATAGTACCATAAATTTGGTAGCTTATGCACAACAGAAATGTATTTTTTCACAGTTCTGGAGCTGGGAGTTCTAGAACAAAGTTCTGGCAGATGCAGTGTCTGAGACGGACCCACTTCCTGGTTCATAGACAGCTGTCTTCTCACTGTGTCCTCACATGGCAGAAAAGGCAAGAGAACTCCCCAGAATCTCTTTTACAAGTGCACTAATCCCATCCATGAAGGCTCTGCTCTCATGATCTTATCATCCAAAGTTCTCATCTCCAAATACTGTCACATTGGGGTTTAGGTTTCAATATATTAATTTTGGGACAATATGGCATTCAGTTCTCTCAATATTTATTAGATATTGGTACTAAATTAGATAAAAATAATCTTATATATTAATAGAAGACTAGCTACTATCAGTATTTAATAAATATTGTTTGATAAATGACTAAATAAAGATACAACTCATTTCCTTTGGTAATCAAACACAGTGTAAGATACCCAATATGCCTTAGAAATGAGGAGGGGGCAATAGTAGCCCAGCAAGAGTAAACATCACTACCAAGCCCTTCGCTGTGTCCATGGCCCTTTTCCTGTCCTTGATGACCTTCTCGCTTCTCTGAGCACCACTCTTCGTATTTGTCCTTGTAGTTCCTCAACCACTGAATTAACATTGCCTTAGTGGGAAAAAACATACTTATTAGTCCCTATATAGTATGTTATAGGAACTCCTACGATTTAAAGTAACCCTCCCTTGAGAACAGGGAGGAAAAAAATATCTTCATGGAAGGGAGAATTACATACAATTTGGCTTTCTTTTTTCTCTGCATATTTCCATAATACTCAAACCACAGTTCATATGAAGGTGGAGAGACTGCTCACAGGGCTACATTTCCAGGCTCACTCTTGGCCAATTTAGGATTATTTCTCAGTATGTGCTGCTTTCATACACACACTGTATACAAAACACTTTATGCCAATTTTTATCAGCTGAAGAATGTGGTTAATTTTCTGTATTTTTTTCCCAATCTGAAACTCCTCTATGTCTGTCCACAAATACAGAACTGCATCCAAAGCAGTTATTTCTCACATTTTTCCGGGAGGAATTAAACATGAAAACCAGTTCTTCTAATTCCTGTTATTTACCCATTGGAAACAAATATTTACTGAAGATTTTCTGTATTCTAGGCACTAAGCAAGATGCTAGAGACAGAAAATCTAATGAGATCCATTTCCTTCCTATCTTCAAGGATTGTGTGGTTTAAAGCTATGAATATGCGCACCAAGCCTGTGATGGGGACACAGGCAGGGAGCTGTGGAAGCCTAAGCATCAGCTCACCTTAGACATGCAAGCTCCCTGTGAGCAGTACTTTCTTAGTCCACACCTCCATATCTGAAACAGTGACTGGCACATCAGATCACATTTGATAAATGAATGAATGAATAAATGAGTGAATCTAAATTAGATTGTGCTGTCCAGTAAGATTTCCTGGAAGGTAGATTGAGAGGGAGGTCTATTTGAGAACAAATAATAGAGGTCATTGAACTGACACTTCCCCCACTTTCCAGCAATGGAGAAATCTTCAGGCTTTTACACTCTTGGAATGCATCAGGACCTGAGGTTGAAATATTGGTGTAGTAGGGGTTTCTGGCCATCACAGCAACTAGAGGTACCTGTGCAGACGTGATGTATGAGTTAGAATAGGATAGGTTATGCAGAACAACAAATGACCCTGAACTTTCAGAAGCTTTAGTAATAAATAGTCATTTCTTACTCATTCAATCCATGTCCAAAATGGATTTTAGTGTCCCAGAGGATTATTATGAAGGAAACTTCACCTTGAAATGTTTCCATAGTTTCAAAGACCAGGAAAGCCATATGGTTAACTGTACACTGACTCTTTAAGCTACTGAGGAAGTGGCAAATGATACTCCACCCCCATTAGAATGACCAAAGCATGTTTTCTGGCAAAATCTGCTAAGAGTATGCTTCTGGGAAGAGCAATGAGTAAAAATGGTAATATGGTCACCATACTTATCTGTACTTATCTGAGTAGTTTTATCTTCTTTTCTTTCTTTCTTTCTTTTTTTTTTTTTTTTGGTACCAGGGACTGAACCAAGGGGTGGTCAACTACTGAACCACATCCCCAACCCTTTTAAATTAATTAATTAATTTTTTATTTTGGGGCAGTTGCTTAAAACCTTGCTTAATTGCTGGGCTGACCTTGAACTTGTGATCCTCTTGCCTCAGCCTCCTGAACCACTGGGATTACAGATGTAAGCCACTGTGCTCGGTGAGCAGCTTTATCTTTTAAGTTATAAATGCTATGGGCATCACCATTGCCAAACTATCACCTCTAAAATCTAAGATGGTCACTGATGTCTCACTTGATCAGGCTATCAGTGCTCTGTGCTTCTGCCAGAGGATACCTTTGGAAAAGGAATATGATTTATTTGCTAGAGAAAAAGGGGGAGGGGGCTGTCCTGAGGTGCTCTGAGTTCTTTTAGGGCATTCAAATGACCTGCTTGGAATAAAGTAGCTACAAAACAGTTGACACTTTTCATAGCCAGCAACTAGACTCAGCTCCATGAAGATAGGGACCCAACTATTTTGTTCACCAATGGCTATTCAGTACCCAGCACAACATCTGACATATGTAATGTTGATAATAGCCAATCTATATGCTAGCCATGTTTTCAAAGACTTTATTTGTATTAACTTTTTAAATCCTCACCACAATACAATACAGGAGGATACTCTTATTATCTCTATTTTACAGATGAGGACACTATGACTCAAGAATGGTTAAAAAATTTGCTTGAGTTCCACTGAAACCTTTGTGAGTAGGGATTTGAACTGATATAGTACACACTTTTAACCCTATTATATTGTAAACAATGAATGCTGAATGTATTAATTAAGAATTCATTTTCATAGGTGAATATGGTGGCAGAAGTAAGGTTAAAATATATCATCAGCAATTTGTTAGAAGACAAAAATCTCACTATTTTTGACTCAATAGTCTTAATATACTAGTAATCCTAATCATCAGTCAATAGCAAAGGCCCAATTAAGTTCTTCAAATGTCATTTTGTTCTTCTCTGTAAACAAGGAGCCAGGCTGCTAAGAGAAGTGAAAGGCGATTTTTGAGGCTGCAGGTGGAGAGGACAGATTTGGAGGAAACCTCTAATCATCTGGGGAATGTGCTGGCTTCCTTCTGTGTGAAGTGTTCTGTTGTTACAAATGCTACAACACAGAGCAGCCCACACAAGTGTTACCATTTTCGTTTTGGCTGGTGTTCTGAAGAGCCAGCTCAGGAGGACAGAAGGCAAGCTGTCATTCAGGCCTGCCTTTTGGCTCACCTGCATGTAGCCACATGAAGCTTTCTCCTTTCCTAAGAAAACCTCCTCTATCTCAAGCCATATTTATAGTGTCTGACTCAGCCTCATTGCTCCTAGATATCTTAGTCTTTCATAAGGTCAGGAAGTCTGCCAACATAGCACTTGCCTCTTAGACGGGTTCTTCTGGTAGCACCCTAATTATGTTAATGCCTGGGCTGACTATTCTTGCTTACCACCATGTTTAGTTTTAATGTTTACATTCTGAAACAAAATCTCTTTCTCAAGCTTAGTGTCCTCCTCCAAGAACTAAATAAATATAACCTTATCTTACCAAATCTGTTACTCCCAGTGCCTGGAATAGTTCAGAATAACAGGGCAGAATTTCTTGTTCACTGAACCTACACTAAGTCATGCTGTTGCAACCATCCTCCATGCTGGAAGCCCTGTGAGTCACTGATCTTTTTTTTTTTTTTTTTCCCTAGCTTTTGCACACCTGTAGGTCAAGGGTTGCAAAATTCAAAGGCTACTGAACCTTGTGTTGCCTATGGAAACCACAATGATTTTCCAAGATGCAGTTGCTCAGCATGACAATGTTGATTCTTCTCAGGACCCACCCTCACCACCTACTTTCACTTCCAGGATGATAACTGGATACAAGTCTAAGCAGGCCCCTAGAAGTAAGGTAGACAGTATGACCTGTGAGGAGGTGTGTTACATTCCAAAGAAACTTTTTTTGGGGGGGCGTGGGATGGGGGGTACTGGGGATTGAGCTCAGGGGCATTCAAACACTAAGCCACATCCCCAGCCCTTTCTTGTATTTTATTTAGAGACGGGTGTTACTGAGTAGCTTAGCATCTTGCTATTGCTGAGGCTGGCTTTGAACTGTGTGATCCTCCTGCCTCAGCCTTTCAAGTGGCTGGGATTACAGGCATGCACCGCCATGCCCAGATCTAAAGGAACTTCTTAAGTTTTCTAATTCTCACAATCAGAGGTCTGGTGAACATGTATGGGAATGGATTTTAAGGGTGTGGGATAATGGTGGACGAAATATAAAATTAGATCAGGCCAAATTTATTGATATGAGTTAATTAAGTAGAGGTTCTGGGTTTCATATAGTAGCTCCCAGTGTTAAAAAAGATATTTTTATTTGGCTAGTTGGCTGAAATATGGGTCAAAAGATAGCCTACAGTGAATTAACTGGAAATGACTGCTATCCCTTGATTTTCTGTTGCTGAAGGGATTCATAGGCTCAGAGAGATTGGAATACTGGAGTGAATTTGCCTTGTGTGACCTTTTCCTCCACACCAGGAGGGTCCAGAAAAATGTATCCTTCACCAATACTATAAGAAACAGACTAGTGAGGGGAGCACCAGCATCCTTGAAGAACTCTGTAATTGCTCTTCTCTGTATGCTGTATGCCAGAACTTGCGGTGGAAGCTGCAGTCACTCAATTGGGAAAATTAAATATGCTGATTATAATTGAATTCCAGAATGGCAGGGGCCAAGTAGCAGCACTCAGCTGCCAAAGCAAGGTGGTCATATTTACCATAATGGGTAGCAAAGGAGAAGCAATGAACAGAATGTTCTGACTCTTGTACATCTGTGGCATTGGCTAATCAATCATGGTGTTCCCAGAAGTCAAAAAGATGGGAAACCCACCAAATTCTTACTCTATTTATATAAGCAAGAAAAATTCCAGGGCAAATGTACAAAAGTCTGTCTTAAATCACAACAGCAGAGAATAATGACCCCTCAACTGATTCCCAGACTTGAGCCAGTTTACAGATGCAGAACTCCTTGAATGAAGGGAGCCCAGGCCCCGCTGAGGAAGGACACTGGTGTAGTACCAAAAAGCTTTACTGTTAATCTTTCCTCCATCTTTCCCTAAAGGGACCTAAAACCTTTTACCAGAATAACTATGCATTGGGGAAAACACAACGATCAGAACTTTCAGAGACTACTAGACACTGGCTTTGAATTGACATTGATTCTGGGAGATCCAAAACACCACTGTCCTCCCCACCTCCCTGCCCAAGTCAAAGTTGGGGCTTATGGAAAAGAAGTGATCAATGAAGTTTTGGCCAAGGTAATACATATAGTAGGTCCATGGGTTCTTGAACTCATCCTGTGATTATTTCCCCAATCCCATATATAAAATTATATATATAATTATATATATATATAAAATTTTATATATATATATATATATATATATATATATATATATATATAAAATTATATATATAATTAGCACTGGGCAGAACTCCAACATTGATTCCCTATCCTGTGAAATGGGGCTACCATTGTGGGAAAGTCCAAATGGAAGACCTTAAAGTTGCTTCTTACATGTGAAAATAGTAAATCAAAAGCAATATCACATCCCTGGAGGGACTGCTGAGATTAGTGCCACCATCAGGGACTTGAAAGATATAGGGGTGGTGGTTACCACCACATCCCCATTTAACTCTCCTATTTGACCTGAGAAGAAGATGAATGATTCTTGGAGAATAACAGTTGATTATTATAAGCTTAATCAGGTGGTGACTCCAATTGCAGTTGCTGTACCGGATAGGGTTTTTGTTTGAATAGATTAACACATCTCCTAGGTACCTGATACGCAGCTATTGATCCAGCATTTTTTTTCCTTCATATCTTTATGTAAGGCCCATCAGAAGCCATTTGCTTTTAGCTGGCAAGACCAGCAATTCACCTTCACTATCCTACCTCAGGGTATATCAGCTCTCTCATAACTTAGCTTGCATAGATCTCTCTCACCTTTCTCCTCCACAAGGTTTCACAATGGTCCATTACATTGATCACATTATATTGACTGGACCATAGTGGTGAGCATCTGAGTCTCAGGGGATGGGAAACAAATTCCACTAAAATTCAAGTGCTTTCTACTTCAGTAAACTTCTAAGAGATCAGTGATGTGGGGCTGCCAAGATACATCTTCTAACTAAAGTAAAGGATAAATTGTTGAATCTGGTTTCTCCTACAAACAAGAAAGAAGCACAGTGCCTGGTGGGCCTGTTTGGATTTTGGAGGCAGCATACTCTTCACTTGGGTGTGTTATTCTCACCCATCTACCAAGGGACTCAAAAGGCTGCTGGTTTTGAGTGGAGCCCAGAACAGTAGAAGACTCTTCAACAGGATCAGGCTGCTGTGCAGGCTGCTGTTCCACTTGTGTCATATGGTCCAGCAGACCCAATGGTACTTGAAGTCTGGGGACTTTGACAGGGCCCTAGATGAATCACAGAGGAGATGCCATTTTTCTTTGGTGGTGCTTGGGTTGCTGTTGTGAGTGCCTGAGGATATTGAACTCCAGCCCTTCACTCTTCCAAAACAGACTCTGATCAGTGGTTCTCCAGGGAGTTTTCAGTTCTGGACTAGGGCTGTCTTATTGGTTCCTCTTCTTCTAAGGTTGCAGCTTTTTGGACTGAGCAGCTACTGGGTCTTCCAGCTCTTCAGTGTGAAGACTTGTCATTGTGGAACTATGCAGTTTATGGTCCTGTAATCTGATCTAATAAACCCTCTTTTTATAATCACATAAGTAATAAGTAACCTGAATGAGTACAATAAGCAGGACTTGAAAGTGGAGGAAATGGAGAGTCAGGCTTTTGTCCATAGGAGCTGGAGCTGACTTCCCTGAAGCTCTGGCCACGTGCTGTTGTGTAAAAATGCAGTTGTTAAGTTGCTAGCTCTGGTTTTTCAAGAGAAATTCAAATTTTATATTTTTAAAATGTGCAATCCTCTGATTTAAAAATGTTATCTCATATTATAAAATATTATTGAGAAAGGATATTGCAAGCAGAGGGAACCTGAGAAAATATGTCGCCTGTGGAGAAATACAAGTCATTGAGTATGATGGGGTAGAGAATGTACAAGAAGGGCAATAAGAAATGGGACTGGAAAGTCACTTGGTCTCTACCTATAGGTGTTGAGATTCCACTTCAGGATCTAAGGAGTAACATGACATTGTTAGATTCACATTTATATTAGAGTGGTGAGTAAGATGGGTCAAAGAGAGAAAAACTTGGGCTGGAACAGGAATCAGTAGGATACTGCAACAGTTCTGGGAGACATCTTGAGGACCCAACATAGGCAGGGATGTAGAAGGGAGCTAGATAAAAGAGCAAAGTAGGAGGAGAGTAAGTAGGATGTGGCAATGGATCCAGTGTGTAGTGAAGAGGAAGGGGTTGTCACTCAGATTTCTAGATAGGAAAAGTAAGTGCTATGAGACTGCAGTGGCCCATAAGACTGGAAATAGAATCAGGTAGGGTGGGCTAGTGGATGGGGGAAGAGGAGGTGATAATTTCAGTTTCTGACCAGTCTTGTGCTTATGAGACATCCAGATGGGCCGGAGACAAATTCTTGGGAGACAACAGTATAAAGATGATGCTATAGTTATGAGAATGGATGGCAAGACAGGATAGCCTGGGGACAGGGGTTGGAGAGCAACAATTTAAGGTGGAGAACCAGAGTGTGATGACCTAGGGATTAGTGAAGGCATATTGCTTTTATTTCCACCACTGTGTACCCCAAGAGACTTAAGTGCCACTATAAGCCTCACTGTGTGGGTAAAAACAGTTCTTCCCCCTGCCTATAGGTTGCAAATGGTTTGGGTATCTAAGCTGACAAGTGGCAGGCTCACCTTGCATGTAGCAGTCCAATGAAAGACTCCTGAAGGAAGTCAGTGTGACATCTATAGAGCCTCTGAGAAGTCCCTAGGTGGCACAGATTGAATACAATAAAGAACTTCAAGTTTTACTGGGGTTGCTCATTACCTCCCATGCAATTCTTCTTCAAAAGCAACCGTAGCTAGGCATTTTATCACACCTGAGAAAGGGCATACAATGATTTTTTACCCTATCAGCAGGCTTCCTAGATATTCAGGCAGTTATTGACTTTAGAGTCTACATTGACACATAGTGCAGAAGGGAAATGGAAACTTCACCTTTTGCCGTGGATAACAGCTGCCCTTGCTATTACTGCAGGACTCTGGTATTCCAGAGCCCCTTGGTTGCCTTTAGAATATGGTAAGCATACAGAATTTTTGAAGCTCATATCTAGAGACAAACTCATTCACATTTTGTTTGTATTTAATTTTTCATTTTTTTTTTTACAGGGATGTGGGCTTTTGTTTCATGTTCATGATAACAAGCTTGTATATTTGTGCAGCAAAAAATCACATTGAATGACAATGTTCTGAGCCATCTGCCACTGCACATCCCACAAGTTTCCTGGGCCACCTAACTTAAAGTTTCCATATAGGAGATTGCCTCTATTCAATCTTTTCAGGTGGATCAAACCCATGGTTAGTGCAAAATGCAAAATTAGTTCATTTTCTCAAATTAGTTTGGTGTTAGCACCTAGTGGAGAAACTGCTGGTGTCATTCAAACCACTAGAGTTTAAGTGATGAGACTGTAAATCAACCAAGGCAGGTTTTTCCATTTATTTATCTATTTATTTATTTATTTTTGGAACCAATGATTGAACTCAGGGGCACTTGACTATTGAGCCACATCCCCAGCCCTATTTTGTATTTTATTTAGAGACAGGGTCTCACTAAGTTGCTTAGCCCCTCGTTGTTTTGTGGCTGGCTTGATTGAATTCACCATCTTCCTGTCTCAGCCTCTGGAGCCACTGGGATTACAGGCAGGTGCCACCATGCCCAGCTCCTTTCTTTTATTAACTGCTGTTTCTTCCATGGTTGGAATGATGCTTAGGACATAGTAGGCACCAAGATGCCAATAGAATATATATATATATTTTTTTCCTTGAAGATCATTCTTTCAAAAGAATTTTTTACTAGTACATTATAATTATACATAATAGGGGGATTCACTGTCCTATTTCTACATGGACATAATATAATTTGATCAATCTAATTCCCCAGTACCTTTCCTTCCCTCCTCTCCTCTCCCTCCCCCTAAATTGCTTCCTCTGCTCTATTGATCTCCATATATATATATATATATATATATATATATATATATCCATCTGCCACTGCACATCCCACAATAAACATAGATAGATATAAGGAGGCTGATTCATAGTGTGATAGGGAGTGGGAGCATGGAGGAATAGATGAACTCTAGATAGGGCAGAGGGGTTGGAGGGGTAGGGAGGGGGCATGGGCTTATTAATGATGGTGGAATGTGATGATCATTATTATACAAAGTACATGTATGAAGACATAAATTGGTGTGAATATACTGTGTATACAACCAGAGATATGAAAAATTGTGCTCTATATATGTAATTTGAATTGTAATGCATTCCACTGTCATATATGAATAAAAAAATAGATGATATATATCTAAATGCCCATTGTATATTATAAATTGATGTTTGAAAGGTCAGGCTATTGTTTACATATAAGTAATGTTTATTGTGATTACTGCTCAGTGATTGTATTCATCTATAGTATAGCATTTGTATTATTTATGATAGGTCCTGGTTAGGATTATAGCAGGATTTTGATACTTTCAGATATACTCCTGAGTCCTTTCTTTCCATCTAATAACTTACAGTGACCAAGCAGAGAGGGACTGACTGAATATCTACAAAGAACAGAGAAAAGTGGCAGGTGAGTATTCAATACCATGAAGCCCTGTCATCGCACTGCCAGTCAATTTCCTTGTCTAGTCACTAAACACTGATTGAAAAGTGATTATAATGTTTTGAGCATGTGGTAAAAGCAATTGGTAGAGCACATATATGTCTCCAATAGAGTGCCTCTAGGAACCAGATAAACTCTTCTAGCCTTCAGGCTAGAAAACTAAGACCTTAACTTTTTTTTCTTCTTCAAATTTTCTTCCAGAAGTGTCCTGATGAATATCTACTTTAATAAAATTGGCATTCCATTACAGATGTAAGTGGATCAGTTGATGGGAACCAAAAATTAGGCCCAAGTATTTTTATGTTTATTTCATTCTCTCCAATAAGTGATTTCATTAAAACAGCAACCCAATGGACTTCCAGTTAACTGACAGTTTTGCAGAGGGGATCACTCAGGTTAATAAACTTCTGTTTACAAAGGTCTCCCTATACCTGCCCCCCTTTTCTCTTTCCACCATTGCTCCCAAATTTCTACCCACTATCTTCTCTCTCCTATTGAAGTGCTTTAAGCATTAGTCTCTCTCTCTCCAACCTGTGTTCCACCTTGCTCCAGAATGACTCTGCTGATGCTTGAGTATGATCCTATCACTTCCTTGCTCAGATGACCTCAGTGGTATCTCATCACCTACAAGATACAATCCAGACACTCTTGAGTGGCATATATGAGTTGGTCCCTGTCTATCAGACCAAGCTCATTTCTTGTTTCTTTCTGCTCATGAATTGGGAACACTTCTAATGATAGTATCTCAGGCTGCATTTTTAAATTTTTTCTCTGACTGGTGTGACCTCACTACATCTGCTTGCTAGGAAACACCCCACTTCTTTAAATTTCAACTCAAATGCAACACCTATGAAATCTTCATTACCTTATCTGAAAGGTTTAGACAATTTTATAAAAGTTTTGAAGAAATAGGAAATATCAACAAACATCACCATAAAATCATTTTGGAATAAGATTCAAGGCCTTAGTATGATCAACAAAATCCCATGTGATCTCACCCCTTCCCGTCCTCCAGTCTCCTCAATTGTCTTTCTTTCATTATGATCACTCTGTTGAACTACACTAACTTTGAAAGTGCATGTTCCTCGATGCTGCTTCAGGGCCTTGGTACAGGTGGTTCCCTCTTAAAATCTCTCTGCACTCTCATTCTCATTCACATTCTTTGCCTGCCTAGCTGTTATTTTATTAGGGAAACTTTTCTCTACCTCTCAGACTATGATTCCCAGTTATGTGTTCATAGTACAGTTTTATTTAGTGAATGTGCTTCTTTTATTTACCAATTTGATTTCCACCATAGTAGGTGTTTAATATTTAATTAAATGAATAATGAACCTGTATTTTAACATTTATGTTGCTAATTTATATATATATATTCTCACTGGGCTATAAATTCTCTAAAGAAAAATCTTATACAAAAATATTTTTATTTTAAAATATTTAAGGCATATGACAGGCACAGTGGCACATGCCCATAATCCTAGTGACTTGGGAGGCTGAAACCAGAGGATCATAATTTCAAGGTCAGCTTCAGCAACTTAGCAAGGCCCTCAGCAACTTAGTGAGACCCTGTCTCAACATGAAAAATAAAAAAGTCTGGGGATGTGGCTCAGTGGTAAAGTGCCCCTGGGTTCAATCCCCAGTATACTCCAAAATATATTTAAAGTATATTAAGTATAAAGAATGATATTTTGAATACCGAACCTGATGGGAGTAATGGAGCCAGAATACAATGGGGAGTAAGAGACAGAAAGTGATAAAAGGAAATGTGGGTATAAATGTAGGTCTGTTAAAATCCAAGTTATTGTATACTGCATTAAGCATCCATATTTGTTTCTAATTTTGGCTTCCCCAACTGAAAATTCCCTCACTTCCCCAGATGTGGCCTTTAATCAGGAAAATGAAAGAAAGATATTGAGCTATAATCTTGAAGCATTCTTTTATTTCTGATATTTTATGCTACTGAGGCCATTTGGCTGCCTTTATAATCACTAATCACCTAGTTTGACAGAAAATAAATATTTCTCAATCAGGTGGAATACTCTCATTTCCCCACTACAAACTCTATTTATACATTGCATTTTCGGATCATTATGAAAAAAATCTATTGACCTGAAAATGTCTCTTCTTTTCTTGATTCTAGAGGCTGGACCTCATTTTCTCAACTTTCCTTTACAAAGGAAATTTTCAACATGCCAACAAAACATCTTAAAAATATCAAGGATACGTAACCCATTGAAGGTGTAGCCTCAGAAGTTCACTCACATCACTATATTAAGATTGATGTGTTTCCATAAGTGAGGTTGCAGATTGACCACCTATCATGGATTTGGTCTCAAAGCAATCCAATTTGTTTAAGTAGGAACACTGGCTATTTAGCATAAGCTTTATCTGGTCTATAGGTCAATAACATGAAAACAACATCTGCATATCTCATCCTTTCCTAATACATTTTGAAAAAAGACTGAAGCTCTTGAATATTGTCAGCATGAAGATGATTTATGTCACAGGTCATTGGTGGAGACTATTTGGTAATAGAAGATAAAAACCTGAACTATTTGAAATTCTGGGCAATTTGGTTGGTTGGGAGGTGACCACTTAAATACAGAATATGGCAGAGGCAGGCAAACAGAAATCAAAATGATCTCACAGGAACACAGTAAAGGAAAAAGACTATGACAGGTGACAAAGAAAAATGAATCTACCGTGGGCAAACACAGGCACACAGGGAATGCAGGAAAAGCAAGCAGAAAGCCAGAAGTGAATCAGCATCAGGCAAATGATAGCAGGATCCAAACATATCCAGACATATTCCTGGGGTGAATCTCATTTGACTGGTGGAGATTATTCTGGCTGTCTGAACAGAGATTGCTACTTATTCTCTGTATCCAGTTTCTCTGTTTTCTCTTACCTAAGAGAGTCTTCCAGGTGTTGGCTGAATATATGGCCACCTATCTGTAAATTACATTTCCCTGCCTCTCTGGCAGCTTGGTGTGGCAGGTAGCTAAATCCTGGCTAATCAGGTGTCAATTGCATACATTTCCTTCACACCCTTAGGCAAAAGTTGTTTACCCTCTACTTTTTTTCCTTACCTGTGACCTAGAATAGAGCATCAAGAGGCTGAGCTATGTGGATGAGGGTCATCCTCTAAAGTATGGCAGAGTAACAAGAAAGACATTGATAAATGTATGGATCAGACCTACCCTGCCCATTAGGTCTGCCTACCAGGTCAGTGTTTTATGAGAAAAGGAAGTAAAGGCAGTGAAGTAATTTATTCTCTCTCTCTCTCTCTCTCTCTCTCTCTCTCTCTCTCTCTCTCTGTATACATGTGTCTTAAAGGTGTTCAACATATCATTGATGGTTTGAACAGTATTACCACAAATCAGATGACTTAAATTACTTAAAAAGAGAAAAATCCTGGAAATATGCAACTTCAACATGTTCTGAAATTGTCACATATACTGTAACTGTGAAGTTATATAAATAATTTCTATAAACAATTTTAAATAACAACAGATACCATAGAACCTGGCTATAATATGGTCCAGGCTCACCCTTTTGTGGCACCCTGATTGTGCTTACATGAGAGCTAGCTCTAGAGCATGGCTTCTCTCCTCCTGTAGAGCAGAGATACTGGTGGGTACTCTTATTTCTGTTTAACATTGCTTTCTTAGTAGCAGATTAATCTTTCTCATTTTGATAATGAATTACCTGAGTGGCAGTATCTGGTGATAGCTTCTCACTGGCAGTGTCCTGAGGCAGTGCAGGGCATCAACAAGGCACGAGAGAGAGAGAGAGAGAGAGAGAGAGAGAGAAAATACAAATGTACCCATGTGTGCCTTCTCTGGTCTTCCTCTTTCTTCTTATAAATCCACTAGTATTCAACACATTGGGCTCTACCTAATGACTTTCTCTAAACCTAAACCTAAATTATCTTAATTCTAAACTTATCATAATTCTAAAGCCCTTACTTCCAAACACCGTTGTCAGATTATGTTTCCACATTCTTATTACCTCACAGTGGGAAATAAATGTAAACACATGACACCTTGGGAAACACACTTAAGCTAAGTCTAAACCATGGTACAGGTATAAGCCCTGCTAGTTCACCAAAATGCCTCTGCTGTGCTGTAATATTAATATCATCTCGTCAGCTGCAGTGATTTCCCATGCATGTGACAATGGTTTTGGATTTTTAAAGCATTAATTAATTCCAATTCTGTTTCTGTGTTCTTTTCTGAATTCCTCTGTATTAATCATCTGTCATTGCCAAAACAAATTAACTCAAATGTATTAGCTTAATTAATACAAAGTTGTCTTAGAATTCTATAGTTCAGAAGTCTAACATGAGTTTCAGAAGTCTAACATGAGTTTCACCAGACTAAAATCAATCTTTTCTGTAGGTTTTGGGGGAGAATCTGCTTATTCGTCTATTCAGCTTTTTCAGGTTATGGTGTTCCTTGTTTTGTGCCACCTCCCTCCCCCATCTTCAAAGTCAAAAATGGTGTGCTAAGTCGTTCCTGGTTGTCTTTTCCATTCTTAAGGTCCCCTGTAAATACACTGGGTTCAGAAATTCAGCACAATCTCATCTCAGAGTCCTCCAAGAAGCAACTTTAATTCCATCTCCAACCTTATTTCCCCTTTTCCATGTAAAGTAACATATTCCAAGGTTTCAGGAATTAGGACATGGACATCTTTTGGGAGGAGCATTATTATTCCTACCACTGCCACTTTTGAGTTAGGTATATTGGGTCTCTCAGTCCAGCTAGACTGCTTCTTTCACTCAATCTTTCCCAGCATAGAATAGACATTTAGGTGACTGAATGACTGAGATGAAAGCACATGGAGGAGTTAAGATGAATCATCTCTGAAGACCATGGGAAGCACCTTCTATAAATTCTTTGCCCTCTCCGATGGTCTGGGGTCTGGGTGGAGGAGTAGCAATTGTCCTTGCATCTCCATTTGAGTGCCTCCATACTTTGTACGGTGTAGCAAGAAGTTAAGATTAAGGGAATTCCAGAAGAATATCTCCCACCAAAACTTTCAGAACAGGGGTTGGTTCTTTACGAACACTATGAAGTCACCGTCTGTGACCAACACAATCAATATGGTCAGAAAGCTTCCTGTTTCAAGTTTTTTTTTTCTTATATACATGACACATAATGGAGTGAATTACATTCATAATTTTTTTGCATTACAATTCTTTTTTTTTTAAAGAGAGAGAGAGGGAAAGAATTTTTTAATATTTATTTTCTAGTTTTTGGCGGACACAACATTTTATTTGTATGTGGTGCTGAGGATCTGACCGAGCGACTGGTGCAAGCCGGGCGAGTGCGCTACTGCTTGAGCCACATCCCCAGCCCCCATTACAATTCTTAATACACCTTTATACCACAATTTTTCAGCTTTGTTTTCTTAAACAGAACTCATAATCAGGTTCTTTTATATTGTCTAAATAAACCTTCTTTGGTTGGTTCTAGAGAAATTCTTGCACTGAACCTTTTCTCTGACCCAGAAGAGCTGATCAGTGAAAATTTCATTTCAGCTTATAGCATTGCTGGAATCAGACTTCTTTCTACCAAAACAAAACAATTCCCACAACACATAAATAGCTGCAGCCAGCCTTATCTAGATCCTCCTGTCAATCAACAGGCAACTAAAATAAATTTTCTTAATATGCTAAGTGAGAAGATCTGGTTTCAGATTTATTAATATGGCGTGGGTAATTCAATTTCCTATAGAGGAACTGTATAATGTTTACATTTTTTGGTCTTCATTTGCATATCTGGATATCTCTCACTCCTCAGCTTGTTCTCTCAACTCTGACTTGGTTTATCTTCCAGAAATGATTAGTTTCTCTATAACTTAAGTTTTAAAGCTTCTCTCCCTGCTCCAACTACCAGTCCCATAGGAAATAGCTGAAAGCATAATTGCATAATATGATATTTAACATTGTAAACTTAGACAACTTTTGCCATAGGAATTGAAAACCTATTAAAATAATGTAATGATGAAAATCAAGATGAAATATGGTTTTACATAATAGAATAATATTTTAAAATATTCAACATGTTTCACATGTTTTATTTAAACTGAATGAAATTAAAGGCAACTTCTTAAATTAAAAATTTCTGGTATAGAAAAAATTTGTTCATTTAATTGTTTGCAACATTAGGTTTCAGTATAAATTCAAAACCCAATTAATATTTTAATAATGAGTTTATATATATATATATATATATATATATATATATATATGGTCATACAGTAATTATGAAATAATTATTTCATAATTACTAACATTTGGTGGATAAGCTTTCCTGTTAACATCCTTAGGGTGCTGTATTAGCATTGCCAAATTTTTAAAATATAATACTAGCACTCAGGTCCCGTAACTTGCAATTTAATTTTACAAGAAAATTTTTTCTGAATAGTTATTATGTTAATATTTTCCTGAATGAATTTATAGCTACCTTTTCTCTTTAAAGGCCTTAGAAAGCTATCTTATAAGCAACACAACAAATGATAATGAACACAATCAGAGCTATAAACTTATTGAATTGTTCAAATACTGTTCTTTTGTCCCAGATGTAATCTTAGTTGGTTTCCACTATAGGGATTAGCAGCCAATGCTTATGAAATTTATTTATGGTATGTATTTTAGTTTCCTGTGGCTACTATAATAAATTACCACAAAATCGGTGGTGATGGAAACAAAACTTACTGTCACATGGTTTTGGACACCAGAAATCTGAAATCAAGTTTTTTGCAGATCTCCTGTCACTCCAAAAGCCCCTTAGAGAATTCTTTCTTTGTCTTTTCCTTCTACTGGTGGCTGTTGGCATTCCTTGACTTGTGGTTGTATCACTCCAGTCTTTGCCCCTATGGTCACATTGCTTCCTTCTCTGTCAGTATTAAATCTACCTCTGCCTTTCTCTTGAAAGGATACCTGTCACTGGATTGAGGGCCTACCATGACAGTCTAGCCTTATCCTCTATTTCAAGATTCTTACATCTTCAAAATACCCTTTTTTTCCAAATAACATTCACAGATTCCAGAAATTTATCTTTTGGGGGACCATTTTAGTTTACCACAGAATGACATTTAAAACTATTTTATCTGAGATCTTCTAGTTCTTCTGCCTCATAATTTCATTGCTCCTTCAGAACATTTAATTTGAAGAGCTAGTGATAATTACCCTACTTAAATATCTGAAGAAACTTATTCTGATCGAGTTTGGAAAAGTATTTTATTCCAGGAGTTAAAGTGACTTGTGGCTATCTCACTCCAGTCTAATTTAATTTTACAAGAGATTTTTTTTTTTGTAATTCATTCCACAGAATGAAAAACAAAAAAATACGTTTACAAAAATGTGATCACTTTTTTTTGTCTGTCTGTGTATAATTGACTTTGTTAAGCTCAGAATGGAAGCTGGCAAAGAGTATCATTAGAAACATATGTGTTTATTGAATATATTAATGAAAAGAAGGAATGAACTAGTCATTTACTTCTGTACTCACTCTTTGATTATGGTTCTTCTTATCCCAGAAATCTAGATTGCAAGCTAAACATACTACAAAACTTTTTATGAAAATAAGATATTTGAAAATATTTAATTTCCTCATGAAATCTGAATGGCTTATATTTATTAAGCATTTGCTGTGTTCTAGGACTCTGGATCTTCACATGAACATTTAAGATGACAATATGAACATCATACAGTCACAGAAGCTCTCTAACCTATTGTTGTGGTTAAGATATGAGATGCTCATCAAAAGCTCATTGTGAGACACTACAAGAATGTTCAGAGGTGAAATGATTAAATCATGGAAATTGGAACTTAATCAGTAGATTAATTTCCTAGGATGGATTAACTAAATGGTAACTGTAAGCACGTAGGATGTGACTGGAAGAAGTAGGCCACTGGGTGGTGTGCTTTTGGGTTTATATTTTGTCCCTGGCATCTCTCTCTCTCTCTCTCTCTCTCTCTCTCTCTCTCTCTCCTTCCTGCCACAGCCTTCCACCATGATGTTCTGCTTTACCTTAGGCCCAGAGCAACGGAGTCAGCCAAAAACTTCTGAAACTATGAACCCCAAATAAAACTTTTCTTCCTCTATATTTTTCTTGCTGGGTCTTTCCATCACAGCGATTAAAAGCTGCCTAAAACACAGGGTCTTTAGGAAGTGATTGGGTCACGAGTCCTTAGAAATGGGATTAGTCCCCTTTTTAAAGATAACCAGGAAAGCTTGTTGCTCTTTCTATCACATGAGGATGAAGAGAGAAGGTGTCATCTATGAATCAGACAGTGAGCCTTCACCAGACACAGAATCTTTTGGCCTCTCAATCATGTATTTGCCAGCCTCCAAGAAAAGAAATGAATTGTCATTATTTAAAAGCTACCCAGTGTAGTATATTTTGTTATAGCAGCTTGAATGGACTCAAGAGAGGCATCTATCTCTTTTCAAATACTTTTTGTTTGTCCCAGCACATTTTCCTACACTTAAATTACTCATGCATTCTCAATTATTTTTCCATCCATCCCACTTTGTAAGCTTTTGGTCCGAGAATCTTTACTGATGTGTCTGATGTATTGTAAAACCCCATGACCAAAACCTACCTTTCTTCCTTTGAGGAGGGATTTGTGAAACAAACACCTGACATAAGAAATTGGAGGTTATGCTCAAAAGTTTTGGCAAGAAATCTTGCCCTGTATGCAGCTATAAGATTGGTTTTAACGATGGTGTCTATATAATGGAGTGTTGTGAAGATAAATTGCAACACATATAATGTTTGACTTAGAGTAGCTACTCATTGTTAGCTCATTATTATTGATTACCAATGCAATATTCAAATAACAAACAATCCAAGTATTTGGTTCCAACTCTTTAATACTTGTCCTTGCTAAAAGTCAGTATAGATTATAATATGGTTAGTTTGGCTATGAATTTATATCCTAAAATATGGTTGATGAGGTTATTCAATTTGCTTGATGAGGTTAAATTCTGGAATGACTGGGTGAGCCATATTCTTGTCTTCCAGGCTTCATTTTACTCAGATTTAAAGATATTTACTTATTCCTACCACACAAAAAGAAGACATGCCAGTTAATAGGATTTATTAATAATGGGCTTTGGATATAATAATACCCAAACTTTAATACATAGAGAGAGAATTTTTGAACATTAAATTCTTACTGGTCCTAAGTACTAGATGGGGCCTAGAGCTTCTGCAAAGACTCAGCAGAACTGGAAAACATAGATTTTAGTTTTCAGTATTTGTTCTAGCTTTTGTAAAAAACAGTTTAGAAATAATCATCACATATTCTTGATTTGCATAAACATAATGATTTTCAGTGAAAATAATTTGTACTCAGTTGATTTTGAAGTATCCACTTCATATTTTGCCTGAGATTCTAGAGAGAGAACTATTTCTTATGAGCATGGTCATTATCTATTATTACTTAAAACTCAATGTGTTGTAAGCGTCATTATAATGAGTTACAAGAAATGCCCATTTATTCATAAGACATATAATAGGAGACATGCCTTTAAAATTAACTTGGATTTCAGATGTTGACTCAGTGTAGGCCTAAACCAACCATCAAACAACTAAAAATAAAATATAATGACTTGCTGTGTAGACAGCTGTACTGGCACTGAGTAATCACCATTTGCAATAATTACACAGTTCTGTGACCAAATTTCATTCTCTTATTATTATTCCTCTGGGTATTTGTATGTTCATCTGTGCACATGCAGATTAATGAATGTTAAATTGTAATGATAAGATTAGAGACTTATAACTTAAGGAAATGTATGTTGAATGCTCTTTGGTTACTCTTAAAAGATTCTGAATAATGTAAAATAATTATTTATAATTAGATTACTAACGGCTTGTGTTAGTCAGCTTTTTGTCACTGTGACCAAAATACCTGAAAAGAACAACTTAGAGGAGGAAAGATTTAATTTGGCCCATGGTCAGAGGTTTAGTTTATGAACCAGTTCAGTTGATTTGTTTCAGGGCAGAATAACCTGGCCCAGATGCATAGTGAAGGAAAGCTTCTCAGCTCATGGCAGCCAGGATGCAGAGAGAGAGAGGCTGGGGAGAAGACAAAACCATTCAGGGAATCTCCACCCACCACAGCCTACTCTCTCCAACTAGATCTACCTCCAGGTAGTAAATTTAGAGTCCACATGATCCACTCATTGCTTAAGGGCCCCACTTTTGAATCTTGCTGACCATACTTTCAACACATGAGCTTTTGGGGGAGAACATTAAAGATACAAACCATTACAGAGCTTCCCCAAAATATTGGGCAGAATATGTGATAGATACTTAGAATTATGATTTGAATCTGGGTAGATAACTTTCTAATGAATTTCTGTGTAATGTCCATTTAATGAAACACAATTAATAAACTAAATAGCCTACTTGAAATTACTAATTAGATATTTAATAAATATTTATTTAATATAATTTATGACTACTTCATCTTGATATGTTAATTTAAAAAATTTAGCCTAAAACTTTAATTATTATTTATAGTTTTGTATTTATATAAAAATATAAACAATATAATCTTTATAAGCAATATAATCTTTGCTACCAATATAATCTTCATTCCAAATGATGAACTAATTTTTGAACTTTGGGAACACAACAAAGTTTAACCTGGAGAGGAGAAAATACAATTTGAATTTATTAGCTGTTAAGTTATTTGGAAGACCATTATTTGGAACAAATGTATTAGGTCTAACTTACATAATTTTCCAAGATAGAAATTTGAACAGTTTGTGATGGGAAGAGAGACATTGTTGACCAAATTAAGAATTTCCAAGAGACAGAGTTGGTCAGAAATAAACTTGCTGCTTCAAAGAGCAGTTTTCTCATTGAAGGAGGTGCTTAAGAGCAGGCCAGATAACCACTGGGCAAATAAGGTAAACTGGGAATCCAAGTCTGAAGGGAATGTTTAGAGTTAACTGCTAAAGTTTTATCATTCTATAGAAGCCAAAAATAAGAAGTGGAATTGTCTTGTGGAATTTTAGAGACCCAATTACCAGTTTATTTCATTAACAAAACAAGGCACTTACTGTTGTGTAGTAACACATCACCATGTTTGAGAAGAGGGACATCTGGTGGATGATTTTAGCAAAAGAAAAGGTGTTTTGTTTTCATATTCTAATTTTAAGTATGCTTTGACATTTCCATTGATTTTTTTTCATAAATGAATCAGTTTATCAGTCTACAAAGGTACTTAGTTGACAATGGGAAAAGTTATTCATAATCAAATGATTTGGGAAAGATAATTGTTCCAACTGGCCCTTTAACCCATATTTAACGAATTAAAAAAAAATCTGAGAATGAATTTGCTTATCCTCATAAAAGCATATAACTTTCATTGCTACCAATTAATGCTTTTTCTTTTTAAGCTAAATCAATCAGTGGAGAAAATGACAAACAAGAAAACAAAAAACAACCAGAGGCTTAAGCTATAAATACAATTGTTTTATTTGTGCCTTTACCAAAATATTCATTTGAATTTTTATGTTCTCATAAATTTGAGATTAATTAAAATTTAAATATTTAAATGTGATAATATATTATTTATGGTAAAGAAGAAATTTTATGTCAATTTCCAGAAAGAGCAATACAATGTCCATTTAAATCCAGCTAGAATAATAAACCAAGTCCAACTCTACTGACTAAAATAACTACCTGATCCATTAGTGATATTTCAGCATCACTAATATTTATGTTTAAATCATAAATAGGTATTAGAAATATAATTCTTGAGAGTAGAACTAGTATTTTTATTCTTTGTATCCTGAGAATAGTATATCATAGGCATTTAAGTATATTTGATGAATGAATATTTTCAAATCAATCCTAGCTGAGAATAATTGAATACTTATGAACTTAGAACTCTGTATGTGCCTCTCTATTTTTAGGGGGCGGGGAAACTGATGTTCTGAAAACAAGCAGGAGTAGCTACTCTCATATCCCACAAAGCAGACTTCAAGCCAACATTAATTAGAAGAGACAAAGGTCTCTTTGTACTTGTAAAAGGAACAATTCAACAAGAAGTTATAACAATAATAAATACTTATGCCCTAAATTCAGTGCATTTAATTACATAAAACAGAATTTACTCAACTTAAAGGCTCATAGATATCCTAGTACAATAATGCTGAGTGATTTAACACACTTCTTTCATTAATAGATAGGTCATTTGGACATAATCTCGGTAAAGACTCTTCAGACCTAAGCCAAATGGACTATTGACTATTTCATCATCCAACAGTAGCCAAATACAGTTTTGTCTGAGCTGCTCATGGAAATTTCTCTAAAATAGAACATGTTTTAGTCAGGTTTTTTGCTGCTATGACTAAAAGGATCTGAGCACAATTATAGAGGAGGAAAAGTTTATTTGAGCACTCATGGTTTCAGAAGTCTTAGTCCATAGAAGGCCAGCTCCATTCCTCAGGGCTTGAGGGATGGTGATGTGGAAGCACAGAAAGAGACTCCACTCACCAGATACAAATATGTACTAAAAAGCCACACCCCAAAGGCCCAGGTCCTCCAGCCACACCCCTTCAATTATCACTTAGTTAATCCCATAAGATGATTAATCACTGATTGGGTTAATGTCCTTGTAACCCAGTCATTTCTTCTCTGAACCTTCTTGCATTGTCTCACAGGTGAGCTTTTGGGGGACACCTCACATATCAAACAGACCATAAAGTAGCTCTTAGCAAATAAAAAACATGTTATAATTCTTTGCATCTTACCAGATCATAGTGGAATAAAATTAAAAATCAATATCAACCTCTTATATGTAATTTTGTGTAACATTGAGGGTCTCCTTGTGAGGGGAAAGGGGGGGGGAACAAGAGAGAGAGAATTGAACAACAGCAGATGGGGTAGAGAGGGAAGATGGGAGGGGAGGGGAGGGGGGATAGTAGGGGATAGGAAAGGTAGCAGAATACAACAGTCACTAATATGGCATTATGTAAAAATGTGGATGTGTAACCGATGTGATTCTGCAATTTGTATTTGGGGTAAAAATGGGAGTTCATAACCCACTTGAATCAAATGTATGAAAGATGATATGTCATGAGCTTTGTAATGTTTTGAACAACCAATAAAAAAATCAATATCAAGAAAAATTACAGAAACTATACAAACACATGGAGATTGAAGAATAAACTTTCAAATGATAAATGGGTAATAGAAGAAATTGAGGAGAAATTAAAAATTTCTTAGTATCAAGTGAAAATATTGTTACGACATACCAGAACCTCTGGGACACTATAAAGGTAGTTCTAAGGAGAACATTTATAGCTATAAGTGTTTACATAAGAAAATCAGAAAGATACCAAGTAAACAGCCTAACAACAAAGAGTTGTTTTCTTAAAAGAGATAAGGATTAGTAAACCCTTAGCCAAACAAACCAACAGAAAAGGAAAAAGGACCCACCTGAGTAAAATTATATATGAAGAAAAGAGATATCACCACAGACATTACAGAAATCCAGAGAATATTAAGGACTATTTTGAAAACTTGTACTCCAATAAATTAAAAAACTGAGAAATAGATATACTTCTAGACACATATGACCTATCAAAATTAAACCAAGAGAATATAGAAAACTTAAACAGACCATTAGTAAGCAATGAGATTGAAGCAGTAATACAAATTTTTCCAACAAAGAAAATCCTGGATCCAGAGAGATTCTCAGCTGAATTCTACCAGATCATTAAAGAAAAACCAATGCCAATGTTCCTCAAATTATTCCATGAAATAGAAAGAGGTGTAACACTTTCAAATTCACTGTAGTCAGTATCACCCTTATATCAAAACCAGATAAGGACACATCAAGGAAATAAAACTACAGACCAATATATCCCTGATGAACATACATTCAAAAGTTCTTAAGAAAACATTAGCAAATTGTATTCAATAACATATTAAGAGATGTACAACATAATCAAGTTGATTTCATTGCAGGGAGGCAAGGATGGTTTAATACACGTAAATGTAATTCACTACAAAAACAGAATTAAGGACAAAAAAAATCACATAATAAATAGATGGAGAGAAAGTCTTTGACAAAATTGAATACTCATTCATGATAAAAACTTTGAATAAGCTAGGGATAGAATACCTGAATATCATAAAGTCTCTATACAACAAACCCAAAGCCAATATCATAGTGAATGGAAAAAATAACCTGAAATCCTTTTCTCTAAAATGTTGAACTAGACAAGGACATCCACTATCATCACTCTTATACAATATAGTACTGTAAATTCTAACCAGAGCAATTAGGCAAGAGATGGAAATAAAAGGGACACAAGTAGGAAAGAAGAAGTCATATTATCATTGCTTACATATGTATGATCCTATAATTAGAAAATCCTAAAAGTTCTACCATAAGACTTCTAGAGCTGATAAACAAATTCAGCAAAATAGCAGGATAAAAAAATCAATATATAAAAATCAATAGTTTCCTCTACACCAATAATGAATTTGCTAAAAAGGAAATCAGAAAAATAATCCCATTCACAATAGCCTCTAAAATTATCTTCAAATAAATCTAACCAAGGAGGTGAAAGACCTGCGCAATGAAAGTTACAAAACACTGAAGAAAGAAATTGAAGAGGACACTAGTTATAAAGACCTCCGTGTTCATGGAGAGGCAGAATTAATATTGTTAACGTGCCCATATTATCAAAAGAGATATACAGATTCAATGCAATCCCCATCAAAATGCCAGTGATATTCTTCACAGAACTAGAAAACAATATTAGAAAATTCATTTGGATAATAAAGAGCCAGAATAGTCAAAATGATTCTAAACGAAAAAAGCAATGCAGTAGTCATCACAATACCTGACTTCAAATTATACTACAGGGATATCAAAACAAAAAATGGCATGTAGTGATATAAAAACAGATACCTAGACCAATGGAATATAATAGAACACAGAGAGAAACCTACTCAGATACAATCATCTGATCCAGTCATATGTTGGAGAAAAGACAGGCTTTTGAAAGAATGAAATTATGTCATTGTAAGGAAAATGGATGGAACTTGAAAGCATCATTTAAGCAATGTAAGTTGAACTCAGAAAGTCAAGGGTTGTGTGTTTTCTCTCATATGTAGAGGCTAAAGAGAATAAAGGAAAAGAAAGGTGTTGTGTGTTGGGGGATCTCATGAACATCAAAGAGATATCAGCCCAGAAAGGGATGGGGGCGAAGAGAGGAGGAAAGGGGAAATTCTGAGGAATAATATTGGCCGAATTATATTGTTATATTGTATGTATGTATGAACATGTAATGACAAATCCCACTATTATTATTAGTATTATTATAATGCACCAGTAAAGAGTATTGGGGGAAAAAGGATTGATGCATCCCTCCTTCTTACACATTTAGTGCTAGGTCTGGTAGAGAACACAAAGGCATTTTTCAAATTCCCTTATTTCTCTAGCTACAAGAAGAAAGATGCTGTCCCTACATTGCTCTGCACAAAGTACAACCTCAACACACAGTTTATTAAATGCATAAATAAGTTAATAAATTGTCAACTTTTTGGAACGTTTTCTCCTACTTAATTCCACTTCATTTTATTTCAGTATCACATATTGTGATGTCATAAATAATATGCATAAAATATATTTCAAAAAAAGCACAGACATTTGTTTGGTATTCATTATATTCAGGTATTATTCTATAAATCATTTGATTTAATGCTCATGATAATCCATTGAGGTGGACTATTTTAAAACTCAAATACCTATTTTTTTAAAGGAGGAAATTAAGGTTGGGTAATTTGCCCAAGGTGGCAGGGTGAGTAAGTGGCAAAGACAATATTTGAACCCAGTTAGATTCTGGTTCCAGAGATAGCTCTTTTAACTACTGCATTTATGATTCTTTGATAAAATGCCCAAACATACAATGAAATGTATGAAATGATCTTCTGATATGTATTCTAAAGGGCAAACTGGAAAAGGTGAATGAGAATAGCATCCAAAGTCCTCTATGGAACAATCAGAAAAGTGGATTAAGTAGAGGTCAAGAGCACAGCCTTGAGAAGGAGCCTATGTTCTTCTCCCAGAACCATTAATTACTAGATATGGGAATTTAGGTAACTCATTTGACTGCTAATTGGCCCTGTTCTTCCAGTCTGTAAAGGGAAAATAAGAGCATCCACCCTGCAGATGTTTTGAAAAAAGTAAACAAGTTAACATGTATAAACTACCTAGGAAAACAACTGGTACACAATGTTCACTGTTGCTATTGCTGTTTTTCATCATTTTGAATACATGCTGCCTTATAAAATGATCTACCATTTTCTCCATTGCTTTGATAGAAAAAAATGCTTATTAAAGTGCAAGATGCCATTACTTCTTGAGATCCATCCTGATGTCAGATATGTTGAAATTTAAAATAAAAAAAGTATATCTTGGAATTGATGAAATGCCCTTTTATAATTATGTGCAAAATAGAGAAAAAAAGAAGTCAGTTGAGAGAACCAAATGTTTGAAAGCTTGAGTATGTTAATCTTTTCATTATTTTTCATGTCTTCTTTATTATTTTAAAAAATATTTTGTACTTGACTATGGTCATTCAGTATAATTGTTCTTGAATGTCTATTTGCATTTAGGCTTAGAAGTTAACTGTGGTACCAAATCCTTTGACAAGAGACAGATGTACTTGAAGGAAGGCAGATAACCTAGGAGTGTGTGGGTGTGGGGGGAGCTGAAGGATGTGTGGGAAATAAAATTAACCTGATCCAACTAGATGTTTTCAATTTTTTTCAGGGAAGAATCCGAAGCCAGTTGGCAAATATGAGAACAAGGAAGGTGTAAGGGTGAGAAAAATGTTTCAGGTGTCAAAATGAGTCACCACATTTATGACAAATCAGTTATTCAAATCATTTGTTTAACAAATGTTAAAATTAAGTAACAATATGAATTCAATGTGCTGTAGTGATATATGAAGAATATAAAAAATAAGTGAGAAAGAAAAGAATTACAAAAGAAAAGTATACAAAACAACAACAACAACAAGAAACAGATAAGAGAAAATGGACATTAAAATTACGTTAAAGCTAAGCATGGTGGCACATATGCACAAGGTAATCCCAGAGGCTCCAGAGGCTGCTTTGAGGCTGGAGGATCATGAGTTCAAAGCCAGCCTCAGCAACAGCAAGGCACTAAGCAACCCAGTGAGACCTGGTCTCTAAATAAAATATAAAAAAGGGCTGGGGATGTGGCTCAGTGGTTGAATGCCCCTGAGTTCAATCCCAAGTACTGCCCCCCCCCCAAAAAAAAAGGTATGTTAAAAAGTTACATGGTTAATTGTGACCATAACCTAGTTTTTTTTCATTGCTGTCACAATGTTTCTCTCATTAACTTATTTTTTTTTTTTAATACTCTGACTACTATAATAATACTGAGAACTCAGCAAAGGGCAATTGGGCCCACTCTCAGGAGAGGTTGATTCTTTACCAAAGTTAAGTGAAGGCCCTCCCTGAATCCCAGAGGAAGCACTAGATTGCGGGAATGTAGAGGAAGTGGCCCTGATGTGGTGCTGTGGAATAGATATTAGACTGAGTTCAAGCAATGGAGTTCAAGGGTCAGCTGTGTAACAGATTAGCAGTGTGACATTGTGCAAACACCTTATCTATCTGGGCTTCTTGTACTTGTACTTACCAAACATGAATTTAATTTAGGACTTTGAATTTCCTCCTATCTAAGTGTTCTTTAATTTTCCAGTGTTGTGTGGAAGATGATAAGAGAGACAGGGCAGGAACTGCTGTCAGATGCTAGGCTGGGTGTATATGCTCTATGATTTATGGGTGGGATCTTGGATATTCAAAAGTTCTGTGCTCAGGAGAGATTATCTTACTAAGTTTCTACCTATGTAACTGATAGTAATCAGGGGCCATCAGCTTCCACACTTTATTGTATTTATTTTTACTGCAATCTTCTGAGGTGAATGTTATGACTTGCATTTTATAAAAAAGGAACAGGAAGGCAACATATTATTAAAAATGAGAGTAACATTAAAAATGAGAGTAACTTGTACTTACTATCTGAAATTACTGTGCCAAGGGCTTCTATTAGCTCCCTCAGTCCTCACATCCACCCTGTAAAGCAGGTTTTGCTATAATTAGCAACCTCACAGCTGAGATATCCAATGATTAAATAACCTGCTTGTATTGACCCATGATTGGTATTTGGAAAACAGAATTGAAACCTAAGCAATCCAATTACAGAATCTAATACCAAGACATTGAATGTTCTGATTAAACGTATGCACAAGGTCACATAACTAATGAGAAGGAAATTAGGAATCCAGATTTGACTCTGAAATACAGTTTTTTAGGCATTAAACAATACTGCATTGGCTGCTTACCTGACCACTTTCTCTTTCCATGATTGGCTGTGCTTCTCGTCTTCTATCCACCTTACTAAGTCTTCATCTATGATTCAACTTGTGACATCAGCCTAAACCCAAATCTGTTTTAGCTTCTTGTCCTGGACTCTGGGATCCTATTGTGCTTCCCCCTCCCTGTACTTGATTGCTTTCTCCCTTCTCTGAAGTCTCTACTCTAACTTGGCACTGACAGCCCAGGGTGCTGGCTTGCCATGGGATCACGTAAGCCAGCAACATCCTACCAAGAAATGGAAAACATTGGTCATATATGTCTGTGAAAATTTTACTATAGATTGACAAGTGGGAAAGATAAAAGGCATAAAATTCCAAGAGGCAGAGTGTTACTACCCTTTAGATTTTGTGTGGACGTCATAATCCAAGGATGGTCAAGGCTTTCATGTAAAAGGGGAAAGTGTTTGCATATAACCCACCCCGACTCCCATTTACTTTAAATATTCTATAGATTACTTAGAATAGCTAATACAATGTAAATGATATGTAAATAGTTGTTATGGTGTCCTATTTAGGGAATAATGACAAAATGTCTGTACATGTTCAGTACAGATGCAAATGTGACTTTTAAAAATATTTTTGATCTGCAATTACTTGAATCTATGAATGCAGAACCCATGAATACAAATGGCTGAATATATGTATATATATATACATATATGTGTGTGTATATATGTATAAGTACAGACAATCCTAGAAAAGGGAAAGTGACCCGGTAATCAGCCAATGAAGTATTGTTTGGTGCCTAAATGAGTTAATAACAAATCACATATTTCAGCAGTTAAAATGTCATTACTATTATTATTATTAATTATTATTTTGGGAGTACCAGGGTTTGAACTCAGGAGCACTTGACCACTGAGCCACATCCCCAGCCCTATTTTGTATTTTGTTTAGAGACAGGGTCTCACTTTTGCTGAGGCTGGCTTTGAATCTGCAATCCTCCTGCCTCAGCCTCCCAAGCTGCTGGGATTACAGGCTTGTGCCACTGCACCTGGCTTTATTATCATTATTTTATTATCAGACTAAGAATAGTATTTAGAAAACTTAAGTAGAAACATTTCAATGCTCTCTCTTCTTTCTTATTCTAAAATCACGTAGGGCTAGAAGTAATTATTTTAAAGCCATGTACTTGGAAAGAATTGCTCTCCCTTCTCATCCTTTTCCATGACCACATATAGTTCCCCAGTTTGCCAAGGGTTTATAGGAAATTCACATTCACCTCCTGTGTGACCTTGAGCAATATTAAAGGCAGGTGAAAAGGAGCAGAATTGCTAAGAAGGAAATGGCAGAGCAAAGCCAGCAACTCCCATCAACATAATCTATTAAACTACATTTTGACAAAATCAAAGTACCCACTGAGATCACTACACATTCAGTAGATTTTCTGGAACCATTCTCTGCCATGAACTGCTCTCATTGTTCTGATGAAGCAATAGATGTATCCTCATTAGGACCCCAGATAATTCCATGTCCAAAGAGGTGCAGGCTCAGTGTCACATATGAAAACAGCATTCTCAGTCCACTCATTTGAAGACTCCCTAAATCTCTTTTCATCTAAAAGAACAATTCTTTGACCTACTCTGATGCCTACTGGCCAATGATCTATTTTCTGCTTCCTTTCTTGGGTCACATAAAAGTTGCCTTTAGGACTTGAAACATAGAGCTTGGTTCTGGATCCAGACTGCAAGGGTCTGAGTTCCAGATCTGCCACCTAACAGCTGTGCAATTGAATAAGTTACTTAAATCCCAGTCCCTCTATTTCATTTCTAAAATGGAAATGATGAGATAGTGCCTACCAGTAAAAATAACTTACCTGCTAAGAGTTGTTGTGAGGATTAAATGAACCAATAGTTGTAAAAATTTAAAAATAGCACTTGGTATGTAGAAAGTGACTGATAAATATTAGCTACTATTTTTTCCCGATGAAGCAAGGGTTGCAAATTCAAATATCTTCTGGGGTCAGCAATGTAAGACAAATAACATGATGAGGTCTAGAGAAAATGGAAGAGTGCACACTCTGCCTGAAATCTTACAAATTCAAAATGCTTATGAAAAAGCACTGTGAAATCCAATAGCACACATCCGCTGCTGAATTTAGCTTGGTGTAGAGAAATGTGGGTTAAGAGAATTCTTCCATGAATGGTACAGTAAGTATTCTAGCTCTCTTTGCAGAATCTCAATTTATCCTTTAAAAAGAAATTGTTGTGATGGTTGTCTTATATCCACGAGGATGGAATGATGAAGCCATGAAGTATAGGAATGAAGTTTAGACAGAAACATGAGAGCAATAACCATAGTGTGTGGTCAGGGAAAGGGTTTGCTGGTGTCAATAACAGAGCAGGCACTCCAGCCTCAGCTAGGGTATTTAGGAAGGCTGTCGAGGAAAAGCCCTTGGGAAATGAGAGAAGTCCTACCAAATCTGAGGTGTAGACACTGACCAGAAACTTTGAAATGCAAGAAGCACCGTGGGAATGGGAACTGAGCTGGGAGCACATAGTTCTAAAGTCCTGTAGGTAGAAACACCAAGCAGGAAGCAAGAATAGAAAGAAGGGTGGGATTGAACTTTATAGGGTTTGATGTTTTCAGGGGTGGCATGGTAAGGAGCAGCCCTTGATGAACCATGAAAGACTTTTAAATGATAAGAACAGATCTGCCCATGAGAATTTGAACTTCGCAACTGGAAGTCCTGTCTGTATTCTAGCCCCAGCTCCATCATGTAGTAACTGTCAGTCTTGGCCAGCCTCAGAGCCTCTCAGAGCCTATGTTGTATATAAAAAGATGATCATTTTTATCCTGACTACCTCATTCAGATACTAATACCCAATAAAAATAGGGTGTGAAAACTGTTTGGAAACTTTGAAATACCTTGTGAATGTAAGGTATTATTTTTTAAGGTTTTCATACCAAATCCCATTTAAACAACAAAGCACAGCACAAAACTTCTTCCACATAACATGTTTTGTGACTCTCATGCCCTACTTATGCAGGAATTTTTTTTTGATACAATTGAAGCTATTACAGGTAGTTGAAGACAATCTTCTGAAGTTGCTCATAATAGAATGAAATTGGTGCACTTAACAAATAGAAGGAACATTTCACTTACAGCCTGCAGCACTTTTACTGTCCAATATTTTGTTCTCCTGATCTCTTCAAGCACTGTTTTAGAAGAACTTTGGAGAAGCCATACCTCTCCCCGTGCCCCCCCCACCACCACCAATCTTCAAAACTCAAATCTTTGAATTCATTTATTCATGTTCATTCAAACACAAATATTATCAGGCACTTAATGCCAGTCACTAGACCAGGCTCTGGGACCATCTTAAAAGAAATACCCCCTGTATCTGACTATTGCCCTTGGTGGTGGATAGATAGACATACCAACAATCACAGGACAATGGTAATGGGTATAGTGGAGGTGAAGACATAGAAGGAATTCATGGAGGAATTGAGGGAAGGCCCCTAATCCACCTGGACTGTGAGGAATGAACAGTCGTTCTCCAGGTTGGCAGATGCAGCAGCAGAGGCACAGGGCAAGTAGAATGAGCATGGTGAATGAGTTAATGTCAAAAGGAGCACAGGGAACAAAAGTAAGACTACAGGAGGGTGAGGTTGAACTTCACAGGGTTAGATGTTTTCAGGGGTGGCATGGTAAGCAGTAGTCCATGATGAACCATGAAAGACTTTTGAGATAAAAACAGATCTGCCCATGAGAATAATCACTTCAGAGACAAGAGTTAGGGAGCCTAGTTCAAAGCCTACAGCTCCAAACAAGGCAGGGAATTACTAATCATTGTCCCTAAGTATTGCAATTACAGTTGGGGTGGTGAAGAGCATACTGAGTTGAATTATTTATGGTTGTTGTTCAATTTGACTAACAAGGTAAGGATAGGCAGGGAAGAAGAGAAGGAGATAGAAAGATAAGAGAAAGAGAGTGTATAGTATCACTCTATGGTTATGCTTTGGGAAACTGGATAGTTGTATTTATCAATGCAAGGAATAACAGAAGTTATAGGGGAGCATGAAATTTGTGGGATTTGATTTTAAATGATTAAATTTGAGTTAGAAGCATAACATTTGAAGGGAGATATCTATTCCATATTTGATATCTGGAGTGAGAATGATATTGACTAGAGGGAATTCATAAAGTCAAAAGAAAGCACTTGGGATAGATCCCTGAGGGAAACTAGCATTTAAAGGGTTATTGGAAAGCTGAGAAAGGGAAGACAGAGAAGCAGTGGAAATGTCAGAAGAAAATGCCATGAAGAAGGAAAGAGTCAAAATCTTTAGTCACAGAAGGAATGAACACTTACTGGATTGTCAAGTAGGCCACTGAGCCACGGGGCCTTCACTGGGATGGAGGTGAATCCATCCTGCAGGGGATTAGCAAGCGCTGAGCAAGTCGGGGTGAGCCAGAGATGCTTGGCTACAACGCTATACAATAGAATTAGAGTATTTTGTGATTATTTTGGCTTGCATCAAATAAGCCAGGAAACATAAACTATACTATTTTAGCATAATTGAGGGCTGGATATTAGCAGTGGTTGCAGAACAATAAAGTACTCCATAACATGGGTAGATAAATTGGTTTTCAATTGGTATATAATGAATTGTGAAATTGTAAATATGTGATGGGAACACATAAAAGCTTAACTAAGTTGATAAAATTTATAGGAGAAGAATATATACATAACTTACAAGGCAAGAACACTCAACAATAGATAGAAGCTAGAAGTTGGGGCACTTCTCTAGGAGTATTGCAGCCAGGAGGTTGTTACTCAGATCTTCCTTCAAGAAAGAACTTGTTGCTAACAGTCCGTAGCTGCTGTATCTGAGGATTCACTACTGTTTCCTGCTGACTGCCTACTCTTTCCTCGACATTCCAGCTGATGGCTGACACAGCAGGGGCACTAGAGCCAGCTCATTCCTGCCCAGTGTGGGACTCTCCTTTGCCTGGTTGTATTGCAGCCTGAAATTCTTCTTAACCAATCTTCCTTTCTTTCTCTTTTGCCTTTCCAAAATGTCAGATAAGCATCATGGTCCAAATAGCTCAACTCTTGCTCCTTCTATCCTTTTTCCTTAAGGACTTTTCTTCCCCTTGTACACCTATTTCCATCTTTGTAGGCTGCTTCTTGTATGATGCACATTGACACAAAAGGATAGGTATATTAAATTTGGGGAGCATAAACTTTCCAGTTATAGAAGTGTTCTCTAGATGGGTCAGGGATCATTTGGCACATTTTATTACAGATTCAGCGGCGTATTTCTCTCTAAAATTCTACCTCACTTTTACCTTGAGCCTCCCAAGATAATGCTTGTGAATAGAAAACCTCAGAGTCTCTATTGGAGCCTAGGTGCTTGATCTTTTACTTAATAGTTTCTTCTTTCTTTGCTTTTTGAAGTTAACTCCCACTCACTCCCCATTAGCCTATAATCTATTATTTCAACCACTCCTTTTTTTCAGTATCTTCAGCATCCACTGTATGGATTTTCATTGTGTCCACCTGGATGAAGCCAAGCATTGACTGTCCTTCTCCACACTTATATACTGGTTATTGTTGGAGAGACTCTTTAAATCAGTGCTATTCTAAGTTCATGGTAAACTTTAGTCCTATATATCCAACTGTGTACTGGTAACAGCCTTTGCTTCTATGCTGTATAGATATTTAAAAATATTTAAAAAATCAACACATCTAAACTTAACCCTTCACTTTTTCCTTAAGATAAAAAGTATTTATTATCTTAATAAATGGCACTGGTATAAAAGAAGCTATGATTGCCCAACTTATGACTACGAGGTGACCCACAAATATTCAGTGGCTTAAGTACTAGTTGTTTATACCAGGACATTCAATCTTTTACTAACGTCTACTAATTCTATAATCTGAATGTGTCTTCACTCTCCATTAGCTATTTGTGAATTCTTTGAAATTTAATGGAAATAAAGAGTAACAGAAGATTCTTAGGGAGAGGAAGAATGAAGTATAGGATCAGGTAGGCCAATGTTTGTCAACTCTAGCAGATAGGTTTTTAAAACTACTGTACATGGATTGCACACCTCATGATTTTGACCCTTCACCTAAGTTTTGCCTGAGTATCACTATTCTTTTCAGAGATCCCCAGGCAATTTTAGCATGCATCCAGGGTTGACAGCAGCTGATATGGGGCTTTTGCAGAGCAGGCTATGATCCTCTCTGAGGTAGTCTTTGAGGTATAGAACAGTAGTTTTCAGGCTGTACCTAAAGCTGAGTTCCTCCATTTTGTAAAGTAGTAGTTTGCCATAAGCTACTCCACTTTGAGTTCAAGTGCTGAGGTGGAATGACTCAATAGTTTGTTTGTACAAGTAAGTAACCACCATCTGCCAGGCATAACCATAAAGTATAAACTGATAAATAAACTAATCATGCTAATAAAAATGACCACCTGTGAGTTTACTGAATTAGTCAGAAGCACATGGATGCATGGATATATCAAACTTATACAAAAAAACAGATCCATAAGCTTATCCAACACACTAGCAAACACAACAGACCACCAAATGATGCAACCCCCTCATTTGAAACCCCCCAAAACACGGTTCACTCACAGACTGGGCATGGCAGCACCCTGACCCCATCACCTGGTCATTTGTCACCAGCCTTGCTCAGGAAAATTACCATCACAGTGAACCTCTGAATCTCTGTCCTTGGGCTTTAGCAGAGTGTGGTTTCTCCTGCCTGTGATCATCATGCAAGTTCCACTCCAAGCAGACATCTCAAGCCGACACTCCAAGCTAACTCTGTGAAACTGCCATCCATCTGGACCTTGACCTAGAATAAGTTCCTATGTTTTGATAGTTTTGCTCCCTGAACAAGTTCTTTGGCTGATTCCTAACTTTATCTGACCCTCTTTATCTGACTCTTTGCATTCATATCTGTTCTCTGCCTTTGCTCTCAGTGAAGCTTTCAGAACCCCAGTGGCTGCCTTAATCCTTTCTTAGCTTTTCTGAATCTATCTATCTATCTATCTATCTATCTATCTATCTGTCTGTCTATTTGTGTGAAGTGTGATGTGTGACTCGGTGTTATAAATATTATAAATTAACACTGGTATTAAAGAAACTATGATTGCCCAACTTATGACTACGAGGTGACCCACAAGTATTCAGTGAACCACCACTGATGAAGGTGGCCCAGCCTTGGATGTGTTATTATTCAGTTATTCTGGTACTGTGAAAAAACACAAATATTTTTGTTCATTAATGATAAAGCATGCTCACAACAGAGCCAAGAAGTTTTTCTGGTTAATGTTCCCAGTTTCTTACGAAGTAAGCCCCTATTTTGGGCTGAGAAAGAAAATATTTATGAAGAAAAAGGCTGAGGATTCTGAGAAGAGTGTGATAATTGGTGAAGCAGGTGAGGACAGAAGATTTATAACAGAAGTTTCACTTCTTTGGGACTTGGGGGAAGAAGTAAAGGAGATACACAAATCTAGGGACATTGATAGACACAAGGGACAGGACAGGAAATAGAATGAGTTCCTTGGTGGTGGCTTCTACTTTTTTCTGAGAAATAGGAAACAAGTTCATCAGCACAGAGTGAAGTCAAAAATTCATTTCCCAAGTCCCTGACTTCCGGCAAATATGAACTTGTGTGCAAGTCTTCTCCTCCAAGCATTTAGCTTCCTCCTCCTCCTCCTCCTCCTCCTCCTCCTCCTCCTCCTCCTCCTCCTCCTCCTCTTCTAATTTTATTTGTGTGTGTGTTTGTGTATGTGTTCATACATGTATTTAGAGTAATGATGTCCATCTCATTCCACCATCCTTTTACTCCCATGTCCCTTCTTTCCCCTCCCATCCCTTTGCCCTATCTAGAGTTTGTCTAATTCTCCCATGGTCCCCCTCCCAAACCCATTATGAATCAGCCTCCTTATATCAGAGAAAACATACAGCATTTGGTTTTTTGGGGATTGGCTAACTTCACTTAGCATTATATTCTTCAACTTCATCCATTTACCTGCAAATGTCATTATTTTATTCTCTTTTATTGCTGAGTAATATTCTATTATGTATATATACCACTGGGGTAAATAAAGAACTCAAAAAGCTAAATACCAGAAAACCAACCAACCAACCAACCAACCAACATTCCAATCAATAAATGGGCCAAGGAACTGAACAGACACTTCTCAGAAGATGATATACAATCAATCAACAAATATATGAAAAAAATTTTGAATATCTCTAGCAATTAGAGAAATGCAAAACAAAACTACTCTAAGATTTCATCTCACTCCAGTCAGATGGCAGCTATTATGAAGACAAACAACAATAAGTGTTGGTGAGGATGTGGGGACAAAAGTGTTCAGCTTCTTAATGGAAAAGGAACTCTCATGCTTTAATTCTTCCCTAGTCACAGGAATAACCACAAAGCAGGGCTCAGAAATACTTTGGCTTATCTGAACTCATTATTTATCTTCTTCTCCCCTCCCCCAATCACTGTAACAATAACTATCTTATTTTTTTTTCTTAGAAAAACCATCTGTTATGTGCCCATTCAGTTATTGTTTTTTTTTTTTTTTCTTTTAATCTTGTGGCCTAAGTTCAAATTCTTCTCTTTCATAAAGTTTTCATGGGTCATCCCTTTCATAAAATACTCAAAGGAATAAAATAAATAAAACAATAGTAGTATTTCATGACATACTACTTTCTGGCAGAAAGAAACATTGAAAGTTTTCAGTGCTGTAAGTGCCTCTTCCTTACATTTTGCAAGGCAACATAATTTTGTGTAGGCAAATACTACTTTTAATAGACTCAAACTTGGGAAATGAACTTCATTAAGTACTATATGTATTTTCTGTGAAGTTTTTACAGTTTTTCAGCATAATGACAAGTGTACATGAACAGACTTGTTCAAGATATACTTTACATGAAATTCTGTAGAATTAACTATTCGATACAGACTAAATTTTTACAACTGAAACCTAAAGAGTTCAGAATTCCTGTCAATTGAGGATAAATCCAAAGGTCATTATGCATTTCAAAAATTACATAGATAAAACTTCCAGATAGTGGGAGTTATTGTTTGCCAGTTCTGTGGCTTCAGTTTTATTAGCATCTCATCTCATCTCACTTCTCACACCCTGAAATAGAGGTCCTATTTCAGGATTATGTCCTACCTCAGGGTTATGTTGTAGATCCTTACTCAAATAGCCCCAAACCTCAGAAACCCTTAATGAAGGGTCGTTCTCTAGGTTATTCAGGAACAAAATGGGTGGAATTAAGAGCTGTAGAGGTCAAGCGTGGTGGGAGGCTGAGGCAGGAGGATCTTGAGTTCAAGGCCAGCCCCACAAAAGCAAGGCACTTACCAACTCAGTGAAACCGTGTCTAAATAAAATACAAAATAGGGCTGGGGATGGGGCACAGTGGTTGAGTGTTCCTGAGTTCAATCCCTGGTAACTCCCACCTCCCTGCCCCCAAAGAAAAAAGAGCTGGAGGGACCTGAGGGGCCACACTCACCTAATGAGATCTGGAAGAACTATTTTAACACGTGCACACCCACATATCTATGAACATTTTCTATACCTACATTCAAGCAAGAAGCACAGAAAATTTGTGAGGCTTGCCATTTCATAATCAAAATGCATTTGAAGGTTCTCAGTTGTATTTTCTACCTTTTCCATGTTGTCCACAGCAGGTATTATTTTGCAATTAAAAAAATAATGATTTTTTTCAAGATATCATATATATGTATATATATACACACACATATGTGTATGTGCATGTATTTTAATGTAAGAAATTTTTAGTTGCATGCAGCAACTTCTATGCTAATGTGAAATAATAGACTTTTAATAGGTGCTTCATGACCCACATTTATTGTGTGTAAGTAGCCATCTTATTTATGTATGTCTAGACTTACCTTTTAAAATCCCACAATTAAATTTGGATGTATCAATCAGTGACACTGTCAAGTAGTTCTATGAAATATTTCACAGAAATTTAAAATAAACATAAACTCCAATCTGTTTTCATAAGAGACATACAACTTAGACTAGTCAGCAAAGTTAAGGTATGTGAGTCACAGCATCTGATCTAACTCATTGACTGTTACATATGGGAATTTATAGAGTTCCTGTATGTGTCATGTATGTGCTAGGCAATAATGACAACTGCAGCCTCTTCCCTGGCCGGTTCATGTGAATGAGGTCTTTGTTCAGTTATGCTTTTATTTTTGCCATTTAAATTGTTTTCTAGAACTTGTGTTGGAAGTATTATGCATGTATTTGTTTATGAACTGTCTTTATCCATTAGAACAAAAGAGAGGGGGGCAGTCTTTCTCCATTAAAATACAAGAGAACAGGGATTTTTTTTTTTTTGGATCTCTAGAATTAAAAGCAATACTTGACATACAAAAATTACTCAATAAATACTTCTTGCATGAGTGATGATGGATCCCTGTGCCCTGGAGTTAGAACAGGGCGAGACTAATGTAAACCAGTGGTGATAGAGAAGTTCCATAGAAGAAGCTCCCATTGGCATCAGGGAATGAGAAGCAAGATATTTACATGGCAAGAAAATGCAAGTGAGGGAGAAAGACAAAGAGAAGTCCCACAGTACAGTCTTTGAAGGCATTTGTTAACCTTGTGGTTAAGCCATTGCTTTGTCATGGGTTTCTGTGAAATTAGTTTCACATGTGGTTTCCCCCATTCCTAGAATTGATAAGTACTTAATTTTCAGATTCCCAAATGTTTTGATATGGTGGCTATAAAGTTGAGCTTGAGAAACTTCCTGACATGTGGGAAACAGGAGAAGCTTTTACAGAGGTCATTGGTCAGATTGTGAAATCTATAAAATCTTAAGAAGGCTGAGCCCTTCTGTTCCAAATGTCCTCATGGATATTTAATTCTAAATGGCATCCATGCAAATTTCCCAAAGTCTTTCAGAATGACTGGGATTGATCACAGTTGGAGATGTTTTCTAGGTTGTAGTCAACACTCAGTTCACATGGAGACCTTTGCTTAGTCTTGGGGTTGGGGAGAATAGAAGCAGATGCATCTATTCTTCCCATACCAAATTACAGTGCTCTGCCTGTAGGAGGTATGAGCTTGTTAAAGGGTCATCAATCTCGTTCTTTGTATGAGGATTCTTCCAAGCACAGCTCTGTGGACACAAACAGGTGGCCGTAATTGGCTACTGCCTTTCTAATAGAGTTCTTAAGGAATAAAATTCGAATTCTGAAACCAGACTGTAAACTTGAGTTCAGAGCGGAGTGAACTTCAGACTGTCATGCTCTTTTAAGGAGGAATTTTAAACAGAATGACATCTGGCTAGAGGGTAGGGGCACAAAGCAGATCTATCAAAATTGCTCATGACCAGACCTTTCTTTCCCACAGCAAACCGCAGATGGCTTGACAAAATCAGTGATTAGTAGTGAAGAAGGAAAAGCAATTGTCCATAGTCCCCAGAGAAAAATGAAACAATATGCAAAAAATGGCAAGAGTTTGGGTAAGTTCTCCCAGCCTACTTAAAGCTGCATCTCCCCAAGTCTGGATCCCAACTTCAGGGCTATACAGTCCAGGATAACAAACGTCACAAACTTGAGTGAGTCTCAGTTTCCTCATCTATAAAATGACAGCAAAGCTGCCTCTTTTTCAGAATTGTATGATTAGCATAGTCACATGTTCAATAGCTTGTAGACTTAATTATTTTTATTAAAGCAGGCAACAGTCCAATGGTAAAAAATTAAAGAGATCAAAGAAAAAAGTCCAAATAAAAAAATAAGTACATCAGCCATTCCATCTGTTGCTTAGTTTGCCAAAAAAAAAAAAAGCAAGAGAAAAGACCAATTAACTTAAATTTTATAATAGCCTCTCATTTAGGATCTAAAAAATGTCCAAGTTTACAGAGCAATTGATGGGTAACTAAGCATACAAGGAAGCTGGAAACAGGTTGGAGGTATGATTGGGATAGTGTCAGGGTTGGTGTAGAATTTGTCTTCTTGTCAATCAATTGCTCCATTTCCTACTGAAGGTCTTATGTTACTTTTGGCTTTTGTATACAACTTATACTCTACAAAAATTATACCCTGTCTAACTGGCACTGATCAAAATGAAAACAAAATATAAACACTGCACACTGACCAGAAGAAGACTGTAATTAAATAAAGTCCCATGACCAAACATGACTGTGTAAGTATGTTTAATATATCAAACTCTCAGCCTCATAAAATTAATTAACTCCCTAATGAAAGTTGTCTGCTATCAGAATAACCAATTTACTTTTTTTCAACAATCTAGTCACACCAGTTTTCAATTAAGATTCAAAAAGCCAAGCCCCAATGAGCAAAGGAGTCATAAATCATTCATGACTGTCCTACTTTTATGTAATGTTACATCTATTATTCTGCTTTAATCTTCTAACATGCTTTTTAATTCGTGAAAAATTAATGCTGAGGCTATTTTACAAAGATTATATACACTTTGAAGGTAACTATTCCAGGAAGCATATTCTAAAGCTAAATATGTCATCTTTTCAAAACTAGCAAGCTGATTCCTAAAATGCCCAATTAAATGTTAATAGTTTCTTTTTGTTTAAATGATATCCTTTTCAGTCCAATGATTTTAATGAACCAGTAGTTATCACTTTGCCTTACTTCAAAACTGATGAAACATTTCTCAGCTATTTTCATTACTGTTTTTTCTACTCAGAATTTAAGGCTACAGGGGTATTTACATCTTGGAAAATGTCCAATGCTTAAAGATGTTTAGACCCAATTCTACTCAGAACAACTCATTGGGAATTTGTGGTGCCTAAAGCCAAATTCTTGATTTTCTTTGATCTTCAATTTGAATGCTGCTATTCCACAGTTCCTCCTTCGTTAAACTCTCCGTCATGCTAGGATCTTGGGTTAAAGCAATGTTCCAGAAAAATATTTTAATTACAAAGAACCTATAGCCCCTCTGGGTTAAAGGCAGAGGAGAAAAGTTGTATGCATCCAAAAAGTTAATTTCATAGGTATCCAAAGTTAACCAAACCTTTTGTAAATACAATGCCTGTATTCTTTCTGCATACTCTTCTAGAATGTGGCCAGACTGGTAGCCAGTCCCTAATTGCTAACCTGACCAATTTGTTCAAGTTTCCCTACCATGTTTAGACATACTATGTCTCTTGGTTTGGATTCTCAAAAGGAAAACCCCTGAAATGCTTAAGCTTGTTTCTTGGGAGTGTACTTTGCAATGGGCCATGGCACAAGCTCCTGATCAGCAAAGGATAGGGGTTCTTGGCTCAGGAATTTTTCTGTGGACCCATTAGCTGTGGAGCAGAAAACAGGAGCAGAGAAATAGAGTTGCTTATATAGGACCTGTGGGAGGGAAGTACTCATGGTGAAATTCTCTCTATCAGGACAACTACTGTTACCTTGATCAATTTGCAATATTCACTCATAACTAAGTTCTCATAAATATTGGCTGTGATTATAGATACCATTCTCATTATCATCACTGATTCATTCATTTGCCAAATATTGATTAATTTCCCACTACATGATAGCCACTGAGACTGGAGATAAAGTTGAAGAAGGTCTTTATTTGGAATAAAGCAAATCTTAAACCTTAAGGAACTATCCTTAGGAGACAGTTCTGAGAAGAGTCACTTTCCCTGTAACTGGTGGAATATTTTACTTGCAGTGAGATGGGTTACTAACATGATGATTAGGAATGCCTGCTCCAGATGTTGGTGGTTCCAAGCTGAGAGTCAGGATGAAACAAGAAACACCCAAGGGAAAATCCAATCAATCTACCAATGTCAGGATGTTGCTGAATGACAAGGGTCAGTTTCCATTTTGGCTGGATATCTAGAGATTATTTGTCAAAATTATCTGAACAAATTATTCTCTAATATAAATGTTAATGTTGTGGTTTTAGAATTGTGCTTGTAAAGTTAGATATTTAAACTACAGGATCCAAGCAGTCAAAAGAAGTGAGTGATACAGACCTTTATCAGAGAGTGATAGGGACTAATATGAATGGGGCAGTACATGTTCTCTCCACAAAGGGAAGTGTTATGTAGCCATTTGAATATAAGGCACAATCATGCTAAGATAATTTTTAAAAAAATACTTGAAATGAAAAATATAAAAATAAAGCTGCCAACTTAAGAAGAAAAAAATTTACCGAGGACCATTTGAAACATATCTGGAGCTTCATCCAGCTTGAGGTCCATTCTTTAAGTTGCAGACACTTTCATGGTAGGGAGTATGGATTGGCCTGAAACTCATACTCTGGATTTGAGGAGACTCAGATGAGAGAATCTCTGGATTCTGCCTCCCGAGAGTTGGTGGCACAGTTCTGAATCGCCCAATAAAGTATACCATGATCAATGGAGAAATCACTAGTGTTAGCAGCTGTGGTAGACTGAATGATGGGCCCTCAAAGATGTCCATGTCTTAATTCTAGGAACCTCTGAATGTTTGTTTATATGGCAAAAGGTACTTTGTAGATGTGAGTGAGTTAAATATTTTGAGATGGGAGATTATCCTGGATTATCTGGATGGACCTAGTGTAATCAACTAATGGAGAGGCAGGGGGTTACCATTGCCATTATGGCACCATGAGCCAAGAAACACAGTTAACCTCTATTTAATTTATCTCTCTTCCTTTTTTCCTTTCTTCTTTCTTTCTTGTACTGGGGAATGAACAAAAGGGAGCTCTACCACTGAGCTATATCCTAGTTGCCACCCACACACTTTTTTTTTCCATTTTGAGTCAGGGTTTTGCTAGGTTGCCAAGGCTGGACTTGAGTTTGTAATACTCTTGCCTAAAATTCCAGAGTGACTGGGATCATAGGAAGGTACCACCATGCTCAGCCACAGGTACCTTTCAGCAGCTAGAAAAAGCAAGGTATAAATTTCTCCTCTAGAACCTCCAGAAGGAAATAGTCCTACAAACATCTTGACCTTAGATTATAATATGGTACTTCTCATTTCCCAAACTGTAAGATAATTAAATTGCATTGCTTTAAGCTACTGTCTTTGGGTCATTTGTTACAGCAGCTGTAGGGAACAAATACAGTGACACAGAACCTCCTAAAGAGCTGGGCATCCTCTTATGTTTCAGAGAAAAGGCTGAGGAGAGTCAGAAATGAAATTTTACAATCAGACTCAGGCCATTAATTTAAAAGCTCTTTAGTTCTGAGGGAAATCTGTCTGCTAGAAGACCCTTGACCTTCTAACAAATTGACCTACATGGACAATTATTCTCCCACTAGAAGCTCAGAAATATGGCATCCACTCATCTCCCATCTTGATCAGACTATTTTGAAAACCTAAAGATAAGATAAGAGGTGTCCATGGAAAAGAACACATCTTTAAAATCAAGTGAGATACTTGCTGCACAGCAGCCTACCTGAAGCTCACTATCATTACCTGTAAAATGAGAATACAGCAGTTGCCCACCTTATTAGAGGTTTCATTTTTGCAGTTACCTGTAGTCAACTTCAGTCCAAAAATATTAAATGGAAGACTTCAGCAACAAACAATCCGTAAGTTTCAAATTGTGAGTTGTTGTGAGTTGTGTGATGAAATCTCACTATCCATCTCCATCCTGCTTGAGACATGAATTACCCTCTGTCCAGCACATTTATGTTACATGTGCTGTGGGCTCATTTGTCACTTATTAACTGTCTTGATCATCAGACTGACTGCCACAGAACTGTGGTGCTTGTGTATAAGTCATCTTTTTTTTAAATAGTTGTAGATGAACACAATATCTTTATTTTATTTTATTTTTATGTGGTGCTGAGGATGGAGCCCAGGGTCTCGCATGTGCTAGGTGAGTGCTCTACTGCTGAGACACAACCCTAGCCCCTGTTTAAGTCATCTTTATGTGCAAGTGTGAGGCTATGTCATAATGTCTCCTCCATTCGCCTCATGACATCTCATCACACAGGCATAGTATCATCTCACATCATCACGAGAAGGGTGATTGGAGCGCAGTTGGAGTGCAGTTTGAGGAAGATATCATATTTATATGATATTTATTACAGTATATCACTACAAATGTTCAATTTTATTATGAGTTATTATCATTAATCTCTTACTGTTCCCAATTTATTATTTGTAATAGGTATATATGTATAGGAAGAAACAGTATATACAGGGTTTAGCACTATCTAAGGTTTTAGGCGTCCACTTGGGGTCTTGAAATGTACCCCTGGGGGCTAAGAGGGATTGACTGTAGTAGTATCAAGCAGAGTTGTAAGGTCAGGGATAAAAAACCTTTACCAGAGTGCCTTCAGAATAGTAGGAGCCCGATTAAAAAACAAAAAATTGTTTTTGTTATTCCCCTATTGTTGCCTTTTATTTTCTAGATTCATTGTTACCATAAGATTAACTTTCCTACACATTCCCAGCAAGTTTGGCATTCCAGGGGAAACAGCAAAAATATTCAAGACTGAACTCCATGCTCTATTTCCTCAAAGACAGTGAGAGAACAGATGCTTATGACACTGTTATGATTTGAGACTTATAATGCAACCTTCTGTCACTAGAATGTTAGAAGAATGAGAGCCTTCTAGAAAAGTCTGCCATCCTTAAGCCACCCTGACTACTTTCATGTCTAATACACACACTGTTGCTAATGCTTGCTGAAGAAGGGCTTCCAACTGTGTGCTTGTGGTACTCGGCAGTCTGCAGGCTTTGTAATGATGCCCAGTAACATTTTCACCAAAGTTTTCACAGTATTATTGCATTAATTGAGCCAAGAATATGTAAAGTGGTATGAATTCACAGATCTGATCCTATAAAAACAGGCAGTGGGCATGAGCACAAATTGGAATGGGCTAAATATAACCAACACTTTGGATATAGAAATTTAATGGACTATGGAATCCAAAACCAATGTTACAGACCCAAATAATTTCAGAAGCAGAGGAGAGGAATCTGCCAGTACTAGGGTTTGGTGGCAAACTGGTTGTAAGCTCTACTTGAAGGCACTCCTCTTCATTCTGTGCAAACACACAGGCCAACAGATTCATCTGCGACTGACTGAGCAAGCAGCCCTTTTGGCTCATGGATACTTTGCTGAAAAATCCAGCAGCAGCAAACTTACCCTGAAGGGAAAGTAGGAGATCTTTGTCTTCAGAGCTTCCCGTTCAATGAATAGCCCTCACTTCTACTGCTACCTCCTAGATGTCTGTGACTGTTTTTTGTACTCTGTCTAAACTTTCCCTGGCCCCTAGGTTGGCTCTGCTTAGAGAATACTCCAGGCCTATACCACTCTTAATCTTGATTAGATAAAGACTTATCTGTTCCCTTAGAACAAAGCTAGGAATCTATAGCCCCTATGATATAACAATATTATAATGCCAATATTAGTAAAAGCATACTGTACTATTGTTACTATTTAGATATTAGGTGTCCCCCAAAAGTTCATGTGTGAGACAATACAAGAAAGTTTAGAGATTAATTCACCTAATGAGTGAATTAATCCCTGAGAGGGATTAATTGGGTGGTAACGGTAGACAGGTAGGGTGTGGCTAGAGGAGGTGAGCCATTGCAGGCTTTTGGTGTATATATTTTGTTTGTGGTGAGGAGAGTGTGAGCATCCCCCACCACCACCCAGCCCCAACCCCTTCTTCCTAGTGTGATATCCTGAGCTGCTTTCCTCCACTACAATCTTTTGCCATAATGTCCCGCCTTACCTCAGGCATCCAGGAATGGAGTCTCCTGACTATGGACTGAGACCTGAAACTATGAGCCCCAAATAAGCTTTTCCTCCTCTAAAATTGTTCTTCCCAGGTCTTTTGGTCACAGCAGCAAAAACGTTGACATAAACAATTAAATCTGCTCTTGGCATTATCTGGAAAATTTAAATGAGGAATCTCATACATGTGCTAGATATAAAGTTCCACAGTATATACACAAACATAAAATCAAATTATACTCCATAAATACATGTAATTATTATTGGGCAGTTAAAATAAAATTTAAAAAAAGACTATATTCATCTAGATATTTTGGAAATTTGGTATCATTAACTTGAGTCTGTCATTCTCTAGTTGTGCCATTTTGTGCCATGACCAGCAGCTTGAGTACATATTTGTGAGCTGTAATCTCTTGTCACCTCAGTCACATGTTGGCCTCATTCCCATAAGGGATGTAATGATGATCATTGAAGAAAGCTGGTAGAGCTCGGAGAGATAATAATACTGGCTTTCAGAGTGGTGTTTTGGACCTAATTTTGAAAAGACAGACTTCATCTTTTATTTTATTTAGTTTTTTGGTACCATGGATTGAACCCAGGAGCACTTAACCCCTGAGCCACATCCTCAGCCCTTTTTTATTTTTTATTTTGAGGCAGGGTCTTGCTAAGTTGTTCAGGGCCTCGCCAAGTTGCTGAGGCTGGCTTTGAACTTGAAATCCTCCTGTCTCAGCCTTCCAAGTTGCTGGGATTATAGACTGTACCACCGCACTTGGCCAGACTTCATGTTTTTGAACAAAAATCAACAGAAATGCATTTAGCAAACTTATTTTTAAATTCTGCACTAATTATTTTTATGTAAAAAAGATACATGGGTTTTCCATGAACATCATGAACAGAATTGGTTGGAGTGATATTTAGTAATTTTTAAAGGTCATTTAGCTTTTTTAGAGTTCATCTAAAGTATTGGAGTAAAAAGAACTTATGTTCAGATATAGATTTTCTTTAATGTTTGTAAAATTACTTACCCTTGTTTCTATAAAAGATGATTCAATGGCACAAATAATAGGCTTCATTGAAGACAAAGCTGTTTGGTACATGGACAAACTGGAAATGCTTTGTCTGAGTTCAAAGTCAAGCTCACAACTTATTGTTCATTTTTAATGCATTTTTTTTAAAAAGATGGCAGAAACAGCTTCATATTGGTCTCCAGAATTCACTAAGTTAACTATTCCATTCTTTTTAGATGTGACAATGAAAATCTCTGAGTAAGATGAGTTTGGTAGAGGACCTGTTCATAAATGGAAGTATTAAAATCTATCAAGAAATGTCTAATGTTTCTATTAGAAGAAATATAAAATGAGCTTTGAAACAACTTTGAAATGACTGGAATTTGTGCATAACATCAAGTGTTTTCATAAATATTAATTCATTTGATTCTCACTAAAATCCTTGTGAGAAACAGGGAGGATATTAATATCCTAATTTTCATGAAAAAAAAAATACATTCAGAGCATCTGATTTTTTGTCCTCCCCGAGTCTTTAATCTCAAACAAGTCCCCATATATCTCTGGACCTATGGATATATGAGTTGAACAGGTGATGTTCAAGACCCCTTTCTCTACAACTACTTGTACATATTTGGAAATTAAGTGGTTGGAATGATTTCACTGTGTGGTCAAATGATCAAGCTGCCAAGTTTCCATAATTTGAAACTGAACTCATTCCTTCTTATCAGTGCCCAGGGATGATCAAACCCTTGGGAATCCAGCTTCTGTCAATCAAAATGCCTAGAAAATCGAGGTGCCTATAAATTTCACTTATGATGCGAAACAATTGCTAAGGACTCAAAATTCTTTAAAGACTTTTCACTGGAGTATCTTCACCCTGCAGTCAAGTTGATGGGGAGGCCCAGGCCTGAACAGAAGTCAGTTTTGTTGAGTCTTCAGGAAAAATAAATGGAATTGAAATCAACAATGAAAACCCTCTAGGAGAACTGAAGGGTTTTCTCACTATGGATGCATCTATGACACCAAAATATTTTGAATCCCTGGAACAAGACTAGCTTCCCTGGGTACTGGCTGTACAGGACCATGCTTAGCATGGGTTACCTCCCCTTCTGTGAGCTATCTCCACCATCAACTACTAAGGCCATCTGTTTAGCTTACAACTTTACCACGATAACATAACAGAGGTGTGGTTAGAAGGAGGCAGGAGAGAAAGCAGTGTTCACATACACCAGTGTTTGGAGCACTCCAAAGGCTATAGTGTTTGTAAAGTTTAGTGATAGGGTGGCAGGATGTAGGGAGAGTGAGCACTAAAATGTAAAATTGCAGAATTTGTCAGTATGTATTAATGGAGATAAATTCCTTTTTTTAAGCTGGTGATTTTAGGTTAAAAAGTTTCCCTTTTATGTGATATGCATATTCTGAGACTATTACTACTTTAGTTAGACTGATAATGATGTTTAAAACTAAATAACATAACCCATCTTTTCTTTGTCCTTCATTAGTTAGAGACACCTTTGGAAAACAAATTTTCCTTAAGAATTGAATTACTAAAGTATCATTGTGAATGGTACTTTGGGGGCCTCCATTAAGAATCCTATTTACAGGGGCTGGGATTGTAGCTCAGTGACAGAGCGCTTGCCTAGCAAGGGTGGGTTTGATCCTTAGCACCACATACACCACATACATTCTATCACTATACCTTGATACAAATACAAATAAATAAAATTATTGTGTCAATCTACAACTAAAAAATACATTTTAAAAATCCTATTAACAGATGTTTAAATATTTTGAACAAACAAAGTCCTCTGAGTTTAAAGTCCAAACTTTTCTAGCATCAGAAACAACAAAGGAGGCAGGGTAAAGGTTTGGGTAAGGAGATCACTGGAGTCAAGCACACAGACATCGACACTGAGATATTTAGAAGGAGGTCAAGAATCTTACAAAGCTAACACACTGCACAATGTAATAAAGGATGACAACTGATCTAGAGTCATCCAGAAAGGACAAGTTATTCTTGGAAGCTTCTTTAAGAAGCTAGAGGTAATAATCAAATATAAATTTATACCTGTCAGTCACAAAAACACAGTGGTAACACTTGCTGATAGGGATGATGGGTGGTTACTCTAGCACTTACTGGTAGGAAGGCAAATTACTATTATCTTTGGGAAATAAATTCAGCTATATATTACTTCAATAAGGCAATCTCACTTTTGAACATCTGCTTCAAAGACATGTGAGCATGAGTACATAGCAGTATATGCAGAAAATAACATTTTTCACAGGGACCAAAATGAAGGTGAAAACAATGAAAGTCATCATTCATAGAGGAATCATGCTATCACTATACCTTGAAATGGCATGCACCATAAAGAAAATCAGTTACAATCATGATCCTTGATTAGGAAAGTTTTCCATGAGTACCATTGGGACAGAAAAAGATAAAAACAGCAGAGAAATATTCCAATTTTTGTGGAATAAAAAATGACAAAATTTCCTATATAGGTCCCACATATATTGCACTATATATCTGTATATGATTATATGTGTGTGTAAATATAATTCTTTGTGTATGAAGAAAATAAATAAAAGAATCCATATTATGTTCTTAAAAAGCAGGAGAAATGGAGGTTCAATACAAGAGAATAAATTAGGTGAAGGGAAGAAGGAAAGGGGAGAGATGGAAAAATTAAACAAAAATGACGACAATAGAAATTTCATGATTTCTTACTTATGTAGGACTATGCATGTATAATTTATCCACATGTAAAGAAACCAAGGAAAGATAAAAGAAAAGGTTAAATTTGCTTTGTTAGAAAGACTGTGATATATTAAGTAAAAAAATTATAGTTACAAAATGTAGTTTTTAAAGAAGGCAAATAATAATATTTGAACACAAAACAATTAAAATTTTGTATAGCAAAGGGATAGCATGGAAAAAGGAAAGGATAGTCTGGAAAGAAATATCTGTAACCCATCTGACAGATGAAGGAATTATGTTCTAATAAACAAAGAGCCATTACAAATTGTTAAGAAAAAATAATCAACCCAATATACAATATGAGAATAAGCAATTTGCATGAGAAAATCCAAATAGCCAATATGTAGAAACTGACTGACACTCAGTCCTTTTCATAGCTAGGAGAATGCAAATGTAAGCAATAATTAAGTCAATTTTCACTTTCCTGCTCTGCAAAAAATTAAAAAGAACAATATCCAATTACTCCTAGAGAGACTTTGAGTGGATCAGGCACCTTTATATATTGATATATTACTGGCAGAAGGGGGAATTGCTACAACTTTTCAGAAAATAACAACAGTAATATATTAATTAAAATATTTTTGGGCTAAATAATCTCTCTTTTTTAAGAGAGAGTGAGTGAGTGAGAGGGAGAGAGAGAGAGAGAGAATTTTAATATTTATTTTTTTAGTTTTCGGCAGACACAACATCTTTGTTTGTATGTGGTGCTGAGGATCGAACCCGGGCCACACGCATGCCAGGCACGCATGCCAGGCGAGCGCGCTACCACTTGAGCCACATCCCCAGCCCCAATAATCTCTCTTTTAAACATCCATCTTATGCATAAATATAATACAAATGTACGTATGTTCCTCTTTCCAATGGTGAATATAAAGATTACTGCAGCAATTTTATGTAAACATAAACTCATACACAAATATACAAAGAAAGGAAACTGGTTCAAGCCCTAGTATTTAAAAAAAAGGCAAATTGCAGAGTAAATATAACCCAATTTTCAAAACAATAAAATCTATGTATGTATTTTAAATAGAGAAATGTGTAAGTTTAAAAGATTTCCATCCTTATGTAATTTCAAAGGTCTTATCTTTAACAGAAGCTACTGGCCATATAACTAATGATAATATCCTAAGGCAGTCACTCTTTTACTTCAGAGAACTTTAGATGAAAAGACTTGATCTTAGAAGCAGTGACAAGAGGTGTGCAAGGCAGGTGGCAGATGGCACATTCTATCTGATGGGAAAGATACTTAGGTTCTAGGTAGACAAGAGTAGCAGGTAGCTGTTTCACAAGAACATAGCAGATAGAGATGTGTGCTAGTTGCAAAATCTGAGGTCAAAACAAACTAGTATGAAGGCAGGTGGTCAGCCCCAGAACTGAAATACTGTTGAGCTCAACAAAGCAGACATGCAGGCCAGGAAGAGGAGGTAATCAGAAATGGAGTATAAGCCACCATATATGGGCTTTACTTAAAGGTGAGCATTACTTAAAGTACAGTGTGAAGGGTACCTCCTAGCTTTGTACAACAAGGCAAGAATCCCATTAAAGTACTGAGATTTACCACCAACATTATTGACAAACCATCTTCCTGACAATCATCACCATCATCATCATCATCACCATCACCATCACTGTAACCACCAGTATAATAGCTGACATTATCACAATGATTTATGCTTTAAGGAATGCACTGATCCCAGAAACAACCAAATTAGGCACCCAGGGTAGTTATTACAATTACCATTAAAATGAAGAAATAAACACTGAGATCTGTTCATTGATTTGCCCACAATCTCAAGGGTAGCCACTGGCAGAATAGGCATATGAACTCTGAATGTCTTTAAAAACTATTCTGCTCCCACTACCCCAGCTTCTCACATTAAGACTGAAGATCAATCCTGACATTGGGATTGGGATGAGGTTAGGGTCTGCTGAGCAATAAGCCAAACAGATCATTATGCCTGTTGTAATTCTTTCTTCTGCACTGTATTTTCTTGATTTTCTCTGTTGTACAAATGTGTAAACACATTTTCCCTGTAAAGGTTTCCCTGCTGTGTTACATTCAGATTCAGCTTGTCCAGACGGATTGTTATTTTGTTGTAGAGATTATTTGTTTACTCAGAACATGTTACGGAAAGGATTTACGGCAGCTTACACAAACACAGATAATACAAAATAAAATTTAATAAAAAGTAAGGAAATGAGGAAATTAAATTAAAAGGAAAATGAATGAAGAAAACATCCAGCCAAGAGTGAGGTTAGTTCACAAAATACATAAAGTACTCGGTGAAGTTTTCTATGTTTGTTAGAGGAGGTAGACCACAAATTTGGCTCTTGACTTTTCAGCCATCAAGAAAAAGAGGGAAACATGATTCTCAGCACTTAAAATATATCATTATAAACCAACCAGCGGCTCAGGAGAAATACAAGTATTCTTGGTACTGAGATCAGAAAGATACATTTTCCTTTATTCCATATAGTGCTGATAATAGCAACCAGGTTTTTAAATTTTTAAAATAAGTATCTTACAATGTTGTCAGGCAGGATGCTAAGTGCTTTGAATGCATTATCTCGTTCAATTCCCACAACAATTCCATAGCATGAGTATTATTAGTATCACTTATATAAAATAAGGAAATCAAAATAAGAGATGTTAAGCAAGTCATTGAAGTAAGTGCAATTAGCAAGTACCTGATTTTGGATTCTAATACAATTCTTCTAACTCCAAAGCTGTACTTCTATCACAAGGCTATTTAGGAGTTACGTCTTGATTCAATTCCCAAGTATCACTGAATATCCAACAAAATCCCTCACTATCCAATGTAATATAACTCCACCACTTTCTCCCTGTCATGTAACTTTGCTTTCTTCATTGCATGACCTGTTCATTTGTTTACTGGTTTTAATTATCTTTCTCCCAGTCAGCCTGGCACTGCTATGAACTGCAGTGATCCTGTTCCCTCCTTCACTGTTGAATCCCTAGTGTTATTTTTGGCCCAGCTCATCAGAGGCACTCCAGGCTCAATGCCTCTACTTATTTGTTCCTTACAGACGTTACTGATTCTTCAGCATCCATGACTTACATATACTAGTTACTTACCAGAAACATGTTTCTTCCTTTAACTTGGCTATTCTTCATAATTTATCTTTGTGTGGACTTGATTTTATTAATTTGATTTTGTAATTTAAAAAAGTATAGTTAAGATATGAATGGCACCTGATGGTCCCACATGAAGAATTTTTTATTCATTTGTACATAAATAGTGATTGCTGTTCTTTTAGCTTGCATCTAAAGAATTTGCCTAGTAGTGCATTCAATATAGATTTTACCATTTGCTGCCTAGTATTTCCTATTTAAAAACAGACCAATTTCAAAAAAGAGAGAAATCAACTTAATGTTTTAAAGTGTATGCACATACAACACACACACATACACACACACACACACACACACACACACACAAACAAGGTATTTGGTTAAACACCTCAATTCTAGCTTTTTGCACATGTAGGAAAAATAATCAAATTCTTAAACAATGCAGCTTTATGTGGTTGGCAGTGGGAGCATGAGATAATCTGGGGGTTCATGTGCACAGATACACAAGCACATATAAAACCCTAAGATAGTCAGAACAATCGATTAGATGACTCTAACGCTTGCAATTCAGGAAACTCAGGAGAAATGAGACAGCTAGCCCTGACTGTCCTGATGTATCTTCTGTGTTCTCTAAGTCCTGCAGACTCTGGAATATTTTTTAGCTAGATATTGTTTTCAGAGAGGAGGGTTAATACTTCTCACAAACATCTATCTTTCTACAACCTTAGAAACCCTCTGTGAACATCTGGCCTATCCTTCAAAAGTGGGTTTATTTATTTCTTTGTTTATTTATTTGTCTTAGAATTTATCTTTTGCTAACTGTATTGCATCTGTTAAAAGACCAACTCATGAAAATGAAATAAATATCTTTCAAAGGCCATATTGAAAGATATTTAATGTTGATCATGGTCATGTCCTCTTTTTTTTTTTTTTCTGTCTCAAACTCAAATCATCCAAATATGGCAGATAAGAAAAGAAACAACTTGGGATATAAAGACTGGCTGAATTCAACTTTAATTCTTTAAAAAACAAAATTTGGAAAATGTAATTTGGGGAAATGCTTCCAGTACAAGATTCTGAGCAAATGTCCTTCATGAATAGACAATGATCAGTGGCTAAGCTGACAGCATATATTTGGGATTTCTGAAGTCATTCAGACCCAACGGAGATCCAACAGTGAGAAGAGGCAAATATATTTGAAGTCATTCATATTAAGAACATAAGAAAAGATTATTTTCTTTTGAATCAGCCAGAGAATGGTGGAAATAAACATTTCCTATTTTGTTCTCTCTCCTCAAGTGTTGGGTGATTGTTGTGACACTATTGTGACATGGCTTTTGTGTTATGCTCCTTGATTTAGTGTTTAATTTTGTACTGATAACTTTACTACCACTCTCCTTTAACCTGGATCTATGGCTTTTATTCTGTCACTTTATGGTTGGGCCACTTAATTTCTGACATCAACATCTTTCTCTCCAAACTCTGAGAATTCAATTGAAATCTGATTCTTCTCAAGAGAAAGGGAAGCGATCTGTGAATCGAGAAGATTTTTCATTCAGTTTCTACACTGGCATTGCCTTGGAGGTATTTATTTTAGGACTTGTGCCTCCACCTATTATGACTGATTTCCAAATTCTCTAGACGCCATCACTAGTTATGATAAAGAGGTAGAGTGATGGTCAGAATCCATTTTCTCAATCCCTGCCATGACCGCTACCCATCCTCCAGATTCCCAGAAGGTCTGGGGCGTCAAGAATACTGTAAGTAAAACACCACTGCACTCTGGAGAAAAGAGAGCAATAAGAAGTAAGAGAGTCAAGAAAGCTCTTCCAGCAAGATCCTAGAAAGAGTTTGCCTCTGTTTACATCTAATTGTAATACGTTTATTTTTCCAGAGTGATTTAGGCAGAAGATGATTGACTAATACCCATTCTTCTAATTTGCTAAAATCTTCATATTACTGGCCTTCCTTGATGGGCATTTTATAATGTTCAGACTTCCTTTCAATATTACCTGCTGTCTAAACTCACCCAAGAGGCTTTCTATCCTCTAGTGATCATGAGTTCCAGATCCTGGCCCAAGCTGCTCCTAGTTACAGCCTCAGTGATGTTATAAAGTTTCTTTGACTGGTACTTTGCAGATAAAATAGCAAGAACATTCTTCATTATGTGGTCAACATTTATTGAGTACTCACCATGTACTCTGCACTATGTTAAGGGTATTAGATTCATTTTATCCTTTAATTTCCACACTTGTGTGAGGTGGGTACTTTAATTCCCCCTGTTTTACAGAAAGTAAAACATAGTCAGAATAAGTGTCAACGTCACATAGAATGTAGGGGAGACACAGCAATCATGTGAGCCTGCACGTACTATACTATAGTCATTTTTAGCCACTTCCAATGTTTTCCCCAGGTATCATTGTCCTGGTAAGCTGATTGATTTCCTTGGTGTGGACAATATATTAACAATAACAATGCATCTACACAGCTAGAGCTCAGGCCATGGCACATGGTGTCAATTTCTCTGTGTTCTTTCCAGTTCTCTCCTTCAATCTGCAGATTTTCTCCTCCTCATTTGGTTCAAGTATCTAAGAATTGTCATGTTTCAAAGACTGTATTAAGTATAATGGAAAGTCTAGTATTTTCCCTTAGAAAGTCACAGACAGATCTCGAATTTTGTACCCCTTCAAGAAACAAATGAAAGGGTTAGGAAGCAGAACTTGATTGGCATAATAACCTAATATTTGAGATTCTTTCAGTGGTTAAGATTGCTGGAAGAATTTATGCGGTGAAGTGCCCACATTTCCATTGTTCCTTCTCTGGGCTGATTCTCTCTCCTCTTCCTCCACAGTGATAGTCTACATGCCATCCTCTTTCTTCCTCCAAGCCTCTATTCTCTCATCCACTCACATAGCATTACCTGTAACATCTAGGTCTGTGGGTACTTCCCAGATCTAGAGCTTTGGTCCTGACCTGTCTGAGCTTTAGGCTCACATTCTAAGTGCTGACTGGCACTGTAGGTTTCCTAACTTCACCCAGGGAGAGAAACTTCCACTAGATTTTTAGCTCCTATATTTCCCTGAAACAAGATTAAAGAACAAATTGTTCCTACCTGAGTCACAGGAATCACGTGGAGAGAACTAAAGCATTTTTCTTCATGGTGCCAACTCCATCACACAAAGGCAGCACCAGATTCTCAGAAAGTCCAGTATAATTATTCATTAGCAGTTAGACTTGATGATAAAATATTGTGTAGTAACAAAATAGTATGCCTGACTTATAGGTATTTATGATTAGAGAGAAACAGAGAAAGGAAGAATGAAGGAGAGATAAAGGGACAAAGTCACTCACAGAGGGAACACAACACTAGTTCTTAACTGGAAAGCCAAAATGCCATTTTGGAAAAAGAACTGCCAGCTCTCAGTAAATACTTGCTCAAAAATAGAAAATACTCTTTGTTTATCTGCAGCTTCTATTTTTGTGACATTATCATGGAGATTTTGTATTAAGAAGGATTTTCCAGGTTTCAGCATAAAAAGGAACAGCACTTTCCATCTTCTTCAAAGAAAAAAAAATCCTGAAATAGAACATTTTATATTTTCTGAACAGGACACTCTCTTTTCTTTCCCCTTTTGGTACTGCTTACTTCTTTGGTTGCTTCCCTTGCAGAAGATTGAATATCTATGGAATATACACAGTTTACTCAAGGGGAAAAAATTAGGTCCTGTAGTGTATTATATAGAGGGAGCAGAGTTCATAAAGAAATTATCTTTCCCTGAGATAAACTCATCAAATTCTCTTAATAATAGTATTTAGATAGTTGCTATAAAAAGAATATTGTATTTGATATAGCCAACATTTATTTTTCTCTCTAAATTTTAGCTTCCTGAAATCAAGGAATCTGTTGAGAAAATAAGTCAATACATAAAACTAAAATCTACTATATAATGGAATTTTTAGAAGTTGTTAAAAATGATGTTGTATAAAGATAGTCAATGACTTGGAAAAGTGTCTATAATATAAAATAAGTTTAAAAATAACAAAACTTCAGTACACAGATTCCAAACTTGTTTAAAAATTGTGTATGCTCACACATAGAAGAATTTATATATAAGTATATACATATATATATTCTTATATATGTAACATTAGTTATCTCATTTTGGTTATCTAATAGTTAAGGATTATTTTTATTTCCTCTCTTTCCTTCTCTATATTTTCCAATTTATCTAAAACTTTACAAGGATTCGTGACTTTTGGAATCAGAATAAAAACCTTACTAAATTAGTCTCTGTTCTCAAGTAAATTCAATATACCTAGAAAGCAGGGCTTATCTTTAGTATGATGATCAATGAAACCAGCTCTCTTAAGACTTCAATCATCCTAATATTGAGTCTATATGATCCAAAACAAGCAGATGTACTGAGTGGCCCATTGTGGACACAGCACATTGACATTGCCAAAGCTTGGCCTCTAGCATTTCCAGAATGTATTCCAGAGCCTCCTTACTGCTTTAATAGCTAGAAATGGAGAAAAGCAACAGATGGTGACAGTTATGACTGTCAGGATGCCAAGCTCAAGAATGGAATTTCTACTTACAGATTATTTTGCAAGGAAATAGTATTATCTGGGAAAATCTAAGCACTAAGCTTTCCCAAATGCAAAAGTTTGGGACAAAAATGAAGGTGGTTATGTAAGATCTTATAATTTAATAGGAAGCATTTCAATTAGGTTAAGAAAAGAGAACAAGTTTAACCAAAATTCTGAAGTAAATTAGAGAATTTCTGTTTCTAGATATTTTTAAAACTAAAATTTAACTTGACTCTGTAGTTCATTTTTTATAATCTTTGGAATGATTGTTGTGAATACTTTTAGTCAAGTCCAATAATTTTGAATACTGAGAATAAATTAAGCAATCATCAAATATTCATTGACTATTTTGTATCCACTACTAAAAGGTTATAGTTAGATAGGAAAATTTATTTTTTCATGAAATTTCGACTCCACGTAGGCATAGAAAGTGTAAAATAAGCCCATATTTTGATAGGTGATTAAGCACTAAATTTCCTTGCTAGAATGTGCCATTTATTTAGTTAGAGGCTTTTTAATTGTGTTCCCTTGAGCATTCATTCATTCATTCATTCATTCAATTCGATACATGGTTATTGAATCTCTGATATAGGTGAGGTATTATAATAGACACTTGGGATACAGCAGGGACCAAATAGAAAAATCCTAGACTTTTGGAACCTAGATTATGGTTAAGGACAAACAGATATAAAAAATAGTAGCAAGAAGGTCAAAGTGCTATGAGGAAAAATAAAGCAGAAAGGTAGGCATAAATGTCTTTGGAAACTTTTCTTTTAAATAAAATGTCACTCTGGCTAAGGTGTAAGACAGCTCCTTCCTTCTTTCAGTGATTCATTATGTTCCCAATGTTTATTTTTTGTTTTCACATTTCTACTTGAGAAATTTATTCCTGAAAATTATCCAAAATCTTTGTTCTAAAAAAAGTAATAAAATGAAGAAAGAGGTAAAAAAAATCATTGTAGGTTAAGAGAAACAACAAAGAAATGCAATTTTAAAAATCACTCATAATCTCTATGTCCAGAAGCATTTTGCTATTTGACATTTATCTGTTCATATAAAAATGTTTATTTAACCTCCAATATGTACAAAAGATAAGATTTGTAGAAAGTGCATTCTAGGCAAGAGAATATCAAAAACAAATTTCCTGATCCAGAGATGGATTTGCAACTGGAGGCAGAGAGAAGGCCAGAACAGTTCTCCTGGAATCAAGAAGGGGCAGAGTGGTAGGGATGAGCTCAGAGACATAGAATGGATAGATGGTGACCAATGCTTCCCAGACTTCTCAAACCCTGGGAATCCTCCAGGATACTTTCTGAATATCCAGATTCCTAGAATCCATCCCCAAATTATGGAATCTCCTAGACAAGGGTTCTTGGAAGCTTTGATTCCAGGTGATACAGGATATAGGCCATGGTACCATGGCAAGATGCTTGAATTGTATTTTTATGACAATAGGAAAGTAGTTGTATATGTGTGTGTGTGTTGTGTTGTGTGTATGTGTGTGATGATCTGATTTAAGTTTTCTGTGGTTATTCTGAAAAAAACTGGAACAAGTTTGTACACAATAACTAGTTAGAAGGAAAGGTAAAAGCTAAAATGAAGAAATGAAGATAGTCATTTTGTTATTGTCATAGACTTGCTTGTAACAAATAATACTTCATTCTTAAAACAGTGCTAAGGGAAATGCAAATATATTGTGCTTAGCACAAAAAAGTGTTACTGGTTAATAGAATGTTTTTTGTGTGTGTGTCAAATAGCTATCTAATTGTGCCAATATCATGTGATTAATAATCTTCTCCACTCTCTTGTGATGCCTCCCTGTCATTCTTTTATTTCTTATAAGGACTCACTAAGTTGCTTAGCGCCTCACTTTTGCTGAGGCTGGCTTTGAACTTATGATCCTCTTGTCTCAGCTTCCCAAGCCACTGGAATTATAGGCCTGCACCACTGTGCCTGGCTCTCTGAGGTTTTTTTAATACTCCTTCATGGAACTTGAGACCAAGTGCCCTGGGACTGACTTGAAAGACATCTCAATCATACTTCACAATATAATAGACTTGTGTCTTTCATCAACGTAGTATTTTGACCACTGACTCTAACACAGGCTAATTCAACAATTTCCAAAAACCTGCATTTGAAAAACATACTTTCTACACTAAAATATAGTCTTTCTCATTGGCAAAAAGTCTGGGTTTTAAGACATAACCCAGGCACCCATGCCAGAGTGAATTTACAGTCTGTTTGAGTGTTAAAGAGATTAGAGTATGACCTTTGTCATCCATTTTGCACAGGAACATTTCCTGAAATAGTGTTAAGTCCTTATATCCTCATTGTCTCTTGAAGGGTCTATTGTATCTGAAGGAAAACAGAAGTCCATGTCCCCTGCTTTTGCACACACTGAACTGCCCTCCAGTGTCTACTCTACTTCTGCTGGTTAATAGGATCTCATTTTTCATACGAGTAATCTCCCCTCCTATGCATGACTTGGAAGTTTTTAGAGTGAACTCTGTGGTTTAGGTTTGAAGTAATTAGTCCTATTTTATCACCTGACCACAAATTCTTAAGGGACAAAGTGTGTACTTAAATTGCTCTGGTCACAGGGAAGCCCAGGATATTATTGACAGCTGTGTGATGCTCCTTCCAAAATTCATGTTGTGACAAAGAGAAAAGAGCCATTCTGAGAATGAATTCATCCAGAGAAAGCAGAGTTGGAAGGTTAATCCTGTTCCCATTACTTGAGCCCTTGCTAGAACCATATCTAAATTTACATGTCATACAAAAGTGTTGGTACTGTAGCCATTAAATTCTCTCTAGTTTATGTTGGTATTTTCGTCACTTGCAACAAAGTCTTAATAACTAAAGCACTTTCCTAGAAAGGGCTATGAATTCCAGTGCTAAGTGCATAAATTCAGCTCATTTCTTAGGACACTCACTATGCAAATATAAAACTATAATTAAACCAATATGTCTAGTGAAAAAATGTCCAGCAATTATTTATCTATATCACACAATAGAATAGATGCTACAAAATTTATTTTCCTGTGGCAAGACAATGAGAAGCCTTGACTTTCAAAGCCTTTCCGATCATACCTACAGATGACGTTTTTATAAGACGAATCCTATAAACTGGTCATAACAGAATCAAGCTGAGAGGAGGCTCAAAATGAGTCTAGGGTATATTTGAAATCCTTTCATCCAGAGCTTTTGTTTTGAAAAGTTTTCTAAGTCAAATATTTAGTAAAAGTATTTGCAAGAATAGTTTGTGTTTAAAAAAAACAACACACAATAGAATACCTGTCTGGGAGCTGGTTTGGGTCAGTGAGCAGAACAAAAAGCCACAGGATTCTAGGTCTCACAGACAGGCTCGGCTTCTGGAAACTCCCCTTGCTTCTTTTGTGCTTAGAGAATAGCCATGTATCCTCTCCTCCCTTTCTGTTCTCTTCCCTGCCCAGTGGCCTTTCTTTTCCCTTTCCTTTCCTCCTCTCCTCTTCATTTTCTTCCTTCTCCTCTGCCTTCTTCATCTTCTTTTTATTTCCTTTATTTTCCATCCTTTGAATCCATCCTGTGTAGTAAGCCATAATCTCCCTACCTCTGTCCCTGTTCACTGATCCTAAACATCTCCCATTATATTCCCAAACCTGATTAGCACCCAATTTTCTCAGATTTTGGTCAGGCTAGAACATTTTTCACTCAATAACCTATGCTGAAATGGAAAGGCCTCTAGTTGCCTCCAACCATTTTCATGCGTACCCTTCCTCCTTCCTGGTGTGTGGCTTTGGGGCCTGACAATGCCCTAAGCATCTACTGATAAGAGCTATAAAATTACCAGCATGCATTTGGCCAAAGCCACTTCTCCCCTCTGACCTCAATATTGACCTTCAGGCCGTTCATTTTCCCTCTAAATTAGTCGTCACACAGAGAATAGGAAAGGTAGCAGAACATGACAGTCACTAGTATGGCAATATGTAAATCAATGGATGTGTAATTGATGTGATTCTGCAATCTGTATATGGGCTAAAAATGGGAGTTCATAACCCACTTGAAGCAAAGTGTGAAAGATGATATATCAAGAACTATGTAATGTTTTGAACAACCAACAATAAAAAAATAAAAAAATAAAAAAAATAAAAAAATAAAGAAATCCTAATCACAGCTTCTTAATTGAGTTTCTGGAACATCACTAGCATTCTTTGGGGGTAAACATTCTCATTTGTGTTGTCCTTTTCATGGAACAAAAAAAATACTACAGATATTCCTGATTACAAAAGAAAGACGAAAAAGGAAAAAACAATCATTTGTGGCCAAATCTCTTGTGAAATGCTTTGTGGCAGCAATTAGGAATCCAGAAAGGAGAAGGGACACATGTCCTTGTTAAATTTATCATTCTAAGAACCCATTGCCAGTGATATCAGAAACAAGAGGGAGGGAAAGAAATATTAGAAGGAAGAAAATGTGATCTCTTTTTCTGAGCTGGGAAGTCTTAGAAATTATTACACAGCACATTTGGAGGTTGGGGATAGTTTTTTACTCTGTCTAGGCAAAAACCAGTAATTTCCCCATTCAAAAAGCTGATATTCATTAACATGGTTCATTTTGGCATAAATTAAGCCACAAAAGAATTTTTTAGTACCACTGCAATATTCCCCCAAGTGATAAGGTTCGCATTCGTATGTGTATGTTTTAAATACATGTATACCCTCTACATACAAACACACATCAATTATTCCGTTGAAGTCAGAAAGCTGCCTCAGAATATATCCCTTGCATCTTCCACATTCCATTCCTAAATTGCTTTTCTAGACAGAATGGCCCTTCAAACCAGCTGATATTTAATTGCATGTCATCGTATTGCTTTCTCGGGGAGCTGAACATTATTGATTTATTTAAAAAATAACTCCACCTCTGGTTTTCCTAGTAAAGCACCATATGCCTAAGTAATGTAAGTGGATTACAGGAAATAGCACTGGCAATTATTTTTGCAAGCTACCAAAGCCACAGCATGGTTAGAAGTTAGATCAAGAGACATTAGGTGAGACTAATGCATCCAAATCACCTATTGCATCTGTGTAATCATCACTCAAAAGAAAAAGTACAGCTTCTTCATGAATCTCCAAACCACAAATAGGCTAAAAGTGAAATGACCTGCCAGAATTCTTCATTGGTGCCTTTTATTGTCCATAATATTAAATTAATGAGACAGTACATGATATTACAAGATAGAACAAACCTTTGAACTGTAATTCGCAGTGACTTTAAGAGTTGATGACTATGGGTATCTGATGGTCACTAGAGGAAATATCTCCCATGGGCCCTATCATTAACACTGGCATATCCAGGTACAGAGACATCATTAACATCATTTATCTTCACTGAATAGACAGTGACTTTCACCTTCAGAACATCTGCTACTCATGAAATATAAAATACATGTTCAAGTTTTCAGGAGGCCAAACAACCCATGTGTTTTGTCTTAACAAAGATTTCATCTCATGTTTCAATTTATGATTGTTTGTATTATTTTTAATGATTGACATTTCCCACAGACATTTCTCAAGCAAAACCTAGGCTCTTTGGCACTTGTCTTTATTTTCAGATACCCCAAGGGAAAACTGTATCAAATAAATATTCAATATTTCTTAGTGGCAAACATAAGAGAATGGATCTTTGATACTAAGTGTATTATATTATCTGTAGTAGATAGAAAATAAAGAAAAAAGGAGCATGTTAAATTGAATTACATTTGGTACATAGAAAGGGTGCCAAAATGCAAGCAGAGTTTCTTGACCTTATCTTTACCTCAAAAGTCAACTCATTATTATATTTTTAGACAGAAATGCAACAATTATTTAGAAGATCTTCTGTAACTATTTTATTTTTATAATACATATGGGGTACAATGTGATTTTTTTTGGAGGGGTACTGGGTGTTGAACTCAGGGACACTCAACTACTGAGCCATATAACACCAGCCCTATTTTGTATTTTATTTAGAGACAGGGTCTCACTGAGTTGCCTAGTGCCTTGTTTTGTGCTGAGGCTGGTTTTGAACTCGACCCTCCTGCCTCAGCCACCCCAGCTGCTGGGATTACAGGTATGTGTCACTGTACCCGGCACAATGTGATATTTCAATTCATGTATATATTGCATAATGATCAGCTGCTATGTAGTTTTTATATGAACATTCCTGTTGTGATTTTAAACTTGAGAGAGATTATTGTCCATACAGGTGTCAACCATAGCATGTATTTAAACTGTTAGACCTCTACAAATTGGGAATTTCTGACCTGGGCTATGGAAATACATAAGAAATGAGATCTTTGCATCACCTAATATAGGCTATGTTTGCACAGTGATATTAAGAATATTATCTATCATTTATTCCTAAATCAGAAAACTGTCCTCCTTTTATAACACATTCTTCCTTTCATTCAGTTATTATGAGTTGAGTCAAAAGACTTAAAGAATCTTCAATAAGTACTATTTATTACATGGACTGAGACTAATGCCTGTCATTTCAGAACATATTTTACAGAAGCAAGAGGTTCAATATAGGATGTGATCTGCTGTAACTGTAAAGCCTCTTTAAAGTAATTTTTAATCCAAATATGTATTAGGCTCCTACTGTGCACCATTCATTGTGCTAAGAGCCGAGGATACAGACAAGTTTTCTCTAATTTCATGGGAGGAAGAAAACAGACAACAATCAAGTAACAAAAAGGGAGTTTCAGAGAGTGAGAAGTGCTATGGTCAATAACCATTGAGATCCAATGGTAAGTATTTACAATAATAATTTTTTTCTTCCAGTATCCACCACAAGGGAAAGCAACAACATCAACATCAACATCAGTTAAGCCTGATGCCGCTGGGATTGGAAGACTTGGATACTCACCACCACAATTACATTTGCTGCTGGAATTGGCAGATTTTCCACTTCAAGATCTTGACCAGCCACGGCCAACAGATTGAGAGATGGGTCATACGCAGGTCTAGGAAAGGCTGAATTAACAATGTGGTGGCGTTTACCTATCTGAGTCTCAGAAGAGGAAGGATAGCTATGTTTATATATCTTTTGTGGAGTTATATCCAGGCTCTTCTCAATATCTTGTGAACGGTGATAAATGAATACCGGCTTCCCACTCTTCTTCTGATGAATTGCCCAAAAGTGATCATTGTTTCCTGAAAAACACCCTAAAGGATGAAAGAAGTGAAAAGAAAATTAAAAATCCTATTCAGTAAGATAGGTAGAATTATTCAATAAAGAAAATTATCTTTTCTTGAGCGGCTTGAAGACTTGTAAAGGTCAATTAGTTCCCCATTCTGCCTTCACAGCTTCATCATCACCCCAAAATAGAGCACCCTTGGTGCTATGGTGACATCTCAGACAATTTAGGTGGACAGAAGTGGGTGTAGTTTGAAAGAGTTCTATTTATCAGATATTCTAATACCCCTTTTTAGCAAGGCATTTCCTTTTTTGAAAACCTAATCCTGCAGTTCTAATACTCTGTTGGGCTCTATTCCTGGATATCCCATCAGCTCCTCAAATGATAAATGTTTATTTAAGCTTTCCCTCCTTCAATTATTAACATTTTATGCAATCTTTATTTCATACTTACTCTATTTTTCTAGTGTTATAGTTCTGGTGTTGTACTTATGTATAGTTATTAATGCTCGTATAATATTTTAAGTTCACCAAGTTCAGAAATCTAAATATACTCATGGTAGCAACTTCTAGTAATCGGATACCATCCATTGTTCACATTCTTTTTTTAAGAAAATGTTTTTTTTTTGTAGCTGTAGAGGAACAGCATGCCTTTGTTTTATTTGTTTATTTTCATGTGGTGCTAAGGATCAAAACCATTGCCTCATGCATGCTAGGCAAATGATCTGCCACTAGGCTACAGCCCCCTATTGTTCACCTTCTTATTTAGGACTATGTCAATTCAGCTAAAGAATACAATTATCAGCCTTCTTTGCAACTGAGTTTTGCTATTTGATCAAGATGTGACCTTTGGGGCGTGATTAAATATGATATGAAGAGAGATGTGATGTGGCCCTGCTTTCTACCTTTTCCCTTTTGTGCTTAGGCTTAAATGCATATGGTATAGGAGGAGTATGAAATAGATGTGTTCAAGATGGAAGAACCATAAGACAAAGGATCCTGGACTCTGATGAAAGTGGAGCTATCACACTAACCCCCAGATTTTATGTGGAAAAAGACAATTTTCTACATTGCTTCAGTTGCTGTTATTTTAAACTATCTTCTAGTTACAACAATTTAACTGTACACTAACCAATTCATTCATCTTTATTTCTTCTGCTAGATAAATATCTATTGATTCAAACAAATGTTTATTCTGTTAGTCATTAATCGTGGGAAGAAAAAAATAATACATATGAATGAAAAAGAATATCATTAGATCAAATGACAATTAGGAAACACAAGGTCTTCTGTGTCACATAATAAGCAGAGTGAACAGATCACAATGTAGTAAAGCCACATATATAGTACCTAGCAAATTTAGGTATTCCAGATTTTCCCTTGGCATGCCCAGGGCAACAAGGACTTCTGCAAATACTGTCCTTAGAAAATTACTTATCTCTTTTTACAAGATTTATTTCTGAATCCTTGTCATCTTATCTTCCCAAATCTCTCAGGGATCTGTAAGCCTTTTTTTTTGCAAACTCAACTATTAGCAAACCCAGTTTCAACAGCACTATCATTGTAGACATGGTTCTTACACTGTTGAACATTACACCTTCCTCTTTGCTACAAAAGCCTATTTCTGGGGTGAGAAACCCAAGTTTATCCAAGCATAAAATATGCCTTCCCCACAAGAAGGAATAAATTTTAAATGAAGAGTCTTAGAAAAGTTAAAGTAGTTAAAAATAGCATGTCCATTCTATTTCTCAACTCCAAGGCAACCACTTTGTTGTAGCTCTCCACAACAATAATGGACTCTATTTCTCAGAGAGGAGAGAGGAAATTGCCCACCTTTCAGAACTGTAGAAACTCATCTAGGACACTACAATATCATTTAGCAAATTACTTTCAGTTAAGACCTAAATGAAAGTTCATGTGCATTCTACATTTTAGCACCATTCTCTATTAATAAGATAATGATAAGAATAACAACACTGAGGTATCCTGTTCTGAATTTTATAAATTCATAAATATTTATAAAGTGTTCTTCATGACAGTTTCATTTTCAAATCATTTTTTATTTCATTCAAAAAAGCCAAATTTACAGTTATTTCAAGGCTGTCACTTTCTAACCATTATCTTTGATAAATTGTGGTAGCTTGGTGGCTTGGTTTAAAAATGTTATAGTATATTTGGCATGCTCAGAAGGGAAGACATGATGATTATTTCCCATTAGTGTATCAGAATCTACATGAAGTGTGATCGAGATTAGGATGATTTAAAGGCTATCGGTACCAGAAGATGATTCTCACACTTACTTTTCTATCATAGAGAAAAGCACTTGTGCTAAGAAAATAGCCTATTTTATCTCCCTAAGTAAAAATTGAGGCATATTGGTGAGACAGAATGTCTAAAAATGCTAAAAATATATGCTGGTCACATAAGACCTGATGGCGGGCAAAAGTTGTAAAAACTGGCAATTCCTCTACTCTGGATTCACCAAAAATATTAAATAAAAAAGAAAGAATCAACTGAGATGATGAGAAAGAGCAGATTTCTGAGATATGGAGAAATAAATGAGGAACTGAGTAAATGGCATAATTATCTTCAATCTTTCTTTTTATGTATCAATCACAGCAGCCTTTTCAGAGACACTTTATTTAAATAGAATAGGTGAGTTCATGAAACACAGGTACCTTGTGCTAAAATTGGCCTGCAAGGAAAGAGAAAAATTCTAATTTGAAGTGCAGATTAAACATAATTAAGATTTCTCAGGCTTAGCCAGTCACAGTGGCTCATGCCTGTGATCCCAGTGTCTCAGCAGGCTGAGGCAGGAGAATCATGAGTTCAAAGCCAGCCTCAGTAATCAATGAGGCTCTGCCTCAAGATAAATAATATAAAAGGCCTAGAGATGTGACGCGTAGTCAAGCACCACTGGGTTCAATCCTTGGTACCAAAAAAAAAAAAAAAATTCCCCCAGACTTATCTAGTTGTCTGTATGAAGGGGCTCAGTTAGTCCAGCTTGTCCTTAACTAATGAGTACCAATTGGAAGTATAATGTTAGGTATTTTACCACAGTCATTAGGTATGACAAAAAAGTTGAAAGTGTTGTCTTTAGAACTCCTTTCACCATAAACACCTGAGATATGAAGATATAGTTTCCTAGACCCTAACTTAGAATTACTATAACATAATATAATACATGTAGCCTAAGAAACTGAATTATAATAGAATTATTCTCATACTCTAACTCTGAAGTTTGTGGATCACTGAGCTAGTGTCTGGAATAGGTTTGTCTTTTCTATCCTCAAATGCTATCTCTGTCACCTCCTTCAACATTATAAATATGCTGAAGTAAACATTTTAGAAATGTTAAAAATAAGATACCTATTAAATAGCATCACGGAGATGTTGATCTAGAAGTTAGATAAATAAGTTTGTAGTGTATGATGACATAAAAAGAGAATGAGGAAAAAGAATGAAAGGAATGAAGAGGGACTGAAATAGGGAGGGAGAGGAATAGGGAAAGAGGGAGAAAGAAAGAGAAAGAGAAGGAGAGACAAAGACTTGTGAGTTATCAACTGCAGAGAAAATTTAAAGCCAAGGGGCTGTTGAAAGAGAAAAGGACATAGGACAGAGTACTGCAGAATTTCAATAGAGTCAGGGATGGGATGAAAAGGAGCCTGTAAAAATAACTGAGTAAGAAATGGTAGTAGAAAAGAGGAAAATCAGAAAAGGTTGGTTTATGGAAGCTTAAAAAAGAAAAGTTTTAGAATTTAGGTATTATAGAGTCTTAGAAAAACCAAACAATCACTTTCATAGCAACGTCTCTAGAAACTAGAATAAAAATGGAACTTCTGTGTGTTTCTGTGGAAGACAAGTTCCATTAAAGACACATTCATAAACTGAAAATAATTAAAAGCACTTTAAGAGACTATTGCTATGAGAGACAGTCAGAAGATGGAAGAAGATTTTTTCACTCAAGAAAGAATACAAAGAGTAAAAACAAGAGGACTTTAAAAGAAATTGATTTCAAATGTCCAGAGAGATAAACGATGAAAATAAGAATGAGGAACCTAAGGAAAATAAAATAGGTATGTTTTAATCCAAGTGGAAATTATAGAAATGAAAATATACTTTTCATTCATATTTCTTGGGGAATCTCAAAGTACAACTTAAACAGTAGACCAGATACCACTGAACGGTGAATTTGTAAATTAGAATGTTTTAGGTACTCATTTAGAAAGGAGTGTTTAGAAATTAAAAGATGAAAATATAAAAAGAAGGCAAGGGATTGTGGTAGATTGATTTATAGGATGGCACTCTGTGATCCACAATTACTGATATTCACACTATTTTAATCCCTTCCTTTTAAGAATGGGCTTGATCTTGCAACCAACAGATATGGCCAAGGTGATGGAATAATATTTCTGTGATTAAGTTTAAAAATATATAATTTTTGTGCTGTTAGAAGACTGTCTTGCTAATGCAAGCTGCCATGTTGAAGGGGTTCATATGAAGGAGGAGGCCTCTGGCCAAAAGCCAGTGAGGAACTAAGGCCTCAGTTCAACAACTCTTTTGTAACTAGATCTGCCAATGATCACATAAATAAACTCAGTGGCAAATCTTTTCCATGGTGTCTTCCTCTCGATTGTCCTGGCCAAGACCTTAACTTAAGTTTTGTGGGACATTTTGAAGCAGAAGACCTAATAGAGCCATGCTCAGATATATAACTCACAGAAACATAGATAATAAATTTGTGATCTGTATTTCTGGGTAGTTTGTCATGCAGCAACAAAAGAGTGAGGCAAAGATTGAGAGATATTGAGGATAATATGAGAAGTTCCAAAATACCTTTAATAACACTTAAAAGATAAAACATTAGAGAAATGAGACATTTTATAAGATATAATGAGGATTATGACAAGATAAAACTTATATTTCTGAAAGATTACCATGATTATCCAAGAAAACAGTTTGGAAGGAAACAATAAAGGTATCAACTTGGGTGATAGCATAAGAGTCAAGACCAGATAGTAATAGAGGTATGGAGAAGAGATGAGTTCCAGAATTATTAAGAAATGGAATTGATCCTCCCTCCACCAAAACACAAAACAAAATCAATTAAGTGATTGAGTTTATGTTGTGGGAAAGATCTGGCAGTGGAGATTTAAGAGTAACTCTAAGCTGGCACAGTGGCACATGTCTGTAATCCCAGTGGCTCAGGAACCTGAGACAGAAGGATCACAAGTTCAATACGAAGAGCAAAAACAAGAGGGCTTTAAAATAACTTGATTTTCAATGTCCAGAAAGATAAAGGAAGAAAATAAGAATGAGGAACCTAAGGAAAATAAAATAGATATGTTTAATCCAAGTGCCTCAGCAACTTAGCGAGGCACTAAGCAACTCAGTAAGACCTGGTCTCTAAATAAAATACAAAATAGGGCTGGGGATGTGGCTCAGTGGTTGAGTGCCCCTGAGTTCAATTCCTGGTACCCCCCACCACCAAAAAAAGAAAAAAGAGGAGAGAGAGTACCTCTATTTCTATTGGGCAAAGAAATATATGAAGGTACCTTTCATTTAGGTATAGAACTGTGAGTTTGTGATGCTTACACTATAGAGAAGCAGAAATGTCTGAAGAACAATTATAATTATGTGTAACTCAGGAGAAAGCTCTGGACTAAAAATACATACTTCGAAACCATAAGCATATAGATGGAAAAATGAATGTGTGATTGCCTAGGGAGACTTGATGAGTGAGAAGAACCGAGAGTATAATTGAGATCCAGAGAAGCCCATATTTAAGGAACAATCATAGGAAGAGGATGAAGAACCAGAGATTGTGGAAGTACTGAAGGCATGGGAAGAATATAATAAGGAGTCTAATCAGCAGCATCCAGTGTTACAGAGAGTCTGAGAGCTCAAGCAAAATAACCATGAACATTGACCTAAAATTCATGAATGGATAATTGAACCTTAGTGAGACTTGGCAACCTGTTTCAAAATAATAATAATAATAATAATAATAAGCTGGGGAGGTGGCTCAGTGGTAGGCATCCCTGGGTTCAATCCCTAGTACCAAAAATAAAGAGTCATGGAAGAGTCCATATTTAATGGAGCAAACACACTTGGCCTGCTTACAATGAACAGAACTAAAAAAAAACTTGGACAAAAATGCATAAAACAGCCATTTGAGGAGAAAGGAAAGGAAAATAGTACCAAGGGGGAACTAGAGGTTGAGGAGGGACAGAATACAAAGTTTCACAGCACCATCAGGAAATTTTCCATCTACATGTCCCCATCTACCTCTGGTATTCTCTAGAAAACTCATAGTAGACACCAGGGTACAGACAAAGAAAACTTCAGAAGAAATGTTCTATCTCTAGAAAAAATATTTCCCCCCCCCCAAAAAAAAGGGTATTCATGATACTAAGAGATTACATCAATCTTTCCCATCTTCCAGCTCTTTTCTCCATTTTCCATGCTCCACCTCAATTAAGAGGCTCCTCACAGAGTCATTCCTTGCTGAAAGATGAAAGGGCAGAGAGCATGGAGGTGGGGCGCAAACTTACTTACAAACATACTCTTGAGATAGCCAAACCACTCCTGAGATAATGGCATCAATCCATCCAGGAGGGTAAAAGCCTTCATGACATCTTAAAGGCCCTGTCTCTCAACACTGTTCATTGGGGTTTAAGTTTCCAACACAAGAATCTTGGGGGACACATTCAAACCATAGTAGAGGCTAATATCCAGAATATATAAGGAGCTTACACAACTCAATAGCAAGAAAACAACCTGATTAAAACACGGGCAAAACACCTAAACAGACATTTTTGTAAAGAAGGCATATAGGTACATGAGAACCCACTCCACATCACTAATCATTGGAGGAATGCAAATTAAACCTATAATATCACTTTACACCTAAAAGCCACAAGAGAAAGGAGTCAGATTACATATAGGGGAAAACCAATTAGGATAATGACAGATTTTCAACACAGACCCTGAAAGCTAGAAGATCCTGAAACAACATATATCAAGCTCTGAAAGATAATAGATGCCAACCAAGAATCTTGTATCCAGTAAAATTAAGCTTTAGATTTGAAGATGAAATAAAAACCGTCCACAATAAACAAAAGTTAAAAGAATTTATAGCTAGAAAACTGGCACTACAAAACATCCTTGGAAAACTATTTAATGAAGAGGAAATGAAAAACAATAATGAAAATCAGCAGAGGGGGGTAGTACACTAAAACAACAACAACAACAGCAACAAAAACAAAAAACTAATCAAAGAGGAAAACCAAGTCAAGTTAAATAACAAAAATAAACAAATATGGCTGGAAATACAAACCATGTCTCAATAGTAACACTAAATGTTAATGGCTTAAATTTACCAATCAAAAGACATAGGCTAGCAGATTGGATTAAAAAATATGCTGTCAACAATATGCTGGCTCCAGGAGATTCATAGGAATTGATAGGAAAAGACATACATAGGCTGAAGGTGAAAGGTTGGGAAAAATCATACCACTTACATGGACTGTGGAAGCAAGCAGGAGTTTCCATATTCATATCAAATAAAGTAGGCTTTAAGCCAAAGTTAATCAGAAGGGATAAAGATGGACATACTGCTCAAAGGAACCATACAAGATATAACAATCATAAATATATATGCCCCAAACAATGGCGCAGCTCTATTCATCAAAAAAACTCTTCTCAAGTTCTGGAATGTCTGTTATAAAAAAGTTGATAGATAGCAAGTGTTGGTGAGGGTGTTAAAAGGGGGAATACTTGTGCATTGTTGGTGAGAATGTAATTATTATAGCCATAAGGTGAAACAGGATGGAGTTTCCTCAGAAAAACAAAATATAGAACAATCATGTGATTCAGCAAACCCATGTCTGAGAATATATCCAAAGTATTTGAAATCAGTATGTTGAAGAGATATCTTCAGTTTCAGATAGATAGGACTATTTGAAAGTTTCAGATATATAGGACTGAGTTTTGAGATCTATTGCATATCAGGGTGTTATTGTTAATAATAATGTGTATTTCAGAATAACTCAGAGAGTACATTTCAAATCAACAGAAAAAATGATAAGTAAGGAGATGGATATGTAAATTAGTTTTATTTAATCATCCACATTGTACTGATTTATCAAAACATAACATTGCACATCGTAAATGTATGTAATTATGGTCTGTCAATTAAATGTATATAGTTTGTCAAATAAATGTATATAATTATGATTTGTTCCATCTAAAAATTAAAAAATAAATCCAGAGAAATTATTACCATTTGATGTTTTTATAAATATGGAAAAGCAATAGTGAAATTATAGTTTTTTCAAAAATATATTTAAACAAAAATCTATATTGAAAATATTTGATGTATATATACAACAAAACCAACATTCACCTAAAATTCACATATACAATCATAACTCAAAAGAGATCATAGATCCAGAAGTATAATGAACAACCTAAAAGAAAATACAGACAATTCTATTATTTAAGATTAGGCAAAGAGTTCTTAGATCTGACACCAAGTTCACAATATACATAAGAAAATAATTGATAAATTAGGCAGCATTAAAGTAACAAGTTAAAAAATTACTCTGGGAATGACACTGTTAAGAAAGTAAAAAGTCTGGCTTTAAGGTGGGAGAAAAATAATTGCAAATTATATATCCCACAAAGGACTGGTAACCAGGATATATATATATAACTCAAAGTCAGCAAACAAACCAGTTTAAAAACGTGCTAATGACTTCTAGACAGATACTTCTAGAGAATACATGGATGGCAAAAAAGCAAATGAAAATATGTCCAACCTTAGTAGTGGTTGGGGAAATATATTAAAGCCATGACATGGATTTCATTTTAGTTAACTCAAATGAAAAGTACTAACAATACTCAGTACTGGAAATGATCTGGAACAAATGAGGTCTGAAACCTTACTGATGGGAATGCAAAATAGCAAAGGTACTCTAGAAAATAGTTTGATGATTTCTTAAGTTAAACACATTTTTACCATATGACCCAGCAAACCCATTTCTGCATACTGACCCTATAGAAATAAAACTTTCACTCACATAAAAATCTGCAAAAAAATTTTATAGCAATTCTATTCATAATTTCTCCCAAATGGGAATAATCCAAATTCCCTTCTAGGGGTTAATGGGTAAATAAACTATAATACATTTATCCTATGGAATAATATCCCTTATCCAAGAGACTTGGATGAATCTGAAAAGCATTAGGCTGATTGAAAGGAGACAGTTTCCAAAACTAACTGTATTTTCCATTTATATATCATTCTCAAAAAGATTTTTTAAAAACTAGTGATAAAAGGCCAATGGTTATTAGAGTTTAGGGTCTGGGGAAGGAGAGAGAGAGCATAAAGAAATTTTGGGGAGTGCTGGAACTATTGTGTATCTTTACTGGGTGGTGGTTGCAAGAGTCTATATGTGTGTTAAAATTCCTGGAACTATCCACCAAAAAAGTCCATAGTTATATTAAGTTTTGTAAGCTGCCTTTTTTGCTCAAAACTATATCAAAATAATCTTTTCTCCTCACTCAATATAAGTCTTTATCACTGAGAAAATCATTGATGAAATTATAGACAATAGCTTCAGTATGTGGGGAGGGAGAAAAGCTAGATTTAATTGGATTGAGGAATGAGAGATAAAGTTAAAAAAAACAAGTGGACAAATTTTAAGTTTGGATGTAATAAGAGAGTAACAATATTGTCAGGAATAAGGGGTTTGGGGACTTGCCTTTGTTTTTGTTTTGTTTCAAGATAGGAGAAATTTTAGGACACTTAATCTCTAAGGTAAAGGAGCTAGTCCAGGAGGGGTTATTAAAGATATAGAAACAGGTGGAATAAGCAGTAGTTTAAGCTTTCTGGAAGACAGGAGGAGATATACTCCAAAGCAGAGAGATGAGTTTTGGATTGGAATAAGATATTTCTTTCATTGTAAAGTGTGTCAGGGATAGAGGAAAGTAGGGATGTTAATAAATTTGGTGGTGGAAGTTACCTTCCGATGGTTTCTAGTTTGTAGAAAAGGGGATGAAATTATCTTACAAGAAAGGGGGGAAAGAAGAGATTTCAGAAGGATAGAGAGGAATTGAAAGGGTTCTTGGAAAGCATCAGGAAGTGAATTTAAGATGTGTGGTAGGACTTTATCTGACTGAGTGTTCAGTAACAGTTTTCCCAATCTGTGAAGGACAGGAGTGTATCTCACAGATTGAGAGTAAATGGCTCCTCAAAGATAACTCATCTGCATTTAAACTAAGAGTACTTTTTAATCATAGGAGCAACATTTACATGAGAATAACCAGTGAATTTTTATGGTCATAAAATTACACAACTGAAACTTTATTCTGGATATGACTCTAATAACCTCTCTGAAGAGATATTTAAGAAAGAAAAAAAGACATGTATAAAATTACACTGTTAAGTACATTATGATTCATTATTTCAAATTCAATGGTGGTTATTTCTAGAAGCACAAGTTAGAAATGGCCTTATATACACCCTCTCAGCATAAGTCCTTGCACTGCAGGCTTTAAATCAATGTCACTAACTATAAAAGGAACAAAAGCATCAATCAGTGGTGTCTAAAGATTTTTGGAAAAGTGAGCATTCAAAAGAAGTCAATTTTGTTGTTTGATAATCTTTTTTAAAACATTGCTAACACTCTCTTTTCCAGAAAGGAGAGAGAAATGGAAAATATTGGAGGCTTCCCTTGAGAATTTCTGCATAAGAAATTGCTCCAGTTTTATCTGTAAATATCTTTCAGGAAGATTAAAAACAATGAGTACCAATGAAAGCTTTATGTGGGGAAAAATGCTTATACTTATTGATAGTATTTAGAAAGGACAAAACTCTTCTTTTTAATAAGAGAAAAAAAATTAAGTGTTAAGGAATATAGATTCAAATTTAATACTCTCAATTCCCTTCTTCCCATCTGTGTGAACTTGTGCAGGTCTACTTATTCAAATGAATCTGAGTTTTCTCATCAGAAAATTAGTGTAAAATAAAAGCCTCAATCCAATTCTGCAGATTTTGCATGGTCTTGATTATTTTATGGAGATACATTTTTCCATAAATACAATAAAAAGGGCCTTTGAGAATCCCAGAAGCAGGGATTTCAGGGGTGATATCTTTTGATGTAAAAAGGCTACTATTAAAACTATTTTCTACTTGTTTCTTAATTATATTGGTAATGGTAACCCAAGAGGTCACCAAAATATTAATCTCCAGTTAAAAATACACACAATAATAACACTGAAGCCTCTTGAAACCCTATAGTCTTCCCATAATATGGCAAGTCAAGGCTTATTAGGAAAACCTCCCAAAGCATAACATTTGCTTACTCCTAATAACCTTAGTGGAAATTACACCAATACTTTGAAAGACTACATTACGGCTATGTATATTTATAAAATCAGCTTAACAGAATTCAGTTTGTATGTCTTAGTTATATTTTAACAGCATATGTATATCTATAATCGTATGTGCACACATTTGTTTTATATCTTGACATCAAATAAACAAAATAATGAAAATATTCATCCTTAAGCCAGCTATTTTGTCATAAAGATTAAACAATAAAGCAGGATGTCTATAAGATGATAAGATTGCATTTATCAAAATTGTAAGCTCCCAAAGGCCCCCAAAGAGACTTGAATATACTCATAATTGAAAGAATACATCTTTCCAGGCCTGGTTTTCTTGAGATCCAGTCTACAGGCTCTGATCACTGTGCTGTGAAAACATAAGCTCACCAGGAAGTGCTGTGGCATCCTTTTCTTCCCTTCCCCTCCTGCTTGGCTGGTGTGCTCCCCCACCCAACTCCCACTCTCTCTTTCCTTTTTTTCCTCTTCTTTATGGGTACTGGGGGTTGAACCCAGGGCCTTGTTCATGCTAGACAAGTGATCTACCACTGAGCTACATCCCCAGCCCTGTGATATTCATTAATACAAAATGCTCTACATATTTGACCAGTGATATGTCCAATATATCTACAGTAAAAAATAAAGAAGTCAGCAGCAAAATAATTAGTCTATGTTCATAGAGCCATTTCTATTATCCTGTATTTTTTTTTTTTTTTTTGGAGAGGATCTGAAACCTATAAGAATAAGAAATTGTTTTAATTAAGGTACCTTGTAAAGTTTTTTTGTTTTGTTTTGTTTGCATGTTCTTTGATACAATAAACACTCCTTCATATTTCCTCAAAAATTCCATTGGAAGAAGCAGTTTCTACTCCCTCTCCCAGCCCAGGGCAAACACTCTGGATGGCCCTTACTTCCTGTTATCTCATCCAATGAAAGTTGATCTGTACAAATTCTATTTGGGAATCATGGAATTGACAGGCACTTCAGGGACAATCCATTGTGTGTTATGTGCTAAAATGGCAGTGGAAGGGTTTTATGTTCCCTGATTTTTGCCCAGTTTTAACAAAGTTATTTTTCATTTGATAAATATCTATTACAGAGTGGGACATAATGCAATTAGAGCAGCACCCTTTGGGACAATGTGACTAGACATAAGTCATAAAGAAGGAATGGCCTCAGAGTCTGATGGCAGAAGTGGGATGTATGTCAGCACAGAGAGAAGTAGTCAGAAGCCCACCCACACCCCTCTATTTTGGAAGAACTAAATCCAAGGGTGCTTGGAGGACAGGAATGAAGACACCTGTGTGCTAAATTCTATATAGCTGCTAAAAGAGGGCCTTCATCAAGAATAAAGATATGCCCTCTGGAGAAATGCAGAAGTATAGAAAGCTCATATGGCCAGAAAGCTGAAATATTGAAACTTAATGGGAATCATAGAAATTGTCCTGAGTAATGAAGTAGTATACTTGGAAAGTCTAATTTTTATATACTATTCATTATGTAAATAGATAAAATATAATTAGTTGTAAATAGTTATAGGGATTGAAAACTCTCTCCATTGTTCTCCAGATTTCTTGGAAAGTTGGCTCCAATTTCATGACCAAGTATCTGTTTTAAGAGTAATTCTCATAGCAAAATAAGAATTACATTAAACACAACAAACTAGACACTAGAATATATAAAAAATTAAAATATTGTCTTAACAATGATTCTACAGAGAATCAATGCCTATACATTAGGACGGAGTGAGGAAGGGAGTTCACAGTGACCTCTTGAGGTCCCACTCCTGCTGTCTTTTTTTTGTGAGATTGGAGGGGCACTTGGTAGACTTTTCAGGCCAACACTTCTTTTCTACCCTGCCCTGGTTTCTTCATCCACTATTTAAAATTAATGACACTAGACTAAGGCACTGCTATCTAATGATTCTTTTGAAAACTGGAAGTTTAATGGGGAATGGGCAAATAATTAATAGCTATTTTTATGTGGAGTTGATCAGTGTAGTTGAGAAGAGATCTCTCCCACAATGGGAAGCAGAAGTTATATGCTTAATAGGGAATGAAGAGGAAAGAGTTGGATTCAGAGGCAGAATCTGAGAACACAGCTATGGAGGGAAAACTTTAAGACATTATGAGCAGGAAGGAATATTGCCAGCATTGAGAGCTGATGCTGTAGGGTGAGGGATGGGGGACCAGAGTACCTTTGTTTCAGGCACAGGGTAGACCTGAGCATTGGCTATATACCCACTAGCGATTCACAGCAGACTCAGGAATGTCAGATTCCCAGGTTTCATGTACGGGAACTCTCTGACTTCATGAAGTGCAAATCCTTCCCTGTCATATATATACCCAAGATACATGGACAATATCTTTAGACTGTAATATGCCGACCAGGATAGCACACAGTTATCAAGGCATACGTAGGCATGGAGGATCACTTTCCAGATCCTCAGCTTTCTCATACATTTTTCTCTAGAATGAATCTGCTTAATGATGAACCTATAATGTTGGTTCTTCTCCTTAAGTAAAGTGTCACTTTATGAAATAAAGGAATACCTCTCACTCAATCTGAACTGTCTCTTCCTGTCAGGGCATAAGAACCCCTCAAAGCCCCCAATCAAAGGGACAAAGCAAAGTGGGAAGGTAAGCAAAGTCTCTTTCAATCAGGCTCCCTCCATGCAAATCTGTGGTAGGATTTCCATTTTTAGAAATACGCATTTCTCTAAGAGTGAAGCTCAGCATCAGAAGTGGGGTGTACCCCGTTCTGTTGGATGTTGAAACTTCAGATGGTCTGTGGAATGGGTGGCAGGAGTGATGCTGCTGCTTGTCCTCATATCCTGTCATAGCACTGGGACTGACAGATACTTTGCCAGAAGTGCCATCCCCATTGCAGTGCTTCTGGTGGAGAAAGGATGGTTTTCTTTGCCATACTTCAGGTGTTTTTTATCCAATGGTTTTCTTTTTTGTTTTGTTTTTAGATATACACGACAGTAGGGTGAATTTTGACATATTATACATACATGGAGTGCAACCAATTCCAATTAGGAGTCTATTTTTTCTCTGTTTCCTTCATTCCCCCTTGTCTAATGCAAATGAACTTCTATTCTACACTTCCCTACCCTCCCTTTTTGTGGGTTAGCATGAACATATCAGAGAGAACATTTGGCCTTTTTTGGGACTGGCTTATTTCACTTAGCATGATATTCTCCAGTTCCATTCATTTACGAGCAAATGCCATAATTTCATTCTTCTTTATGACTGAGTTATATTCCATTGTGTGTATATATACATATAGCACTTTTTTAAAATTTGTGCAAGAGTTGTGCAACCACTCCTATAATCAATTTTAGAGCATTTTCATTTTCATCTCTCAAAAAAGAAATTTCATAACCACTAGCAGTCAGTCTCCATTTCCTCTCCCCCACTCCCTACAACCAAGCCCCAGGCAATAATTTATATACTTTATGTCTCTGTATACTTGTCCATTCTGGACTTTAAAAAAAACCCTTCTATATACTGTAATTATATATCCTTTCACCAGCATCTCCTCCCTTCCCCTTCCCTGTGATTCCCCCAGCCTCTAGTAACCACCAGTCTACTATCTGCTTCTGTGAGATCTTTTTTTTTTTTTTTTTGATTACACATATAAATGAGATCAAGCAGTTTGTACACTTAAGTTTTGAAAGGAGCATTTAGTCCCTTCAACACAAGCTTGTTAATTATGAGCATTTTAAAATTTATAAGACAAAACTTCTATTAATATTTTTTTACATGGAAGCAAACCAATTTGATTTTCATGGGAGGAATCTTCACAAAAGAAGGCTTTAGAATGATTTTTAAAATAGCCCAATATTCAAGTGTACTTTTGTGTATGTGGTTCTTTGCACCTTCTCATTTTTTTCTTTCCTTTTATTTCTCATTATTTTCTTTTTCACATTTGAGAGCTGAAATATGGGACCAATGGAAGTTTTCACATGCATTAGCAAGAGAAGTCTTATAACTACCAGTTATTGAATATATTCAGTGTTCCAGGATTCATGCTGTGGGACCTTACGCATTAGCTTTTTTAAATCCTCATACCACCTGGTGAGGTAGTTACTATAGTGTTAAAACTATTTTACAGAGAAAAAAAAAAAAGGAGGCACAAAGAATTTAAATAGAAAATGGCAGATGATAGAATTCAAACCCAGGTAGTCAGATTTTAGAGCCTAAGTGTTTTTTTATTGTGCTACATGTGTTAAGGTCTATTTTTGCAGTTTTGGAAGCATGATCATGTCATTTCAAAACATACTTTCTATCCTAAAGGGTGAGATGATTCCTTATAAGAAAATCTGGGATATCATAGGGATTTAGGAAATATTCCTTTGTTTTCCCCTTCCTTTCTTATAAAGAAATGTATTTGTCTCTTTCCTATGAAATCTAATGTTTACCTTGAGGGGAGATCCTGTTCTTACATTTATATATATATATATATATATATATATATATATATATATATATATATTCAATATATGCTCAAATTTAGAAGTTGTGAACAGCATTATAAAAATTTATAATTAAAGCACTCTTAATCTTAGGCATTTCCAATCAGAGGAAAGACAACTCTCAAAAGTAACTAGAGGACATCTGATGAGAAACCCTGATGCTTTGAAAATAAAGAGGTACCCAAGGATTTCAAGAGCCATGCCTAAGGAGACCAGGCTCATGACCAACCATGAGTAGCACGGTAGTGTGCTTTTTAACTATCATGGAATGTACAGAGGCACTGAAATCGTTGCCTGTGTCCTTGGACTTGTATAGAGAAGTAAAAGACTACAGTAATGTTTCCACAATTGAATTCTGAGTTTTCTGGTGGACTTCAGGTCTCCAAGTGAGCCAGACTGGATCTGTAGATAATCCAGACACATGAGATAAAATCAGCAGAGAGAAGAGATCTGGAAGATCAGGTGTGGCTAAGTAGCCTAGGTGCTAGGTAAGCATTTGAGTCTGTCTTTGGCCATCCCATATATGTGTTCTTCCCATCTCTAATCTTTCCTACTATTCCTTTACAATCAAACAGACATTCCAGTGTCTGTAGAAACATTGGCAGCCTTCCACTTAGACCTGGAGCCCAGTGGTCTAGAAATTCCATGGGCTATGAATGATAAACAGGAGAGTGTCTGTTGGTCAGTAGAGAAAAAAGATTGCCAGAGCATCAGACAACAGAGGGGAGGCCCGTACAGCTATTAGCAAAAGCCCTGGCCACCTGCCTGAACTTCTCACCCTTTGTGGATCCCCCTAGAGGGACCAGTTAGGGAGATGGTGTCTAGCACAAATATGGGCTTACATAATAAATAAGGAAATTCAGTAGGAACTAGATATTTCTGATTTGTGGTATTAATATACCACAAATATGTACATGCTACATATTGCAGTTCATCATCAGGAAACCCCAAGAGAAATGTGTAATCAGAATTCATTTAAATAGGGGCTTGCTGAAAACAAAATGTTGGGCCCATGGTTAGATGGAACTTTAGGTAAGGCATTGAGAGAAATATCTGGGGGATAGGTAGATGTTTTAGAGCTTCACAAGCCACCACAAACCTGCACATGCAGCCAGGCGCAGGCCTACAGCAGATGAAAACTATGCAGATAAGGCCCAATTAAGAACAGCTGGAATCCAGTATCTATCATATGTGCAGCTCAAACACAAAAAGAATGAGAAAGTACTCCAAGATACCAGTTAACCATTTATCCTCCAACATCTCCTCCACATTATCTAACATTTATGTGGTATTTATTAGGACAGGGAAAGTTTACATTCATTATCCCATTTACCTCTTAACTACTAAAGTATTCAGCTGAAGGTTATCTAAAAAAATGGTATTTGCCACTTAATTCAATGCTCTTTTTACTTCTCTGTTTAAACTATTTCATTTTCTTCCAGGGACAACTGGATAAAAAGGAAGGAAGGACTTATTTTGAATCAAGAAGGCAAAATAAGTTGCTAAAAATTGAAAACCATGCCTTTATATTATTGGATCAGTGATCTTTCAATCTGACTCAACACAATATTAGATTTGGCATTCTCCATACTGAGCATCTTTCCCAAGTAGGTAAAAGTCACCTACCTGGTGGTGAGAGCTGATTCTGCACGTAAGCATATTAATTAATTTTCTCTATAGTCTTCATCAAGAATTGGATCATTACTATGGTGAAATAGCCATAAAGTCTTGTTGTTTAGGTCAGTGAATCATTATGAGTGGCTTTTACTCTGTGCTCATTAAATACTCTGTCCCAAAGAACCAGTAGTTTTGGGCTGCTTAGGCCATTCTTCTAATTTAAATCAGAAAATGCTTTAAATCTGAACTAGGAGAGAAAAATCATGTTCCCACTGAACTTGGTATTTGCTTCAGTGCAACTAAACATATTGATCTAAGCTGTTGCTTAATGCAAACAATTAGTTTTGCTTTGTTGTTGGTTCATGCAGCTGCATTTTAAATGGATATCATCATCTTAATACATTGAAATCAAATGAGATTTGTTATGAAGAAAAATCTAGTTAGTTATTATGAGTAAAAATGTTTACAATATAAATCTGCTAATTGTCTTTTTTTTTTGCAAAAATCATTGCAATTATAGACACTTATAGTCACATTATATAGTATATAAGCATTAGGAAATTTGATCTTAAAATAATAATTTACCACTAAATCTTTCTTTTTTACAACTATTAAAATCCTTTATGTTGGGAAACATAAATGGCACTCTAAGTGTATCAGTGTTTCTGAGTGCTTTGAAGATCTTTCAAAATCTCCTTCTAAAGGGAAAACTGGCTTTCTCTGTCTTTTGAATTTGACTTCAAAAATCAGCTTTTTAAAGATTTAATAATAAACTTACCATGAAATATAACAGCAATGTTATAGTTAATATGATGACAATGGATGAGTTTTTGATCTGTGATCTCATTTTCTCGGAAGAAATGGCATCTTATAATTCATAAAGCAATCTCTACTCTTCAGGTATAATTATATTCCCCACAAGAAAAATATGGGGGATCCAGAAACTTTATGGTTCTAGAAATACAGTTTACAGATAAAATGAGAGAAAGAGAAAGTGTACAATCATCCAAATACTCAGACACTTTTTGTGATCATTTGAGTTTTGTTTGAGGGAGCAAAAGACAGTTGGATTATTTTGGGTCTTGATTTATTGAAGCCAGTGGCTCACTCCTTCCTGATTTTGAAGATGAAATGGCTCATACACATCAAGATAGATGATAATCAATCAGTAATCAGGATTAGTCCTAGTTTATTGCTTAATGTGCAACTTTTATGCTATGTTGCTTATTAATGCCTTGATCTCTTTAAAACAAACAAACAAACAATTAACCAAATTCCCATTGTAAAATGGTTCTAGAAAGTCATAGAAGAACATCTATTCATCTAGGATGAGTTCAACACACAATTACACCACAAATAGCACCATGCTTATGGAACACAATCTTATAATGTATGTTCAAATGAAAGCTTTCCTGTCCCATTTCCATTGCTTTGTAATGAATAAATGTAAATTGGATTGAGGGTACAGTAGTAAAGTCAATGTTTCTCTTTATACTCACGGAGATGAGATGTAATCCATAATTTAATTTATTCATAGTTTATTTTTCCAAATATATCATGAATGTATTTATTTATTCATGAACAGTTATTGATGGCAAACTAGCTAACAAGGACAGTACTAATGAATAGGAGTACAGACATAAAGTTACAATTCTGTTATTGTTCTCAAAAAAAACAAAACCATAAATGTACAGGTTAAGTACATTGATAGTAGATTATATCTGGCTTAAAAGAAAACTATTGGAAAGTTTCTTAAATGAGATGGGTAGCTTAGAAGGATTCTCAAAGTAGGGAAGGTCTGATTAAGATTTGAAGCTGGTCTAAGAGTTATATAGCAAAAGAAGCAGAGTGTGGTATTTAAGATAAATGAAACAGTACTAAAAAGGATACGAGACATAGCAAATAAAAATTATTTAGTATTAGGGCGGGGATTGTAGCTCATGATAAAGTGCTTGCCTAGCACGTGTGAGACACTAGGTTCAATCCTCAGTACCATGTACAAATAAATAAGTGAAATACAGGTATTGTATCCATCTGTAACTAAAAAATTTTTTTTAAATTGGTATTAAACAATGGTAGTGTGTAATGGAGGACATGAGGAGAGGAATAAGAATGGAATTAGAAAGGCCTGATTAGGAAAGACTTTGTCACACTAATGTGTTTGGAATTTGTTTTAAGGAAAAGAAAAAGGGTATAGCTGTATTAAAAAATTTATGAAGAGAGAATATGATTGGCTATATTTTTAGAGTTTTACCTCAGGAATTATTATGAAAGATGGGTTTGACAGGAGGTTATTATAAGATACTATAGGAGAAATAAGTACCTGTCCTAAGGCAGCGACATGGATGTAGAGAGTGGAGAAGGCTTGATGAGAAATAAGACCTTGGTGACCTTTTGGATGAAAGTAACAGTGGAAGGGTTTAGGGTGAGTTATTAGTTTCAGGCTTCGGTGATTATGAGGGTATTCTGGTGTTATTCACAACAACAGGGAAGATAAAATTAAGAGCATCTGTGGTGTAAATGTTCTGAGTATGAACAGTTGGATATAAGATTCTTTTGGAATATCCAGTGATTCCTAGATAACTAAATATGTGACTGAAGTTCAGGAGAGAGATCTTAGAAGGAAGTATGGGTTTTGGAATCTTTGATATGTAGATCTGATTATAATTATCCAGGGAGATTATATATATAGGAAACAACAACAAAAGTAATCTCTAGAAAATGCCAACCTTTAAATAATATTCAGAGAAACGCCTAAAATTACAAACCGAGAAATAGATGAAGCGATAATAGGGAAGCAAAGAAGTAAGTAGTAGCTATCCAAAGGAATCAAGTGAATTTTCAAAATTTGTAAAGAGATCAAATTAGATAAATGCTGTAAATATTCATTACTGTTGAAATACTCGTTTTCAACATCAGGATGATAGAATAAGGACTGGACTTGATAGAGAGGTAGAAAAGAAACAAAGAGGAGAGGAGAAATATGGATAATGTACCCCATAATTCTTACCAGGTGCTAGGCAGGGGGTGATATCCAATATAACAAATAGACTCAAAGATACTAGAAAGATGTGATCTCTAATATACATTTTCCTATGCTTCTCAAGTGCCAAAGAAGCAGACAGGTTTGTCCCAGTGACTTTAACTTTCCGTTTGCAAATTAGCTGTATGAATCCTTTCACAGCACGTAGCTACTATGACAGATCCTATGACATCTGATGATCAGTTTGAAGTGCTCTGTCATTGAGTTGATCAGTAGTTTTGATCTCATGAAAGTCTGTCCTTGTTGTCCTTCAGTTAACAATGGTAGCAATCTACCAGAGATGTTATGTCCTCTGGGCAAGTGAGACTCCTATGGAGTACCATGAGTTTTGGACAAATGAATTCTATTCAAGTCCATTCTGGAAGTGGCTGAGTTGACTAAGAGCATTTTGCATGGTTGCCAAGAAGAAATTAAATGCAAAATGGAGAGACCAGAAATAGCACTGTATTGTCTATTTTTTTCAACATATTCATTTAGTCTTCAATAGGTTTATGCCGGGCACTGCCCCAAGTACTAGGCAAAGCAAGATCTCTAATAGATACAGCAAAAAGTAAAATAGACAAAAATTTGTGCCCTCAAACTTATATTTTCATGCAGAAAGAGAAAAACACAATAATAAAAACAGATAAGTAAAACATATTGTAAGGTAAGTGGCGAAAGACCTCTGGGAAAAAGTTAAGCAGGGAAGGAGAACCACAGTTCCTTTTGTGCATGTGTGTGGCAGGGGAGATGGAATATGAAATAGAAGAACAACTGAGGGCCCCACTAAAAAGAGAACATTTGAATAAAGACCTAAAATTGTTAAGGAAAAGCCATGAAGATAACTAAAGATTGTGTTTCAGTCAAAAAAAGAAAGAAAGAAAGTAAAACATATGAGATGGGTGAGTGCCTAGTACCTTCTAGGAATAGAAAACAAAAGGCCAATATGGTTGGAGAGAAATAAACCAGGAAAGTCATGTGAGATGACTATCCAAAAGGCAATGGCCATATAGAATCTAGCATATCTTTGGCCATTGTAAGTACTGTTGGAAGTGACTTTTGTACAGAAAAACTGATTATGGAGTTCTAAGAGACATCTTAAGATGAACTCTATTTTAAAGTCCATTCTGGAATTGGCTAAGTAGACTAGGAGTGTTTTGCAGAGACTAGTTGAACTGAATCCAACTAGCTACATTCCAATCTTTCTTTTGAGTGTGGTGCTTCAGTTCCTGGATTCTCTTAGCCCCACCATAGAATCTCTCCTTCCCGAGGCTACAGAAAGTCACTGAACATTTCTCTTAGATGAAGAGACAGCTCCAAGAGACACACTCAGGTCGACTTTGTTCCATTCAGATAAGACGACAGTAACGGAATTGGGAAATGTGAAATAATCTTTCCCATGCTTAAGGAAAAAGTAATGGTTAAAATCAATTTCTTGATTTTTCTTACCAAAACATTCATTAAGAAAAAGTAAGTTTTCACAAGAGAAATTTTAAGATATCCCAAGAAATTCACTCCTTTGCAACTAAAACACTACCCTATCAGTCATATTCTCTCCTCAAAAAAAAAAATAAATAAATAAATAAATAAATAAGAGAAGAAACACTGAAGAACATAAGCTATCTGTGGATTTTCATTGAAATTATTTCTCTACCATCCCTGTTATTGAGGTAACTTAGTTGCCTTCTTGCATATTCCTGATGTGGTCTTTTTAACTGGAGTTTATATATCACAGTGGTTCTCAGAAGCAGTAAAGGATAAGGAAAGTCAAGTAAAAAGGATGTGACCCCTATCAACTCAATGGTGGCATCACCTATTAGAATTAGTGCATTATTTTATACAGTATACACTGGGTTTTCTTTCTGACTATGCAGTCAACTGGTACTTTACTATTCTGGATCTTAGCTTTCTTACCTGTAAAACAAGTAAATGGACATTAACCATAACTTGCTTGTTAAGGAGATCCATGAAAATACAGAGGCCAGATTCTCTAGGGAGCTCCACTCTCAGCAATTCTTTAAGGTTATCTTCACAGCAATGTCAATTACACAACATTGTAACCCAGTCCTTTATATTCCCATAGATATTGCAACCAGATCACAGTACTTCTTCCTACTGAGTCAGCATCAAGATCAGAATTCTTTTACTTCCTCCTTCACAGTGTCACACCTACTGTAACTAAATAATTAGAACTCAAGTTAAAAAGAATTTGTTGCCTTATCATTTGGGGCATGGCTCTATCAGAGGAAATAGTCCCTAATAGAGCTTAAAAAGAACACTTACATCCTGCCAGCCATTTCCCGCCCCCCCCCCCCATTCCTAAAGCATTCTAAAATGTCATCAGTTCTGCCAGAGTAAAATAATTGCTAGTAACCTGGGCATAACCAGAATGAATCAATTAGATTTTTAGTCAAAAGGCCTGAATGTATGGAATTCATTTCCATTCTTTATGAAGTTCACCCCATCCTGAGATAACAGCCTCTGTCAAGGAAATAGACATTCAACAAGTAGAAAGTCAGTGACTCTTTAATCTTTGTAGTCTTACCCACTAATTTTCTTATTACCTAAATCTACGGGGGGTTAGATCAACAAATCTGTGGGTTTTTTTTTTTTTTTTTTTTTGAGTTCTGATGAAACGTCCTGACAATAATATTAGATAACTGTGATGAATTTTAATCTGATGACAGCTTGTGACCCACAAATTACTGTTTAAAATTAAAATGCATCCAAAATGAAACTGGCAAGTAACTGCAATATTAAACTTGCAATCTGCTGTGCTAAAACACCTACCTAAAGCACAATAATAAATATGAATACAATTAATTTCTATACAGCATATTGAAACTGATATCTTTAAAAAAACAGCCCTTAATTACATTGCCTTATTAAATTCAAATTGGTCAAATAATCTTATTCTTTTAATCTTTCTTTTTCCAAATTAAGAAATCAAAATAGAGATTGGTTGACTTGGCTTTGGTAAAACACCCTTTGGCAGGGCTCCAAGTATAATCTAGGGCTACAGATTTCTAGGTTTCTCTTTTGATGAACAAAAGTTCTCTATTTTCTCACTCCAAATATTCATGTACAATAAATTGGAAATGTTTTCTACATGCGTAATCTTGTTTCTTAACTTATAAGCTATAATTACTTCAGGTATATTAAATGTAATTTTTAAAATTTGTTTATATGTTAGTTTCAAAAATAACTGCACTGATATTTTTGATCAGCTAATTAATTACTAAACTTGATAAAAATTGAGACTCTTGTATTAGTGTTATTGTTAAGTAATTGTTTTCATCCCATATTTCAACATTAAAGAATATATATGATAATGATAGACTTCATTACAGTTGTTTGCAAATAATTTAATAATTAAGTCATAGTTTTTTCTGATTTTCAAAAGATAAAAAACTTCACAATATAACATTGCAATTATAACAATTAACATGCATACTTAATTATAGCTTTAATGCTCCTATACATTACTTGTTCAAAAGATTCACAATACATTAAAATAGCTAGAATAAAAAAGTACTGTATTTTGCTCCCATTACTGTATACATAGAAAAAAATCCACTATTTTTAAGAGCTATCAAAAAGATTATAGTTTCACAGCCATTATATTTGGAACACAGTATACACTCAGTAAATGTTAGCTGGAGAAAAGACTGAATATGTGTGATTGGATGTGAAACATACTCAGGGAAAATGACTAGTCTTTGGTTGCTACAGGACTATGGCATGGACAACTGCTGTCGCAGTAGGGTTCCTAAAATCTCTCTGCCATATTTTATTTTGGCTCATGTGTATGTGTAAAAAATCATAAAGAATTCAGTCCAACTAGTCTCTGCACTACACAGAGGTGGTATATATTCAGAAAACAAGGCATGCAGTGACATTGAATATAAAATTTCCATACTTCCTAAAGCTTGCTTCCATACTTGATATTGGTTATGATGTCTCATCTATTTATATTGGGGAGCAGTCTCGCTGTCACTATTGGCTAGACCTCATCAACCTGTCCCAGGGACAGTACCTTCCCTTGGGGTAGTCAGCTTTGAAACTGTGGTTGGGTTTTTATTGCCTGCCAGCGGACGCTGACCATGGTGCTGAAAGAGAAGAGAGGCTCCTATTTGAAACCTTTCCTTCCTCTTATTGGTTTAGAAAATTCGAGTGACAAGTGCAGGGGCCAAAGGAGCCTGGAGCAGCATCATTAATGTGAACCATGTATTTCGATCTTTGGGGCGGAGATGTGGTCCATCAGGTTACAGCCAGTGCATCCCTGTGAGCGCTTGCTAAACCAAGAGACCTTATGCATGTAGCCTCTGCAGTAGAAAAGGTTACATCCAGTAGGATGCCTGGTCTCCCTCCCGAAAAATTGGCAGTCAAGCGCATAGCCTAGAAGCAGAAGCAGGGAGTCTAGATGGAGAGAGGAAAGGGAAGCAAATCTGTATTCATATTTTAAAATGTTCACTATTATTCCTATAAGGTAAAGAGACATTATGAGCCGATTTTGGCTTGAGTTTTCAGCTTCAGTCTGCCAACAGGTGTATTTCCTCGCCCCTTGCCTGTCAGAAACTGTCCTGCTTTGCCTTTCTAAGGCTGTCTTTGCAAGGCAAGCTTTTCCTAGAGTCCTTAAGCATGTGCAGTTTCCATTTCATCCACAGCTCCAGCTCTACACCCGGAAACCCCTTACCTGCAGCGTGAAGATTAAGAAGCAGGCACAGCGCAGGGAAGCCAACTGCTCTCCGCATAGTGTTTGCATTGAGAGGTGGAGGAGAAACTCCGCCACGACCCCACTACGGGCAAAGTGCTATTATAAAGAGCCACCGCCAAGGGTCCTATGGTCTCCAGGATTTCTTCTCAGGGTCCTGGTCTGAGGTTTGCAGAGCGGTCTGTGGCGCCGGCAGAAACAAGCACCAGCTTCACCTCCCAAAGAGATGGGGAGAGGAAGAAGAGTAGGAGGTGGCAGCTGAGGGGGACCAGAGCGGGCCGGGGGCGAGTCGCTCAGAGGCGCCGAACGTTTGGCCTGCTGGAAGCCCCGCAGCCGCGGCGGTGACAGTCGTGTGGACTCCCGCGCCAGCCCAGAGGAGGCAGCGCAGCAGCCAGTGCAGAGCTAGCAGCAGCCCAGACGCGCCGCGGCTACTGAGCATGCCCAGCGCCGGCCCTCACGCGCCACGGGAGTTTCAAATTGAAATTCCACGCCTCCGGGTTTAGTGATGGCTGCGAAGGGGACAGTCCCCACCGCGGGGGGCCTCTTGAGGCAATAATTAGGGACCCAGATTCCGTCCACTCCTGGAGTTGGGGTGAGATAGAGAGGGACTAGATGGGGGCATGGCCAGAGAACCAGAGGAGGGAGCCAAAGGAAGTGTCAAGCGTGCGACCCGCCCTACCCTATTCCTCTCCCAAATCTGGGTTTACACGTGGACTGAGCTTATTAGTGAGAATATGTGTTTGCAGATTTACCAGCTTCCCAGGACTCAATTACAGGAATATAGGCAAGCCTAGCATTCTGGGCTGCTCAGGGAGGGGTTCCCACAGGCAGTTGGCTTGGTGTGAGCAGTAACTGTATTTGCTGGGGGTGCCCTTTTCTTACCGAATAGCTAGCTACCCTGTTCGTTTCTCTGTTCTCTGTTCCTTATCTCCAGTCCCATCCATATATATATATATATATATTTATCTTGCTGTATACTCAAGTCCAAAGTCTATAACCATAACGACAGAAAGAAGTGAGGCCATACTTTTAGCTAGTGGAATATATTGTTTTAATCGAAGCAAAAGAAGGCACCTTTTGAGGTTCTGGAAGTGTTTATTTTTAGTCTCCGTTTTACTTTTTGAGGTGAAAGCTAACAGAACTATTTCCCTTAACTGGGTTCCTCAGATTCAGTTCTGTGTCTTAGGCATAACATAGGTGTTTTTACCTCCTCAACCCCCAAAAGTCTTTTGGGTGTGGAGATCATTGTTAGTCTAGTATTAATTAGTCTAGCCAGGAAGTCTCTCAACCAGACTCCTTTGCTGAAACCATCCCTGGACCACTGATTCTTCTTCTGTGTCTTCACCATGCTGCTGCCTCTTCCCAGATCGCCTCCACATTTGCATCACCACCACCACACTGGAGCTTAGCAAGGCCTAACCTTGCTCTCACTTTTCCAGAAAGCCCTGGCGTAACTCCAGATTAGAGTGATCGTTCTATTTCACAGCACTTATTTAGCATTGTCATATGTTTTTCCTTCAGATAGTTCATTTATCTGCAGTATGCCTTGGTGTGTCTTACAACACAGCTGAAGGCTCTTGAAGAATGTCTGCATTTTGCATTAATATAAATTGAATGAGATTGTTCTAGTCAAATTACTAATTTACTTGGTTACTAATAATGCTCAAGGAATTGGGTTGCATACCTCATTTAGTGCTTTCTTCCTGCATCCTCTGAGAATTGGGAGAACTAATGGGAAACAGACTACCCACCAGAGCTTAAATTAGGCAGGGTCTCATAGGACCGGAGAGCTCAGGCAATATTGTTTATCTCGTTTATAATTTATTTTATCTCTAGCACTCAGAGACAAATCCAGAAATTGTACTCCCAACAGGTGGGAGAAAGGGATAATGAGATTTGTTTTTAAAACTTTGAAGGGTCTTCTCACCTGAAAATAGAGACATATGCAGCCTCACTTTCGTTACTCCTGTTCTTCTCCCCATGGTTGTGGTGGTCTCCATTTTGGTGAAACTGCCCTTTCATTCCAAACCACACTAAATCACAACCTCTTCCCTTATTCTAGGTTCGCTTTTCCCCTGTTCCCAGTTATTATATCACTTTCTAATTTATTAAAAGAATTTTTTTTGGGGGGGGGGCGGCTGGGGATGTGGCTCAAGCGGTAGCGTGCTCGCCTGGCATGTATGCGCCCGGGTTTGATCCTCAGCATCACATACAAACAAAGATGTTGTGTCCTCAGAAACTAAAAAATAAATATTAAAAAAATTCTCTCTCTCTCTCTCTTTTTCTCTCTCTCTGTCTCCCTCTCTCTTAAAAAAAAAGAATTTTTTATTAAGCCTGTTGTTGTTTATTGTCTGTTTTCCTAACCTTTCCTTCAGCAATGGAATTTGACCTCTACAATGGCAGAGATTCTTGACAACTTTATTCTTTGATATAGCCCAACTGCCTAGAACAATTTCTCATATGTGTTCAAAAATGAATGGATGGGGGCTGGGGATGTGGCTCAAGCGGTAGTGCGCTGGCCTGGCATGCATGCAGCCCTGGGTTCGATCCTCAGCACCACATAAACATAAAATAAAGATGTCGTGTCCACCGAAAACTAAAAAATAAATATTAAAAAAAATTCTCTCTCTCTCTCTCTCTCTCTCTCTCTCTCTCTTTAAAAAAAAATTAAAAAATGAATGGATGGAAAGCAACTGGGGGATAAATTTCAATACTGGTGGTTAACATAGCTATTTGAAATCTTATTAAATAGATCTTTGAGATAATGTATTTAGCCGTGCTTAGGGTTTAGAGGAATAATTCTTTTCTCACATAACATCTGGTGCCAGAGTTTTTGCAAGGCTGAGAATTGGGGAGCAATAACTACAAGTCCCCTTTTAAAGGATATATTTACCTTAGTTTCTTCTTCCCTGGAATATTTTCAAGAAGAAAATGCACTGTGGTAATGAATCAATGAGGTAGCAATGTCCTGAACACTTTGCTTTCCCATAGATAATTATGACAGTTATTTTGGGGGATTTAAATTTTGATTAATATAATTGGCTATGACTTTGCCAAAGAGTAGACTTCCAGGTATGTACTTTGCCCAGGGCTACAGGTAGCTGAATTATTAAACTATGCATGAAAAATATCTTTAACAGCACAATTTCCAGTTTGACTAGATATGATACTAGAATAGTTCGGCATGGTAAAAATAACCTTGAGTGAGGTATAATTTTGGTGCCTGGACATTCATTATTGATTTACTAGAAAAAGACAATGGGGCAAAAAAATGTCATATTCTTAGATGTGTCAATCTAATATCATACTTCCAATAGAATAGATCACATTAATATGAAGTCAAGCCACAATAAATGAATTAGCCAATTAGCAAAAATGTGAACCCCTTAATTCTCAGAAATATTCTGTGAGTCCCTAAATACTGCTTTCCTTTGCCTGTGATCTAATGCCATTGGAGGTGATTTGGTGTTTTAGAGAAGCTTCGTTAAAATGCTGCACCAAGATTTTACAAAGCTACTTCTAATTTAGAGAAGTATGGCAATTAATAAGAGAGAACTGTACAAATTAGTATTGCCCTACAGAGCTAAGCCCCAAAGAATATCGTCTATGTTTTAAAATGTAAGTAGAAAATTAATATCATATGACTGTTTCCCCCCAGAAGATGGATAATATCTGTTTCTTAGGAGGTAAGTTTCAGAATTTATAAAGGAGGAAAACTTTTCAGAGACTGCCCTCAAAATAAATGTAGCCATTATGAGCCTCCACATCAACTGGTCTAGAAATGGATGAAAATCATTGTGTAAATCCTCCATCCTTAGTATACTTTAAATTAAGAAATCAGATCTATTTATTTTTTGAGTTTCCTATTGTTATTTATGTGTTTGTTATTTAAATGCAAGGATGACTAAAAAATTAAGTACTTCCTGCATGCCAGGAAGTTCTAGGCAAACAGGTATCCCTTTTAAACTGCTGTATTTCTACAAGAAGTCTCTATCATTTCTCATAACACACACATACACACACACACACACACACACACACTTAGTTATAGACAGCTCACCAGAATTAGAGAATTAAGTCAGGGCTGGAGTGGGAGATGCTAACCCTGGACTAACAGTAAAACTATGTTTTGAGTAACACCCATAGGAGATTGTTCCCAGTGGAATAAGATACAGCTTGTAGCTGTAGATTCCTGGCCTTTGCATCTAATGAAGAAAGACAGACTGCAAGTAAATTTATGTCCAAGAGAACATACTGGCAGGATGCTTAAGGTAGAATGGAATAGAATGGAAGAAATGATTTCTTCTATAAAGGAGGGAGCAGAGGTGAGGATAGGTAGCAGCCAAGAAACTGTTAGGGGAGAATAGCAAGTGAACTGAGTCTGGCAAGATGAGTAGGTTCCAACTGCATCTGCGTGAAGAAAAAGGCCATGGACTTTTGTGAACAAGTGGAAGAGACAAGAAGCAGCAAAATGGATTGGAGGAACTTCTGAACATGTCTGAGAACAGCAGGTAAGAGTGGCTAACAACTTATTGAGATTTGTAATGTTCTTACTCTGCCTGATCCTTTACAGAGCCACTTTAACAATCCTAAAGTGTATTTCTTTTGTCTGAGGGATATCTTTTATAATAGGAAAAAAAGAGAGTAACTTATTTGTACAAGGTTAAAAATTGCTGTGAATTAAGCTATATTTAGAGTGGAATGACACAGAATGAAAAGGAGTAACCCAGAAATTCATAGGCAAAGATATTATGTTCAAGTATATGAATTCACCATTATTTTTTTTTTTTAGTTTTTTCCCCAAAAACTATAACTAGGAGAAACTATCTATCCTTTTGTATAAGCATACAATGAAGAAAAGAGTGAAATTAGGGGAATAAAAGTACTAAAATATACAAAATATGTGTTATCATATTGAACTCTTGCAAGAGCTCTGTGAGGTACATTCTTCCTTTTGTTATGGAGGAGATAACTGAAGCTCAATGAGGCCATTGATTTGACCAGTCATTCAGATAATAAACAGTGGAGCTGGCACTCAAACTCAGGTCTGGTGACCCCTACCACTGTGTCATTATCAGCTGTGTTGTTATGCCTTCCTGCTTACTGATAGGACTTCTATTATTCAGTAATAAAGAATAATGAAATCCTTTCATTTGCAGTAAATGGATGGAACTGGAAGACATCATGTTACATGAAATAAGCCAGACACAGGAGACAGGTACCTCATGTTTGCTGTCACACGGGGAAGTTTAAAAAGACAAACTGAATATAGGATAGTGATAACTAGAGGTTGGGAATGGTGCTGGGAGGAGGGTGGATAAAAGGAGGCTGAATTTGATCAGTTCATATATGATGTGTTGAAATAACACGCTGAACCCATTAGTATGTATATTTAATACAGGTTAATCAAAAATGAATTATAAAAAAGAAAGAAATTGAAGACTTCCTGAGTTCAGAAACATGGTGTTAACTTTTAAGTAAAAATTATATTAATAAATTCCAAATTGATAAAAATGATGTTTTCATCTCAAAAAACTGACTTTACAATATATAATAACAATTATATTTTATAACTTAGAGTTTTATCAAGATTGATGTATTCAAAGCATTTGATAAAAACAATGCATCCATATACATTCTAAGAAACAAAAATTAGGTACCCCAAATAAAACAGATGTATTTTTTTTCTCTCTCTATATATATATGAAATATGCTATTGTAGTAAAATACACAACATTAAGGGCAGAAAGTCTACAAATGCCTATAGGTTTTGCTATTGGCTCATCATTAAAATTTTATTTCAAAATGAAGTACAGATTTTTCTTGGAGCTGGCTCTTGATTCCAGTGCATTGTATTGTCATCCACTCTGGCACTGCAAAGGTCAGATTCATCCAAGATGTGGGTAATAGCTTTATTTACAAGCTGCTGACTCTCCTGCATTAGCTCTCTGTCCATCCCAAGACATTAATCAGGCTGCACTTACACCATCCATCATCCTGAGCAGCACACAGATGCAAGAGCCCTCGATTATGGCTTAGCCTAGCTACTTAGGGCCATTCAAATACATTTTCTACAAGGTTTGCCTATTCTTTTGGATTTCCTTGAATGAGGCCGCTTTGGAACAATTTGTTCACTCTGACACCAAGAATATCCAGGGAATACAGTTATGGGTATATAAATTATTTAGTCCTACTCCATTTCTGTTACATTAGTTTCTCATATAACTACAAGGTGGACTTAAAATAATATCTCTTAAATACAGGCCTCTATGCCTCTCTCACTAACTGCTCAACCCTTGAAACTAAAAGTCATAATCTTATGCTTCTCTCTTTCTTGTATTTTCACCTTTTCCTGATTCTTGCAGCTGTATGTCTATAGTAGAGAAGGAGGTATTTTGTTGGTCTACAGCTTGAAGAGCCATTTTCAGAATAAAATATTTCCTGTTAAATACCTGTACAACATGGAAAGAAGAATTATAAAACATCCTACTAAAAATGCCCACTGACTATAACCTGACCACTGAACTTAGCAGTCATATGCTTAGTGGCAACAATTTTAAATTGTTTATCAGAATTCATGTATTCTGGGGTACCAGTAATGTCTTTGTTCAGTGACTATACAAGGGAATATTATTTGAAGTCATGTTATAGTAGGATATGCTATATCATATATTCTAAAAACAGCGGAGTAACCTACTGACATTTTATTGATATGTCTTTTGATTTTAAATAATTGAACAAATAAATAAATAAATATTGAGTGTCTGTGATGAGCCAGGAAATGTTTTAAATACTTGTGATATATTACTGAACAAAATAGACAGAAATTCCTGCCCTCATGGAGCTTAAATTCTAGGTGGAATAAAAATACATTTATCATGCATATAAGAAATAAGTAAATTCTATAATGTAGTAGAACTTGGTAATTGCTATGGGAAAAAATAGATCAAAGTATAAGGAATCAGGGACATGGGGGCAGGAGTATGAGTACAAGGAATTTGCAGAGTTTTAAGGTGGAACCTTGTGGAGAAACCAAAATTGAGCAGAGATTTGAAACTGAGGAAGGAGCTAAAAGCAGCTACCTAGATAAAAACTTTCCAGCAGATGGAACAGCTGTAGCAAAGACCATTGTGATTCCATAGATATCTTTACCAATCTGAAGATCTATCCTGTATGAGAAATAATCTCTGGCATCCTGTAAATATACAAAATATGTATAAGGAAATCCAGGTATCAGAATATCAAATTAGACTAAATGAATATTTCTCCACCAAAGCTTTTCATTGATTCAGGTGTCACTGATTTCAAATTACAATTGTGAGAATAGCAAAACTATTAAAGGGACCAGGATTGTAACTACATGAGGTTAACTGATATAACAATCAGAATTTTATTCTTTATCCCACATGTTGGTGTAAAATAAACACCTTATTAATTTAGAAATGTGGGTTTACATTTTATTACTTTATTCATCTTAAGACACTTGGAGAAAAACCTTGTGAGCTGCCCTCATAAGAAAGTCCAATATATTATGGATGAGAAATCTAAACAGAAGGAGAATAAAAAAAAATACCTAGCAAGCATTTTTATGTTCTCAGTCTTCTGTTTGGCAAATGGCATCAGAATACTTGATTTAGCTATTGTTCAATGCTAGAGAATAACCATTTCACTTGTATCTTAGAAGAGCTCAAGCATACAACTTTGATTTGGGAGATATAATGAAAGGTAGCTTCACTTTATTTTTTTTATTAAGATTTATTTTATATTCAATTCTCTGTGGTAGATACCAACTCCAAATACTGCTTTGTTAAGATACAAGTGGAGAGAAAATATAAACCATCCCTTTTGTAAATAAGTCATCTGGAACCTCTAATTTTGGAAGTACTCTACTTTAGAAAGGAAAGTAAGCAATCTAGTCACTATTTGACTTCAGAATTTAAATTAAAATTGTATTTTATATTAGGTCTGTGACAAAAGTGATGATCACAGAGATGGGAAAATGTGTTCCTTTCACGACCAAATTCTACCACAAATATGTAAATAAAACTAAAATTAACTATTTTTTAAATCAGCCATAGTCAAAAGATAAAGAAGTCCAATTTACCTCCCTATTTCTAGAAAGCAGGAAAAAAGTCATTATATTTCTAAAGTTTTCTTCATCTAAATTATTTCTCTTTGGTCTGAAGTTGGATATTCTAATTATAACTGTAGATGACGGCTATGTATGTTGCAATAGAGAAAAAGTAAAACATGCCCATGGATTCTATCAACATAGTTTTTTTCTCCAAGTGTCTTAAGATGAATAAAGTAACAAAATGTAAACCCACATGCCCATGGATTCTATCACCTATTTTTCCTTGACTCAAATCCTGGCAATAGAGGTATCTTTGCACGCATGTACTTCTAATTATTGTTAACATTTTTTACATTACTATGATCATACTATGTATTTGAAATTTTTTTTACTCATTAGTACTGTAGGAATGTATTTTTACATTAAGTTTTTTAACATTAAGTTAAGATTTTTCACAGTCATATTTTAAATTGCTATATAGAATTGTATATAGCATTCTGTTGTTGACTTCTTATTTTTAAAAATTTGTCCTCAGTTAATGTAAGTTGCTTTAGGAAAGCAAGCAAAGGTATTCAAATAACACTTAACTTCCAAAATATTTGAAAATATGTGCAGAAGAGTTGAAATTAAATTATTTCCAACATGGCAGCTCTAGTGCTAGTAAAGCCACCACCCCATTAAAAATATAAATAAATAAGTTTGTCAAAGTCAGAGAGCATGAGACTTCAGGGATTTTCATGTACAACCACAAAAATAGGATCCTCATCAGAATAAGTTCTACTCCATGTATGTATAATATGTCAAAATACACCCTACCATCATGTATATATAAAAAGGACAATTAAAAAAAAAGAATTATCTAAATATATACATTCCAATCTGGTCCTGCCTGACTTAAGAATAGTGGCTAAAAGGAGCAGATGGATAAGAGTCCTTGTTCCTCTTTATCTTTCTCCCTGGATAACTCAGTTGACTAACACTAAAATATCATTGAATAAAAAGGATTGTAAAGTGAATTGTATAAATTTTATAAATAGAAGTTACAAGGAACTGCGGTATTTATTTCCTTTTCTAAAAATTGTTTTTTCTTCATTTCTGATATCTACAAAAAATCCCTTAATGATAGAGAAATACTCCCATCCCCATTCCCCACCTCTTTAAATAACTACTATGATATTGTAGTTTATCACTCCCAATCCTATTTTAATCTTTATTATAAGTATCCAAAAATAACATGCAATAATTTTTTATTTCAAAATTTACTGTTATTATATCACATAAAGTTAAACTACTGCTGTTTCCCCCATTACAAATAATATTTTAAAATACACTTTTGCAATGCTTATCCAAGCATATTTAACACAGTTTCCATAGCTTCTTTAAGGTACACATTTCAAAGTTAAATTGTTTCCTCATAGACCTTAACCATCTTTACCCTAATGTCAAATTCTAAATGCTTATGTATTGTTGATACCAATTAACATTTTCAACAGCAATGTACAGAGCATCAGTTTGCATATAGTTTCACCTATATATACATATCAAGTTTATGAACATGAAAGGGTATCTCATGCTTCAAATATGACTTTTACTGGCTAGCAATCAGAACATGTTAATAAATGTTTAACGGCCCTAGGTGTTTCCTATTTTATGAGTTGTTTTTTTATAAACCTTTTGCCTATTTCTTTCTGGGTTGAATTGTTTCATTTTTCTAATTAATTTTTAGAAGTTCTCCATACATTCTTGAATGTAGATACTGAAACTTTGATTTATACTCATGTTGTAAAAATTCTCTTTTGTAGTATGATTTTTTCCTTTAATATTTGTTTTTTAAATAAACAATCTTGATTTTAATATATTATTCATCATTCAGTCAGTCTAGGTAGATATGTTTCAATTTTGTTGATCTTTCTCACATAATAGGATTTTGGTTTTATTGACTTTCTTTTTGTTTTTAATTTTAAAGATTTCTGATTTTCTCATTTTAGTACTATTTTTTTTTGCTTTGATATTAATTTACTCCTTTTTTTCTAGTTTATTAAAGTAGAACCCTAAATCTGTGATTCATGACCTTTCAAAAATGCTATAAATTTCTATGTAATACTGCTTTAGCTGCTTTCCAAATAATTTTTATTTTCATTTTCATTAAGTTCAAATTAATTTCATATTTCTTAAATAATTTTCTCTTAAACTCAAAGGTCATTTTATTTCAAATACTTGAGGATTTTTCAAAAGTCTTTCTTTTATTATTTTCTAATTTAATTCCATTATGGTGTGAGAGTATACTGTGTATACTTTTGTTCAGTTTCAATGACTTTAAATATGGTAAATATTCTTTTATACTCATAACATAAACTACTTTGGATAATGTTCCATGTGCTTTTAGGAAAAACAAGATATATTCTGAGTTGTGTGGAATGTTTTAAAAATATCTGTTAAAGCAATTTGGTTCATAGTCTTGTCAGGTCTTCTCTGTCCTTAGGGATTTTTTTCTTTTTTGGTCTACTTGTTCTATCAGTTACTAAGTATATATGTAGAGCTATCTACTTTTCCTCTTAGTTTAAAACAACTTCATGTATGGTGATGGTCTCTTCATAGGTGCATGGAGGTTATATCTTGGTGAACTGACCTTTTTATCATTATGCAATGATTTTAGCCCTTGAATTCTTCTTATTGTGAAATAAACTTTGGTAATATTAATATAGTCTCTTTATGAAAATGTTATATATAAAGTGCAAGTCAGGGAGATCACCTTGGTTTATCACTGGTCCATGTTACCAGTGGGGCATTTCTCATAGACCCAGCATTGAATCAAGCACAATTTACTCCGTGTAAATCAGGAACATGGTTTTCTTGAACTGTCCTCAATAGATCTTTAAATACAGAGAACAGTTCTGTGAAGGATAATCTAATTAAACATTGCTTCTACTTATTTAATAGACCCTGAACTGGCTCCTAAAAATTAGATATAATTGCAAACATATTTATGTTTGCTTGACTGAAAAAGGCCAAAGAACTTTCCGAAATCTAGATTAAATACCTCTGAAGATTGATTTGAAGAATGGGGAAGGTTAACAATAAACTCTATTCCCTCCATAATTTTGCCCCTTTCACTTTACTTTAAAAAAGGAAAAAGGTAAAATTCCATGCCTAGGAAACATACCAGAATTATTGTTTTCTCTTTTGTTGGATCAGAACATGATTTACTAATGCCTTCCACTCGATGTCTATCTTGGCCATTACAAGTGTCTTTACTTGATAAGCTAATTCATAAATATGTGTGCCATTTGTCACTTTGAGTCTAAACAAACAGGAAGACATGGATCAACCAAAATGTCATCTTTTCAAAGCAGCATAATCCTCCTGCATCAAAAGTAGTGTTAGCATTGTCTTTGAGGTGGTGGTGCCTGAGCACCAGGAGCCACTGGTGACCTGATGTATATGATATGGTAATCTGTGGGCCATTTTGTATTGCTTCATGTGGAGGCATCTGCTAACCATTATGTCATACATCATTTGATGAAGATTTCTGCTGCAATTTCTATTGAGATTTTGTTAAATAAGTTGATAATTGATATTTGAATTAATAATTTCTGGCCCACTTTTTGAAATTCTTAAACTGGGAGATTCTTAATGCTTGCTTTGTTTCACACAGATTGGAATGTTAAGGTAGTCTCTTCCTACAGCATTCTAGAAGAAAACTAGGACAAAATATTCCAGAGACAGGTCACTATGTTTCCCAATAAAAATTTTTAAATATTATTTCAACTATCCTCTATCATTATGCATAATTTTCAAAGATACATTTCCTTTATGAAACTTGACTGTGAATGAAAGGACAGAGCCACTGTGATAGCTAGAGCATAACAAGAAATTATTTGTTTTTCCTCCAGGATAAAGAGCAAGAATGAAAAACATACTGCAATTTAATTATAATTATATCCTCTCTACTCTGAGAAATTATTGATTTATCTGATGAGTCAAATCATAGCTCATTAACCTAGTCCTCAATGTCAAAACTCAGTTCTCATATCTGGCATGAAATCTTTGTCCACTTCTCAACTCTCATGCTTCTCTCCTTTCTCTGATTTCTTTGGCCTGAACTGCATGCATCTTCCATGGCGACAGTTATTGTGTGAGCTCCTCAAAGAAAGGTGCAGTCCCTCACTCATACCTCTGTACCTAACACAATGTCCAGCACCTAAAGAACTCATCATATGGCATTGTAAATTCCCAATCCTTCTCCATTTACTCCCAAACTAGACTGTAAACTCCCTGGAAGCAAGGATTATGTCTTATTAGTTGTCATTTCCTCAACACCTGTCATAACACCTGGCACACTAGAGATGATTATAGTATTTTATGTATATATGGCATATGGAGTAATAAAGCGTAGATATTTACTAAGCATATATATTTTATGAAATGTGTTATAAATGTGAACATCTTATATGCTTAATAGTACTAGCAAGTTCCTTGCAATTATCAATCATACCTTACCTTCCTCCTGGACCTCACTCTGTTAGTATCAGAAAGGAGTTTACTAAACACCTTTTAATTGAATAGAAAAGTACAATTATGAAGGATGTCAACTTTTAAGACATGCCCTGTGAATACATACTGATGTTCAAAGCAGCTCTCAGTGAAGATCAGGAAATGTTTTTGGAGCATGTATTACATGTCAGGTATTCTTCAAGGCACTAGGAGTAGAAAGAAGAATGGATAAAAGAATAAAATCAGGAAGCAGGTCTCAAAGTAGCTTATCTTAGTGGATAGGGTGGGATATGATCATATAAATAATAAGAATAACATACATATATTGTATTGTATTTTATGAGCACAGAGAAGCACTTAGTCCAACTTTGGGTTAATTTGTGACTGCTGGAAGAAAATGACATCTTGAAAGATAAAAGAAAGATGGATGTTCCTCTTCAATTTAAGTGAATGGAGACACAAAATCTCAAGGAATAAGATGTGTATTTATTAGAGTATAAAATATGAGGTTGAGAGTGAGATAAGAGGTAAAATGTGTCAGGGCATAAAGGTATTTATATACCACCTTAAAGAACTTAACTGCCATAGTTAATGGGGATGGGGTCCTCTCAGTATTTTAAGGACTGGAGTAATATGATCTGGTGTATATTTTAGAGGAACCACTTTTTATTATTGTGTAGAAAATTCATTAAGAGGTTAGAGAAATACCAGAATAAGAGAAAACAGGAAGATTCTGAAATTGTATAGGCAAATGGCAAGGGCCTCAACTGGTTGGCAGAAGTAGATACGGAGAAGAACATGAAGGGAATACATTCTAGAAACATTTAGAGGATGTCTTATTAGTTGGCATGATTTGATAATGGATTAAATGAGGGATATGTAAGAGAGATATAAGTCAAGAATGACTTCCATATTCCTGGAAAAGCTGGGAGCACCATCTAGAACAATCAGTGTGGAGGATGTGGAGATAATTGGTCTTTTTTTCTGATACACTGATTTTTTCCCCCTCAGTACGGGGGCTTGAATTGAATGACTCATAGTTCCCTCTGGCCTATAACTACAGTACTTTTTATTTTTATTTTATTTTGAAATAAGGTATTGCTGAGTTGCCCAGACTGACCTTGAACTTGCAATCCTCTTGTTCATTTCCCAAGTAGCTGGGATTACTGGAATGTGCCACCATGCCCAGATGATATACTGATTTTGAGGTACTGTCAAGTACATATATTTAGGTCTATATATCTGAATTGTAGGGCAAAGTTTAGAAAAGAGAGCAAAATCATGTAAGTGAAAGATAGAGGCAGTAAAATAAGTTGATTAACCCATTAATAGTGTGTGAAAGGAGAAGAGAAAGGGAGTAGATATTGAAGTCTGAAAAACATCAACATTAAACAGGAAGAGCACATAAAGGAGCCTTATTCTACCTGTCATAAGATAGGAAATTTCAAGACTTTACTGTATCATAAGGCATAAGAGGTCAACAATGTCCAATACCAGTATGCACACATGACTTTGTTTCTTAATACTAGCATTTAGCAATGTTCCTATGTCATACTTGTTATCATACTGTACCTAATGCTCACAAAGACCTTTTTGAAAAGACACTAGCCAGATTGTAAGCTACTAAGTGTGCATTATACCATAATGCATGAGAGAATGAAAGAAGGGTAGGAATATTTGTTCACAACTGTGACTTTCCCAGTTACCCCGGGAAAGCAGAGAGCAGGCCTCTAGAGGTACACTTATCACAGGGACCATGCTGGCTGAGTGCTAGTGGAAAGCCAGATGGTGATCTGTGTGGTGGGTGCACCCATCCAGAGACACATTTTAAACAAATGGATGCTCTTGTGTATGACAATTTGGGCTATAATTGTTAGTATTTTTATATATGTCTTGGTGTATATTTGATGTGGGTTTTTAATGTATTTTAGAGAAAACACAGCACAGCTTTATTCTTTTCTGTGCCCCAAAGGGATGTTATTTGTGAATCTTATTAAAAATTAACACAAATCTATTTCCCATACTCTGTCACAGATGAAGAATGATCTCTTTTGATGAGCACGATTCATTCATTGATTTCTGGACCCAGATGTGCTGGAAAGCAGCTCAAATCATGTGATGTATCTGGACAAAATTCAATAATTTATCTAGATGATGTTCAGAATTTCATGTGTCAATAAAGCTCCCTGGTGACTGTAAATTCAGAGAATTCTATTTCTCTCTGTAAGGGAAAAATATAACATTCCACAAATTGGGTTACAATTAACATACTTCTGGCTGTACCTGCTTTGCTATCAAAACCACTGAAGTTAGCATCCTGCCAGTGATGAATACAGGACTTGAAAGAAGGCAGCTAACCTAAGAACTAACTGGGAAAACCTTGCTAACACTACAGAACTCCCATTGCAACAGGCCACTGTTAGAAGTATTCTAGTTTCATTTTTTTTTAATATGGCAAAAACTAAACAAATTAAAAAAAAATGACCCACTCCCCATCAAAACTAGAAACACAAGGAAAGTTTTATGGAACATAGTCTAATAAGTTCTGGGTTAATTTTCTCCATTACACAAACATCACAAAGCATTTAAATAGAAACACCATCCTCTGCCTACTGTAGTACTCTTGACAGGGGATAATTAAACAGGTAGGCAAGAGAATAATGACGGGGAAGCAGAAACCTGAAGAGAAACTAGGTTAGTTATTTATCCTCGGCAGCCTCAGTCTTCTCATGTAGAAAATGGAAATAATACCTTCTAATGTTATTAGGATAACTAAATTACAACATGTATATGAAACTTTTAACAGACTCTTGATATATTGGAACTGATGATTAAGGGTGATTATTAGTAGTATTTTTCTTAGGATGATTGCTTTTTTTTTTTTTTTTTTTTAGTTCTGAGGTCCATATTTATTTTTTTTTTTATTTATTTATTTTTTTTTTAATTTTTTATTGTTGGCTGTTCAAAACATTACATAGTTCTTGATATATCATATTTCACAATTTGATTCAAGTGGGTTATGAGCTCCCATTTTTACCCCATATACAGATTGCAGAATCACATCAGTTACACATCCATTGATTTACATATTGCCATACTAGTGTCTGTTGTATTCTGCTGTCTTTCCTATCCTCTACTATCCCCCCTCCCCTCCCCTCCCCTCCCCTCCCCTCCCCTCTTCTCTCTCTGCCCCCTTTACTGACATTCGTTTGTCCCCCTTGTATTATTTTTCCCCTTCCCCTCACTTCCTCTTGTATGTACTTTTGTATACCTCTGAGGGTCTCCTTCCATTTCCATGCATTTTCCCTTCTCTCTCCCTTTCCCTCCCACCTCTCATCCCTGTTTAATGTTAATCTTCTTCTCATGCTCTTCGACCCTACTCTGTTCTTAGCTACTCTCCTTATATCAAAGAAGACATTTGACATTTGTTTTTTAGGGATTGGCTAGCTTCACTTAGCATAATCTGCTCTAATGCCATCCATTTCCCTGTAAATTCTATGATTTTGTCATTTTTTAATGCAGAGTAATACTCCATTGTGTATAAATGCCACATTTTTTTTATCCATTCATCCATTGAAGGGCATCTAGGTTGGTTCCACAGTCTAGCTATTGTGAATTGTGCTGCTATGAACATCGATGTAGCAGTGTCCCTGTAGCATGCTCTTTTTAGGTCTTTAGGGAATAGACCGAGAAGGGGAATAGCTGGGTCAAATGGTGGCTCCATTCCCAGCTTTCCAAGAAATCTCCATACTGCTTTCCAAATTGGCTGCACCAATTTGCAGTCCCACCAGCAATGTACAAGTGTACCCTTTTCCCCACATCCTCGCCAGCACTTGTTGTTGTTTGACTTCATAATGGCTGCCAATCTAACTGGAGTGAGATGGTATCTTAGGGTGGTTTTGATTTGCATTTCTCTGACTGCTAGAGATGGTGAGCATTTTTTCATGTACTTGTTGATTGACTGTATGTCCTCCTCTGAGAAGTGTCTGTTCAGGTCCTTGGCCCATTTGTTGATTGGGTTGTTTGTTCTCTTATTGTCTAATTTTTTGAGCTCTTTGTATACTCTGGATATTACGGCTCTATCTGAAGTGTGAGGAGTAAAGATTTGTTCCCAGGATGTAGGCTCTCTATTTACCTCTCTTATTGTATCTTTTGCTGAGAAAAAACTTTTTAGTTTGAGTAAGTCCCATTTGTTGATTCTAGTTATTAACTTTTGTGCTATGGGTGTCCTATTGAGGAATTTGGAGCCCGACCCCACCGACTGTAGATCGTAGCCAACTTTTTCTTCTATCAGACGGCGCGTCTCTGATTTGATATCAAGCTCCTTGATCCATTTTGAATTAACTTTTGTGCATGGCGAGAGAAAGGGATTCAGTTTCATTTTGTTGCATATGGATTTCCAGTTTTCCCAGCACCATTTGTTGAAGATGCTATCCTTCCTCCATTGCATGCTTTTAGACCCTTTATCAAATATAAGATAGTTGTAGTTTTGTGGATTGGTTTCTGTGTCCTCTATTCTGTACCATTGGTCCACCCGCCTGTTTTGGTACCAGTACCATGCTGTTTTTGTTACTATTGCTCTGTAATATAGTTTGAAGTCTGGTATCGCTATACCGCCTGATTCACACTTCCTGCTTAGCATTGTTTTTGCTATTCTGGGTCTTTTATTTTTCCATATGAATTTCATGATTGCTTTCTCTATTTCTACAAGAAATGCCGTTGGGATTTTGATTGGCATTGCATTAAACCTATAGAGAACTTTTGGTAATATCGCCATTTTGATGATGTTAGTTCTGCCTATCCATGAACAGGGTATATTTTTCCATCTTCTAAGATCTTCTTCTATTTCTCTCTTTAGGGTTCTGTAGTTTTCATTGTATAAGTCTTTCACCTCTTTTGTTAGGTTGATTCCCAAGTATTTTATTTTTTTTGAAGATATTGTGAATGGAGTGGTTGTCCTCATTTCCATTTCAGAGGATTTGTCGCTGATATACAGGAATGCCTTTGATTTATGCGTGTTGATTTTATATCCTGCCACTTTGCTGAATTCATTTATTAGCTCTAATAGTTTCTTTGTAGACCCTTTTGGGTCTGCTAGGTATAGAATCATGTCATCTGCAAATAGTGATAATTTAATTTCTTCTTTTCCTATTTTGATGCCTTTAATTTCTTTCGTCTGTCTAATTGCTCTGGCCAGTGTTTCGAGAACTATGTTGAACAGAAGTGGTGAGAGAGGGCATCCCTGTCTTGTTCCAGATTTTAGAGGGAATGCCTTCAATTTTTCTCCATTCAGAATGATGCTAGCCTGAGGCTTAGCATAGATTGCTTTTACAATATTGAGGTATGTTCCTGTTATCCCTAGTTTTTCTAGAGTTTTGAACATAAAGGGATGCTGTACTTTGTCGAATGCTTTTTCCGCATCTATCGAGATGATCATATGGTTCTTATTTTTAAGTCTATTGATGTGGTGAATAACATTTATTGATTTCCTTATATTGAACCAGCCTTGCATCCCAGGGATGAATCCTACTTGATCATGGTGCACAATTTTTTTGATGTGCCTTTGTATCCGAGTGGCCAGAATTTTATTGAGGATTTTTGGATCTAGGTTCATTAGAGATATTGGTCTGTAGTTTTCTTTCTTTGAAGTGTCTTTGTCTGGTTTAGGTATCAGGGTGATGTTGGCCTCGTAGAATGAATTTGGAAGTTCTCCCTCTTTTTCTATTTCCTGAAGTAGCTTGAAAAGTATTGGTACTAGTTCCTCTTTAAAGGTTTTGTAAAACTCTGCTGTATACCCATCCGGTCCTGGGCTTTTCTTAGTTGGTAGTCTTTTGATGGTTTCTTCTATTTCCTCAATTGATATTGGTCTGTTTAGGTTGTCTATATCCTCCTGACTCAATCTGGGCAGATGATATGACTTAAGAAATTTATCTATGCCTTCACTATCTTCTAATTTATTGGAGTATAAGGATTCAAAATAATTTTTGATTATCTTCTGTATTTCTGAAGTGTCTGTTGTGATATTGCCTCTTTCATCCCGTATGTTAGTGATTTGAGTTCTCTCTCTTCTTCTCTTCGCTAGCATGGCTAAGGGTCTGTCGATTTTGTTTATTTTTTCAAAGAACCAACTTTTAGTTTTGTCAATTTTTTCAATTGTTTCTTTTGTTTCGATTTCATTGATTTCAGCTCTGATTTTAATTATTTCTTGCCTTCTACTTCTTTTGCTGTTGTTTTGCTCTTCTTTTTCTAGGATTTTGAGATGAAGTATGAGATCATTTATTTGTTGGTTTTTTCTTTTTTTAAGGAATGAACTCCAAGCAATGAATTTTCCTCTTAGAACTGCTTTCAATGTGTCCCATAGATTCCGATATGTTGTGTCTGTGTTTTCATTAATCTCTAAGAATTTTTTAATTTCCTCCTTGATGTCTTCTATAACCCATTGATCATTCAGTAACCTATTGTTCATTCTCCAAGTGATATATTCTTTTTCCTTCCTTCTTTTATCGTTGATTTTCAGTTCCATTCCATTATGATCAGATAGGATGCATGGTATTATCTCTACTCCTTTGTATTGTCTAAGAGTTTCCCTGTGACATAATATATGATCTATTTTTGAGAAGGATCCATGTGCTGCTGAGAAAAAAGTGTAACTGTTTGATGTTGGGTGGTATATTCTATATATGTCAATTAAGTCTAGGTTATTAATTGTGTTATTGAGTTCTATGGTTTCCTTATTCAACTTTTGTTTGGAAGATCTGTCCAGTGGTGAGAGAGGTGTGTTGAAGTCTCCCATGATTATTGTATGGTGGTCTATTAGACTCTTGAACTTGAGAAGAGTTTGTTTGATGAACATAGCTGCACCATTGTTTGGGGCATATATATTTATGATTGTTATGTCTTGTTGGTGTATGGTTCCCTTGAGCAGTATGTAGTGTCCCTCTTTATCCCTTTTGATTAACTTTGGCTTAAAATCTATTTTATTTGATATGAGTATGGATACTCCTGCTTGTTTCCGAAGTCCATATGAGTGATATGATTTTTCCCAACCTTTCACCTTCAGCCTGTGTATGTCTTTTCCTATCAAATGCGTCTCCTGTAGGCAGCATATTGTTGGGTCTTGTTTTGTGATCCATTCTACTAGCCTGTGTCTCTTGATTGGTGAGTTTAAGCCATTAACATTTAGGGTTATTATTGAGATATGGGTTGTTCTTCCAGCCATATTTGTTTATTTATGTTACTAAACATGGTTTGTTTTCCACTTTGATTATTTTCCCCCCTTTAGTGTCCTACCTCCCACTGTTGGTTTTCATTGTTATTTTCCATTTCCTCTTCCTGTAATGTTTTGCCAAGGATGTTTTGAAGAGATGGTTTTCTAGCTGCAAATTCTTTTAACTTTTGTTTATCGTGGAAGGTTTTAATTTCATCTTCCATCCTGAAGCTTAATTTCGCTGGAAACACAATTCTTGGTTGGAACCCATTTTCTTTCAGTGTTTGAAATATGTTATTCCAGGATCTTCTAGCTTTCAGAGTCTGTGTTGAAAGATCAGCTGTTATCCTGATTGGCTTACCCCTAAATGTGATCTGCTTCCTTTCTCTTGTAGCTTTTAAAATTCTCTCCTTGTTCTGTATGTTGGGCATCTTCATTATAATGTGTCTAGGTGTGGGTCTCTTATGATTTTGCACATTCGGCGTCCTGTAGGCTTCTAGGATTTGGGGTTCTGTCTCATTCTTCAAGTCTGGGAAGTTTTCTCGAATTATTTCATTGAATAGATTGCTCATTCCTTTGGTTTGAAACTCTGTTCCTTCCTGTATCCCAATGACTCTTAAATTTGGTCTCTTGATGTTATCCCATATTTCTTGGATGTTCTGCTCATGGTTTCTTAACAGTCTTGCTGAGCTGTCTATGTTCTTTTCAAGTTGAAATACTTTATCTTCATTGTCTGATGTTCTGTCTTCTAAGTGTTCTACTCTGCTGGTAGTATTCTCAATTGAGTTTTTAAGTTGGCTTATTGCTTCCTGCATTTCTAGGATTTCTGTTTGTTTGTTTTTTATAACCTCTATTTCCCTGTATAGTTGATCTTTTGCTTCTTGGATTTGTTTATGTAATTCATTGTTGAAGTGATCTTTCATTGTCTGATTTTGCTGTCTGACGTCTTCCTTGAGACTCCAGATCATCTGAAGCATGTATATCCTGAATTCTTTATCTGACATTCCATCAGCTGCAGCTATTACCTCTTCTAAAGTTGAGTTGACCTGCAATGCTTGTGGTCCTTTCTTTCCTTGTCTCTTCATACTGTTCGCGTTCCTTTCTTCTTGGTGAAACTGTTGTGCTATTGAATTTTCCCCCTATATATTTATATTGGTCTTGTATAGTTGCAAAGTCTCCCTCGCAGGCACGGGCGGCGGCTCTGCCCCTCCGCCAATTGGGGCAATGTGCCTACCACGCCGGCAGGCCGCTGGGCCTGCTCTGCCAGTCGGTAGCAGGTCCGCCGTCCTTGCAGGCGCGGGCGGCGGCTCTGTCCCTCTGCGGGCCGCTAGGCTTGTTCTGTCGGTGGTCGCAGTTCTGCCTACTTTGCAGGCGCAGGCAGCGGCACTGCCCCTCTGCAGGCCTCTGGGGCTGTACTGCCAGTGGGTCGCAGGTCCGCCTACTTTGCAGGCGTGGGGCGGGGGGGCGGCTCTACCCTTCCTCAGGCCACTGGGCCTGTTCTGTCTCTCGGTTGCAGGTCTGACCTGTTCTGATGGTGGTCTCAGTTCCGACTACCTTGCAGGCGCGGGGGGGAGGGGGCGGCTCTGCCTCTCAGCAGGCCGCTGCTCCTGTTCTGCTGGTGGGTCGCAGGCCCGCCTACCTTGCAGGAGTGATTGGAAGCTCTGTCCCGCCGCGGGCCACTGGGCCTTTTCTGTCTGTGGTCACCCTTCCCCTACCTGGCAGGCGAGGGGCGTGGGGGGCGGCTCTGCCCCTCAGCAGGCCGCTGGGCCCGCTCTGTGTTCGGTCCCAGTTCCCTCTACTATGCCAGCGCAGGGGGAGGGGGCGGCTCAGCCTCTCAGCAGGCGGCTGCTCCTCTTCTGCCAGTGGGTCCCAGGCCCGCCTACCTTGCAGGAGTGATTGGAAGCTCTGTCCCGCCGCGGGCCACTGGGCCTTTTCTGTCGGTGGTCACCCTTCCACTACCTGGCAGGCGAGGGGGGTGGGGGGCGGCTCTGCCCCTCAGCAGGCCGCTGGGCCTGCTCTGTGTTTGGTCCCAGTTCCGTCTACTATGCCAGCGCAGGGGGAGGGGGCGGCTCAGCCTCTCAGCAGGCGGCTGCTCCTCTTCTGCCAGTGGGTCGCAGGCCCGCCTACCTTGCAGGAGTGATTGGAAGCTCTGTCCCGCCCTGGGCCACTGGGAGGATGATTGCTTTAACCCTCATTTACCACTCATAAATTAGTTTTGCAGTGTACTGGAAGGTAACAGAAAGAATTAAAGTGAGAAAAAATCATGAGAGAAAAACACAAAAGGACTAAATGATATTCATTAACTTAACCTATAAATCAGGAAAAATATTGCTGCTATAAAATTTTGTGGACAAAGCCATAAGTTCTACAGAAACATATTTAGGAAACCACCTTACAAGACATAATTACACACTCTGCAATGTATAAGCTACCTTTCCCCTGGGGGAGAAATTCTGGCTCACCAGCAAAACTGAATCTTCACCATGGATTACTTTATGGTGGAATATTTCTAGCCCACTTTTCTACAACATAGAGAAGTATAGCATAAATAACTTTAGTCATTCTATTTATTTCACCAACTTATTTCTTTCCAAGGATCTGTGCATTTAATGTTGTGATTTTTAGGTTGTGTACATATAATTTAGGAGTGTTTTCTGTCAGTGAAATGGCTTCTCCTTTAAATAAAATTGCAGTGCATCTGCATGCATCATTCTTCCAGGAGATTTGCTACTTGAACAAACTGGAGATTCCTCAAGTAAATATAAAGATGGCTGATTTCAGGAGTAGGCTAAGACTCTCCAACAATGAAAGATTATGCTGAGCTGAAATGACACCTGTAGAAAATATAAGGAGGTAAGGAGGTAGAAAGAAGAGGTTTTCATAATAAATGAGAAGTTAGATAATTAAGACATAGTGCTCTGAGTACTTCGTATAATACTTCTCACTCATAAAAATGCACTGAATGAATGCTGGTATCCCAGAAGAAGAGAGAGTTTCCAAGACAAGTATTTACAACAAAAGGAATGTCCACACACTCCACAGGGGAAAAAATTTCAAAAAAAATTTATTCCTAATGAAACCTGAGAAAAGCAGGCAGCAGCAGGAGAATTTGGTGTCATTATAAACAGAAAGGATGAAACTATTTCTGATCCTGACCCTGATCCATGAAGAGTTCTAGGAATGCAGAATTTAACTGTCAAATAGCCAACTTTAGGAATGTATTCACACAGTGAATCCACACTTAATGAAGAATCTACTTCATTTCAGGCTCTGTCCTTGGCATGGGGGATTCAGAGATGAGTGAAATGCTGTCTAAGACTCTGTGGGATTCTTTGTACATTTGGAAAACAGATGAGCAAGTGAAACAATTACCGAAGAGTGAATTAACTAATATGGGGCCACAGATAAGGGTCATCTCACTTGGCGTGAGATGTCCAAACGCTTCCAGGAGAAATAACACTTCAGCTGGATTTGAAGGTCATGTAGGAAATCCCTAGAATAAGAGGAAAATATAGAAAACATTCATTCTTCCAACATATGCAGTTATGAAGCACATGAACTCATGCGGTTGGAGTTGGGGGAGCGTAGGTTAACAAATAGTACTTCATTTCAGATAACATTGTTCCAGGTAGGCAGATGAAAATGATCCAAGTCATGAAGTCTTGTATATGTTGGAATAAAAGTGGTTCAAATATGTCTGGTGTCTAGTTTTTTTTTTTTTCCTAGAGGACTGGCTCTAGAGTCTGTGTACTCTGGGGCAACAGCAGATGTCAGTAGTGTCTTTTGTCCATAATTTGCTATACTTGGGTCACAAGAGCAAATACCAGAATCATCTCTGAGGGGAAATGACCAGGAAATTTTGAGCCAGGAAATTTTGTCTACAAGCAACTAGAGATCTTGAGCCATGCATTGGAAGCCAAGATAGAATGCCAAATTGGAATCTGAGAACCAGACAGAGGAGCTGAGAGAGCAGCGGGATAGAACAGGCAAATTGGTGTCAATCTGGGTGAGTTCTGGAGGCAGCTGAAAAGCCCATGACAGAATGTTTCAGCACTCTTGGCACTTTGTGGCAGAGACAGTTACCTGGCACATGGTAGGTTCTCCACAGGGTGTGTGGTTGTGCTATATGATCTGTCTATTTATATATGTGCTTATATGCTCTGATTCACCCAAGAGTCAGGAATCTCTCCAGTGCAGATAATCTTCTAGGATTATTTTTCATGCATCAAAGTGTATAAAAATCATTATCTTAAAGAAATAGCTATCTTGTTTGTGGCTGTACAACAAAGCCCATTTAAGTGCACGGAGTAGATACAATCTGAATTGAAATGAAATAAAAATGCTCTCTAATGCAGCACCCCTTGAAAGCCAGATTAATCATGGCAGATCAATAATTTACTCGCTTTTTACCTTTAATTTTAAAACTGACAAGTCACTTTTAAAAATAATCATACTATAAGCACAACTTTACAACCAAATGTCATCTTTCAACATTGAAAAGGAGAAAGGTCCTTTTTGTAATTAGAATCAGAACAAATAATTTTTACAGTTTAAAATGGTTTTCCAGGAAGTTTGAAAGATCATTTGTAGATGCATAACAAAACCATGGAATTTTGAGAGTCAAAAGAAAGAAAAGATAGAGATTATCTGATCTTGTTGTTTCCTATCATGGACGAGTTGATGTCCACAAAATGACTTTATTCAAAGTTCTTTTTACATAAGCATCCTGTCATATTCTTTTGCTATACTTGGGATGACACACTATAATCTGCTAATCTAAGTTTTTGTTGCCCATCTCCATTAACTCTTAAGTATTTAGGTATTGTGCAAGAGTAATATCTTTGCACATATATAGTCTACACTATAATGTAGTGTAGAACTAAGCATATGACTAGAAGTCAATGAATATTTGTTGGATAATAAATGAATGTAGTTCATGTATAGAAGTATGACCATGTTGGGAAAAGATATAATTTCAGAAAGGATTGATATCTCCTTCATTAACATGTATCTGTTCTCTTTGTTGCCTGTGAAGGGCTATACTAGACTTTATCCTAGAACTCTTCACCTACTAACATGCCAGATGCCTGATTTTTGATCCATATAAGTAAATCTAGATTTCTTAAGACTCATGAGTTCATGTGGCACCAAATGCTTTCCCAATTGTCTATACTTAGATACCAAACACAATTTTCTATCCATGGGAATTTGCCTTTTCCAAATCAACTCAGGACTCTGGTTGATCCCATCTTTCACATCTTCAGAGAAGCTAAATTTTTCCATACCTGATCTCTTTAGTAACGTTCTGGAAATTTTTTTTGGAAAAGATTAATAATTAGGTTTGAAATTGCCCTAAGATGAAGCATACTTTAAGTGCTAAGTTAGTTAAAATCTATTTCCAGTAGTTATGAAATGTACCAAGTTGATAACATGACTTAACATTTTCTTTCCTTTCTTTTGTTAGCCTGATAGAACCATTTGTTTATTTATTTATTTTTACAGTTATATTGTGGCATAATCAACAAATCAATGTTAATTATATTTAAGATATAGAATGTAGTATTTTGAAGGACATATGCACCATGAAATGATTACGTCAATTAAGCTAATTAACATACCCATCACCTCAGACAGTTATGATTTTTTTGTATGTGTGGTGAGGACAGTTAAGAACAATTCTCTTGGCAAATTTCAAACATACAATACAGCTTTATTTGCATTTTATTTTATTTGGGTCCAACAGAAGGGGGTCAAGGTAAACCCTTATGCCATAAGAAATGACACTATTTGATCCCCTCATTTGGAAAAGCCTGATATATCTGTAGCCCACCAGCCAGTGTTCTATGTAAAGAGGTAACTGAAGATATGGGCTTAATACTGAAAGGCTAATCAACACTGTCTGTTTGGTTATCTTTTCACACGGATTGTGTTTTATTGGGATTGTGATCATTGGCGGGGTCCCTTCTTTAGAAATCTGTTTCTGCTTGTAAGGAATAAAAGAGCTGCAGTTGATAAGAGTGCAAGTGCTAAATCATGGCACAGCACTCCATTGCAGTTCCCTTGCTTCTGTATTCCATATGTAACTGTGTAATGCTTTGACAGTGCTGTTGAACAGAGTTTTCCAAGAGTTCTCTCTGCATCTTCAAGACACAATGGTGACATTTTCAATGTTATCATTCATGTTCTCATATTCAGTTAAGATCATATAGTACCATCCTGCTCACAATTCGGATTCCTTTCCTTCTGCGTAATTAACTTCTGTACCTGATTATAATTCATAGTATATCAGAGTGATTACAGAAAAATGTTCACCTGCCATTAATACAATGCTCTGAATGCAAAAACTAAGCATCTGTCTTGTTTAAAAGCAGAAACTCCTAAAATGTATTAAGAAGGTACCCTTTGCAAGAAGGGAGCATATTTTCTCTAAGATCACCGTTTCATTCTCCTATGAAATTGGATTCTTATTTCAAGACTCTTTTTCTTGGAGGTATTATTTAAATTGAGAAGTTACTAATATTTACAGCATACATTAAATAAACAAATATTTATGACCAATTGATTGAAGAATTAAATTCACTGGGAAGTTATGGCAAAATAGATGTATTCTAGTAAGTTCCCTTAACTATTCTACATTGATCTTAACTTTCCCATTGGATAAAGTGACCCTTCATAACATCTTAGCTAATAGGTGACCTGACACTCATTGTTATTGTTATTAAAATTATCTCATTTCAGTATGTAAGGCTCCAAAGTATTTGCTTTTTTATGCTTTCAAATTTAACTTCAATTCTAAAGATTAAAAATATTTATGATCTCAGGAATGAAAAGTGTGTATTACCATGATATGACAGAAAATTTGGTGATTACAAAAGATGTGCAGAAAGACCATCAGACTTGTTTGCAATATTTTTTTCTAAAATTTATATGGAAATACATTAAGCCTAGAATAGCCAAAATAATCTCAAAAAAGTAGGGCACAGTTGGAGAAATTACAAGACCTGATATCAAGACTTATCATTAAGCTGCAATAATCAATACTATATACTCATTAGTATAAAGACATATAAAAAAGGTCAATGAAACAAAAACGATCATACTTAAATAAATAGATCTACTGGATCAACTGACTTTTAACAAAAATGCCAAGGCTAATCACTGGGAAAAGAAAAATATTTTTAAGGAGTGATACAAAAAACTACTAGATCACTATAGTAAACTAACTGAATTTCAACCCTTACCTCATACCAAATATAAAAATTGGTATGAAATAGATAATACATCTAAATGTGAAAAAAATTTTCTAGAATAGAACATATCACAACTTTGGCATAAGCAAACATACAAGACTCAAAAAGCATTAACTATGTAAGATTTCTAAGTTGGACTTCATCAAAACAAAAATTTCTGCTTAACAAAAGACTCCATTAAGTGAAATATAAGCCATATTCTGGGTCAAAATATTTACAACTCACTTATCTGAAAATATGTACAATCCATATATGCATTCTCCTATAATTCAGAAATTAAATTTTAAAAATTGGGACTTAAAGATACATGGACAGCTAATAATACATGGAAAATTGGTAAACATCATTGATCATAAGAAAATGTAAATCAAAATCACAATGGGATAGTATGTCATACTCATTGGAATGAAAAAATTTTAAGTAAATAGCAAATGTTGGCAAAGATATGGAGCAGTTGAAATTCTAATTCAATACTGATGCAATTTAACAACTACTTCTGAACATTGTCCATTTTTAATAAAGGTAAATATAGACCACAAATATGTACATTATCATATTGACAGTAGAATTGTTTTAAAATAACATCAGATTCTTTATAAAAGTGTTATCTTCCTATAGTGCTTAATGCTAACTAGTACTCTATATGTATTAGACTTTGACAAAACAAAACAGTAAATATCTTACTATCCTCATTTACATGAAAAAATTGAGGTTCATAGAGGCTATTTATAAGATTTCTACAATAAGGACCATAAGTAACCTGAGCTGCATAATTCTGAAGCTCAGGTAATTTTTGGTAATTTGGGTAAACAATAGTAGAGAAGGTTTCATCTTCACCTTTTGTACCATAATTAAGCCTTTTTGTGTGTGTGTTTATGGGAGGAGGGGTACCGGGTATTGAACTCTGGGGCACTGGATCACTGAGCCATATCCCCAACCCTACTTTGTATTTTATTTAGAAACAGGTCTTCACTGAGTTACTTAGTGCCTCAATTTTGCGGAGGCTGGCTTTGAACTCACAATCTTCCTTTCTCAGTCTCCTGAGCTGCTGGGATTACAGGCATGCGCCACCATGCCTGGCTGTAAAGTTTTCTCTTTGACAGTTTAGTAAATACCAGTAAGCATGGTGATCACAATTAGCTACTAGGATAATTAATATTAATTTTAGTCAAAGCTAGAAGCTAGAGAGACTATCAAGATATCAATCAATGTAAGTCTATTTGTGAAAGAAGAAAATAAAATATTAGTTAGCAAATCAAATAGCAACAACAAAAATCCAATGTTATAAAATTACTGAAAATCTCAGGGGGGTCTCAGCCTCCTAAGCCACTTGGATTAGAGGTATGTGCCACTGTGCCCAGCAGGTAAAACCATTTTTAAAAGAAACGCACTTGTAATTATTTGTAATGGTTTTCCTGAGACATGCACTTTGCTTCTTTCCCAAGTCTCCGAAGGTTTAAAACTTAAATCTTTTTTTCCTCTCCTAGGAAACATGATTCCTTTTCATTTTTTTTCCTATAGTCCTTTGATGTATCCAATTTTCAGTCTCCTATCATTATATATATTAAAAGATCAGTGCTAGTGTCAATAATTTGTTAGGTGCTTTAATATGTGGGCAGCATTAATAACAAAAATCAAGTTTTCTTATGTAAGAATTATATAGCCAAAGTGGGAAGACCCTTTGGCTGTAGCTGCTTTTGTTGATTTGAGTTAGAGAAGGATGGAAGTGTTTTGTTTGACAGTCATCCCATTAGTACACATTTTCCATTTTGAGACTTTAGTTGTTTTCTGGAAAGCATCTTCTTCTCTCTACTTTCTGTTTGACTTCTAAAATATCAGCAACTGTTAAATATTCATTAGCTTGTCATTTGTCCCTTGATTTTTATTCCCCTAGATAATAATCTTCAAAACCACTTTGTCCAGAATTGCTACGTATATTTTCAATTTTCCCCAAGCATTCTCTTAGTTGTTTTGTGGTGACAAAGTGCTTGTTTAATCTCCAGTCATCTAACATGTTCCCTTTTAAAGTTGTACATTTTCTCCAATCCAAAAGACTCTCTTTTAATCAAATGATCTGGATAATTTACTGGGCAAGTAGCAGGAGCACTGGAATTCTAGATCAATATAATCTTGACTTTGAGGGCACCATTTCCTTAGTTATAACAACAATTAACTTTTTTAATCTCTGAAAATTGAATTGCCAAGGGCAAGTTGATCTTATGTGTAATCACTGGACGCCAGCTGAAAGGATATTCTTAAACATTTGTAAGCTACTTTGGTCAAGATGGCCGTGAGTGTTTTTCACATTTGCTGATTCTTTAAATTCTTGGGAAATTCCAAGCCAAATAGTATTTTATATCAAGTACTGTTCAAAGAAAAATTATTTAATGCTAAGGAGACTTAGAAAGGCTTTCATAAGTACATTCAAGTAGACTAAAAAAAAGTATTGGCAAAAGGAAGCAAACAAACAAAAAAGAATAGGTAACAAGTAGGTAACAGGCCTTGACAGAGTGGAGGACATGAATGGCAAGTGTTCTAAGACGGAGGAGAAGGGATTGGGTCATTTATCAACAAGTAGAAGTAACAAAATCTTTATATTGATTTTTTTTGTTCTCTTGGGTTGGTGGTGCTAGAAAACCAGTCCATTCCGTTTTACAAAGGTCCATTTTTTACTGGATATAAGGGGATGCTGGATATAGGATTCTGGGAATTTGTTTGGTCAATAACAGATTACATATTTGTTATTTTTCTGTATGTATAAATATGCTACCCATTTAAACCTCATCATTTATAATACTTCACAGTTAAACTGCCACATCCCTATCCAAACTATTCATTTTATTAACTTTCATAATCAATATTGATTATTAAAGTAAAATTGATTGTATTACAATCCACATCAATGAGAACTAAATAGCTAAAGTCTCACCAAGCAATTTGCCATGGTGGACATTAATTTTTGATGCATAGATTTATCTGATTTGTCTTTAAATAGGGCCATTTAAAAAAAAAAACAGTCTATGTAGTTTTTTGTTGGTTTTGTTTTTGTTTTGTAAAGATGACGCATAGACAACTAAGTCTGCTCAAGCATGACCTCTTCGGACAGGCAGGAAAATGTACTGCTCCTAACAACAGTGATCATATCAACTGGCATTTGCATTGCAAGATTTTCAAAGGTCTTTCTCTCATTACTTCATTTTACTCTCATGACATTTCTGTTATTTGGACAGCACATCCATTTCTTCTTCATTATGCAAATGATGAAACCAAACCAAGAAGGTGGCCCTATAAACCTAGTCGACAAGAGAAAAGGCTGTTCCTTTAAAAGAGTACCCAGGCTCACTCTAGAATCAGCGTTTTCCTTAAGACCAGAGACGAACTTCAGTTCTGTGAGTGTCATGTGTTTAGCAACTATGCTATACGTTTTCTCTAAGTCCATTCAAATACATTCAGATTTCCCTATTTTCCTTTCCCTTTTTAGGCATTTTACTCTGCAGGCTTGAATCATGTTTAACAGTAAAGGGTTGCATTGACTATTCAGTATAACATGAGGCATTTGCTAGAATATTTGACTACTACTACTGCCTGTACCATTGTGTTATCTTTTGTATTTTTAGTGATCACTTCTGTGCCTTAATTATTTGCTCAACTGTATTAGAAACTCTCCTAGAGAAGAAATAATAACATACACCTTAAATTCTTAGGTAAATATGCTTAAAGATGGGGTGGTTACTGAAAATAAATATTTTTGATGGTGTTTATGTAAAAAAAAAGATTTAGTAGATGCATATAATAGAAAGCCAACAGTTTGAAAATCAATAAAAATTGCTGAAAGCATAGTTTCTTTCAGGTTATTAAATGTACTCTGCAACCTAGGCATAGGCTCACCATCTGCTGTATTTGGGCTTTTATATTATATTATGTTTCATACAGGAAATGTCACTGTAATACTAACTTTATGGTGTTTCCCTCCACGGCTGTATAGTATATTTTGATCTCTATGAAGTTCATTCACCCAGTAAACACTTACTAATCTCCTTTTATATGCCAGACACTGGATATGAGTTCAGCATTCAGAGATATGCATAAAATTGGCCCAGACTTTAAGAAACCACATTTTATAGTTAATTTAAAACATGTGTATTCCTCTCTTTCCACTTCTTCTCACTTCCCATTTCTCTTCAACTTTTCTTGTATTTGTTTTTCTAGTCCAGTAGCCATCGGTTAATAGCATGAAGGCTTCCATTTACTCAAGTACTCACTGAGTAGCTGTGAGGAGCTAGGCTGCATCTTCACACAGTGCCTTGTAGGATTCCATTAAGCCTCCCAACAAACTCACCAAGTAGTCACTATTTTATTGTTCATTTTCCAGCTGAGAAAATAAAAGCGTAGGGTGGTTGCATGTTTTTTTTTTTTTTTCAGGACTCTCAGCTCTGTGAGGGGCCCAGGATCAGACCCAGATGGACTCTCTTCTGATTCGACTTGCTTACCCACTACGTTGTTACTGCTATTTAACAAAGGATGACTCCAATGACTTATGTAACTGTTGGATCATTTGTGGAATGCATCCTTTCTCTCCATGACAGGGGTGAATCCATAGAGGCACATTCAGGGAATAGGAAAGGTGTGGAATGGAGCTTGGAATGACACTCAGGTAGGCCAAAGGAAGGGAGGAGGAAGAAAAGCCTGGGAGAGGAAGTAATGTCTTCCTGTCTCTAGGGCTGTGGTGGAAAAGGAATTGGAAACAAGTTAGAGGAAGGATCGTCTAATAGAATTGTTGTAGAAGAAATAAACTGACTCATAAAGGAGAGTGAAATTCCTGGAGAGGTTCAAACAGCACAGTGCTGGGGAGTGGCCTTAGCAGGATGGGAAGGTGGACAGGACCCTGACAATAGTCTAGCAGTGAGGGAAGCTTGCTGTCACAGAACAGCCCCTGGGATTAACTCCACCAAGCAGTAGATGTCACTGTTTCATAGAAAGAGGAGGAAAGGGCATCTTTCTGGTTGCAAATAGGACACTTTTAATATTCAGATCTCCATCCATTTTATATGATGAGATGTTTCTAAAATCCATTTAGGATTAATGTTGTATCTAAGATGCCTTCAGCAAGGGACACTGCATTTTACAACATTTCACAGTATTTTGCTATAAAAGGTATGAGCCTTATTTTTATTTAAGGGTTTATATCTACATCATCATGGAAGACTATACCAGTTTCATAGGGTTTCCATGCATAAGATCAGATTTGGGAAAAGGTAAAAATTCCTGTTGCCTAGAAGCTGCTGCTGGTGTGGAGGGTGAACACAGGCGCACACAGTTTTTGAGCCAATGTTTATGTTGTCCTCCCTCCTGGTTTTCTATTTTTTCCATGCTTAACTACAGCTCTGTAACAAAAAGGGCAAGAGCCAACTACATATTGGATAGTCTATGTATATTTCTTGTTTTGTAATGGCACTTGAGCTGAAATCACCATGTATCAAATTCTAGGCAGAGGAAGAGTTTCTTGCCAAAGTTAAAATCTGCTAAACCTAAAGATCAGGACTGAAATGACTTTCCAACCCCAGAGGAAGTTACAGGGTCTTTGACACCGTTTAGCAACAGGAGACAGCAAAGCCCTCTGGACCACATTTAAAGTGAACACTCTTCCCTCTCTGCTTTGTCTTCTCAGTTCCAGAGATTCCCACTGGAGCACACAGGACCTGATCCTCATTTGACCTGTCTCTCTGGGGAGCTATTCTCTGGATAGAGGTTTCTTTCACTTCAAAGAGACTTCAAAAGACAGACACAGAGAGAGAAGAGCAGACAGGGTCCTCTAAACCTGCCCTTTTCCTTGGTTATGAATGACTTCAGCAGTGACTTCCTGAGAATCTATAAACATGTGCAACTCCTGGTTGCACTCTCTTAAGGGGCTTATACTCTCCAAGGAGGGGCAGAATGTCGACAAATGACCTAATAAAAAGAGGAATGCATCCTAAAAGTAGAACAGTGGGCCATATGTTTAAAAAGGGGGAGGGGAGGGAGCTGGAATAATCATAGAAAGCTTTCTGGAGTGTATGGAATTTTAATTAAGATGCTGAAGGATGGGCAGAATTTTGATATAGAAAAGACAGGGAATGACATTCTAAAAAATGAAATGGTCATAGTGTAGATGCAAATGTAGGGTAGGCATTTTGGGTTCTTACTGATTAATTGAAATATAGGGTTCATAAAGGAGAAATAAGACTGAATCCAAATCATGATCTGGATTTGCATTCGAGGACAGACTCTAAATGGCTTTCAAGAGGGAAATGAGTATTTCTCTATAAGGTGGTGATCTTTGTTAGTAGGTCAGAACACGTGTGGAGAGTTAGACAGGTGAGCCTTTCAAAGTGCAGAAGACTTGCAAAGTTACTATGCAGATTTCAATCTAGTTAGAGAGAATGCAGCATTTTGGTGAAGATCAAGCAGGCTAGGGTCAGAGAGCACAGATTATGTAGTAACTGCCAGAGCAGCACTGTGATTAGCATTACTGGGGTAAGAACATGGAAAAGAGATGGTGGCAGCCACTCTAGGCTAGGAATATGCATGACAAATAGGGCAGAGACCACAGAAGGCCTGGAATGCTAGCATGAAGACAAAGCAGAATTGAAAATGGCTAATCATTAGCTTCTATTTAGGTGGAAAGGTAAACAAAGTGTGTATGTATATTTACCATTTCCTGATGAGTGTTAGGTGATGTACTGAACTTTGTAATACTCAATGAATTAGATGTTGATGCAGTTGTTTTATAAACAACAAAAAAATGAAATTGGAATGAGATATGAGATAAGGTTAGAATTCTAACACAGGCCTGCCTGGTTGAGATAAGAGAAAATGAAGGGTTGCTTCCTTTTGGGTGGCAAGGTGAAGGTAATTGATAGAGTGATCTCTTTTGGAGAAGCCTAGGTGGAAGCTTGACAGCTGGCTGTTAGGATGTGTTATTGTTTGTATCTGGTTTGCCTTAGATTGGTCCTCAGTGTGGCCACACTATAAACAATAAGGCCTTGAAGAAGTGAGTCAATTAGTGTTGATCAGGCCACAGGAGGCATCACCCTTGGAATGGATTGAGGCGCCTCTTATGGGACCCTGAATTTGTTCTTAAGAAAGGGCTGTTAAAAAAAAAAGAGCAAGCTGGCCCTTTCTGGTTTCTTTTCTTGCCATGTGATTTTTCCCTCAAGCCAATGTGATACTATCAGCTATGAAACCTTTGCCAGAGTCATGCTGATGCTAGAATAATGCCCTTGAATCTCCAGAACTGTGAGTTAAATAAACCTCTTTTCTTAGCTGAGCATGGTGGAGCAGGCATGTAATCCCAGTGGCTCAGGAGTTTGAGGCAGAAGGATACTGAGTTCAAAGCCAGTCTCAGCAACTTAGCGAGGCCTTAAGCAACTCAGTGAGACTCTGTCTCTAAATAAAATATAAAAAAGGGCTGAGGATGTGGCTCAGTGGTTAAGTGCCCCTGGGTTTAATTCTTGGTGCAAACAAAACCAAATCAAACCCTCTTTTCTTTATAAACTCACTCAGTCTCAGATAATCCATTATAGTAATAGCATATTAACACAGGATGTAAAAGGAGTATAATACAATGAAGGCCAAGGGAAGCTCAACTGTTATTTTGAAAAATATTCACTTTATATTTTAGATGTCATAATAATGGGGGTCTCCAAAATTAATGTTACATGAAAAAAATCTCAGGATCAGAAGGACTTTCTGGAGGAACATGAACTACTATCCAGTATCCCTGTTAACATCTATTTGAGTTCTTGTGAAAGAAGTTCCACTCTGGCCAGTAAGAAATGATCCTGGAGTTTATCTGTCTACTATAACCAGGACCAATCCAAGACATAACTTCAAATTATGATTACAGGAGCAGCTCAGGGCATCTAGTTGAAACTCCTCCTTAAATAAAGGGTATGAGACAGGTGTAGGGGTTGGAGGGACTGAAGCAGATATGACTAGGTCTAGGTTGGTACAGCCACTGAGGTGGTGCTGCCTGGTTGGCCAATCCCAGCCATTAGAGAGGGATTTAAAAAGCAGAGATCTGGGGCTTGGGAAGATGGGGTTGAAGTTTGACCCCTTCCTGGCCTCATGGTTGGGTTGCCTCCTTCAAATGTGAGACTGCTTATAACAGTCACATTAGTGTTGAAGAGCATACTTTCTACAGTCAAGGAGAGAACCACTTTGGATTCTCAGTCATAGCACTTACCAGCTATGTAATTTTGAGCAAATTGCCTCCCTGTGTCTCAGCTCTCTCATTTCTATAAAAGTGAGAATAATATATGTCTTATCAGTTACTTGGTATTTGCAACTAATAGTATAGTGACTGGCACATTGCCTTAATAAAAAAAAATGGTAGCTGCTAGTAGTTGACACTAGGTCATGAGAAAATAATATCTAATAACAGAAATTTGCTTTAAAATTTTAGATTACTTTGTATACAGTTACCAAATAGTATTCCCAGTAGGCTCTCTTGTTTTGTAAAAGAATTTTTTTTTCTTTAAAAGAACGTTGGAATAAAGTGAGAGACATGTAAAGGATGAATTAATGATTGCTCCTTTTTTGTTTTGGTTTTTGATGATGTCCTTTGTAATTAATTGATGTTGCTTTTGTAATTGAAAAACAGAAAGGAAAGCAATTTGAGTGAAGGGGTTGTACTGAGAAAGCAAAAGCATAGTTCTAAGTAACATTTTTTATAGTACTAATACATTTCATTGTTCTCTAAATCTCAAGTTTAAAATGCTCAGAATTTTAGAATAGAATACTTTTGGTTCATTTAGTACTATAATATTATAATACTATACTTAGCAATTTTAAGAGATATATTTGCTGGTACATACATATAGAACTCTTAGCTGTATGACCTTGAATTTTCTCCTATCAAAGACAATTGCTTTTATTTTTCTTCAACACTCCATGTTCATATATAAACAGATACCACAATTGTAATCATAGAATATATGGAGATTTCACGATTTTTCACTGAATATTTTTCTCATTGCTCCATAGTCTCCATACATTTTTCATGGCTGCTTAGTAATATCCTACCAAGCATTGTGATCTTATTGTCCATTTCCTTGACATTGAACATTTCAGACACATTTTTACAAGCATGGACTAACCTCACTGCTCAAAAACTTTTCTGCAAATACAACCTTTTTCTTTTTGTAAATGGTTGTTTAGGATAAAAGCTTTTCAAAGATAGGGTAATATTTTCTGGTTCCTAAAATGTATTTCCAAATTGTTTTTCAAAATGGTGTTACAAAATTTCAGTGCCACTCCTCTGGCAACTCTGAAAACTTCTTAAACTTCTGGTCCAATCTCACATGATACCTATTAATAATTTAATTTTTATTGACTAAAAACCAATAAAAATTGATTTTTAGCAGGTAATCAAACCTCTGATTACTAGCAGATTTGAACATCTTATTTACATGTTTACTTTTTATGTTTCTTTTGGAGCACTAATATTTGTAAATAAATGTAAACTTCTAAACTATGAGTAAAGCAAATAAAATTCTTTTAAATTCATTGCCTTTTTAATTTGTATAACATCTAACAAAATCTCTTATTCTACTTTTGAAGTGTCCCCTAAATACTCCAATTAGAGGTCAGAAATATAAAACAAATCTACCATTTTTTTTCTTCTGTGCCCTCACATGCTCAGCAAAGCAATTGCCCTTGCTCAATATTCTGAGGCCTGATACACCACTTTAGTAGTTCTGGTGGAATTTATTATTGAGACAGTCAAAACAGTCATACTTTGAACAACAGATGGGATTACTGACAAGAATCAGCCTTGTATGGGCCAGTTGGTTTTGTTGTTATAGCAACAGAACCTGATTTGGCATTCACTTATTCAGTACGTAGTTCAGCAATTGACCTGCAAACAGTGTGTTCTGTTGATATGGTTTCCCTCACTGATAAACCTTATGCCAATGTCTACTGAAACTCTTCAGAGCTTAATGTTTCAAGTTTGAAATGCCTCCCCCTTTCTACCCAGAAAAAAGACCCCACATTTGCTCTGGATATTTGCATTAACTTAAGTGAAAAACAACAATAACAACAACAACAACAAAAAAAACAGAGATGTGTAGAACTCTACAGCTGGATAGAAATCTTTGTCAGTCATTAGACCTGAACCTTGGGAAACTACGGGGAATTTGATTTGCTTTACTCCATTTCATAGGGAAAAAAAAAAAAAAAAGATGGCTGCCCTGGAGAATCTAGCAGTTTCTCTCCTTGCTGGCACTTCCTGAGTTTTGCCCTGTCCTACATTAATCATTCTGAATGTGACTCTCCCTCATGGCTCATTGAGCTGTGGATCAATCACAACATTTTCAAAGTGCTGTAATTTCATACATATTTCAACACAGATCTAAGAGTTTCCATATACTTTGACCATTTCAGGCAAATGCTTCATAGACTGGTAACCTAATATGCTTAGTAACCCCCTAGGGAAGCAAATGTAGTACTTAACTGCTGCTCTAGGAGTAAAACTATACCTGGATATCTGCTTGTTTCTACTTGTAAGAAGTTTTACACTTTATCTTTAGTAAGTGCTGCTTAAAGAGTGATACAAAAATGTATATAATTTTTCATCCAAGAATCTACTTTGAATTTAAATTAAAACTGTATATGCATACATTTAAGAAGTCTTAGAGTTAAAAAAAGAATTGGGTAGGCATTGCTTGATTAAAGCCAACTTATAAGGCCCCACTACCAAAAGAGAAACTATAAATATCTCCTGTTGCTCATACTTCAACATTCAAAAATGTGTTGAACTGAGTCTAACATATCTGCCTGTGAGTTCTTCCACAAGTTATGATACATACAATCTGGATGTGAATTTGATTTAAGATAACAACAGTCGAGATACTTTTTTCATTTCAATCACTGAGATATTTTGGATAGGTTATTTTGGTTTTGCTAATCTTTCTAAAAGCAGACAGTGTCACCAATCAACTGCCACTCAATGTGGGATACACATTTTGAGGGCATCAATTTGCTCTTCCAGTAGTAGAGATGGGTGCAGGCTTTTACGTCTTATTCTATTTTCTGTCTCCAACCAGAGTATACATGGTGGACATGGTTAGCCAGAATCTAAAGTACAACAATGCTAACTGACACCGCCACCCCCCAGCCCACCAAAGTGATTGAATCCAGAACACTGGCTCCATTAGACTGTCAAGTCAGTTTTCTGTTACATGGTAGCTTCTTAAATAAAAAACATGGCAAGCTGGAGTTGGTTAGTCAAACTCATTTCCTCAAATCAGGGAAAAACTAATAGTTTCTTGTACGGGATGTCCCTTCTTTCCACTTATTTTGTTATTGACTACATGCCTGAACAATTTAACAAATTTATTGCAGCAGTATTTTTTAGTTTTAAACCTTCTTCTAACCTGTCATAACATCAAAAAGCTGAGAGTTTGGGTGATGGCTCTTGACTTCATTTTGAAAAGAGGATATGTTATTAAACTCTCAGTCAAGAACTTTGTAGTTTGTTTCAGTGCACAATACCTACCCACGGAAGATTCCTGGACAGAGAGTTTTCTAGATACACGTTCCTCTGTTTTAAAAACATATTCTATTTTTATAAACTATGTTCAAACAGAGGTCACAGGTAGAGATCCAATAATTAAGGTCATTTAATGTGGAACTTTAATTTTTTATGTTGACAAATTCCATCAATTTATATTGATATCTATCTCCCTCCCCGCCCCCCCCCGCCCCCCTCCGCCACTTTTTTCCTCTCCTTCTTAAAATTGTTTTCAGTATCAAATGTTTCCTTTTGGCTGTTCTTGCTGCATTTGGAATGAAGCTAACTTTGCGCTGGCCTCAGGACTGCCTATAGGGATTCACACATAGGACTGGGAAATCTCCCCTAAACAGGATGATGAAGGCTCCCTCAAGTCCTACTACTAGGCAAGGTCTCTTGGCATCCACTCTTAAACTCCAGCACAGTACAAAGCACAGATCCCTAGTCAAGTGCCTGATTTTTTCTTGAAGTTACCCATCCTCACCCATCTCTTTTGGCTTTCCAGAGAAGAGGGTAACATTTCTTGATTGTTTGAACACTCTTTTGGCAATTCTTTTAAGTCCTATTCCCTTTCAAGGATGCCCTTTTTGATTTTGGCCATTGGATTTACCATTCAGATATTTGTCAACCATCAGTCCTTTCAGTTTAGCTGACATTAATTTTTTAAAATTTCATTTAGCTTTAGTTTCAGCTAACATACAGAGAAGATTTGGGCAGATATGAAATTCAGTACAATAGATAAATGGATTTAAGAGCTGAGTAGAAGGTGACTTTCCAGTAAATAGAGATTCTCCTCAACTTATGATGACATCCTGATAAACCTATTGGAAGTTAAATAAATCCTAAGTCAAAAAATGACTTTAATACAACTAATCCACTAAACATTGTAGCTTAGCAACACAGAATACTGTGGAGTGTTGGTGATTCCCCTTGTGATCTTGTGGCTGACAGGGAACTGTGGCTCTCTGCTGCTTCCCAGAATCATGAGAGAATATCTCACTGCGTATAGCTAGCCTGGGAAAAGGTTGAACTTTAAAATTGGAAGTATGAATGCATATGGCCTACCGATCATCATAAAGTTGAAAAAAAAAAAGGAAAGAAAGAAAAAAATCTTAAGGGAACCATTGTAAGTCATGGACCATCTGGACCTTATGTGTTTTTAAGTCTCAATGAATTATAGTGTGATCTCATGGGCCTGCCATCCCTTACACAACGAGAACTACTATTTTTATATGAATCATATGAATGGTTCAGGATAAATAATGAAATATGATGTATTCCTTGTATCTCAGATCATAGTCAGAAAAGGGAAGAGGATCACTTTGGAAAGAGGCCTCACTTTTTGGGGGGTTGGGAGAGTACCAGACACAGAACTCAGGGGCACTCGACTACTGAGCCACATCCCCAGCCCTATTTTGTATTTTATTTAGAGACAGGGTCTCACTGAGTTGCTTAGCACCTCATTTTAGCTGAGGCTGGTTTTGAACTCACAATCCTTCTGTCTCAGCCTCCAGAGCTGCTGGGATTGCAAGAGTGTGTCATCGCACTTGGCTGAGGCCTCATGTTTCTGCTTCACTCTCAATGATGAAAAGTCCTTGACATTGGCATGTTGCTTAGAGGAAAAAAAAAAATTCAAGAATTTGGAGTTTAATCTTGGCTTTGCTTCTGGTGGTGTGACCTTTAGGAAGTCGTAACTTCTATGTGTGTTTACTCAGCATTACTTAAGAAAATTGATTGTCTTCACTTTAAAGAGTCTAGAACTATATGCAAAACAAAGATTCCATCAATTAGGAAGTAATGAAGTCATTTAATTTTTCCTAGTGGAATTGCAAGGCAGTCATAAAATGGGCTTGCATTGTAATGGTGTTCAGCAGAAGACTCAGCCTGACTGAGGTTATTAGCTAGGATTAAGAGTTGAAGATATAGGTGGTTGACCTCTAAAAACTCAGTGACCAGTTCTAGTACTCAAAGGGACCTTCCAGAAACTTACCACAGTGTGTTTTCCTTAGGAACCCCTTAACCAACCCAGGATCTCTTAATAACAACGGCCAAGTAATTGCTTCCTTTTATAAATTAACTCTTCTATCTTACCAAGAAAGAAAATCTACTGCATTTAAGGCATCATTTGGACCAGTGTGGGGAATGCATTCATGTTCCTACATCCTTAAGGAACCAAACTTAGATTTTGACAATAAAACAGACTACAAAATTTTCATTTAATGGAAAGGAATATTTTCTTAACAATAGCAGAAGACTTTGAGTTATTCTTTCATTCAAATTCAAAACCCAGTGATATCTCTAATGTTTTCTTATCATTCAAAAAAATAATCACCCCAAAAGGAAACATTTTTGCTCAGAAGGCATACCTCTAATTCCACTAGAACCTGCATATTTTCCCAACAACCATAGCAAAGCAATAGTGTTAGCCAGCTTGGGAATAAATGATTCTCACTTTTAGCCTCACCTAGTCTTAAGCCAAATGAAATTGCCGGCAGATTAGCTCTAATGGTGAAGAAATGACAGCCTGCAGAATTTCTTCTCAAATTTCTTCCAATTGTCAGCAAGTCAAAACCACAGAGGCCCCTATGCAACAACCCAGAAAGAGAAGGGAGCTGAAAAATGTCCAATACCTGTCAAAGAAACTTTTAGACTTTCTTCCATTTTAAATTAAGTTTTACTCATGTCAACCCCATCAGCACAAAGGAATAAACGAAGGCTGTGTTTATATGACACCACAACAAACAGTCAATTAAGAGGGGAGTGTACCCAAATCCTTTGATTGACTCAATTTTTTACTTTCAGTTTGCTATTTTAGTCTATTTAATTGGTCACAGCCTTAACATGGGCACATTCCTTCAATAACATCCATGTGACATTTAATCACTACTAACAACTTTCTGCCCAAATCAATCCTGGAGATTCCAAAAATATATAATACAAAGACTTTAGTCTATGTAAGTGCATGTTAATTTCTGAAATACATTTTTGCTTTGAGCTGTCACTGAGAAATAGTGCAGATGAAACCAATGTAAAGATGGTGATAAATATGGAATCCAGACAAATGAGATCCAGATTAATTTAAATATTGCCAGGGCAGAAATAACAAATCTTACCCCATGCTTACAGAAAGATGAACATACAGATGTACATAGGAAACATGGTGAGTATATCACTCATATAATGTTGTAATTATAAAATTGTACTTTGGATAATAAACTATGCATTGTGTTGACAAATACAATGAGCAGAAGTAATATGTAATTATTTAATAAATAAATTATTAAGTAGAAATAATATTTCATCTGCAATATTGCTTTGATGTGCAATTTATACAAATGAAAAACTCTATTAGCCTTGTTTGGTTAAAAATAATGAATTAACAAGTAAATTTTTAAAATAAAATTAGTAGTATCTAACAAAAGGAACTTTTGATTAGAGTTAAAATCTTTGGGGTCTCTACCAGGCTTTTTGCCTCATGGCTGCTTGACTTTGACCAGGTCAAAGACAAAGTTTCTTTCATTCTTTTTTTTTGTGTGTGTGTGTGGGTGTTATGTTTATTAAATTATTTATTTATTCTAATTTGTTATACATGATGAAGAATGCAATTGATTTCATATTACACATATAGGGCACAAATTTTCAAATCACTGATTGTACACAAAGTATTTTCACAGCATTTGTGTCTTCATACATGTACTTAGGGTAATGATGTCTAACTAATTCCACCATCATTTCTACCCCCTTCCCCCTTCCCTTTCCCTTTCCCTTCCTCCCCTTTGCCCTATCTAAAGTTCCTACATTCCTCCCATGCTCCCCCCCCCATTGCCATTATGAATCAGCATCCTCATATCAAAGAAAACATTTGGCCTTTGGTTTTTTGGGATTGGCTTGCTTCACTTAGCATTACACTCTACAACTCCATCCATTTACCTGCAAATGCTACAATTTTAATCTCTTTTAATGCTGAGCAATGTTCCATTATGTATATATACCAAACTTTCCCTATCCATTCATCTACTGAAGGGTATCTGGGTTGGTTCCACAATTTAGCTATTGTGAGTTGTGCTGCTATAAACATTGATAAGGCTGTATCCCTGTAGTATGCTGTTTTTAAGTCCTTTGGGTATAGACTAAGGACAGGGATAGTTGGGTCAATGGTGGTTTCATTCCAAGTGTTCCAAGTAATCTCCATACTGCTTTCCAGATTGGCTGCACCAATTTGCAGTCCCATCAGCAATGAATGAGTGTGCCTTTTCCCCCACATCCTCGCCAATACTTATTTTGGTTTGAATTCTTGATAGCTGCCATTCTGACTGAAGTGAGATAAAATCTTAGAGTAGTTTTGATTTGCATTTCTTTAATTGCTAGAGATGTTGAACATTTTTCATGTGTTTTGATTGATTGTATATCATCTCTAAGAAGTGTCTGATCAGTTCCTTGACCCATTTATTGATTGGGTTATTTGTTGTTGTTGTCGTTGTTTGGTGTTAAGGTTTTTGAGTGCTATATATTCTAAAGATTAGTACTCTATTTGGTGTGCTTGTGGTAAAGATTTTCTCCCATTTTATAGGCTGTCTATTCACCTTACTAATTGTTTCTTTTGCTGAGAAGATGCTTTTTAGTTTGAATCCATCCCATTTATTGATTTTTTTTAAATTTTAATTCTTATGCTACAGGAGTTTTATTAAGAAAGTTGGGGCCTAATCCGACATGATGGAGACTTGGTTCTACTTTTTCTTCCATTAGGCACAAGTTCTCTGGTTGAATTTTTAGGTCCTTGATCCACTTTGAGTTGAGTTTTGTGCATGGTGAGAGATATTTAATTTCATTTTCTACATGTGGTTTTCCAGTTTTCCCAGCACCATTTGTTGAAGAGACTATCTTTTCTCTAATGTACATTTTTGGCGCCTTTGTCTAATATAAGATAGCTGTAGTTATGTGGGTAAGTCTCTGTGTCCTCTATTCTGTACCATTGGTCTACAGGTCTATTTTGGTGCCAATACCATGCTGTTTTTGTTACTATTGCTCTATAGTATAGTTTAAGGTCTGGAATAGTAATGCCACCAGCTTCACTCTTCTTGTTTAAGGATTGTTTTGGTTATTCTGGGTCTCTTATTTTTCCAGATGAGTTTTATGATTGCTTTTCCTATTTTTATGAGACATGACATTGAGATTTTAATTGGGATTGCATTGAAACTGTATAATGCTTTTGGTAGTATGGTCATTTTGACAATATTAATTTTTCCTATCCAAGAACAAGGTAGATCTTTCCATCTTCTAAGGTCTTCTTTAATTTCTTTCTTTAGCATGCTGTAGTTTGCATTGTAGAGGTCTTTCACTTCTTTCATTAAATTTATTCCTAAATATTTTATTTTCTTAAGGCTATGTAAATGGGGTGGTTTTCCTAGTTTCTCTTTCTGAGGATTTGTCAATGATGTATATAAATGCCTTTGATTTATGGGTGTTGATTTTATATCCAGCTACTTTGCTGAATTCATTTATTAGTTCTAGGAGATTTCTGGTGGAATATTTTGGGTCTTCTAGGTATAGAATCATATCATCTGCAAATAGTGATAATTTGAGTTCTTCTTTTCCTACCTGTATCCCTTTAATTTCTTTTGTCTGATTGTTCTGGCTAGAGTTTCAAGAACTATGTTAAATAGAAGTGGTGACAGAGAGCACCCCTGTCTTGTTACAGTTTTTAGAGAGAATGCTTTAATTTTTTCCCCATTTAGAAACATGTTGGCCTGGGGCTTAGCATAGGTAGCCTTTTCAATGTTGAGGTATGTTCCTGATATCCCTAGTTTTTCTAGTGTTTTGAAGATGAAGGGATGATGTATTTTATCAAATTCTTTCTCAGCATCTATTGAGATGATCATATGATTTTTATCTTTGATTCTATTGATGTGATGAATTACAATTATTGTTTACCATATATTGAACCAATCTTACATCCCTGGGATGAACCCTATTTGATTGTGGTGCATGATCTTTTTGATATGTTTTTGTATTCAATTTGCCAGAATTTTATTGAAAATTTTTGCATCTATATTCATTAGAGATATTGGTCTGAAGTTTTCTTTCTTTGATGTGTCTTTGTCTGGTTTTGGACTCAGGGTGATATTGGCCACATAGAGTGTGTTTGGAAGTTTTTCCTCTTTTTCTATTTTATGAATAGTTTGAGAAGTATTGGTATTAGTTCTTCTTTAAAGTTCTTGTAGAACTCAGCTGTGTATCCATCTGGTCCTAGGCTTTTCTTGGTTAGTAGGCTTCTAATGGCATCCTCTATTTCCTTGCTTGAAATTGATCTGTTAAGATTGTGTATATCATCCTGATTTAGTTTGGCCATATCATATGCCTCTAGAAATTTGTCAATGCCTTTGATATTTTCTATAAAAATAAAAGCTACTCCAGCACCTAGAGACTAAATAATATGCTATTGAATGAACAAAGGGTTGCAAAAGATATCAAGGAGGAGATTACAAAATTCTTAGAGGTAAATGAGAACACAGATACAAAATATTGAAATCTGGTACACTATGAAGTTAATTCTAAGAGGAAAGTCCATTGCATGGAGTTTATTCCTTCAAAGAAGAAAAAGCCAACAAATAAATGACCTGACATTGCAACACAAAGCCCTAGAAAAAGAAGAACAAATCAACCCCCAAAGCAGTAGAAGACAGGGAATAATTAAAATAAGAGCTGAAATCAATGAAATTGAAACAAAAGAAACAACTGAAAAAATTGACAAAACAAAAAGTTGGTTCTTTAAAAAAATAAATAAAATTGATAAAACGTTAGCCATGCTAATGAAGAGGAGAGAGAAAACTCTTTATTTTTTTTTTTTTCCCTGTGGTGATGCAGAATGAACCTAGGCCCTTGCTCATGCCAGGTAAGTGTTCCACCACTGAGCTGTATCCCCAGCTCTTGAATATCAGTTTCTGAATATGGGAAATGAACAAACACAATCTGTTTCAAATGGTAGATGAGAATTAAATAATAATCATTACATGCAAAAAATTGTTATGTTATAAAGCATTATAAATATAAATTATCTTTACTATAATATGACATAAAGTTATAAATATTCAATAAACAATTATTTGAAACATCTACTATGTATTAGACAAATTGAATCATTAATCTTTACAATTACCTGGTGAGACAGGCATCATTATCTATGCTATGCAGGAGACACTGAGATGCAACAAGGGCTAGAAACCAACCCAGGAACATTTACAGGGAAATAAATAGAACAAGGACTTAAACCCTTTTACCTTCAAAGTCAAATGCCACAGTGTAGCATTTCAGTTAGTCTTAATGACTTTCTCTGAGATGCTTATCAATATTCCAGATATAAATCCTCAGTTATCTATAAATATAGATGTTTATCAATATAAAAATAGATACTCCATTAGCTATTCTTTAAGTTTATGATGAACACAAAGTAAGATAATTCACAAAACAAACTTATTTTGAAATATAGTTAATATTTTATTTGAAAATTTGGAGCTTCATCAACTGATACTTTGATTTAAAGAGATAGTTGATGCTAGAGGTTGGGGTTGTAGCTCCGTGGTAGAGCACTTGCCTAGCACATGTGAGGCACTGGGTTGGAACCTCAGTATCACATAAAAACAAATAAATAAAAGAAAGGTATCATGTCTAGCTACAACTAAATAAAAATTAAAAATTAAAAAAAAGAGATAGTTGATATTAGAATTACCTTCAAATTAAGTTAGCAGAGTGTATGCATGCTTTCATATACTCGGACTTGGAAATCACAGAAAGTGAGGTTATTGACATTTGACTGGCCTTCTTTGTTAATCAGCTTTCCATCACTATAACAAATTCTTGAGATAATTGATCTATGAAGAGAAAAATTCATTTTGGCTCATAGTTTTGGAAGTTTCAGTCCATAATCAGTTGTCTTCATAGCTTTTGTACCTGGGAGCCCTTTATGACAGAGCAAAGCTCATGGCTATAGAGCAAAAGAGCAAGAAGAAAGGGCTGGGGTCCCACTATCCCCTTGGTGGCACATCCCCAGTGAGCTAAAAATCTCCCCCTAGGCCCCACATCTTAAGATTCCAACCATTCCCAGGGGCTCCAAGCTGAGGAACAAACCTCTAACAAGTGAGACTTTGGGGAACATTCCAGATTGAATCTAAAGCACTTTGCAAATGAAGCTGTAAAATCATTTGTATGCTAAGATCTCTTTCTAAACTAGCAGAACTGCTTTGTTCCCACCTGTCCTTCCCTGTAGGTGTCACCCTGTGAGAGAGTCTGTGCCACTAGCTCATGAAGGACCACCTCTATGTGGTGGGTATTCTAGTAGAAGCTGAACAAATGATGAAGGGTCACCTGGGCCAATAGGCCCCCTTTAGAGAAAACACTCAAACCTAGCAGATAAAATGGAGAAGCAAATGTATCCCTCCACTATGGAAGGGCTATGGTGGCTGCCATCATCTTCACACACAGCAAGAGGTTTCGAGGCAGTGATTTCAATGTTTTCATGATCTCATAAACATCTGAGATGCTTGTTAAAAATTCATATTCTTTAACTTTACCTCAGACTTATGACTTCAGAATATTAAGGAAGGGTTAGATACACATGCATTTAAGTTTTAGAATAATTGACCAAGTCACATCCCACTTTCAGGGTAAATAATAGTAAATTCTAATCCTCAATGTTTTCCTTTTCCATTTTATAATGTTAGTTAGTTTTCCTTTTCCATTTTATAATGTTATTTTTCTAGACATTTTTTAACTGTGTTATTATTAGGCATGATTTGTGGCTAATTTATTCAGATTTCCAAATTGAATAAAATGTTCCTGACACATTTATTTGTTGATATTTGCATTTGTTTATTTCAATACTGGAGGGATTTTTTTTTTTAGTTCTAAAAGAGAGGCTTTTCTATGGCATGGTCTGAGTAAAGCTATAACCTTCCCCTACTCATGTAAAAATGCAATACATATAATTTCAATGGATTCACATACTCTGAAGTCTTCCTTTGACCAAAATTTAAAAGAAATTGTTTTAATAATGGGAAAAAATACTAGAATAATGGGAGAATTAAAGAGTAGACAGTTCAAGCAGGCAAAGAATTTTAAAAAATCAAACTTTAAAATTACAGAAGAAAAGATGTGAACTCAAATAACAAATTTTATCTAATGAGTATGTGTTTGTATGCATGTAACAGCTACAGAGCACATAGTTTTATAAAGAATACACTATGCATTTGCAAAAGTAGAACATACATAAAACACATCTCAATAAACATCAAAAAGTTTATAATGGCTATAATATCTGTCCAAGATGTGTTTTAAATAGGTATCAGAAAAAAGCAATAAGTAAGTGTATTTGTTTTCTATTGCTGTGTAGCAAGTTGCCTCAAACTTAGCAGCTTAATGCCACATGCATGTGTTATGGCACAGTTCTGTGTGGCAGCTGTTGAGGTGAACTTGTTCTCTGCTTGAGGTTTCAAAGGCTGTAATTAAGAAGTGGATTGAGGTGGGCCCTCATCTGGAGGCTCTAGGGATGAGCTTATTTCCAGACTCATTCAGGTTGTTGGCAGAATCTAGCTCCCTGTGACTCTAGGTCTGAGATTCCAATGCTTTTGCCAGCTGTCAACTGGGGATCCTCCACTCCTAGAAGCTACCCACATTTTTTTCCTCACATGCCTTCCCCAATCTCCAAGAAACTAAGATGTCCAAGTGTTTTTGCATACTTCAGATGTCTCTGGCTTCCTCTCTTACATCAGCCTTAGAATTCTCTACTAAAGACTCAAATAATTAGATTGGGCCCATCTCCACAAACTTCCTTTTGATTAAAGAAAAACCAACTGATTGTTGGCTTTAATTACATCAGCAAAATACCTTTTGCTATTGTGGGATATCTTTTCATATTCAAAGTCCTGAGATTGGGGGAGGGTGGAACTTGGTGGCAGGAATTTATTGGTGGTGGGGGGGATTTCTTGGAAGGGTTTTTGAATTCTGCATACCACAATCTATTCTTTGGTCCCTAAAGATTCTGAAAACATCTCATCACAAATATACAGGAAATTACTAATCATAATTTAATTTTATCTTTTACAAATTCTCTCAGAGTAAGTTAAGTAGGGAATAGCCTCAACTAATTCAATGAAACCTGCCTAATATTGATTCTAAAACCTGAAAAGGACAGAACAAAAAAGAAAAATTACAGATCAGTTTTCCTAAAATCATTGTAATAAAAATCCTAAACTGGGGACTGGGGTTGTGGTTCAGCGGTAGAGCTCTTGCTTAGCATGTGCGAGGTCCTGGGTTTGATCCTCAGCACCACATAAAAGTAAATAAATAAAACAAAGGTATTGTGTTCAATTATAACTAAAAAAAATATTCTTCAAAAATCCTAAACTGTAAGCAACATATGTCCTAGTTGGGTTTATTTTGGAAAAATAAATTTGGTTTAAAATAAGAAAATAAAGTAATTAACTTACCACACTGTTTAGGAAGAAAATCATATATGAACATCTACCTAAATAATAAAAAAGTCTAATAAAATTTAATATCTGTTCACAATAAAATATCTTTGCAGCTAAGAATAAGAGACTTCCTTATCCTGACAGAAATCAGTCACAAAAAGAATGTTTTCTAGTATATGCAGAAGTTAAAGCAAAATAAGGGGAAAAGGTTCAGTGTGTGTGTGTGTGTGTGTGTGTGTGTGTGTGAGTGTGTGTGGCTGGGGAGGGGGAGGCGGGGAAATCCATGAAAGTAGAAGGGAGATTAGCAGAGTAAAGGAAAGGGGTTGAGGGTGAGGGAGGAGGGATGGGAAAAGGGAGAAACTGTGGAATGAAGCTGACCAAATTATGTTATGTACACATATGAATATACCATGGTGAATTTCACCCCATGTATATGAGCACCAATGAAAAATAATTATAAATAAATAGAAAGAACATCAATAGAGTAAAGAAAGAGGAACAGGGGGAGAGAGAAGAGGAGAGAAAAAGGAAGTACTGGGAACTAAATGGAGAAAATCATATTCCATGCATGTATGATCATGTCAAAATGAATCCCACTCTTAGGTATAACTATAATGCACTAATAAAAGCATTAAAAAACAAAACTACAACAGGGCTAGGGATATGGTTCAGTATTAGAGTGCTTGTTCAGTGTTATGGTTTAGGTATGAGGTATCCTTGCATGAAACAATGCAAGAAAGTTTACAGATGAATTGATTGGGTTGTAAGGGTCTTAATCTAACCACTGAATTAATCCCCTTATAGGGATTAACGGGGTGGTAACTGTAGGCAGATAGGGTAATGGTGGAGGAGTTGGGTCATTGGGAGTATGCCTTGGGGGAATATATTTTGTCTGTGGTGAGGGAAATATCTCTCTCTCTCTCTCTCTCTCTTTCTGCTTCCCAGTGCCACGTTCCCAGTTGCTTTTCCCCACCATATCCTTCCACCCTGATGTTCTGCCTCTCCTCCAGCCCAGAGCAATGGAAACTGCTGTCTATGGACTGAGAATGCTGCAACTATGATCCCCAAATTAACTTTTCCTTCTTTAATTCCTTTCATCAGGTCTTTTGTCACAACAATGAAAAAGCTGACTAAAACACTTAGCATGCATAGGGCCTGGGTTCAATCCCCAGTGCTGAACCCCCCCCCCCCAAAAAAAAAAACCTGTCTTTTTGCCAGGTATGGTAGTTGCATACCTGTAATGTCATCCCAGCCATCAGGGAGTTTGAGGTAAGAGAACTGCAAGTTTAAGGCCAGCCTGGGCAACCTGGGCAACTTAGCAAGACAGTATGTCATAAATAAATAAATAAATAAATTGGACTAGGAATGTAGCTTATTGGTAGAGGGTCCCTGCATTCAAATCCCACTAATAAAAAAAAAAACCTACTCATTTTTAATATCATGGAAAAAAGATTTACCATTAATATTATTTTTATTCAATATTATAATGGAGTTTCTTCACATCATAAAGCAAAATTTAAAAGATAAAAATACTAGTAATCACTAAAATAATACAATACATCAATAATAAATCAATAAAATAACAAAATAAAGTTTGGAAAAGAAGAAAAATGTTATTTTTCAATGAGATTGTTCATATGAAAACAAATTTAAATAAAGTATTTTAAGAATTAATAGAATAATTTGCTTAGTTTCTGGAATAGAAACAAAATCAATTTTACTTCCATATATTATCCATAAAAAAAGAAGTAGACATTGAAATTTTAAAGATGTATTATATAGCCACAGAAAAATAAAACTTCTCTAAATAAATTTAACATAGATATACAAAAATCTTCCTGAACAAAAAATTTAAATCTTATTTTAAGATCTTAAAGAAGACCTAAATAATGGAAAGATAACCATGTTAATGGGTTTGAAAACTCAATAAAATAAAAATTTCAATTATCTCAAAATTAATATTCAAGTTTTATGTGGTTTTAATTAAAATCTCATTTTATATTTTTTGTAGAAATGATGATTCCAAAAGTTGTATGAAAACAATTTATACTTACTAAAATAGGCTTTAGAGGGTATGACTATTTATTCTTTAGGCATCAAGATTTATTATAAAACTATAAAAATTAAGACAGCATAATAGGTTACATAGACAGATGAAGCAATATAACAGAAGATAGATTATTCTTATATGGCCATGCTAGGATCAGAGATGGCAGTGCAGATCAGTGAAAATATGATCAGTAAATAGTAGTGGGTCAAATGGTTAGTCATATAGGTGGGGTGGGGTGACAAAATTGAGTTCATACTTTATACTATATAAAAAAATCCAGTTTGATTAAAAATCTAAATGGGAAAAGGAAAGTATAGAATGTTCATTAGTGTGTATTAATTATACATAATAGTGGGTTTCATTGTAGAATTTTTGTATATGTATATAATATATTTTGATTATTTTTGCTCTCCATTACCCAGCCTTAATCTCTCTCTCTCTCTCCCCTCTCATCCCCTATTATATATTAATAGTGTCCCTTCTACATTCAAGACAACATGAAAGTAGAAGAAAAACATAGAATTTAACATAAGAGAACATTCTCAACTTTAAGAAAGGGAAGCATTTCTTTAAGAAAATGGAAGAAACACAAAGCAAAACCATTAAATCTGTCTCATACATTATCAGTATTTTATCCACTATCCATTTCAATATTTTGGTAAATTTCAACAACAGATAACTTAAATAAGAGGTATCTTATGAGACTTATGAGTCTTTTTGTTGCTGAGACCAAAATAAGGACAACTTAGAGGAGGAAAAGTTTATTTCGCCTCATGATTTCAGAGGTTCATTCAATGGTCATCCAATTCCATTGCTCTGGACCTGAGGTAAGGCAAAACATAGTGGCAGAAAGGTGTGGAAGAGGAACTCTGTTAAACAGCTCACGGAATCCAGAAACAGCTCACAGAATCCAGAAACAGCTCACGGAAGCCAGAAAGCAGAGAGGGAGAGCAAGGAGCCAGGGACAAGATTCTATTCCTAAGGGCATATTCCCAGTGACCTAATTCTTCCAGCCATGCCCCACCTGTCTGTAATGACTATCCATTATGAACTACTAGTTCACTCATATATTGATGGGTTAATCCAGCAAATGGATTAATCCACTGTAAATTCCAGAGCCCTAATCATTACCTTACAGCCCTGAATCTGAACCTTGATGCATTGGGGGTCATACTGTCAATACATTTGTTTTGGGGGACTTCCCAAATCCAAACGATAGCATACAAGATACCAGAAACAACATTCTAACTTCAACTCCTTCTCTCAGCCATGCCCACAGTACTAAAGGACAAGTGACAGAATAGGATGAAATACAGATGCTGGAGAGAGTCTGAGAGGAGAATACGGAGCACAAGCATGTGTGAAAGAGAAGGAAGAAAACCAGAGGAAGGGTTAAAAGCATTTTTCCAAGCCCCTTTTATCCCTTTAAGACCTCATCAGGTCCTAAGGATGGCTCACTTATGAATGAATCTCTGTATGCATCTGGCCAATACGAATCTAGACTACAAGATTTCAAAGAAAGTTATTATTCTTTTATCATTTGAAAAGAAAGTCATACAAAAATTGCTTTCAGTCCTTCATCTGTACGTTAATTATGTGAATAAAATCAATGCCTGCCTAGCACGTGTGAGGCACTGGGTTCGATCCTTGGCACCATATAAACATAAATAAATAAAATATATTTATTGTATCCATCTACAATTAAAAAAAAATAAAATCAATGCCTGCAACTATTTTGTATAAAAGTAGCATGTGAACTTTGCTGAAAATTATACTTAAAATCTTTTATACAGCCTAGGACAGTCTATGCTGCTTATTTCTTGATAGTTTATATCAATAATCAAACATCCAATCCACTCTGTGGAGTCAACGTTACTGTTACCAAATCCAAGTGTATTTATTAGCTGCTCGAAAAGGTATTCAATGAACAGAGAATAAGTCATTCGGGAAGAAAAAGATTTGTAAGAGGAGCCAGGAAGACCAAGATGGCACACTAGCATCCTACAAGCCAACTTAACTCAGCAGAAGTTTCAAGTATTTTCTTCTTAGACAAGGGGCAAAGAAGGGGCTTAAATTAAGAAAGGATGGGTGAGGATGTTAGGCACAGTTCAGTGATCTAGAATGGGCACTGTGAAACTGGTGGTGGGCACATATGTAATCAAGTCAAAATGCTCCTGGAAGTCTTAAAAACATCTTAGTTGTCTTCATCAGTCTAGAATGGGGAGAAAAGAGACCAGGGAAATATCAGATACATCAATTTTGTGTGGCTATTTTCCTGCAGATATTCCCTAAACAACCAATATGTCTTTGTGCACAGTGGAGCAGAAAGTGTCTGATCAAACATTTCAGGTAGCAAATAAAACACATACAATATGAAGGCAGAGATGAGATGTCAAGCCTTTTCACTCTGTTTTAGTCCTCCATTGGGCCCCTGCACAAGCCTAAATGAAGAGGCAGTACTTTTGTCAAAAGCATTCTTCAAGTTCCTGAAATGTAACCTCAACAACAGTTATCATTGTGGTCCACACATCAGAGGTGTTATCTACAACAAAGCTACTGGGAGACTACTGATGTATTATTCAGCTGTGGGACCTCCAAAATGAGAGACTTTCAAAGTTAACTATAGCAAGTAACTAAAAGCAAGTGAATCTAGAAGGGTTATTTAGAGTTTTCCTCAGTTCCATTATTAATTTCTCTTTGCTAAGAGAGACTGAGAGAAAAACAATTCAAGCCTGGATGTTTTTTTATCAATAAATTTTTTCCCCACTTTAGCAGATTAATTATTTTTTAAAACACTATAGAAACGTACTCCTCTGGATAATTGTTAGGATTATGGAAGAAGTTAATAATGTATGAAATGGGAGAAAGTAATTTGAAATGATCCTCAAATATTTGAAGTATTTTTTACCCAATACTAATAATCTAGTTAGGCTAGCCTTGCTTTATGATGATTAGTTAAATTAATAAAAAATTTAATATGAAAATATATTAAATACCAAGGAAAACAACAATGACTCTTAATTGCTACAAATATTTATTAACAGTCTTGGTTTATTAGGGATTTGATACAGATTTTTATTTTCTAGGTTAGTAATTGGAGAGAGATTATTTCATGCAGTCTAGACTTCATAAGCCAAAGTATCACTTCTATCTGAAGGTAGTTTAAAATCACAGTAATAATTACCTACAGGAAATAATTATTCTCTTGGCACTGTACTTTATAAACCCAACTACTTTAGGGAGAGCAAAAATCCCACCACTACATGGATTTACAAACCAAGGATGATGCAGGCAAGATACGAAAAGCATAGAGAATTCTTACAGGTTAATGATCTGAACATTTTATTTCTTTTCCCTAATCAAGGGCAAAAAATCATACAACATATACAATGCTCACTACTAGTAAAATCTATTTATGTCCCCATTCTCATAGAAGTAACTATCAACTGACTTGAATATTAAAGAATAGTATGTTGCCAATAAGGAAGGAGAAATGAATTGTCAGCAATAGTTTATGCCTCCTGAAATATCCACAGGCATTATTGGAGATGTGTAATATTTTGAGAATATTCTTTTAAATTAAAGATTAAATATTGGAATATTGGTTCTCCAATTAAAAATGTATATCACAATATATTTGATAACAATATTACAGGAAAATGATTTCAGATGTTCTTTGAGAAGTTATAAAAGCCCAGAAATACTAATAGACAGTAATTTATGTTTATGTGTAAATTGACTCTATAAAAATCCATGCAGACAGACAGACATACACACACATACATACTCATACACAACAAGAAAAATAAACCCAGAGTAAATTTGGAAATTTGTGGAAAGAAATTGATAATGCTCCATAAACAATTTGCTAAAGTCAATCACTGAACTTAATGGTTGAAATGAAACACACAAGGGAACAATTAGGTAGAGTAATGCAAAAGCAAATAAATAAGACCAAATTTCCAGAAACTATAATGATTCTTCAATGCTGCTGATAAATTTCAAGATAACTTAGCTTGACTAGTTAAATCTCAGGAAGAAGTAATATTATGACCAGCTTCAGAATCCAGATGGAACTGTAAGCCAAAAGTGTTCAAAAATAGTGTGGGGAACTTAAAACTTCATAATGTAGTTTTAAGTAGAACTTCAGAACAAATAGTAAGGCTTTATATTTTTATAAAAGAATTAATTGATAAAATGAATAATATATGACAAAGATTATTTGGCAAAGTAGTAGAGCACAGTGAATTGATTTTTAAAATTAAATATTAGATTATTTTTTAAAAGTTGGGGATACTTAAGAAGAATGAAAAGCCATAAAAGGGTATTACTTTAAAAATGATACTTATTGATTTTTTTTCTTTCTGACTGTAAAGACAATCATTGTATATTGCATACAATTTGAATGACTAGGAAGAAATAAAACCTCAATGAAGTACTCTGTAGGTGGAAATATCTAAGGCAAGAATAATTTATATATAGTTTGAAATAAAAATAAGTACATATATTACAATTTAGATATGAAGTGTCCCCATAAAGCTCATGTATGAGATAATGCAAGAATGTTCAGAATAAAGTGATTAGATCATGAGAACTTTAATTTGATCATAGGATTGATCCACTTGAATGGATCAACTAGGGGTATTTACAACCTAGTTGGGAGATAGGGTATGGCTGGAGGAAGTAGGTCACTAGGGGCCCAAATTTGGAGTTCATATTTGGTCCTTAGTGAGTGAAGATCTCTTTCTCTGCTTCCTGGTTGCCACATCCTGAGCTGTCTTCCTCCACTATGCCCTTCCACCATGATGTTCTGTCTCACCTCAGGCCCACGGGCCAACCAACCATGGACTGAACCTCTGAAAACTCTGAGCCAAAATAAACTTTTCTTCTTTTAAGTTACTTTTGTCAGGTCTTATGGTCACAACTATGCAAAAGCTGACTAAAATAACATAGATTGAAAAGCTAAAGCCATTTATCTACAACTATAATAAATCTCTTAAGTCGTGGTTAGGTAAAAACAAAAAGAACAAAACACAAAACAAAACAAAAAAGATAGCAGTTAGTACAATATGATATTTGGGGAGAAATTAAAAAAAAAAAAAACCCAAAACTATAATTTTTCAAATACAGAGAAAACATTCTAGATGGAAGTTCATGAACTTCATGACAATGTTACTCCTATGGAGGAAGAAATGAGGGGGGGGGGGTCAGCCAAATATAGGAACCTTATATTTGGGGATGTTTGAGACAATCCATATTTATTCTTGTTTTAATCTCTGATTCACTTACTTTATACTCAAATACTTTTCCTTTTACACTGTTAATCTTAAAGTAAGCTCTGTTTCCTGACTGCCTTGAGTAGAGCTTTCCTCCACCATGGTGCTCCACCATCACCTCAGGCCCAGAGCCATGGATTCAACAACCATGAAATGAGAACCGGGGTTAGAAGGCAGACAACCACCCAAAATCTGGAGAGATAGAGGTGAACCTAAAAACTCATAGCTGACAACTACGTATCTGGAGCAGAAGCTGGTGGAATCATAGATCAAAAAGGCCCACCAGGAAAACTTGCAAGAAACCAGCCCAAATCACCAACTCACTGTGACTCATTCCTTTCAGGTGACCTTAGACTTTGCTCTTTATGATACTGAATTCTCTGACCAGAAAAAGTTTCTGTCTGCCATTGTTAAACATGGAAAGAATGAACTTGAACTTAACAGGCTCAGGTATATACCCACCTCTAAAAGATCTTTCCTATACGAATATGTATAAGTTTCCCCAATAAAAATCCTTTACTTTCTTTGTCTGGAGAGAACACTTCCTTGAGAATTATCTCTAGTGTTCTCCTTTATTACTTACTTGCTGTAAGTAATAAACCTTTTTCACTCTTAAAAAAAAAAACTTAAGTTATACATTTGAAGCAATAACAGCAACAACAACTAATCCTCATTAAATTGTGCCAGGAATTCATCCTAACAAATAACTTTGGATCAGTTTATGTATGTTCCATGTTGTCTTAGCGTCTTCGCTGCTGTGACTAAAGGATCTGACCAGAACAACAGTAGAGGAGGAAGAGTTTATTTGAGGGCTCATGGTTTCAGAGCTCTTAGTCCATAGAAGGCCAGCTCCATTCCTCAGGGCTCGAGGTGAAGCTAAACTTCATGGCAGAGTATGTGGCAGAGAGAAGCAGCTCACATCATGGTGATCAAGAAGCAGAAAGAGAAACTTCACTCTCCAGATACGAATATATACCCAAAGCCATGCCCCAATTTCTACCTCCTCCAGCTACACTTTTTCCACTTCAGTTAATCCCATCAAGAATTGACTCACTGTTTAGGCTAAGGCTAAAACTCAATCATTTCTCCTTCAAACTTTCTTGTATTGTCTCACATATGAGCTCATATCCAAACCATAACACATGTGGAGATTGAATTTTTCTCCATAGCTATAAGGTTTCTCATTCCACATGTTCCCCTTATAATGGTTTACATTCATTACCATCTTTCGGGACCTTTGTTCTCTTCTCTTGATTCTGAATGGGTCTGTGATTATAGTGAAAGTGACAGAATGCAGTTTTTAAGTCTACATCATAAAAAATGTTGCAACTTTTACCTAGCACAGTCAGATTAGGTGTTTTTGAAATCCAGTCACCATGCCATAAGGAAGCCCACACAGCATGAAGAGGCCACTTCTGTTCTAGTCGAACACCAGCTAATATTGCGTTTTAATTTAATCATCTATTGCTTTATAAATAAATTATCCCCCAATTTAGAGGTTTATAGCAACAATGATTATTTCATTATTATCTCTCATGCTTTTAGGAGTTTGTATGTCTCAACTAGATAGTTCTTATTCTGAATCTCTCATGCGGTTGAAGTAGATGCTTCCTGGGTTGAAGTCATATCAAAATCTTTCTTGCTTACATGACTGGTACCAAAGAGTGGCTATTGGCTAGGACCTCATCTACGCTGTCTGCTGGAACATCTAGATTTGTGTGTGGTGGCTGGGCTCCAACAGTGAGCATTACCATCCCCTGCATCCCCCCCCCCCCAAATATGTATAGCTTTATATTATCTAGTCTTGAAAGTCACATAGTTTTATTCTCATATACTTCACTTGTTTGGACAGTCACAGAGTTCTTCCCCAGATTAAGGAGAAGGGACACGGATTCTAACTCTTGCAAAGGGAAAGACAAAATCACAGTGTAAGAATACATGGGTTAGGAAATGTCATCACAAGCATCTTTGACAAATACAAGCTGCCACAGTCCACAATAATGATATTACATCCCCATTCTAAAAATGTGAAAATTGAAGCTCATAAACAGTCAGTGATGTATTCTCATGGCTCCAGAGGCTGGGGAATTCCAGCTTTGGAGAGGGCTTTCTGCTACACTGTCCCATGGTGGAAGGTAGAAGGGCAGAAGAGTGCTTGCACACACGAGACAAAAAGAGGTGACACGAGTGGGAGCGATTGGAGGGAGGCGTCCAACTCATCCTTTCAATAGGGTCCTGTGCCTTCAAAATAACAACATTATGCCATTGCCCTCATGACCCAACTACCTCTTAAGGTCCCATTTCTCAACACTGTTGCCTTGGGGACTAAATTTCTAACACATGAGGTTTGGGGAACACATTAAAACCATGGCACAGAGGAACAAGTTGAACTTGTTTTATAATTTATATCTTGCCAAGAAAAAACAAATTTAAGAACACTTGAGTCTTAATTTATGGCACACCTTACGTTACTAGATGTGCCAAAATGCCATTTGGTGATAATTTATTAAAACCACAGACACACAATTCCTGCCACCTTCAAATTTCAATAATGTAATGCTTAGCATATCGGGGTTTTGTTTGTCTTTTATTTATTTTTTTTAGTACAAAAGTTATTTTGGAGAGTGAATGTGAATTCTAGTAAACAAGAAAAAAAGATTGGGGTATTGCAATAAAGGCTGATTCACTACAAATCTGTTGGATTTGTACTGATATGAAACACAGACTGAGGCTTGCTTCTGGTCTGCCAGACCCAGTAATTGTACCCCTCTCTTTGGCCCCAAAATTCAAATAGCATGAAATATGAAGATGATCCTCATCTATGTTACTGTGAAAGGGAATATGGGCTATTTACAATAGACCATAATCCTCTTCCTGGTCAACTCTAATTAAGTAACAAAATGCAGAATTGTCTTATTCTCCAATTAGTTTTATGTGTGTCTTGTTCATCTAAAATAACCAAGTATATTTTCAAGGTTTTCATTTGTAAACAAGTTTTCAAGGTTTTCTTTTTTTTTAAACAAGTAAGATAAACATGACAGAGTGAAAACAGGACTTGATTGGAGATCCAGAAACTTGCCATTTCTGATACCACCCTACAAGGGACCCCCTATGCAGGCTGAATATGTTGCTTGTGCCATTTTACTACTCCACAGATCTGTGCTTTCACAAAGCTTTCAAAAATCATTTTAAATCTGCTTTATTGAGGAAAAATTACCAAATTACTATTTTTAAATGTACAAACCCAAGTGTTTTGACAGTTGTTTATAGCTGTTTAACAATCATCACAGTCAAGATACAGTTTTCCAAAACCCCAAAATTCTCCCATGCCCTTCTGCACTGCAGTACAAGCCCTTAGCAGCCTACTTTTGGTCACTGAACTTTCCACCCTCTCTGGAATTTCATGTGAGTCAATTAGTATGTTGTCTCAACATACCTGGTTCCCACTTTCATTTAGCATAATTGTCCTGAGATTATAATTCAGATTTATTTTGAAAGACTATCATTGCTTACATTGAATTATCTATGCACTTGGTAGGAAATCAAGTGATCATATATTTGTGAGTCTATTTCTTCACTTTCTCTTCTGGTCCATTGATCTATATGTCTATTGTTATATGCTATCAGAATATGTTCTTCTGTTAACCATCACTTAGTCAATCCTGGTAGCATTTATAAATTCCCCCCCATTTTGGTAGTTGTTTGAATTTTTTTCACTATTCCACCTGGAATTCCTGTATATATTTTTAAATTATATTTCAAATTGATAGTTAATTCTGCTGAGGTTTTCTTTGGGAATGTGTTGAATATATAGGGGAAAATTATATTCTAACAAGTTTGTACTTTCTGGTGCATGAAGATGGTAACTTTCCATTTATTTATGTCTTCAGTTTCTCTCAGCAATATTTTGTGATTGTAGTGGGCAGATATTGTACATTTTTTGTTAAACACTTCCTAAAATATTTTTCTGCTATACTAAGTAGTATTATTTTTAAAAACTCATTTTTATAATATTTAACTGGATTTTGGATATTCAACTTGTGACATATGATCTTGCTGATTTTTTTAATTGGTTGTATTATCTTTTTATGTTTTTATTTTTTCAAGTTTCTTAGGCTGTATTTTTAACAGACAACTCTTCAACCTGAAAAAAAGATTCAATTCAATTTGGCATTTTTTATTCTAATCTGTGTGCAATTAATTAACTTATTAAGACCTCCAATTGCATGTATGAGATAGATATCAGGAATGTTTCCCCTATAGACATAGTCAATTGATCCAGTGTTACCTTTGTTACCAACAGGTGGCTGTTCACAGGCAGGTCTACTCTGGACCATCTATGCCATGCAACAATAGTACCCTGCTTTGTAATTAGTTTCAATACCTGATAATGTAGTCTTCTAGTCTGGTTTTTCTTCTACAAGTTTACATTGGAAATTTTTGGTTATTTGCATTGACATATAAATTTTGAAGCTAGTTTTTCTACCTTACTCTTATCCACAAATGCAACCTGTTGGAATTTTGATGAACGCTATGTTGACTCTATAGGTCAGTTTGGGAAGAATTGACATTCTGACAATTTTAAATCTTCCAGAACAAAAACAAGTTATAATGCCTGTGTTAATTTTCCAGGGCTGTGATAAGAAAAAAAAAAATTACCACAAACGTGGAGACTTAAAACTAAAGAAATTTACTCTGTCATAGTTTGGAGACCAGGAGTTGGAAATTAAAATGTCAGTGAGGTCACACTCCCTCCAGTGACTGTAGGGAAGTACCTTCTTCACCTCTTCTACCTTCCAGTGGCTCCTGGTAATCCTTGGATTGTGGAAGCTGAGTGTTCAAATCTCCCTCTTATGAAGATGTAAGTCATTGGATATAGGGCCAAATAAATCCAGGTGATTTCATCTTGAGATCCTTAACTATTACATCTTCAAAGACCTAATTTCTAATTTCCAAACAAGGTCCTATTCTTGGCTTCCTAGTGAACATGACTTTGGGAAGAACTCTGTGCAATCCACTACATCATTCATTACCTTGATCCTTCTTTAGTTTATCTTAATGTTTGATAGCTTCCAGTTTGGAATCTAGACAACTTTATTCCTTGGAATTTTATATTTTATACTATTATAATGATTTAATTTTTTAAAATTTTGTTTTCAAGTTTTTTGTTGGTTTTATATATTGACCTTGTTTTCATACATCAATTCTGAGTTTGTCTTTAGATAATTTTGGAGTTTCTATGCACATCAACATTTCACTCATAAAAATTAACAACTATATTTTTTCTCTGTAATATTTATATATTTTATTCATTCTTCTGGTCTTTATTACACTAACAAACCTTCCATTATAGTGTGGAGTAGAAATTATCAGCAGGGTGTGGTGGCACATATCTATAATCCCAGAATATCTGGAACTGAGGCAGGGGGATTCCAAGTTCAAAGCAAGGCTGGCCAACTTAGACCCTGTCTCAAAACAAAAATTAAAATTAAGGGCTGAGTTTGTATCTCAGTGGTAGAGTACTTGCCTAGCATGTGTGAGGCCCTGGTTCAATCTTCACTATACACACATACACATACACAAACAGAAACGCACACACACACACACACACACACACACACGCATCAAATGAAAAACAGAAAGGAAGGAAGAAATCATAGGCATTTTGTTTCTAATTTCAAGAGAAATTGTTAAATATTTTACTATTAATTATGGTGTTTATTCATGTTACTTTGTAAATTCCCATTAAATTAATGAAGTCACCTTCTATTTTGAGTTTGCTAAGAGTTTATTCTGAATGAGCATTATTTTTCTATATCAAGACAACTATGTGATTTATTCTTTTTCTGTTATTGAGGTGAATTATATTAATTGGTGTTTAAAAATGTTAAATCACATGTAGCTTTGGGGGAAAGTTTCCCACTTGTCCTAATATTTGTTAACATACACACACACACACACACATACACACACAAAACACACACACAAACATAGAGTCATGTGTTTTGTTCTTCTTTTTTTCTTTTGATGTTGGGGATCAAACCCAGGGCTTCCCACATAATAGGCAAGCACTGTATCACTGATCCCCATGTATGTCTTGTATAAAATACATACAAACATATACACATATAATAAATAGGATTTTATTTGCTAATATTTTGTTTAGAATTTTTGTATCTGTGTTCTTAATAGAAATTGCTCCATAATTGTGTACAATGTTTCTGTCAACTTTTAGTATTTAAGCTATTCTGGTCTCATTAGAAGAGTTCAGCTACATTAAAATTAAGAACTTGCAGTTTTCAAAAAACAAAAAAAAGGGAAAATAAAAGAGAAGCCACAGAATGGGAAAAAAACATTTCAACATAGATAACTGATAAAAGATGTACATACTGAGTAGAAAACTTCTGCAAATCAGTAAGAAAAACAAACTTAAATGAGATAACGGAAGGAAAATAGTGAACAGGCAAAATACAAAATGGAAAATCTAAATAACCAATAAATACATGAAAAAATGTCAAACCTTATTAACTTTCTGGAAAACAGTTGACTCTAAAATGTGATCTCAACTACTACTGCACGTATATCTAGGACTGAAAAAAATTAATTTCCCAAAATAACATTATTTCCAAAGATAACAGAGTAACAGGAATTGTCATTCATTGTTGGTGGGCATATAAATTGTCCTGATTATTTTGAAAAAAAAAAAAGCTGGCAATATCATCTATTAAATTTAAATGTACACATACTCCACAGCTCAGAAATTCTACTCCTGGCTATATCCCCTAGAGAAATGAGATTATATGTGAGCCAAAAGAATGTACAAAAATATTTATATCAACACTGACTTGTAATAGCAACAAACTGGAAATAACCCAAATATCCATCAATAGTAGAATGTATAAATAAACTTGTGGTAAAGTTTCAAACAAATAAATATTACAAAGCAATGGAAATGGACAAATTAAACCAATACACAATAAAAAGCATAGAATTAACCTACATGATATTAACTGAAATATGAAATTCTCAAAAGAATAGGCAATTAACTCTGGGGTGGTGCTTTAAGGGTGCTGTCCATGCTTATTTCCAAACCCTTTTGATCATGTGTGTGAATGTTTGCTTTGTGATTACCTATTCTATTGAACATTTAAATGTATGTTTCTGTACATATGCTGTATTTTACAAATTTTAAAGAGTTTGGAAACATTTTAAAAGAAAATAATTCAAATTATTTATATTTATGAAAGCATATACTGAAGATATCAATATTAAACTTCAATATGCCATAATAGATGAAGCATCAGGATTTTATAACAAATAAAACTGTGTCTGATGACCTAATTGTTTAGCTGTTTGTAATAAATAATCTTCAATGATATTTTCATCAGTGAACTGTTTGTCATGTTTTAAGTGAAAAATAAGTAAATGCACAATATTGTTATATTTGAAAGACTCACACATTGAAAGAGCCAATAGATGTGTTGAAATTCCAAATATAAGGATAATAGTTTGTAATAACTTTGTTAAGTCTCAAATGCTATTGATTTAGCTCATTTTAAAAATCCTTTTTATTGGTTCTTTTTAGTTATACAGGACAGTAGAATCCATTTTGATATAATTATAAGAGCTTGGAGTACATCTTGTTCTAATTCAGTCCCTAGTACCTCACTTTCTCCTCTCTTCCCATCTCCTGATCACTTCCCTCTACTCTTCAGATCTTTCTGCCATTTATCCAGTTATTTTTAAAAATTGATTTATTGTGGGTATACACCATGGTGAGATTCACTGTGGTATATTCACATATGTACATGGTAATGTTATATCAGATTCATTCCACTGTGTTACCTTATCCTATCTCTCCTCTCTTCCCCTCCTTCCCCTTTGTCTACTCTGCTGAACTTCTATTCTTTTTTTTTTTAATCTCCCTGCCCTATTGTGGATTAGCTTCTACATATCAGAGAAAACATTTGATCTTTGTTTTTTTGTAGGGACTGGCTTATTTCATTCACTTAGCTTGATAATCTCCAGAGCCATCCATTTACTGTCAAATGTCATAAAGTCACTCTTCTTTAAGGCTGAGTAATACTCTATTCTGTATATATACCACCTTTTCTTTTCTTTATTCATTCAACTGTTGAAGGGCACCTGGTTGGCTCCATAGCTTAGCTACTGTGAATTGTGCTGCTATCAACATTGATGTGCCTGTGTTACTGTAGTCTGCTGATTTTAGGGATATTCATCAATAGTATTTGATAAGTATAAGTTAATAAAGACAAATTAACCATTAGAGAAAGGATTTTTTTTTTTACATTTTTATTCCGTGTTTATTCTTTAATTGCCACAAGCTCAAGAGATTGACTCTTTGTAAGGAATTAATTAGTGAAAAGGAAGTGATTCAGCAAATAGATATTTACATTAAATTACAAAACTTCTGGACAATTCAGTGAGGAGTGCTATTCTAGACTCAAACAAATAAGATCTTGCAGATAAGATGTGTATAATCAAAAGTGTGCCTGGAAGAAGATGCTATCACGGCAGTAGCTAAAGGTGCACATAGCCAAGCCAAATAATGTACTGTTGAATCGCTGCTGAGCAATTCATTTTTGCTTTGTCCTCAGCAGAAATTATTGTTTAAAAATTAAAAGAGTATGTTTGGGTGCCGGGAGAATTTGCTTTAATTACTAGCCTTATTAATGCCTATTTAATCATGAAATCCTTGCAACTCGTTACATTTCTTATTTATTATAGCTGTCAGGAAGCTCCAGGCTCAGAATTACAGTGCAACCCAGGAGCCATCCTTAGTTTAGGATTTTCAATATGACAGTTTAGAGAAAGGATTTTTAAAAAAATATTACAATTAGAAAAATGAGATGAATTAAACCTTTTAATGTTCGCGAGAATACCATGTAATATTAGCCGTGCATTCTATAATATTTTGTGTTTATTACATAAAGTAAGTTGGAATGTAAGTAAATAGAGACTTCTTTATAGGTCTATTCAGCCAAAATCAAGTTTTTTTTTTTAAAAAAAATTTCCCTCAGAATTGACAGAAAGGTTAGCTATTTACATGTATTGGGATTTTTGCTTAGTTCAATTGTGTTTTATGAGAAAGATGGGAATAAAGAAAGAGCATGAACCTTGGAATCATGTAGAACTGTGATTCTGGGAAATCTTATTCATGTTTGGAGCCTCAGTTTCCTTGTCTGCTAAAGGGGAGATATATTAGGGATCTCTCAGGTTTGCTTATGGTTATTTACATTGAAAGAGTAATGAATGGTCTGTGGTGGACATAGAATAAAGGCTAGTTGCACACTTTCCAGTTAACGTCTTTTCCAATGCTGTGACTCCATATCTACTTAAAATGCAACATACTGCTGTTTTGTAACAATATTATACCCAACCTCATCTTGGAAATGAGTAGAAATAAGAAATAATATCTTAAAATGTTGCAGTCCGGTATTTTTTACACATACTTGTGCATATGGCCGAGATCAACCTGAATAAAATTTAATGACCTGTATCAATCACCTGTCCTTTCTCAAGCCATTTAGAGAAAAGTAAAATATCTCTGAAAATGAAATTCCTTAGCTCCAAAATGGGACTAAGGATATCTGCCTTGCTTCTGTTGCAAGATTCTTATATGTATCTAATGTGAAAAGAGTGACAACAGCACTTGATTAAGAATCTCAAAATCTTCAATTTAATGAAAAGAGTAAAAAAAAAACAAAGTCATTGGGTAGTACTATCCAAGAGAAAAAGGGGGAAACCCACAACCCACATTAAATATTGAATGGACATCCTTCATAGAAATCTTTTCTAAAACACAAAAAGGATATAAATAAATAAATGTTTCAAAACCCACCATGTTGCTTAGAGTTTGGTTTGCATTCACCTTTTCCTCCCTGATATTTGTGTTTTCTTCCATATCATAGGGTAGGTGGTCAACCTAGAGGGGATAACAGCAAACTTTCCAGATTCAGAGCAGAAAACTGAACCCTCCCTTTCTGGAAGTCTCTCCAGCAAGAGACTATAGTATTTTCATCTACAAAATAAGGGAGTTAGATTGCAAGTTCCTTCCAAATTAAACATTCTATGATTTCATTTGAGGAATAATTTTAATAATTGGAAAAATTCAACATTTTACATCAGCATGATAAAATCTCTTTGTGAACCAAAAGGTAGAATGAAATAAGTGAGTGAAACAGAACCTGAAAAAAATATTAGACTGATTTAATCATAATTAGCAGTTTTAATGGTTGCAAATCCATAAAACAGCTGTGCAATGCTTCTCTCTAAATGAAACAATTTATGTGAAAGCATTTTGGAAGCCATGAGATGCAACACAAATGGAAAGTATTATTAACATCATCATCATATTTTCTGAGCCCATAGACTTGGCATAAATAACCCATACATTAGCTGTGCCTAATCACCCTGGGTGGGCATAGTAGAGAGGAAGGGATAGAAAGAGAAAGCAAATTTGATTCTCCTGTTTTCTAGTTTTTCCCAAGTTCACTGAGCCTGTTTGTTTGCTTCAAGCATTAAAAGCCTTATTATCTATTACTTCCTAATAGATAAACAGTTGGGTATTTCTGTGTGTTTTGGTTAAAGAGACAGTCACTTTAAATTCTTTTTTCTTGATTTGAGACATTTTTAGACAAAGCTGGTGGTACGGTATATATTTTACCATTGTGTCAAATATTTTCCACATGCTAGCTTATTTCTTTCTTTAATAAAAGCTGTAATTTGTAGAAAGTTCTCTTAGTTGGTAAGTTCTTAAAATTAGAATGGTTAGTTATGTATGACTGCAATGATGTTAGACAGCCTAGGAGTATTATATGCATTTGACTGTGAAAGAAAGCAAGGCATTGATACAAAGGTAGAACAAGAGCTAGACCTCCCAGGCTGTCCATAGGATGCCAAGTCTCTAGAAAAGAGTAACCGTAGAATTATAATGTGGAAGATGCCTGAGAATTATGAACTTCTCTGCACAGGCACCTAGAAATCCTGAGCAAATGAACTTGTGTTTATATCACATGAAGAGATTTAGGGCTTATTAGAAGTTGTTTGTTTAAATGGAATGCTAATTTGCACCAATCTTTTGGGAAATCATTACAACCAATTATGAATTAGATTACTAAGAAGGAAAGCTTGGTCTGACTCTTTCTTAAAGTTATGTTTTCATCAGATCTTATCTCCCTCAAGAGAAAGATAACTGGGTAAACAGTACATGTTGGCCTGGGAATTGAGGACTGGAGAGAATTTTGCCTTTACTTTTGTCCTTCTCTAATTTCTAGCTTTGGCTAAACCACCAGTCCAACTCCCTCATGGTAAAGGAAGGATCAGGTCAATGTTAAAAACCTCCAGAGCAAATAAATAGCAGATTGATTTCCCTAAAGACTTCCTAAAACTTAACTGCTCATCTCAGCTTGGGGTAAAAAGAAGACTTGCAACTTGAAGTACAAGTCTTTCTCCAACTGCATTTGAGTATTTCTCGTGTACCCTCTGATAATCATAAAAGGAAGTCAACTGGTGCCACTGGGATGCACATGACGTCAGTCGAGAGATGATTAAACAGTAATGTTCAGTACTTATGTGGCTTGGAGGGTTTTTAATGGCATTATACAGCAAGTGCTCTAGGATTACCCAAATGGGAGAAGGAAGATTAAATTCCTGAGTAGGGGAGGGAGAGCTGTTTCCAGTTTGAACTACAATTCAGGAAAAAATCTCTTTCTGTTATAAGAACTTCAGACATTCAAAGAGGCATGAAAGAGAAGACAAGTTAACAATCACTTGCATGATAGGCAGTAAACCTGTAGCACCAAATATTGTGTAGTGTAGTCTTAAGAATTATCAGTGATCAGGTGGTGAAATAAGAGTTAAGTATTCCAACACAGGCTGTGTAGGGAGACAAGAGCAAAATAGGTCTTCCAAAGAAAACCCAGACTAAACCAATACTAACTGAAAAAATGCTATCAAAATACACAATATTGTTAAGATAGTTTATTGTGTACAATTTTACACATGCAGCAAGGTAAAAGTATTGTTATCTTAACAATAAGAATTAAAGTTACTCTTAGGGAGAGAACTGCTATCATTAAAAAAAAAAATGGTAACTATACTATAGTGAGACCTTGGAAGCAGCTGAAAGGAGACAGCAGCAGATCAGGGAATCAAACTACTCTGCCCAACATATCTTAGGAATTTGCGATCCTTGGACTAGTGAGTTGATAGAGGAAAGAATTTGATAGAGGAGAAGACAGAAGAAGTGGGAGACAGAGGAGGTGGGAAACCGTGGAGGAGAGTACAGTGAGAATCCCTGCAGAGAAAGGGGGAATTGCCAAAGGCCTTTTAAGAACAGAGATGCCAAACGCCATTCTTAAGTTGTTTAAGGTTGTCCAGGCTCTGTTCTGAACTTGTCCAGCGGACTGCTAAGTACTTCTTCTTATGCAGGAAGTGTCTGGGGGATGAAGGAGCAGGGATGGGAAGCAGAGCCCAACACGGGATGAAGCCTCACAGAGCACTGGAAACAGGAACTCAGAGCCAGGGAAACTTGAAGAAATGTAAATACATTCTCCCAGCCTTTTCCTATCCCAGAAAGTTTCTGGGACCACAATCACAGCTCCCCACTCCAGCATCCCGGTTTGTTTTCTCTGCACAGCAAGTGTGGAAAAGTTCATATCCTGGGGCATCTGTCAATCAGGGACAGTATTGGAGGCGGTGGGGAGGAAATAGGTAGACAAATGCCCCAACCTTCTTTTTCTCAGCGCTGAAAAACTTGAAGTATGTGTCATGTGGCTTTTGAAATGGTTCCCAGTGGACTGAGACCTATTTGCCCACAGTGGTAACATGCTTCTTAACATATTCTTTGGCTTTTGCCCTTTCCTGGCTCACTTTCCTCACCCCAAACTTCCTGCCATCACCTCCTATTGCCCACACTCTCATTCTTAACTTGGGATCCGCTTTTGGGGAAAAAAAATCACTGTCCCTAGTCACATTAGTCTAATCCCAGAGGCAACCACTTCTACCAATTTCTTGGTTTTCAGAAAGTCCTTTGCATAGATGAGCATTTACACATATTCATAAATATCTTTCTCAGTGATACAAAAGAGAGAGTGAAAAAATCCATATCCTATACAACCGTCTAAGACAGCTAAGTCTCTTTTATAAATATTAGTGTACTTGAAGGAGGATGGCTCTTATTGATCTCATTTAAAAATCATGCATAATGCATGCCATTGAGTCTTCTTTTGTGTTGTCAAGGACTGCTCTAGGGCTCACCGTTCATTTGTGGCTTGTCATCTATTTGCTTTATCTTACCTAAGTACATCCATTGTTTTGTTGCATATACATGAAACACACAGCACTTAGGATTTCCTAGCAAACTAGTTGCTCTACCTGAAGTAATAATTTCAAATATTTAAAGTATTTATTATAAAGGATTTAAATTTTTTCATAGATTTGTCTTAAAACCAAGAACTTTAACAAAATTTTATTTTATTGGTGCTATGTCTTAAAAGTGAGTTCAGCATTCAGAAGTTCTATTTGTTGTACTGACTAGCATGTGCCCAACTAGTAAAATTAAGTGAGTTTTTTGTTGCCTTACCATCCTTTTTATTGGACATTAGGTTTTCTCCAACATGTGGGTGTCATATTTACGATTACAGTTAATACTTCTTAATAAAATTTAAAAAATTGGTTTCTTGTGGTGACAATTTGATCTTACTGCTTTTGCCTCAAGTTGAGCACAATCTTTCTAAATTCTATGTGGTAGTTAATTATGCTATGATTATTTATAATATGTTCATATTTATAGATGTACATGGACAAACAAGCTGTTTTATATTTTCAAATTCAAAATGGAATGGGTATAAGTTGAATCAATAATCCAAGAATAATAACTAGTAATTTATCATTAAGTTTTATAGGCACTTTTTATTCGATATAATTTAATTCAGAGAATTATCACAAGACTACTTTTTTCACTCCACAACGGGTCAGCTTATTTTAGAAAGGGACGTACAAAATCAGCTATGTTGTCATGGTTTCTTGGCTCTAGGAGTTCTTGTGAGATGCCTTTGTATTTTCACTTGATATATCTCAGAATTATTTTAAAATGCTGAGCATAATAGGAGATAATAGTTGCCCTCAGAAACAAATATCAGGATCTCATTTTAATGTCCTGCCTACATCAAGCAGACATATTAAACTATGTGTTATTTTCCATCCAGAAAAGCTTTTTAGCTCATGTTCTTAATTAGTCCTCTGGTGGTATCTCCTCTTTACCATCCCACTAGTATAGCCATGCCCTGATTTCACCTTACTCTTCCTTACCCACGCTTGCTCTTGGGATCTCATTCACTCTCAAAATGACTTAGTGATATCATTTGTTTTCTGGAAATTTGGAGGCCGGGTTGGGCAACAGGACAGGGGGTGGGGGGGGGGGGGCTCTGTTACTCTGTTTTAAATATTAAACAAACAAACAAACAAACAAAAAAACCCTGGAATCTGAGGGAAATTTTAAATATAGGTGTATTTGGTTTATTGACTAGATCACATGAGTTAGAAACTGTTTTAAACCATGCTCTGTCAAATGTCACTTCCTTATTCCTTTAGAACATCTTGGAAATGTGTCACACCTCTCCCTAAAACTCCAGGTCTGTTGAAGACCCTCATCTTATAATTACTTATTACAAGATGAGGGGCTTCAATTACTTGTAATCGCTTGCCCTAAGTACCTTCCTATGGGACTCATCTTTCCAAGGCCCAGACTTGAGTCTTAGAAGATTTGGAGTGAGGAGAAGGAAAGATCTGATTTACTTCTGTCCCTCCCCTATTTCAAAGCTTAGTTCCTCCAATTTGGGAAGTTGAGAAGAGAAATAGAAGAGAAGGAGATTTTATAAGGGGTTACTGGGTTACCATTTATAGCAGGGGAGGCAACCAATGTCTCAGCCAGGCCAGGTCCATTCTGTCTGCTCTTCAGATATAACAAAGACCTCATGCTACAAGCATAAGAAAATGAATTTGGCAAATTTCCCAAGGAAGCTTGGAAACAAATCTTTCCTTAGTTGAGACTCCAGATGAATATGCAATTTATATTGCCAGTAAGTACACTAATATGGTCATTTCATAGGATAGGTGTAGAATATTCTGGCTTCTCTTTAATGTTACTGGTTTTTGAGATGATCACACATACATGAAAATAATAAAAACTATGAGATGGAAACCAAGCAAAGAAACACGGTGTTCTAAATTTAGGATAAGCAATACAGTACAAATATAAAGACCACTCACTTTCATAAAAATAATAAGCAAAAAATAAAACAGCTCAATACAAATTTTAATACAAATTTTGTCCCATAGAATCAAGTGCTAACTACTTGTAGTTACTTTTTATCCATCAGTCTTTATTAATTTCATTTAATTCTGGAATGTGGGCTTGCACTCAATTTATGTAGCAATTCTTTACTGTCTTGTATTTCTTTTTATTTGATGATTTGATATAAATTTACACCATGGAAAATAAAGGAATATGAGCCAAAAGGAATCTGATCCCAAGAGGGATTTGGAGTCTATTCAAATGTGTTTAAAGTATTTTGCAACATGCTTACAGAGTACGAAACTGTGTTAAATCTCTAAAGACAAAAAGTGTTCTATGAATTTGAAGGCATATTTCCATGATTCAGTCCAAATAAATGCTTATTTTGCTATTCTGTTTCTATAGCAGTGATATTCTCAATGACAGCTTTGCATTAGATTTCAATTGCACTTCCTAGATTCAAGTAATTTGCAATAGCATGACTTTGTCTTATGCTACAGCAATTGAAGTGTTTCGAAGTTCTCTTCTTACTTTCAAGCTCCCTTCTTTACATAAAGTGGATCTATTCCTTTCTTTCCTTTAGCCAGGAAAATAATCTCACATTACATATATTTTTATATTAACAATTTTCCTATTGCATAAAAATGTTGTATTTCATTGGAAGCAAAGGCCCCAAAGCAATGTGATACTTTATCTGAAGTATCTATCACTCTTAAAATATTACAACTGCATAATAATGAAATTGTAAAACTATAATACTTAAAAATCAAATAATACAATAATAATTATGTAACTATAGATATATATCATATATATTATCTTTCCCAAAATTACTGTAAAATTCATCTTCACAAATTTATAAAACCTAATAATTTTTCTTCTAATTACTAACTTTTTCTGAACCTGTGCATATTAACCTTTTCAGGGATTTTTTTTCATTTAATAGTGATAAGAGCTTTATAGCAAAGGTAATAAATATAAAAGTTGAAGCCTAAAACCATTTTTAAAGAATTGACCTTCCTCAAGCCCCTGAACTGTCAGTTTTCTAAATCATCCTTGTTTGTGCTTGTTGTTCACTGGCAGGTTCTATCAGAGAAATTCTGCAGGACATAACTACTTTACATATATTTACATATGGATCCAAAATTAGCAATTGTAGCACGGAGTTCAGAGATGCCAGATAGCTGCATAACCATGTTTTTCACTTTCATTGTTCATCTTACTAGTCCAATTTTATTCCAGCAAGCTTCCAGGCCTGATTAAGACATAATTACTACACTGCTTTCTCCTCCCAACCATTTCATTCTAGCATTACAACCACGCTTTGAAATGCTGCTCTGATTCTGATGTTGCTCCCTGCTCAAGTATCTTGTTTACTCATTTGGAACTCCCTGATCCTAGTTAATGTTATTTCAGATCTTGACATCTTTCCACACCTCAGTCTCAGGACAGTTTTTCTCTCCAGCTGCAAATGCTGACCTTTCCTCCCACTGGGCTAAATGGTAGTAACGCCATGTCAGGCTCACTCACACATTTTGCGAAATGCCTTCTACCGGCTAGACATCTTGTTGTTCAAGGGCTTAAATATCAGGGGGGAAGAGAAATCTCCCCTTTTCTTTCCCCTACATATTTTACCTTCAAAACCAGAGAAACTCCTGGATCTAGTCTATGAAGGAAGATTTGACTTCCTAAGCCAGTGAGTTATATTTAATGGATTCTGTAAACCAGAAACCCCTGTGGCATTTCTCATAACACCGTTAATTTCTACTTGTAGCAAAAGGTCGTTAATGTTTTGTGTGCAGTGTCTCAAAGCACTTACTTTATGGCAAGAATGAAGTAAGCCACCCAAAGTTGCAACACCACAGAGTCATTGTGACAATATTATAAAACATGTACAAAGTGCCTAACATAGTGCAAGAAATCTAACAAGTGCTCAAAAGAGAGACGCTGAATAATAACATTTAGCCAAGTTGGCAAGGAAAAGTTCTGCCTCATAATAAATCTGCTTCCACTATGACAAGCTAATTGGGTCTTGTTCTTTTTCATATACTTGAGTATATGTTGCACATTAGTCACCTTCTATTATACTCATTTATCAAGAGCTATTGAGGTGTGATCCACAGACAATAAACTACACATATTTAAACTAAGCAGTTTGCTGAATTTTATCATTTGTATGCATCTGTGAAACTGTCATCATACTCAAGACAATTCATGATCCATTCTCCCTGAAGTGCTCTTTTGCCCCCTGAGTAGTCAATCTCTTTCTACCCTTCCTCCTTCTCCTGGGTGAACACTGATCTGCTTTCTGACAGTATAAAATAGTTCACACTTTTTAGGCTTTTATGCACATAAAAGCATCTTTGATGCTGAGGACCCTAGTCTTACAACTGAAAGTTACTGAATCCTGCCAATAGTTATAGGAGCTTGGAAGAGGATCCTGAGACCCAGTTGAGATTATGGATCTGCCCAACACCTCTATTACAGCCGGTGAGCCATGGAACAGAAGACCTAGCTATACTGTACTCAGATATCTGAGCTGTAGAGTCTTGAGATATTAAATGTGTGTTTTGTTAGGACACTAAGTTTTGAGTAATTTGTTATGCAGCAGTAGAAAAATAACACACTACCAAAATAGTGATTTTCTACAGGCTATAATTTCTAAATATTTTTAACTGTCCCATTACATTCTAATGAGAAGTTTCCTCAAGCTTCTAATACTATTTTTATGATACCCTTTCTAACCAGAGCTAAAAATGACTACAGAACATCTCTTTTATAATGGCATTGGTCTGCTGATCTGTCCAGTGCATTTGATAATTCTGATGACAGATCACTTCTCTGCATATATTAATCAAAGAAAAAAGAACTGGAGAACATTTGCTTTTGAAGCTTGGCACTGGGAATAAAGAATGATGGGTATCAACTCTCTCTCTCTCTCTCTCTCTCTCTCTCTTTCCTTGAATCTCCTTTTGCTTTCTTTGTTCCCTTGTTCTTAGACCCAAATTAAACTGAAAATACAAAGAGAAGACAAAAGAAAAATTAGTAAGATACACTTGACAGTTTTGATTGGCAGTTCCCACTGCAGGTGAATTCTGTATGTGCATGTGTATCTGAGATAGCAAGACCATAGATACCTGTTGTCAGGCTGATCTGGAGAAAAATATTTTTTTAATACCAGAATTTGAGCCCAGTGGCACTTATTCAATGAACCACATTCCAGCCCTACGTATGTATGTATGTATGTATGTATTTATTTATTGAGTCAGGGTCTCACTAAGTTGATTATGGCTTCACTAAGTTGTTGAGGTTGGTCTCAAACTTGTGATCCTCCTGCCTTAGCCTCCCAAGTTTCTGGGATTATAGGCATGCACCACCACTCATGGCAGGAGGAAAATATTCTTAATATTCTAACATTAACATTGTGTTATGCATATAAATATCTGATTAAACAGCAATTTTGCTTTTTTCACATATACCTTCTTAGTATTTTTGGTGTGATATTTTTGTTAAAATAATTGACTTCAGAATGAACTGACCTGAGCTCTAATGATTTTCTCAGTTACTTGCCATATGCTTCTGTGAAAGTCAATTAACCTCTTTGAGAACCAAGGCAGTAACCTTTCAAATAGAGATAAGAGCTACCATAGAGTATAATTGTGACAATTAAATGAGATGAAATGTTAAAAAAGAGAGGATGTGTATCATACATTTAAAGATGACTGACATAGCTATTAATGTTATTAATATTAAGGTATTAATACATTAACTTATAGTAGAAAATCTTAAAGTGGACTTTCTAAGAAGTAATAGTTACACATGACTTCATGTTAGTAAATTCAAACAAATACCAAACATTTATTAACTATGTAGCTATTATGTGCAAAGTGTTGTACAAGATAAGAGCAAAACTTTAAGATAAACATAGAAGTACCCCTCAATAATAAGTTCTTTTTAAAGAAAAATGTTCTAATGGACCTCAGTGTTATTTTGAATAACTTATAGCATACACACACAACTTTGTATAGTAGCATATATCATGAGGTATATTATAAGTGATAGAGTTTTTGATTCATTCATCCCACATGAACATAATAATAATAGTTATCTTTGTTATACAATTGTACATTTAACCACCTAACAGCTTTGGTAAGTTAATTTATCTCTAACTGTTCAAATTATGAGAAATGAAGGGAAGAAAGGTTTAAGGGAAGGATCAGAGCTACAGAGATATATCGATAACTGATAGTTGAAGATAAGATCATGAACATGAACTTCCGGAGATAAGAAAACCAATGTCTCCTCCCCAGTATGAGTGAATGACTAAGATATGCATAGCAGAGACCGGTTTGAACTCCAGTTCCTATGACTTGAAGATTGTATGCTTTGCATTTAAAATTGAGTCAGCAGTCAGGCTTAGATTCATTCATGATGAAATCAATAAGTTCCAATGTTAAACACTATCAATTAAATCACAACATACAGACACTGATAGAGTTCATGGAAGAATTGGAACTCCTTGTGCATAAACCTTGTTATGTTCATGATACTATAGTCTTAACATGTCCCCTAAAGTTCATGTGTCAGAATCCTAATCCCTATCTCAGATGCTAAAGGCATTCAGAGGTGGGGTTTTAGGGTGGTAACTAGGATCAGATGATGTTATGAGCATATAGGCCCCATATTGGCATTAGTGCCTTTATAAGAGAAAGAGACACCCCAGCTGGCACCCTTGCTCTGTCTCTCTCAGTGTGAGGCCCTCAGCATATTATGATGCAGCAAGAAGGCCCTCACCCATGTCGATGCTGTGTCTTGGATTTTCTAGTCTCTAGAACTGTGAGCTAAATAAACTTCTATTCTTTAGAAATTTACCAGCCTGTGGCTTTCAGTTACAGGAACAGAAAAGGGAATAAGACACATGCTTAAGAGGGAAATTACCACTGCCATGTTGACTGCAGTCAAGGAAATTTGAATCCAGATTTACATGTTTTCTGTGTGGATTCAGTGAAAGACCACTGCAGAAAATATAAAAAGGAGAAGAGAGCTGTTTCTAGAAAGCAAGTCTAAGAAGGAAGATTAAAACAATAAATGCTTATTTCGGAGACACTCTTTTTGGCTTCTGTCACTTCCAATAGTTGTCCTACGAGGTTTATAATCTAGGGAAATGTTATAAAATCTTCAAAACCAAGAAATACACACCAATCTTTCTTGTTGATCAATTGCGTTTTGCCAATCTAAATAGAAGTCCTCCAAAAATGCTTTGCCACTTTGGAATCCATGATCACCATGTTAGTTTAGTCTTGGCTATTCAGTTCCTAAAGTGGAAAAGGGGGAAATGGTATTAAGTGACTATGAGTCACCTGGTATCTGTAAAGAAGTCTGGCAATGCTATTTTTCTTACTTCTCCCATCTATACCTATAGTGTGATCTGGCTGCTCCAGCTAAGGACTTCATGTCCAAGCCTTCCTTGCAATGAGGGGTCATCATGTGATTAAGCTCCAGTTAATGCAAAATGAGCACAAGTGATCTTCTACTTCCAAGACAGACTTTTAAGTGGACAAAAATGCGCCTTCTCCCTCACAGAGCTCCCTCTTTAGTGACTATCCTGTAGGTGTGCTGATTAGAGCTAAAGAAACAATTTTGAACCACAAAGTGGAAATTATCCACAGAATTTTCCTTCCTGCTCTGGAAGGATTCTGACACATGAACTTTAGGGGACATGTTTCCTCACCTGGGCTGCTATGTAAAACAGTGGTGAACCAACTTGTTTAAACTACCATTATTTTGGAACTCTATAACAACAACTCTATCTATAGCCTATTTCATTTGTAATAGGATACTAGAATTGGGGTTATCACAACAGAATCTAATGGTGTGGCATGGGCTTAATAGTTGGGCAGCATGTGGAAGAGACACAGATATTACAAGCTGAAAAAGTTGAAGAAGTTGTGGCTCTATCACTTCTTTGAAAACATCTTTATGAAAATTGTTACCTTTGATGCCTTAGAAGATATGAATATGGTCTACAACTCCAGGAACTTGTTTTAAAAAACAAACAAACAAACTATGCTAAAGACTGCACTTCGAGTTTTTTTTTAAGCAAAATCCGAGAAAAAAGAGACTATGCTAGAACTAAAATATTTGTGAGCCTAGATCGAAGGGAATTCAATGTTTGAGAAAGTTTTTCTCTCTATGTAACCTGCAATCTAAATGAATAAAGAAGCTGGACATGGTAGCACACACCTGTAATACCAGTGGCTTGGGAAGCTGAGGCAGGAAGATTAAAGTTCAAAGTCAGTATCAGCAAATTAGCAAGCACCTGTATCAAAATAAAAATAAAATAAAATAAAAAGAACTGGGGATATAGGTCAGTGGTAAACCACCCCGGAGTTCAATTTCTAGTACCAAAAAATAAAAAATAATGATCTGAAAAATATCAATAAAGAGACTAGTTCTTTGAAAAGTGTAACAATGAAAAAAGTTAATTAACTTCTTGCAAAACTGAAACAGGGCTAAGGAGTTGCTCTAAAGACTTAACACGGCAAAACTGCACCCCTAGAATTCTCTCACACATCTCCTCATAAGTGCTCTTTACTAGTCAGTGAGTCCAGCCCAGATGTAACCATCAGCCCCATGTTTTTCCCTTTCCAGGAAGTCCTGTTATTTGGTAACCCTAGATAGGCCACCAATAAAATGGGAATAGGCAAAGGCACACATCAAATTTTGAAAGGTCTTTAGATGGAAGAAGTCTGAGTGGAGAATATCTTTCGTACCTTCTTGTTAAATCAGCAGGAGGTCAGAGGACTGTGAGCCTGCTAAGAGAAATGTATTGCCAAAGAAGCCACACACCAAGGAGCCCATATCAGTTCCATTGGTAAAGCAACCCAGGTCCTCTGAAGCTGCACGTCCCCCAAGGGCTGCGTATTCACCAGTGCTTACCTAAAGGTACTATCTAGGGCAGAGACCAGGGCCACAGTGCACAATGGAGAAAGAATTTTCTCTGATAGCAGAACCAGCAGGTTTCAAATGAACTAACCAAAGAACAATGAACTGCCAGAGGGAGGTTTGCAGTGTTCTTGCCAAGATCTAGTGACTGCTCAAAACTAGGAACTACTCTTGGGCATCCCATTTTTCATTATTTTGACTGAGCATTTTCTTCTGCTGATATTCTGTCTTTTCTCTACCATTTTTGTTCAGTTTCTATGTAGAGAAAATGGATAAATAGTTTGTTTTTTCTTGAATTGCCCTCTCTCTAGAAAAACAGCAACCTAATGGAGAGGAGCACATATCACTTAAGACCCTAGACTTTGAGGTTGATTCTGTAACTGAATCGTACTTTGGAAATAGCACATTTGGAAAGGGACAGAATAAATTAGACTACAGGTCTACTTCTCCAATATCCATTCTCCTCTTCCTTAGGAACAGAACTTTCAACTGAGAATATGAGATACCAAGTAAAAATTAAACATCCACAAGTTGAGGACAATGGAATACCGAAGAACACCCCCCACCCCCTAGCTGGCCTGCATTTTGCCCTTAAAGGAAAAGCGACATCTACTCCTTTCCTTTTTCTTTTCCTGCTGATTGAAATGCAGATGTGATGGATGGAATTGAAGGAACTTTTTGGTCCCTGAGGAATCAGCCCTATTCTGAGAATTATAGAACCACAATGAAGGTTGCCATTAACAGTTACAGGGTCTAGAATTATAGTCCAAATGGAGGAACAAGTACCATAGGCACAAATATTTAAAAATTACAAACTTATGAATATTAGTATATATTCTAACCTCCCAAATTGACAAATATATGATCAAATATCCTTATATGCCAAGTTCAAGTGTAAAATCCTTGGATTCATTTGGGAAATGTGCCAGAACAGGGTGGAATCAGGAATATATAACCACAAACTCTGGCTGTTCTCACCCAACTGTGGCTCCACACACACTTCAAAGAACCTCATAGCATGCATATCTACCTTAGCTCACAAGTCTAAGCTTCCACAAACAGCTGTTGTTTTGTCAGCCTTTGCTTTGAGCTGAGAGGAACACTAACTAGCAACATAGTCCATGCCGGGGAAGAGATAAATTCAGTCCCTAGAATTAAGCTTGGGGCCATTCAAATTGAATGTTCTAGATTTTGATTTCTTAGCACAAGGTCTACACTATGGGAAGAGACAGAGGTTCCGAGTAGGCATACATCCTGAAGGTTTCTTGTTCTGGGGGGAATATGCACATCTGGAGGACAAAGTAGGACCTTCAAAGAGGCCATTCTTGCCCTAGGCTAAAGCTGATGCTGGCCATAAGATGAAAGGATCTGCATCTCTGACACTGAGAAGCCACCATGTCAGCCCCCCAGAGGTCTAATATTAAATTATTCCATGAGTCATAGATAGATTTTTACCATTTCTTATACCACTGCTCTTTTAGGTTTTGTTATAATAATTAAATCTATATCCTCGCTATAATGCTGCCTTTAGCTAACAGCTACCTAAATTTCATTGTAGTACAATATTATATAAAGACGGATCTAGCCAGGTGTGGCAGCACATACTTGTAATCCCAGCAGCTTGAGAGGCTGAGATAGAAGGATTGTGAGTTCAAAGCTAGCCTCAGCAAAAGTGAGGTGCTAAGCAACTCAGTGAGACCCTGTCTCTAAATAAAATGCAAAATAGGGCTGGGGATGTTGCTCAGTGGTCAAGTGCCCCTAAGTTGAATCCCCGGTACACCCTCCCCCCCAAAAAGAAGAATCTAAAGTTTTTTTCCACAACATTAATCCTCTTTTTTGTAAGATATCTCCATAGTGTGTTTCTGCCACAATCAAGGATAATTTCATTGTTCCATCTAGCTTTTTACATGTATGACAAAAGCCACAAGGACTTTCTTCTCAGCCTCTGCTTTTTTCTACTAGTGAGACCTGAACATTGCTGTCAAAATGGCAGGATTCCATGCAAGCTGGATCTAAACAACAACAACAAAGTCAACATTTTGCCTATGCCTCAAAACATAGGAAAAAAACCATAATCCTGGATATTTCCTGTGGTTAGAATGATTTTCTCACTTTTAAAACAATTTAAACACTTTGCTCTAAATATATATTCTTAGCAATTTTGTTTAGTCTATTTATGAATGAATAGACTCGTGTATACTTGTATGCTTAACATACTCCACACTATCCATATGTTTCCAATTTCAAGCACTGGTCTTCTTAGATGATATAGATATTTTAGTCTCTCATAATGTCATGTGCCTTAACTTAGTCATCCTTTAGGGAAAATAAATTGCATTTATTCATTTGTACTTTCTCATCTAGTGACCACGGTAACCACATTCTGAAATTCTGAGACACGCTTTTGTGAAAGTTGATTGGTCCTAAAGAGATAAAACCTGTGGCCTTGGCCTTTCTGGATTTGAACCAATTTAGGAAAGGATGGGATATTGAGCTCTTTCAATAGAGCATATATTATACTATGTCTTCTGAATGAATCAGCCTGTTTAATAATTTAAACCACTCTGTGAGGTAAGTTCAATACATAGGGAACACAGACCACAAACTTTGGAGTATTAACAATATAAATTTCGGATTTATTTAATTTAATTTGTACATTAGGCCCCCATTCTGTGAAGTGAGGGCAACCTAATCTCACTGGTATTATGCATGCCAACCTTAATTTTTCCCAGAATTGGCATCTAAATACTGGAGGACTTTTTGAATACCAAGATAGGGAATATAGTAAGAACATTTACTCTTCAGTTTTCATTTGATAGCCATTCTATTACCTGAGACAGCCACTCTTCAGGCTGTTTTCCAATATAGTAGCAGATAATCATGTGTGGCTGCATAATACTTGAAATAAGGCTGTAAGGAATTGAAATGGGTTGTATGTATAAAATACACTGTATTTCAAAAATAGTTCTGAAGAAACCCTTATTATAATATTTATTTAATTGATTGCATGTTGAAATGATAATCTTTGGGGTACGTTTGGTTGAAGAAAAAATTTTCTTAAAGCTAATTTAATTTGTTTATTTTTACATTTTAATATTAGAAACATTAGGATTATATATGCAGCTTTTAATATTTCCCCTGTACATCACTGTTCTAGATCTCTGGTCTCTGGCCATTCCACTTCTCTCAACCACAAGGATGTTCTGGCCAAGCAAAGTCATCCCCATTGATGTCACCCACATTATTTTGCAAACTAATGGAAATACTGTCATGAAAAAGTTGACTGAGCTTACTCTGGTTGAATTGCATGGTGTTGCTAATCCTTAAGTACAAAATCCTCTAGGTGGAGATAAATATGTTGCATTTTCTCTAAAAATTGAAACCAACATTTGCATCTGAAGATCACCTAGGAAGTTTTCTTCTATGGAACTCTGACAGACTCACAAACTGATTCATTGAACATTTAGAACTAAAAATCCATGCTTTGTTCCCAACCACTAGGAAAACATCAATTTGTGTCATAAATGAATAAAGATTTCCAATGAATTTTTTAAAATGGAGGAAATGGCCTGAGGGGTGTACAAAGCAATTTTGTTATAAGATTGGTTGCTATTTGATCCATTCAGTTTTCAAAATGAAAAGTCATTTGTAGTTTCTTAAGTGAGAGTGTGTAGCAGGTTACGACATGCTTTAAACTGTTGGGAGTACCTGTCTCAACAGGAAGCCCAAATCAAAAATAACAATGTCACTTCTGAGAAGGGCAAAACACTCCAACAGAATAGGAAGCAGAGCAGAGGAGAAAAAAAAAAACCAAGAGAGTAATTTAGTTCACTTGGGAGAAAAACTTGGAGGTTTGAAATGGATTTGAGGAAATATTTTGGTCTCTATCCTTTGTGTTAGAACTGAAAAAAAAGGAATGAAAGAAGATAGATGATATTGAGGAAGCAAATATAAAGGTGTTTCTACTTGTGTCTAAGATTGCAGAATAAATGAAGGATTAGCTAAAGCAAGCAGCTAATTATATTGAAGCCTATAGCAGAGGGGCTGAGAAAAGAATGCTTTTAGCAGAGATCCCACTCAAGGTCACACAGTGAGGAAAACGTGACCATAAGGCTCAGAAGCAGCATCAGCTGGGCAGGAGGTACCAGGGTGAGGGCTGCTTTCCAAAGCAGGCAAAGCAGAGAGAGCCAGAGGGCTGATATGGACCACCACCATGAGAAAAGACTGCCAAGATCAAAATAATAACAGCCAAGCTGGATGTCAGATTGGACGGAGACAATCACCAACTAGAATCTAGCCCAAGAGTCAATGAAATACAGAAACAAAATTAAGAGCAAAGAGCAAGTGGGCACAAAGCAATATTCTTTTGACAAATAAAAAGTGAACATCTGTGATGTTCCAGGCAAAGTCACAAGTGCTGAAGGTGCAGGGATGAGCCATACACAATGCTTGTCTCGATAGCACATATGGTCTAGCTGGGAAGGCAATGCATAAACAGACCATTGCACACAGAGTGGTATGTCTTAACAGGAGCACATTAGCAGGGCACCTAACTCAATTTGGGAAGGCGTAGATTTCCAGAGTGTAAAACATCTGAAGGATGATTCTGATTCTGCAGGCAAGATGGTTAGTCAGGGAGGAAGGAGGCAAGGCAATGGAGGAGGCAGAAGGAGAGCTGAGGAGAGCAGCATTCCAGGCCAAGGGCAGCATATGCAAAGGCTCAAGTTCAAGAAAGAGCATGAAGGACCGGGGATATAGCTCAGTTGGTAGAGTGCTTGTCTTGCATGCACAAGGCCCTGGGTTCAATCCCCAGCACCACACAAAAAAATAAATAAAGAAAAAGAATATGAAGAAATACAAACATGAAAAATCATATCATGCTAAGGAGTTTGTACATATTTTGGTGGCAAAAGGAAGCATCCAAAGTGTGTGCTTTTTAGCAATTCTGAAACAAAGATAATAGACATCTGAGAGAGGAGACTGAAGTCCAGGGTGATACAGGAAACTTGGGCACTGATAGAAGCAAGAGATGATAGTGACCTGACCTAGGGCAGTACAGTAGGGATGGGGAAAAGTAGATGGATTCTGAGATACAGAGACAAAATTAAGAGGACTTATTTCATAGTTGGGTGCCAGATTCAAGGAACTATTAGGATTTGGAGTTGAGAAAGGGACTGAGTTTGCAGCACATTTTCTGTGAATAGGAAAGACCCATCTTAGTTCCACATTCTCGGGCTCTCTGTGGGTCAGCCTGCTGGGTGAAGGCAAAGTCTAGGAGGACTACTACTTCTTTGAACAAAGCTGCCCTGTGTATGGAGGAGACATCAGAGGAAGGTTGGGGCTTCTCTGTTAGGATTTGTGACAGTAACCTCTGAGAAATGAATGACAAGGGAGCACTAACAAATATAGTTCTCTCAAAGGCAAACTAGATCCTGGCCCAGCTGGAGATGGAGCTACAGAGAAATGGTGTCCCTTAAAAAGGGACTATTTGTCAAATCATTGTGTAATAGAAAGTCTATTTTCATATTTCAAGGGCTATATATCGGATTAAGCTTCTAAACTCTAATAATGACAGATGGTACCAAAGTGGATCTAGCAGAGTCAAAGAGGAAAACCCCAACAGCAGCATCTTTCTGGGTCCCAGTGTACTTTACAAATAGCAAACATGAAGCAACCATCTTGGAAACTGCCAACTTACCAGAGGCAGACTTAGCTTAAGCAAGAGTATCCTGTCAAGATTTCCAGGCTAAGATTATGATTTTTCCATTAATTTTGTATTTTTTTCCTAATGATACTTATAAATTATTTTATACTCTAAAGTCTATGGATTTTAGAGTATAAAAAATTCTCATAATGAAATAGCACATTCAATCTGATATTTAATATCACATTCAGAGCTGTTGACTTTATACTTTACATATAAACATATCTAAGAATGTTGGAATGGAATAACCTTACAGATTTTGGAAAGCACAAATGGAAAAGAACAAGTTGATTGTAGGAGCTATTTGGCACCACTCAGTAATATTAATAAGCCACATAAAAACTGAGAGAAGCTAATGTTAATAGTATTTTTTTAATTTAAAAATTACATTTTGATATTTGATATATTTAAAACAACTAAATTTGTTCTCTCAGAGTACTGTTGGCATGTAATTCAATCTATCCTTCTGTAAAATATTATTTTTCCTTCTCTAGAGTCTTATCCTTCCAGAATAAATTTATGAATTTTTACTTTCTACTCTTAAATGATACAAACTATTCATATCCAAATCAAATCATTTAGTATTTATATCAGAATTCATATTTTTCACAATAAGTACACATTGAATTGTTTACAGGATATAATCTACAGAACCCACAAACACACATGCACACACTCGAAAATTAACCATAAATCTTGATGGAACTTCCAAAACCAAAACTATTTGGATGAAGTATAAGAAGCTAACTATGTTTACATATTTTCATATGTGAAGTCATCATCTTATAAATTACAATTTTTTTCATGTTCTCTTCAGGCTATCTTATGGGAATATAACCAATCAAAGCTCTAAAGGAAGCCTCCATAAGTTATCAGTATAGAAAATTCTTCTCTAAATCCTTGAAATGATACTTGGAAACAAAAGAATCTTCAGAAAAGACCTGAGCACATAGTGCTAGGTATAGAGGGCTGGTAATAAGTGCTAAGGAGGGACAAGAGCCCCTACCTCGTATTCTTACTTGCAAGAAATGCTTGCCATGCTGTGGGAAGCTGCTGGCCATTCTAAATGAGGTTCAACTTTGAAATTGACTGACCGGTAAGGACCAGTCAGACAGAGGACCTTAAAGGCCCAAATGTTGAACTTAGGCTTTTCATATTTAGAAGAAACTTTTATATCACCAAGGCAATATGAACTTGAGAGCTGTAAAAATTACAGTGCTTTTGAAAGAACAAATAGTTACTATGATGAAGAAGCATTGAGAAAAGAATTTTGAGGTAATAAACTGCACAGGGCAAAAAGAAAAAAGGAAGAGTTGGTTATCTAAATTAATTCTTCATTTATCCAACTGCCTAAGTTCGAAAGTTCTAACACCAAGAGAAATTGGGGAGAAAAGTCCAGCCAAAATTTTGGAAACATTGGCCAGTTGGGAGAAAGCTGAGAATGGGCAAGAAGTACACTGGAGGAAACCAAGTTGGCAGTGAGCTTGCTCTTGCAGGAGCAGCCAACTAATTGAATGTACAAAGGCCAAGTGGCTTAGCAAGGTCAAAATTGATACAGGCAAATTCTAGGACCAAGAAATACTAATGTAATGGGTTACATACAGCAGTGGTGTCCAAACAGCAACTTCTCTAAAAGAAAACGGGAAGAGGATAATCAAATCACAACAGGTCATTGATGGTTTCAGGGACAGAATGTAACCCTCCAGGAGATGGCAACTGAGAGGGACTGGTCACAGTGTCAGAAAATAGCCAAGCAGATCAAGGTTTTGGAAAGAACTCTAATAACAGAGAAAATTTGAGTTAGGAATTTTTTTTTTAAAAAAAAAGGAGCCAGGGAAATTGGGGTATAGTCCTAGTTTTTTAAAATAAAAAAGTGGAAGAATTCTTATATGCATAAAAATGCATGCCTTCATTAATCATACCATAGGCAATACCAGGTGATGAAGACAAGATTAATACTAAATCTCACAAGATTCTCTCATCTACTCTGAATTCCTCCCTCTCTATCATACTCTCCATACATTGCCAATTTTTATAAAGTCTACCTCTGAAATGTTTTTCAAAAATATCTCCTGTTTCCCATGTTCACAATTGCCCTTCTAGTTGTCTCTCATAATTTTTCTTTAGCCACAGACCTTTCCCCAGTCAATCCAGTTTTCCATACTCCTAAGTTTCCTTTTCTAAACCACATAGCTGACCATACCCCATTCCCCTGATCAAAAATCTTCAACAATCTCCCACTGGTACTTTTCAACATTATCTGCAAGTGAACTGACACGGTAGATGAAGTTCAAACATATGACACAAAATTCTGTGAAGATACTCTGATTTTGAAAATTAAAAAAATAAATTTGGTAGTGAAGCAAATTTTGTAGGTTACTGGGTGGGTTTTTTTTTGTTGTTGTTGTTTGTTTTGTTTTGTTGGTAGGTTTGGGGACAGATGAATATTTAAAAATGCATTATATAAGTACTTGAGTATTAAGCAGGACTACAAATAGCCCACTCATATATTCATTCAATTCAAGGAATACTTATGAGTGTCTATTACGTGATTGCAGTGGTAAACTAGGCAGTCCCTTCCCAGACTTAAGGAGCTTATAGTCTAGTAGGGCAAACACATATATTGAACAAATAATTATTTAATTATTTTTTATATGATTATTTGCAACATAGCTGATAAAAGTACTATGGAAGAGAAGCAAAGCATGGCATTTTATGCCATTGTATAAAAGGAACCTAATCACTCTAATTCCTTTCTCCTCCCGCCTTTCTCTCTTTTCCTGTCTTTTAGAGGATCACTTGATGAAGTGATATTTTAATTGATATTTGAAGGATGTTTTGGAGTTGGTCCTGGCAGATGAAGAATTTGGGTAAAAGTGCCCCAAAATCTTGGAATTTAGATAAGCATGGTTGCAGCATAATGAGTAGCAGGGGGAATGGCTTAAAGTACAATCTAAAGAGAGTGAAAGGCTTCCAGATTGAGCAACTGAGTTAATAAATTACGGTGTCTTATGATGAAATAAGAGAAAGATTCAATTTAGAAGTTCTTTGGAAGACAGGAAGACATCAGTACAAGGGTTTAGGGCATGTTCAGTTTCAGAAGGCGCTGAATTATCCAAGTGGAGAAATCAGACATCAGAAGAGATTGAAAATTTAGTTAAGTGTTAGATACCTAAATTTCATAAGAATCTAGATGGACTTTAAAGTCATCTTAGATTAATTCACCTAGGAAATGAACACAGGGCCTGGGGATGTCATTCAGTTGTAAAGTGCTAGCTTGGTATGCACAAGGTTCAGGGTTCAATCCCCGATACTGGAAAAAAAAAAATAAAAAGGAAATGAACACAAAGGGAGATGAGGAACAATAAATGAGCCCTAAGGAACTCTAACACTAAAACATGAAGTAAAAAAGATCACATAGGATTGCAAAACTAAAGAGCCAAGAGATATGATGTCATAGAAGCCATGGAAAATAAGTGCTTCCAAAAGAAGTGAGTAGGACACTCAGCCAAAGCAATGGGTGTTTAAATGGCAGGGGGACTGCAATGATTTGCTTCTCTCTTCCCTCTATATAAGTACAGTTACTCAAAACTGTACTTCATAGTTTCATAGTTAAAGATGAGGAGGAAAGAAAATTCAACTAACGTTCTACTCACAAGAGACTGTAAGGAAAATTCCTAGGGGCTGAGAAGGAGAGAGGTCAAAAATTTTAAAAGATCATCTATGAAAAATTATAAATATAAACTGGCCCTGAAAAAAGGGCATCATATCTTTGGTTATATAAAATATTATATAATTGGTTACACAAAATTATTTATGGGGATTCTTTAAAGCCTTTCACAAAGATGCAATTCTCCAGAAAAGTTTTTCTTTTTTTCTGACTAAATCTTAGGGCACTAAAATTTTAAAGTAAAAGTATTATTTGAGAGTTTGCTTTGGTCTTTTTGATCATCCAGATTAAAAGCAATATCAAGGGAAAGAGAGAGAAAGGAAAAAAAAGGTTACTTTGTGAATTCAAAAGAGCCAAAATACAATTTGTAAGAATGAAAAACACAATATTTGAGATGTATTTTTTATATGACATGGAAGGATTAACAATGCATCAGATATAGCTGAAAACATGATTTGGTAAACTGGAAAACAGTTCAGAATGCAGCAAAGACAAAGGGATCAGAAAATATGGGTTAAAAATGAAAAAAACACTGAGAATTTTTTCATAACTATGCTGACATTCTATAATGGAAGAATAGAGATAACAAAAAAAATCAAAGAAATAGTGCTCAATTATTTTCCAAAACTAACAATGGTACACAGATTTAAAAGGCTTGTACAGAATAAATAAAATGAAATCCATATCCAGAAACAAAATAATGAACAATTGAAATCTGAAAGATACAAAGATCTTAAAAGCCTTCATATTATCTTCAAAAAATGGGTATAGATAGAAGCTCAATTTTCCACAGCAGTAATATATCAGTTTGTTGAAAGAATACAATTGCCAAACCAGAATTCACTCAGAGATTTAGGTGAAATCAAAATATTTATAGACAAAACAATGAGATCACTTTCTATAAGAATGTAAGTATGTAGGGGAGAGGGATAGGTCTTTTAAAGTAATTATTATGCCAGAGAAGGGTAACATTATTGATTAAATTCAGACTTTAGTTTTTGTTAACTTCAAAAGTAATCACTAAATAATTAAAAAATTATAAGTTCAAAACAAATTAAGGAAAAAATTAAATGAGAAAAATATTTAATTGTAAAGAAAGCAAACAGTAGAGAGATTGATATAAAAATAATGGGAATATAAAATATGTATTAAAACAGTAGATGTAAACTCAGAAATATATCATTAAATAAGGAAGGATGCTAGAAAATATTAAAGGTCAAATGAGACTGGTAGTTATGAATGGATGACAAGGTGGCTGTGACATCTACCACTTTATAAGGGAAAATTAACTATATCTAATACAAATTTGAAATTTTGGACTTTGTTATCAAATCTTAGTCATGATTTTTTCCTTATGATTTCCCTTCCCTAATAATATTAGTATATTTTAAAGAAGTAAAATTAAACTACATTCTCCATAAATACCATGTCTTCATGTTTGGAAGCCCCTCTTGCTTGTTTAACAGGAAGTCCAATGTCTCTAGGATCTCCCTTGTTGTGTATTACACCAAACTCTCACAGATTCCACATGCAACCCATTTGTGAATCTCAGAATTCTGGGGCATGGACTTTCTGAGTTATGTCACATATAATCACTGGTCCTGTCCACTGCCCTAGGCTTTTCTGTTGACCTGATCTGTCTCCTGCCCCTGCCATCTTTATGTTCTAGTTACCGTGTCAGCTACTGATAACCTCCTCCAGACAAAAACACTCAGATGTTCTTCCTCCTGTCCCGACAACATAAAGTTTATTTCTTTTCAGGACTAACTTTTTCAGAGTGGTTTTCACCAAGCAGAGCAGCTAAGCTCCAATGGACTATTTAATTATTTTTACCACATCCTCTCCTTCTTAAGAGTATGCAGAAACTCCAGATATGGAGGAGTTCATGGAGAATGAATCGTATGTTTCAGTGTACCTAGAAACCCCTACTCTGATAGACTTTTTTCCTCTCCTGTGATTATTATCTCTCAGGACCCAATTGTCTCTCATCCTCTAATTTGGCTTTTTTAAGAGACCCTTATCCCCATAGTCTGTACGAACATTTTACCAGGGAGCCCAGGGACTCCATACATAGTAATAACTATAACTGAGCCTCCTATCTAAGATAGTAAGAAGCTTCTAGAATGTCACTTAACCAGAGGCTAGTTGACTCAGAGCACATAGATGACATCTCAAGGTCATTCTTAAGCATGTTTGCTTGATTTCACACCCCCAACTCTGTCTTGTGGTCTATGGTTTGCTGACCCCCGCCCATAGGTGATAAGGACTGAATGTTTATCTGCCCCAAATTCACATGTTGAAGCCCTAAGTCCACTGTGACTGTATACAGAGATAGAACCCGGAAGAAGATGATAAAGGCTAAATGAGGTCATAAGAGTGGAGCCCTAATCTGATAGGATTAATGTCACAAGAAGAAGAGAAAGCTGAGCTCTCTCTTCATACCATGTGAAGGCTCAGAGAGAAGGTGTTGTCTCTAATACAAGGAGAGAGACCGCATCAGACTATGACCTTGATGGCACTATGATTTGGGGCTTCTAGTCTCCAGAACTAAGAGAAAATAAATATGTGGGTTTAAGCTACCAAGTCTATGGTATTCTGTCATATCTGCATGAACAGAATAAGACAAGAGGATAAAGTCAGGACCCCTTCATATAGTAGCCAACTACTACCTAAACTTAATGTCTTTCTTATGCTAAATATACTGTTATACCTATTCCTCTATCCATATACCTGCCCACTCTTCCCCAATCCCAACATGAATGATGTCATATTCTCTGGAAGGAGATGACTGCCATGTGTTAAATTGGATTCCTCCAAGAGTCACATTCAAGTTGTCTCTGATAGCTGTGACCACGATCTTATTTGGAAATATGATCTCTGCAGATATAGTCAAGTAAAAATGAAGTCATAATGGATTAATGGGCTCTTATTTAATGTTTTGTGCCCATACAAGAAGAGGAAAATTTGGGCACAGAGACAGACTTGTAGGGAGACTTCCACGTGATAAGGGAGACACAAGTGGGCATTAAGCTGCCACAGACGAAGGGACACTAAGAACCATCAGCAGTCATCAGAAGCAAGGAGAAAGATATAGAACAGGTTCTCTGAGTCCCTCAAGAAGGAATCAATCTTATAGATGCCTTGATTTTAGACTTACAGCCTCAAAACAGGGTTTAAACTCCCAGCCTATTATACTTTTTTTAAAAAAAATATCAGTTCTAGGAAGCTAATGCAACAATATTTTTCTTCCTTCTCTAATCTTGATAGAATTAATTGTTCCCCAGAGAGCCTTGTGATCCCTTCATCTAGGAGCAAAAGTTTGTTGAGGGTCTACTATGGATATAAAGCACTCTGCAAGATATTGACAGAAAAACAAAAGACCAAAATGTAGACTCTGATTTCACAAATATGATTTGGGACAGACAAAAATAAAACAAAACAAAAACCAAGGAAACACAAAAACAAGGGCACAGTGTAATAAAGGTGATAAGCCAAGCAGGAATGAAGTTTAAAATGGAGAGCCTTGGGAAACCAGCATCTTTTCTAAGGAATGTCTAAGGAGGTAACATCTAAGCCAGAGGAGTCTCCCTGCAGAGGAAACAGCAAGCACCTAGGTTCTGAGCAAAAAATAACTGAGCTCTTTGAGAAAGCAGACTGAAGTTCTTGGAGGGGAAATGCTAAGAAATGAAGAAATGAAGGAGAAAGCTAAGCAATGGCTGGAGCTTCATGATTGTTTTTAAATTGCTCTGGTTGCTATGAATTGGATGGGATGGCCATGTCAGGAGGAGCAGATAGGAAGCTGTAGCAGTATTTATTATTCAGAGAGATCATAGTGTCTTGGATAAGAGCAATGGCAGTGGGAATAGAGAGATGTTGATAATTTGAGATGTTTATAGGTGTAGAAACAGCAGGAGGTGCTCGTGGAGTAGTACATACCATTAGCATAGCACTTATAGCCTTATATTTAATTTATTGGTTATGTTTCTATTCCCACTAGACCGCATGGTTTTGGAGGCATGGATTTGCAGAATTATGTTTTTATTTTCTAACACTTAGAATAACACTCAATAATCATTAGTTGACATATATATGCATATAAAATTGAGTTGTCTTGTCTTATATTGACACAGTTTATTAGAGGAAAGCCAGATGCACAAACATAAAATTCAGCTGGTCTGGGGCTGGGATTGTGGCTCAGCAGTAGAGCGCTTGCCTAGCACAGGCGGGACCCAGGTTCAATCCTCAGCACCACATTAAAAAAAAAAGGTATTGTGTTGTGTCCATCTACAAAAAAGATTTTCTCTCTCTCTCTCTCTCTCTCTCTCTCTCTCTCTCTCTCTCTCTCTCCTTCAAAAAAATTCAGCTGATCTAGTTAACCATTGGTTGAAAATAGTTATATACTGACATAACTATACCTGGGTCACAAATGGATGACTGTTGTAACCAGGAGCAATAGAAAATCAAAGTTTTGAAATGAAACTTTGTTTTTGAGGAAGACAGGAAGGTCAAGTGTGCCTTATATTCTGAATGTTCATTATCACTCAAGTGCTTTTCATTTCCTGTAAATGATGGTTTGTATTGTGGGGACTTTAATTCCCTTTGGGTAATGCCTTCTAGTGGAATCTCTTATTTCATACTGTTACACTATCTCCTCATTAAAGTGTAAAAAATGTTATAGGGTTGATATCAATAGAGTCTGCAGTGAAATCTTTGCTGGAAATCTCCAAACTATACCAATTGACACTGCTTTCCTCTTACAGTGTAGATGATTTCCAATGCCAAGAGTGATGGATGACCATGAGCTATAGTCCTGGAATGCATTCTGCTTGTGGCATTAGAATAGTGTCTAGATTTTGGCTTTGATTCCTAGATAAACCAAAAAGATATGCAAAGCTTTAGAACATGGTATAATGAATCACTGAGTACAGAGGCAGACTATTTAGATTTCCCTTCCTGGGTTTATTTCTTGTAGGGCAGAAGTTGCAGCAGGCAGGTCATACTCCAGATCTGGTAAGCTGCTGTATTCTCTGCCCTACTCCCCCCGCAAAAAAAAAAAAAAAAAAAAAAAAACCTTGAATAATGATTACAAAATACTTTAAAATTGCTTTACAAATTCTGGGTTTTCTGTGTGCTAAGGTTTAGATATGATGTATCCCCCAAAAGCTCATGTGTGAGACAATGCAAGAAAGTTCAGAGGTGAAATGATTGGATTATGAGAACCTTAACTTAATCAGCATGTTAATCCCCTTTTAGAAATTAACTGAGTGGTGGGTATAGGTAGGTGGGGTGTGGCTGGAATAGGTAGGCACTGGGGGCATGACTTTGAGGTATATATTTTGTGAGTGGTGCTTAGGTTCTCTGCTTTGTGGAACCATGTCCCCAGCAGCTTTCTTCCACCACATCCTTTCTCATTATGTTCTCTGTCTCACCTCTGTTCCAGAGGAAGGAAGGGAGCTGGCTATCTATGGACTGAGACCTCTGAAATGATGAGACCCCAAGTCTTTTGATAGCAATAGCAAAAAAAAAAAAAGGAGTCTTTTGAAAGTGAAATATGGAATCTCTGACAATACCTGGCCTGCGTTCATCCCAGTTGGGAGCTGCATAGAAATCTCCCCTTTTGTACAAACTCTGCTGCGCATTCAGTGAAGCCTTTGCAGGCCCACTTCACTCATTTCCATCTCTTGCTAGGGGCTGAAGTGCTTTTTGTGTTTGTAACTTCTTAGCTAGGGTCACTGCAATCAACAGAAGCTCCTGAAGCTGGTGAGTAGTCTAGGGCACCCCAGGGTGATGGGTGAAAGACAGGGAAGACACTGCGAATAGTCTGAGCCAGAACACAGAGCATCAGTTTTTTTCAACTTCCCAAAGAGCAGCAAGCTTCTTATTACCTGTGGTATTTCAAGTTGACAACCTGGGATCCACCTCACTCTAGAGTTGCCACTTAAGAAGACAAGCCCTGTGCAGCTATCACAGGGCAACTATTTAAACTCAGCTGCTTCTTGCTGACAGTGTGTTCATTGAGGGAAAAAGATTTCCTTAATATGTCGTACTGCACAATTCAGAGGATAAACGTTTAGGAACATGGACAACTTTCTGCAGACCTTGGAGCTTTACTTATTTGCAACTGAATAGGGAAACTATTCTTATATCAAAATAAGAATTTTGTTGAGAAATTTTTTTCCCTGAGAATACCTTAAAATAGAAGGTTCCGGGCCTTCTCTGACAAAGTATCCCAATAAATACAATACTGGATACATTTAGAAATGTATTTTAGGGTCAAAATAAAGAAGATTTCATTTTATTATAAGGGATTAGCACCCTTCAAATCAAATGAAATCTCTCAAGGAATTCAAACTCTGCTGCAAATTACATCTAATCCTCTAACATCCAAACAAAATGACCTACAGTTTAAGTGGTTCTCAAAATTTAATAATTGTCAGCACTCAATTAATATGTGTAAGTTAATAAAAAAATAATTGTCAGCACTGCCATATGGAAGCATTAATTTTATGAGGTTAAAATTTGTAAATAATGTTTTAAGAATATTTTCAACGAATAGATATTTTGGCTACAGCATCACAGATGCCTATTACTCACTGATCCCATATTTTTTTCATACTTTTCTCATAAGAGAAATGAAGCAGACAGAAAAACTGGCAAATATGCAGGTGGGCAGAGAAGAAAAGTGACAGTGAACCACATATGTTCAGATAGATAGACAGAGGGTGGATTAGAGACACAGAAATATAAACAACAGAATGGGGTGAAGGAGCAAGGGAAGGGGAGGTGGAGATCATCAGAGGAACTAGACAGGATTTATGTTTTCTTTAGATCTTCCAAAATCCAAAAAACAAGAAGTACAAGCCAACAAACTCCTTTCTTCCTATGTGCTGGTTAAGACAGAAGCCTTTGAATACTGCTTTTCTAGGTTGCCAAATCTCAATTGCACTCTACTAATAAGGCAGAGTGATTCCATAGATAAATTTAGAGCATTAAATACCCTTAATCCTCCTCCCACATTCCATAGCCAGAACTATTAATGAGGAACAGAACTAAAAAGCCTTAGTTTCATTCCTACCCTGTCCTGATTAAGTTGCTATCTGGGCCAATTAGGTCAGTGATTTAAAGCCAGATGTAAAAGCATTCTAGCTTAAGATTTGTTCTTCATGGAGTAGATAGAGCAAACCTGGCTTTCATGGAAAATTTCAATTTATTCCTATAATCTTCCTCAGTGACATAGGACAACCATTATTTGGACAAAGAATGAGTCATTTTATCGTTTTTCTTGGATCTCCAGATGGTTAAAGTTTGCAAATAATAAAGCACAAATGATAGATTCTTTCCTTATACACCTCTGTGGAGGAAACTGTGCTCAGTCCTCATAAGATCACTCAGCATGTGTGATCATACATGCAGTGAACTATCACCAGCAGTCCCAGAGGTATCACAGAAAATCTACTCACAGGGTAAGTGGTGCCCTAGGCCAGGTGTTGCAGTAGGGCTTTCCAGTATTAACTGAGTGTAGACAGCACCACTCCCAGAGAGCCAAGTCACAATGAGAATCTATGGCAGAGGATTCAAGGCACAAACAGGGTAGCATTCAGCCTCTAGGGAATGAGCCTCTTGCTCCCTCTTGCTCTTGGGCACGGAAGCTGTTGTATGGTGAGCATCAGAGACATTGATTGCTTGACAGGCAAATAAGCAAAATATACCAAAAATTCACAAGCCAAATTATTCACTGGACCACAGCCCTAGCCAAATCTTTGGGTCAAAACATATTTTAGAACTCACAATTGTACATATTTTAGAAGGGAATGAAAGTACCTTCTCCCAGGATCTGAAGCAAGACTCTGATCGAGCAACATTGTTATTTCTACAGCAACATATGTGAATATTTACAACAAGTGGGGTAATTTAACAATATAAATAAACTCTGTCAGGTTAGGTCTAGTTTTACCTTTCAATGAGATAGGAAAAAGACTTTCAGTTTTGAGGAGTTTTTGGATTTTGGAAATGAACACAAAAGATCATGGACCAATATTCTTTCCTTTGACACCAAGAACTAGTTTGGGGGTAAAAGATGTTGCAGACTCTACCTTGGCACTTTCTTTGCTGCTTCATTTCCACAACTTGCTTCCAAACCTATTCTGCCACCCTGAAAGAGCCTCCAGTTGCGCTACATATTATTACACTTTACTCATGAATTTACTCATCTGGTAAACATGACTGACTTACTGAACTCTTATCATGGGCCCACATCAAGCTGGAACAGTAGAGTAACTCAGCCATTCTATTAAGTCACCCCTAGAGCTCAAGGCCACATCTTCTAAATTCTAGACTCCATAGTTTATCAAGACTACTGAAACTCAAAGTAGAAATATTTGCCTTTAGGCTGGGCATGGTGGCACATACTTGTAATCCTAGCTGCTTGGAAGGCAGAGGCAGGAGGATTGCGAGTTGAAAGCCAGCCTTAGCAATTTATCGAGGCACTAAGCAACGCAGTGAGATTCTGTCTCTAAACAAAATACAAAATTGGGCTGGGGATGTGGCTCAGTGGTTGAGTGCCCCTGAGTTCAATTCCCAGTATCAAAAAAAAAGAATGATTTTTTACACCTTCTATTCAAAGGACTTTGATGGTCCAATCTGTTCTTAAATTAATATTTTTGAGTCATCTAAGAAAATGCCATTACTGAACAAATTAATGTACAAATAATTTTGAGCAGCAAATAGTACTTAAGAAAATGTCTGTTCTTGAATTATATATTTTTAAATTTTATTTATTTAATTTTTTTTAAGAGAGAGAGTTTTCTACCCTGTGGCTCATTTCCTCTCTGGGAACAATTTTTATTAAAAAACACCAAGGTGTTACCAAAGAATCCAAAGGTCATTCACCATTCGCACAAGTGAAAACTACAGAAAAATAAGAGGTTTATTATGTTATAAAGCTAAAACAGTGTAATTAATTTAAAAATGGAAAAATTACCATCTTATGACTCAAGCACAGATTTAAGCTGACACACTGGAACCAATGATTCCTATTTAGGAATCTGTTTTGTTTTTATTCCAGTGCAATGTATCCAATATTCCATTTTTTGTAGAGTGGTTGTATTTCATCCTTAAGTATCAAAGTGGTCATCCAGAGGATTTTAAGTAGTCTTCCAGATTTGAAATTCTTCTGGTTTGATGAAGACAAGCCAGAGAATAACTTAATAGAAAATTTTGAAAGATGGGACCATAACACAATATCATGTCAAAACAAAAAAATAATAATGCTAGTGATATAATTTGGCATTAAAATAAAGGCTATGAAAACCATTGCTGTGAACTTATGGAAAATCAATCCAATATTTTTACTTTCTTTGCCAATACCATGTCTGGAACAAAGTTCTTAGCCATGAAGAAATATGATTTATACCTTCATAAATTTCTGTCTCTTTTGCCAGCAGCCTATGGGAAAATCCAACCTATCAGTTAAAGGCAGAGAACCTAGGTTTTTCATTTAACATGAGAAAATCTGACAAATAATTTTTTCTTAATTTTTACATTTCTTACAAACATTATTGGCCCAGGGAATGAATAACAGTACAAAGCTTTGAATCAGTTGCAAAAGTATGGATGTGATCAAAACAATCTGACATATAGAATTTGGAAAAATTTGGCCCCAAATTATGCGTGTTCAGATGAAATCATGTCACTATATGAAATATTAAAACTAAATGCAAAAAAAGCTCTAACACCCATATGTGGCGGAACACAAGGGTCATGGGATGTTACTGGCACATTTGTAAGGCAGCTCACTAACCACAATTCAAATGTTAGGTTTTAGGGATATTTAGCTACACAAGGAAGTTAAACTCCCACAGGAAACAGGTAATAATGGAAAACTCACAGTCCTTAGGAAGAGCTAAACAGCATAAGTTTGCTGTGTCACCAACACCTAAATACAAAGTATCTACTAACCAGAACCTTACTTTAAGAGTTAGTTTTGTTAATCAGATTATGCCCATATCTTGAACTGTATTTTAATATCATTTTCCTAATGTGGGAACATTTTTTAGTTTTTCCCTCAAATATTCTGTTTATTCAATTTTTATTATTATCACTAGTCATACAAGGCTAGTCAATGATACACATAAACACACTTTTATGTTCTACTACTTACAGCCTTGTTGAAATATTCATATGACACAATTTAGATATTTTATAAAATATGCACAGTGATACTTCTTCATCAATTCCATATCCCTATGTACCACCTACAGAATAACATCATCAAAATATTGTACATTCTACTCTCAAATTTTCAAAATTATTCATCATATGGAAAGAAAAGATTTTATAAAAATAACAATGATTGGATATATAATTACCTACCTCAGAATAAGGAAACTAAAATATATATCTAGAATTGAATTCTTAGAGATTTTTCCAATTTTGTGGTAGATTATTAGAGGCAAAAAAAAAAACAATATAAATCTAACTGTCTTTATCTTATCACAATCCTGGAACAGATTAGTACTTCTTGGAAGTGAAGTCTGCACAGAAGTATGATCAAAAGTCACTTTATTTCTTGGGACCTGTTTTTTATTGCAGAACTTAGTGATGTCCTTGGGTGCTGATCAAAATGGTCCACATAATTTTCTTACCAAATGCATTCTTTTCCACCTGATCACTGCTGAATGTGTACATGTTTGGAAAGTGAATAGAAGAAATGAAGTAATGATCAAACTTCTAATTCCAGTTCAATAAAATGTTTTGTATTTTATTATAAGAATTAGCTGAATAATTCAAGCAGTAACATGTTTTCATTTTTTTCACAAGTCAGTAAGTAGAGATCCAAAGTGGAAAACAGAATTCAGCCTTTCAATTTGGGGTTCAATACTGCTGCGAATTCTAGCACAATATGCCACCACTCTGCCTGACATTTATACTGAAGGAGAGACATTCCTGTTTGAGCATTTTACTTACACTAGCCTCCCATCTTAATGATTACTCCCTAGTATGGATTGTTCTTGTGCACCCAATATAATGGCTGAACTGTTTTTCCTTGGGCAGTATTGACATCCAGTGGAGACTCAGAATAATTACAGGTGTGTCAAAATCCCTATGGAATATGACCCAGTATGGATGTCTGGCTTAAGATAGATGTCACACAGTTCAGTAACAAAAAGTAAACTTTCCCAATGCTCACAATGTAAACAGATTGAAATGAAAAATAGCTTAAAAAATAGTAAATGCATAGGAGAAAAGTTTCTTGACCCAGTGTTAGAAAGAGAGTTCCTGGATTTGGTACCAAGATGGTTATCACAATTAGAAACTTTTTCTCTCCAAAATCCAATATTAAGAGAATGAAAAGATAAAGTATAGTTTGGTAGAAAATGTTTGCATGTCACATATATGCAAAGTACTTAAGTCAAAACATATAAAGATCTCTCAAAACTCAACCATAGACATTTGCTTTCACCCAAGATGACAGGGTCTTGGATTTACCTTCCTGACTGAAATAATCAAAAAAGAACATATCAAATACATGAAACAATGGTTTTGAGAGATGGGACACCACATAAAAAGGACAGTGATCCTTGAGAGAAAGGAAATAAACCAGTGGCCCTGTGATTACTACCTTACTGCCTAGAGAGAGTTGTTTGTAGGCAGCACAGGGAGCAGGGCCCAGGCAAACTCAGTGAATTCCCTGAGTGGAGAGAAAGGAGCAGAGAGACTGAGGAGGTGAAGACAACTGAATTTCACAAGGTCGAGGAAAAAAAAATTTGTTCATTCTTCATTGTATCTATCTCCATCCACCCACAAAGAACCAACACAGACTAAGTATTCACATAGAGAGGATGTGCAGTTAGATGGAAGACTGGACCAATAAATGGGTGCTAGGGAGAACAGTCTCTAAGTGGGAGCAAGGGCTGCAGGCAAGGTTTATGAATGAAATGAAGGAAGCATTCCTCCATGCTTGGAAAATCACTGATGTATACTGATTACAAAATTCCTCACCTAATTTCTCATTGGCCTCTGACTTTTCGTGTATGTATTCAGTGGCTATCCATCACATGCTGCGTTTCGAGTCTGCAGATGTGTTTTTGAAACTCAGTGCAAAGTAGAACATAACTGGGCACTCCAGAAGGAAACTACACACTGATTCTAGAGGCTTGTTTCTGAAGTCAGGAGATGCTGTGGTTCAGTGTTCTGATTACATTTCTTACAAGTCCCCGAGGCTGGCTCCTTCACTGATTTGGGGTGAAGCCAGGGCAGTAATTTTTTGGCCCCATAAAATATATTCCGTTGAAAACTTCCTTGATTTCTATCCTAACCCATCTTCTCTGACACATTAGCTTTTCTAAAGTTCCATGAAAATGTTTCATCTAAATGGTCAGTCTTCAAATGATATCAAGGCTGGAAATTTAATATCAAAATTTTCCAGTCATGTCTCAATAAGATTATCATCTTAAGGTTTTGGAAAGTCCAAAGTGACCTAATAATTTCATTTTACTTCCTCTTAGGTATGTTTGCATTTCACATAAGATTGGGCAACTGACACTTCTGTTAGACATCTTGTGCAAACAGTCTTGATCCATGAATGTTAGATGTCTAAAATTGATTCTAGTCTGTTCTGGGAGTGGGTGTGTATGTTTGTAGAGTATTATAAACAGCATTGGAATTTATGTTTTATATTCATATTTTTTTTCTTGTGACTTACAAAGATATATACTTTCAAGTAAAATCTGAAAATTGATAAAGATGGAGTGAATCAAAACTTCACAGTTTTTTTTCCATCTTTTCATTGAAATACCTGTAAAATCATTCAAGGAGAATAACCACCTCAGTAATTATAAAAAAAAAAAATGGAAGTGCATACATACCCTATTTGTGATGAATGAATTGAGGCATTACTGATGTCCAGCCTGAGCTACAGGCATTGTCTAGTAAGGGCTTCTGCCAGGAACCAGGTGGCCCCATCCCACCTCGCCAACATAAGCTTCAACAACAGGCATTTTTGTTTGACTCAGTTTCCCCTTTTGTCTAAATTTTCTAGGACATTAGTAGCTTCAAGACTCAACCCTTTCCCTCCATCCAAAACCATTTACTCTGCCTCCATCCCAGTGTTTCCTACCAGGTCTCTGCCCCTCTGTCACACTGCTGCTATGGGTGTGCAGCTTTTTGAACCTTGATTCTGTTTCATCACTCAGTGCTGTCTCTCAGATCTTGCTTTAATCTCTACTCTTACTCACAGATCAATTTGGTCAATCTTGACCCACCTCTGTGGTGTTCTTGAAAGCTCACCTCAGGTCCCACATCCTGGAGAGGTGAAATTGTGAGTAATGCAGCCGCACCAAGGAAATAACATAACAGAAGGGAAACAAGAGTGTAGAAAAGAAATTCTAAAAGAAAATGCTGGAGTAAGAAATGTCACCATTGTCAATAATACGAAGAGAGGAATGGCAAGTATAAAGTAGGCTGCATTTGAGAACTATTCAGGTCAATAGAAGGGCAGTTAAAAAGCATGGGCATTCCTGTGGAAAATCGTATTAGTGAAACCACAGACATATTCCAGTAACATGCAGGATATAAGACAGAAGACAAGATGAAGTTGACAGATACGGAAAGGAGAACATGACACCTAGCTGAAATTAATATCCGCTTCTGAAGGAAAATATAAAACAAACGTGTCAGGAAAAATGACCAAGGGCAGAATTAAAGAAAATTTTCCAGAATTAAAAGTGAAAACTGAAATTGAATATTGCAAAGGATTACTTACTATGAACTAATCAAAATCAATAACAGTAAAGTAACCAAGACCTGCTAAATTTTTATATTAAAAGGAAAGAGAGAGAGAGAGAGAGAGAGAGAGAGAGAGAGAGAGAAAAAAGGAATTTTATTAGCTATGAAAGCATAAAGTAAGATTACATTAAAAGAAGCCCAAATCAGGAAATTCTCTGACTTTTCTGCTGCAACATCCAGGAACTCCTCTTGCCATCAGAATAATATGATTTGGAGTAAAAGGCAGAGGAAACTGCTTCCTTATTTTGCCTCTAGGACAATTAAGTCAGGATTCTTTAAACACACACACACACACACACACACACACACACACATTACCCTTCCTTGTAATATAGCCCAGTTAAGAAAGCCAAGAATGTTTTATATAAGTATTGAGGTTTTGACCTTGGGTATGGCATTTCCTTATAGGTAGACTAAAAAAACTAAAGGTAACAATCAGAGGAAGAAAAAACCTGTTGGAGTTTACAGAGCATATTAACTTATTAATGTATCCTGCAGCAAATTGTATTTCATCTTGTATAACTCAGCATTTCCAAACCAAAATTGATCATAGAATCTCTTTATGTGAAATATAGTACAGTTGTTTATATAACACAGTCTTAGAATAATAGAGGGATTTTGTCTTGGAGTGTCTACACATCTGCTTAAAGTACTAGTGAAAGCACACTGATCCCTTACTCTAGGCCAAGCACATGCCTTCTCAATGATTTATATGCATTAAGTCATTTAATGTTCATAACATCACTATGTGGTAGGTCCTGTTATTGTTCTTATTTAACAGATAATAAAACTGATTACTTAATCTTTCTGTATCAATCATAATCATCTAGTTTGTAGGGGACAGAACAAGAATTTAACTTCAAGCAAAATAACTCCAGAATTTAGTCTTCAAGGACAGAATCCTTTGCCTCCTATCTGGTAATGAATGTCTTCCTAACAAACAGTTAATAGGAGGTCAAACAATCATAAATGTACATCCTAGGTCGTGGCCAAATCCTCACCTCTTTGCCACTTGAAGACTACACTCATATTAGACAATGGAGAAAATTACAAATAATAATGTAGTTCTTGTCCTTAATCAGGAAAGGATAATTGTTGAGGGCCACAGCTGAGTCGGGATGACGCATGGCATTTTTTCCAGAAGTAGTGGTTGAGAGGTGACGCCAGCGAGTTCTCCCGGAGTTCCGTTGAGTTCCAGTTGAGCTCTCATGGGGATTCCCGGAGAGTTCCCATTGGTTGGGGAAGTGCTGGAGGAGGGATATTTCCGGTTGCTGGTTCCTGGAAGGGCCGCGTGGCGTTGGGGAGATTTCCCAGGGAGCGTGTGTGGAGTGTGCTGGTGGAGTTCAGAAATAAAGTTTGTTCCTGCTTCAGTGGCTCGTGATTTGTGCCCAGCCAGGCTGTGGCAGATAATCGATAATCAAACCAATAAATGAAGTGGACTGTGATCCCTATAGAAATAGATGCATAGATCTTGAAATTTCAAATTCTTTCACAATCAATTAGAAGGGGCAGGAACCAATTAGGGTGGAAGCTGACCATCAGGCTGATGCAAGTCCTGGAGGTCCCTGCTGCTCTGGCACTGCCCCTTTCATTGCTGGATCATGGGTTGTTCAAAGGATCCTGAGGTAGAGCCACAGTAGCCATGGCATTGGAACACTTGGGCAGCTCAGAGCACTGACTGCTTTCAAGTTTGCACAGAAGTATTTCAACATTTTGACAACTGAAATGACCTGGCAGCAGCTGTATTCAGTTTGCACACATCATGGGGTTCCTTGTCTGTCACATGTATCAACCTCCACTTAGTCTGAAGGGAACAAAGCGGCTCCCAAATTCAAGCTAGGGTACTAGGTAGTTGATTTCTTCCTCCACTGCCCACTCTGCCCTTCTTCTCTAGCTTGCAGCAGACTTGGTCCTCTCAGTATTTCCCTAAATCTGACATGCATATCATTTGTAGCACACATGATGATAAAGAGATCCACAAATGAGCATAAAAAATGTTAATAGCTATGTACATGTTATGATTAATTTTGGTTACCAACTTATAGATTGAGAGAAACCTAGGAAATTGCTGAAGTACAGTTCTGGAGTGTCTTTGAGGGTGCTTCTAGAGATGATTGGCATATGGGTCAGCAAACTGAATGAGGAACATCCACTTGATCATGAGTCACACCATCCAATGGGCTAGTGGCACAGATTGATCAAAAATTGCATGCTCTACTCTTCTTGAGTGGGCATGTTTTTGATGCTACCATTGCCCCCAAACATCAACCTCTGCATCCTTCAACCTTTGAATGTAGACTTGAACCAGTCGCTTTCTAAGGATTATCAGGCCTTTAGCCTGGGACTGGGACTGCATTATTGATCCCTCTCATTCTGAGGCACCCAGTTTCTGGGATTGAGCAGCTACTGGTTTCCTACGCACCAGCCTGCAGATGGCCATTGTGGAACTAGCCAGCTTCTGATCATGTGAGCCAATCTAATAAATCCCCTCTTATATACATGAATAATATATATATATATATATATATATATATATATATATATATATATATATATATATATATAATATTTTTCTGTATTATTTCTCCTTGCTTCACTTAACTGCTCTATTTTTTTTAACTTTAACCTACTCTTCCAAGTATGTCTTCTCCTTTCTTCAAGTAAAGACCTATTGTAATTCTTCTTTTTAGGGATGAACTAATTTAGTGCCATGTGCATAACAGCAAACAGCTTTTGAAAACCAGTGCTGGTTCCATTCCCAGATTTCTAAGAAATCTCCATACTGCTTTCCATATTGGCTGCACCAATTTGCAGCCCACCAGCAATGTATAAGTGTACCTTTTTCCCCACATCCTCGCCAACACTTATTTTTGGCTATCCCTCTCCTCGGACTATACCTAAAGAACTTAAAAATAGCATACTACAGGGACACAGCCACATCAATGTTTATAGCAGCACAATTCACAATAGCTAAACTGTTGAGTCAACCTAGATGACCTTCAGTGGATGAATGGAATAAAAAATGTGGCATATATACACAATAGAATTTTACTCAGCAATATAAGAGAATAAAATCATGGCATTTGCAGGTAAATGGATGGTGTTGGATAAGATAATGCTAAGTGAAGTTAGCCAATCCCCAAAAAACAAATGCCAAATGTTTTCTCTGATATAAGGAGGCTGACTCATAGTGGGTTAGGGAGGGGGAACATGGGAGGAATAGATGAATTCTAGATAGGGAAGAGGGGTAGGAGGGAAAAGGAGGTGGCAGGAGATTAGCAAAGATGGTGGAATGTGATAGACATCATTATCCAAAGTACATGTATGAAGACATGAATTGGTGTGAACATACTTTATATACAGAGGTATGAAAAATTGTTCTATATGTGTAATAAAAATTGTGATGCATTTTGTTGCCATGTATTTCAAAAATAAAACCAATTAAAAAAAAAAAAAGAAAGAAAGCCAGTGATGGAAATGCAACTCAAAATATCTGAAGAAAAATATGAAAATTAACTGACTTAAACACCCAAACCACAGAGAAGTGAACCCAACTTCAGGACCGAACCCAACTTCAAGATCAATTCACCAGAACTCTTCAGAACTAACTATTTGTTATTTCCGAGTGTTGTTCTCATTCTTTTACAAACAGATAAAATATTTTTTCCACATGATAGTGCAGTTACAACATTATAATGTTGAATCTGGACAGAACTATGTCACATATTCAATAGAAATGCATGTTTGTAGAAGCATTTCCCCCAAAGTTAGAAAAGGCACCAGAAGAATTGGGGTAATAGGGAAAATATCAATTATATAGAATAAAGAGTGTCATGTAATTTTGTACCAAATTTGAGTTGTTTGGGATGCAGCAGACTTGGTCCTCTCAGTGTCTCATGTTAGGAAACTTCAGGCTCCCAAAGGGCAAAAAATTATCTCAGAGGCTGTAGAAAGGTACTTTCCTAATAATGTGATCTAGAGATTTTATAGATAATGGAGATGCTTGAAGGACGAGGAACAGTTTGCTAGGTGGGCAGCACATGTTCCTCTACATAGTCACCCAGGACCCGGGATCATTCTGACCTGCCTGCCGCCATTATCTAGAACAGTGTTTCTCCGACTCCAGATTGTGTCAGAACCACCCAGATAGCTTGTTAATGCATAGATTGCAAATCCACCTACAGAGTGTTTGCTGTAGGACCTAGGATGGGTCCCAAGAATCTGAATTTTCAATGGGTTCCTAGTGGCCACCTCTGAAGAGCCATTCCTGTAAAATCTCTAGGGATTGCCTTTTCATCATTCAGATGGGGTGGGGAAGAAGACCACCTTGAGAAGGCACACCTGCTCTTACCCCCACAGCTCAGATGTGACAAGCTTCACGCCCCCTCCTCACTTTACGGTAGAACAGAACTAGAGGCAGCCAGCCCACCTAGATAGTAGAACTCCAAGAAATGCAGGCTAGCAATGTGTCAGAGGAGGAAGGAAAACACAACCTTTGTGAGCATTAATGGTTAATGCCACAGAGCATAAATGAACTAAAACCTTCAAATGAAACATGAGGCTTCCTTCTATGGGCTTCATGAGTGATAATATGATCACTGAACCATGAACAGATTGAAAAAAAAATGGTTTTGTAGAGTTGGATGCAGAAAATTGTTTGCTACTGTTATTTATCTCCCTTGTTCTTTCATTTAAGAAAATAGATTTAAAATGCTTCTGGGTGGACTTATTAGATAGTTTATACATACACAGAAAAAAAAAACTTTAGTTTGTCTTATATTCGGATTGCTTTCTCTTTGGAGTAGAGTTTGGTGGCATCAAACCATTTTTGGAAGTAGGAAGGTTGTAGTTATAAAAAATGTACACATACAGTTAAATAAGAATTGCTTTCCATTGGGTGAACAACTTAGTAACCTTCATTTAAGTTTGGGGCTCATAATTCAGTTAATGCTTTTGCTAAAATCATCCTTTAATTTACATAATGATAATTTGAGAGATTAAAATGTCCTCCTGCTACTCACGTGAATAAGCTGCTACATATTATATGTATCAATATGTTAGTCATCTGGAACCTAATTGCCTAATTCATAATGCAGTATAAATCATGTGGCAATTACCTCCCAAGTTGCCTTCACCTGCAGTTTAATTTTTCCAGCTGCCATTTGCTGGCTGAATTTGTTTTCAAATACAGAACAGTAATTTTTCCTATTTTTAATTATGCATCTACTCTCCAGGGAAGAAAGGTATCTGATTGTTTCCATACAGACTGAAATACTTCATCCTTGCTCAGGATTTGCTTTTGCCTTGGGAAGATCTAGAGTTGGATATCCAGCTTGTATTTGGCTCATTTGAATTTTGGATTTGCCTGGGATTGCAATTTCTTTGAATGACAACATGGAATTACAAAGATTCATGAACAATAGACTTCTTGTTGTCTTTAATTAATACGTTATCCTTTGCAGAGAGACTTTGTCAGAAGCCACAAATTGTAGGGCTGAAAATTTTATAAATATATAATTTTTTTAAAACCCTGGGAAACTGTGGTCAAATTTCATTTCAGGTTCTCAAAATATATTTAGCTTCTACGAGTAATTTAACATTGTATTAGATTAGTATAAGCCAGTTATTAGCAGCATGTTCTTGAGGTTTAGAATTTACTCACAATCCAAGCTAAATTGTAGGGTATGGCAGAGGGCCACTTCCATGACTGATTTATAAACTAGCAAAAATCAAGGGATAGTATGGAATTCACTACTAATGTAAATATGCAGTGCTACATTTCTATTTCCCAATGCATCATGCTCAGTAATGGCCTTTGAGGGGCAGCTAGGTATAATATTAGAGGCAAGGGCTTTGCTATCAAAAAGCTCCAGGTTCAAGCACTATAGTAGCAACTTACCAACTGTGGGCCTGTGTTGTTAATCTTTCTAAATTTCAGTCTTATAACTTAGAAAATGGGAATGAGACTGTGAAAAAGACCATAATCTTTGCTGCATAAGGCATTGAAGATTAATTGTGAAGATCTGTGTGAATGCACAGGAATCTGTTATAAATCTGGGCTGCTGTTTCTATTGACTCAGTGCTGAGCCTAAGACAAACACTATAAAGTAGTTGGAGTCTGTTCCTCATCGGTGGCCTGCTTTCTTCACCAACCATCTCCTAATGCCAGTGCTAACAGGATCTAACAGCCCATCTGGACTCATCTGTCCCCTTATGTCATTCACTCGCCCCTGTTCTACTTGAAAGCTTTGCTATCTTTTGGAGACAGACTTCCTGGTTAGATGCTCATAGCCAAGGCCACTGTTCACAGTGGCTCTTGAAATCTTGAAGTCATCTTGCATGTATGGAGACTTATTCCAGCTCTCCACCCACTTGCAAACCAGGCCTGCATGTTGAAGGTTTGTTTCAGCCAGGCTACATGTGTCATTTTAACCTTGCAGAAAAGTGTATTGCAAACCATGGAATGAAATAAATTAGTTTGCTTGCCTTGATTTTACTATTTGGAGGATCTTGAGCAAGTTACCTAACTTTCCTGAATTCAGTTTACTTCCCATAAATAAGCAAAATATTTCACAAAGAATGTTTTGAGAAGAAAACAAGTATAATAGCTAAGAATTATTGAGCAGTCATTGCCTACTAGAAATTGTCCTAAGCACTTTGTTTGTAGTCACTCAATTCATCCCCACAATAACCTTTGGAGGTAAGATTTTTTTCTTTTTTTTTTTAAATTCGAATTTACTAGAAATTCTATTCTCACCCCTCCCCCCATTCTTGTATGTTAACATCCACATATGAAAGAGAGAATTCAGTGTTTACTTTTTGGAGATTGGCTTATTTCGATTAGCATAATAGTATCCAGAGCCATCCATTTATCTGCAAATGTCATATAGTCATCCTCTTTTATGGCTGAATAATATTCCATTGTGTATATATACCATATTTTCTTTATCCATTCATCTATTTAAGGGCACCTACATTGTTTCCATAGCTTAGCTATTGTTAATTGAGCCGCTATAAACATTGATGTGGCAGCATCACTGTAGTATGCTGATTTTAAGTCCTTTGGGTATTTACTAAGGAGTGGGATAATTGGCTTTATGGTGGTTCCATTCCAAGTTTTCTGAGGACTCTCTATACTGCTTTTCAAAGTGGTTGTACCAATTTGCAGTCCCACCAGCAATGTATGAATGAATATATCTTTTTTCTCCACATCCTCACCAACATTTATTGTTACTTGTATTCTTGATAATTGGTATTCTGACTGTAGTGAGATGAAAACTCATTGTAGTTTTAATCTGCATTTCTCTAATTGCTAGAGATCTTTGGAGGTACAAGTTTTTTAATTTATATATAACAGCAGAATGCATTACAATTCTTATTTGGAGGTACAATTTTTATGCCCACTTATACATAAAGTCCAATGGAGCAAGCAATTTGTTCAAAATTATATAACCAGTAATTGCTACAACTTGAGGCTTGAACCCAGACCCTCTGGCTCCCAAGTCCATTTTACTTAAATACATGTCAGGTCAGGTGCTTGAGTAAATGTAGCCATAACTGTCCACAGCAGAGAAAATAAAAAATTTACTAATAGCATGATTTAGACAAGGAAATGCTGGGTGTCATGAAAGGAACATGGACTCTGCCCTAGTTTGCATGTCACTGATTCTGATCCTGGACAAGCCTCTTAATAGTTCCTAGGCTGTTTCTTTGTAGGGATGACTAGAAGACTTAAACAACATTGTTTGAGAAACAAATGAGGCACTGTCTTAAGCTATGAAGCTTCATAGCTGAATAAATATGGAGTTGTTTTCAGGAGCACATTTCTGCTGCCCAATCTCCTTCTCCTTCTTTATTAGCAACTATACTCTGTCACCTTCCACACCAGGACCCAAAACACTCATGGAGAAAAAAAAATCTTAATAGAAGTGTGCTGTGCTTGTATTGGCATATTCTTTTATTCATTTCTGAAGATTTTAAAAGAGAATTTGGTTAAGATAAAAAAAAATGCCTTGGAAATAGTGGCATTTCAAGTACTGATCCAGTCGTACAAGTAAGCAACTTAAGACAAAAAAGCTCAGTGTGCTTGAAATGACAGATCAGACCGTGACGGTTACTGTCAAAGCAGGGGTATAAGCTGGCCCAGGCAGTACAGCTTGCAACACAGCACTTTAAAAAACATGAACACAACTGAAGAGAGGTGAGATACGTGTTCAAATATTCTCCAACTAACTGATATTCCTCTTTTTTTTTCTAGAGTTTTGGGGAAAGATCCAGTTGCTTAGATGAGCCACAAAGGATAACATCATCTGCTATTTTCATTCATTCAATTCTATACTTAAAGAAAAAAAGACTTCTGAATTTATTGTCAAAAGGAAAATTAATAAGTCCTTTTGGACTGTAACCTTCAGTCAGTTTTAGCCCACCCCAAAACTCCCAAAAGTACTCAGACATTCTGCATAGCACTGATTTAGAGAGTACCAATATTTAACTAAGCTATAACTAAAGAACCTACACCAGAGACCCAAAGTCACTGAAAACAATAGTAACAAGTTTATACCTGTGAGATAACCCAGATACTTTCCTCTCTGTTAATACCTACCTGGAGTGCAAACAGCTGTGTAAAAATAATCCCCTGAATGGATCTTCGCAATGGTATTTGCTTAAACAGCTGCTGCAGAATTGACAAGCATAAGACTGGATTGACAGCCATGTGTTTGAGAAGTAAGAATATGATGGCAACATTTCCTAAACCAAGTGAAGCTCTAGGTCACTAGACAGAAAGACTACTTCTAGAGACACTGTGTGAGTAACCACAAGGAAAGTGACTCTGCAGGCAACAACTGTCTTCTATGTGACCACTGTTGTATTGAGTGAACACCGTTAGCCAAGCATTTGACTGTACAAAGCATAGAGCACCCACAAGATCTGTATTAGTGTGAGACACACTCACATCTTTTGTACCAATTTGAGTTTGCCCAAGGAACGTGAAGGTGCTTTGGTGCAGGTGAAGAGGTCAAGGTAAATGCTTTGGGGCAAGTGTCCCATTCAACTTTCTCTTGGGCTATCATGTAAAACTGGTTACTTAGGCCCACCATAGAATCTGTGGAGTTTGGAACAAGAATACAAATGGGGATCCAGGTGTCATATGCTGAATGTTTAATAGAACAGTTAGAAACCAAGCTCAGGAGCTATTAGGTAAAAAATATATTTTTTTGTGGTTATAGTTGTCGTTCATTAGACAAATAAACCTTCAAAGGGATCTAGAGGGTAATATTCGCATTTAGAATTCTCAAATTTCTCCAAGTTCTACCCTAGAATATGAGTGGTCCTCCAGCCTGAGGTACCTCAACTTATGTGTCTTTATACCATAAGGTGCTACACCTGCCAGCTCTATCTTATCCCCAGAAATAGCCACCTTGGGGCCACACTCTGGTAGTAGGGTCATCCTTAAGAGAACAGACCTGTCCAGTCTCCCACACAAACCTAGTTGCTGACTCAGGACCATGTGAACAGGAATGCTGGGGTCTGTCTTATCCAGAACATAGTCTAAAAGGACTGAGGACCCCTGAATCTGAGTGGTTTATTCCCTTGACTGCTTTGAGAGGAGGGACATAGCCAGAGGAGGGCCAGAGCATGGCCCTAATGTAGATGATCTTCTTAAGTGGGGAATTTAACATTGGGCCCTTTTGCTCTTTGATCCCTTCTACCTAGATATAAAGGAAAAACAGTTTACCTGGAACCAAACAGTACTTTATTCTTACTTTTATCCTGAGCACCAGGTTTGGGGACTGACAGACTCTAGATAATGCCATAATTCTGATTGATCCAGAGAAAGCACAGAAGCCTAGATAGGTTTTAAGACCCTCTAAGAATTTGATTTGTCTGAAAATGGAACAACTTTTCAAGGCATCTAATTCCTACAGATGATCCTGGGTTGAGTAATACTGCAAAGGCATGTGCCTGGCATGTGACATCCCAGCAGTCAGTTCTCTCAGCCCAGCCCTTCAACCTTTTGTCCACTGACAGATAAGAATATGTGAGTGACTTCTTTTGTGTGCACCCTTAAGCAGTAGGTACAGACTTCTGAACTGAGGCCAGGAAAGTGTGACTAGAAAGCTAAGAGGATGCAGAATATAGTTAAAATTCTAGAATTTGGAATCTTGTCTAAAAGGCACATTCTATTGTTGGGAAGTGGGAGAAATTATCGGGCAAGTGTTCAACAAAGAGTAAAGAATTCTGGTGGACACATGGAAGGCACAGGCTGGGAATTCTCAAGGGTGTCTGCAAATGAGGTCATAATGGCTGAGAAGCACAGGGAGATGAAAATTCTAGAATCACAAATTCATAAATAATGAGGTTAACGGGAACTTCTTGGATTGTAATTCAATTTTCTGGCTGTTCAAAGGAAGGAATCACATGACAATTGACTCTTTTGTGTAATTAGAAAAGGAACATTATGCCTCATCTTTCTAGGGCTATTTATCTACCTTTTAGTCACAAGCAGCTAAATAAAAGTAAGAGAAAATATTGGAAATATTTATTATTGGTTTAAGTAAAAGCAAAGATATAACAGCATGAAGTGTGATTCAAAGGAAAGGAGAAGAAGGACAGTGATGTCTGTGCACGTCAGCCTCTGTATTAGGGAGCAGCAGGGTGGTCCCTAGGATGCACAACCATGCAACGAAGCCAGAGAGGCAAGGAGAGGCCAGGGAGGCTGATTTTATATGAAGTCTGAATAGTTACATTCTCATTCAATGTGCAATTTAGAGTTATCAGAAGTTTCAAAGCAATGTATAAATTATCTTTGCCAAATCAACCTCAACTTCCATAGATAACATCTTTTTGATAACTCTAGAAGAAGTGTTAAAATGGAGTCTGTGTTAAGGGTTCAACACCCTACATCCATCTTGCTCACCCTTCAAATTTTGTTTTGCAGATAAGCTAAGAACTTGTGTATCTAGGCCAAAGAGGCCAAAGGAGATGAAAGAAAATGGATGAGAATTTGATAAGATAAAATTGAGAACATAGCCACGTGTTTCTCCAAGGAAGATCTCCAATTTCAAACACAGTAAAATTCCAAGTGACCTATATTACAGAAAGGAGTATCTAATCCACTTGAATCACCTATCAAGTGAAAAGCAGTCTATGTGAAGCCCAGGTGAGAAGCAGCGTTTGGTTAATAAGCCATCTCAGCCTTTGATTCTCACAGCATCAATGTCTGCAGAACACAGCCATCAACGTAGACAGAAAGCTGTACCACAGCCTTAAGATGCCAGGGTTGCCAGGTGCCCTGGCGCACACCTGTGATCCCAGCAACTAAGGAGGCAGAGGTAGGAGGCTCACAAGTTCAAGGCCAGCCTGAGCAACTTAGCAATATCCTCAGCAACTTAGCAAGACCCTGTCTCAAAATAAAACATAAAAATGGCTGGGTATGTGGCTCTGTTGTAAAGCACCTCTGGATTAAATCCCCAGTACCAAAAAGGGTGTGTGGGTCAACCATGGGGTTTGGGCCAGCCAGATTCTAGAGAAACAAGATTCTCTTTTATAAAAGGCGGGGGAGAGAAGGAGAAAGAAGAAGAGGAGGGAGAGGAAGTGGAGGAGGGAGAGGAAGTGGAGGAGGGAGAGGAAGTGGAGGAGTGGGAGAAAGTGAAGGAGGGGGAGGAAGTGAAAGTGGAGGAGGAAGGGGTAGAGGAGAGGAGAGAGAGAGAAAGATAATGAATAAGGAACTAGAGGGGTTCTTCTTCCCAATCTTGTTTTCAGTTTCTTCCGAAAGCTTAGATAATTCCATAGATCAGTTCCACCTGACCCTGGGCTGATCAACATACCTCTTAAAAACAAAAGACTCCACTAATTGTAAAATATACTGTTTTTTTTTTATGATGTTATGAAAGATTAAAAAGAATGCTGCCCATCAAACCATGATGTTACATACATTGATTTTCTATGCCTTATTTCGGGGATGCTACAATGTAGGGAAAAATATGCATCACAGAATAGTAAAAGCCTTAGTTTCCCTTTCCCTCTCTGTAAAATAGAGATGACAGCAGTTCTAGACAAAACTATTTTCTTTATCTCTCCAGATGCATTTTACAACATTTTCTACCTGGTTCGGTGCTCAACTAGACCCACCTTAAATGCAATGCTTGAGGTGGGTTTCCGGTGCGGTTTAGATCACCAGCAATAATAAGAAATCAATGATAAGAGGGTAAGAGATTTTGGGGGTGTTTCTTTCCCTCCATCACTGTAGGGGTGGGGTGGGACCATAGCTATTATCTTCTTCCCAAGGTAGAACTTCAGTCTGGTGTTCCTCTCCTATGGCTTGGGCTTTCCCCAGGCTGCATTAACAGCTCTTCCCCTTTACACCTGGGGGAGGAGGTACAGGGCAGTGGGGAGTGGATTAGCTTCTCATGTTATTAGTTCCAGGACACTTTGCCCCAGGCACTTCTTGTTTGCCTTAACGTTCCTCATGCCTTCATTCAATACAGAATCTCTTTTCTGTTAGAACCCTGACACCCGTACCAGCTTCAGGTGATGGCTGTGAGTAATGATGAAATAATGAATGCATTGACCTTAGCCTGGGACCTGGCATATGGAAAGCGCTCAAGCAAATTTGGTGTTCCCCCTGCTTCTAAATTATGTTAAACTCATTTCTCTCTTCTGGCCTTTGCAGTAGCTCTTCACTGTCCTTCAATGCTTTTGTTCCAGATCTCTGCTGCTTTCTTGTCATTCAGATCTCAGGTCATGTAATTACACAGAGGATGCTATACTAACCACCTGATCTACTAATCTAAATTAATCTCCTACTCATTTCCCATCTCATGGCTTTTAATTTCCTTAATACAGGTTCTTTCTCTGTGATATTTCCTTGTTATACATTTGGTTATATCCTATCTCTCTTGACCAGAACATTTATACATTTTTTTCTTTATTCCTTTCCTCTCTGCTGAAATCCTTTGCCCAGAAAGTACCTGCATATGTAGAATGCCTACAGGATAAGCTCTCTGGGAAGCAAATTTGGAGACAATTAGGAATGCAAAAGATTTATTGAGGAAGAAGAAGGGAGGAAACTTATTTGGGCAGGGAAGGCCATGAGACCACAAAATCCCCAGCATGGATGGATGCTTACCTAAGACTACCAGACTGAAAACTGTCCATTCATTATAGAGATCACACAGAGATTTACTACCTCCATGAAAAGAAAGGGAAAGAATATGGAAAAACTCAGGTACTTCTGTTCATTGTAAGCTGCCCTTTAGATCTGTAATATAAGGGCATTATACAGTAGGCACTGTATAAATATTTCTCTAGGACTATAGGTCATTAAGGAAACTGCTCTCATTAAAATTTATTATGCATGCATTGTTCTCCACATTTCCAAAGTTCACTAGAACAATTCACATTCTCTATTCTATAATCCCAATCATTTCTCTAAATGTTTAAACAGAAATCTCCCCATCCTTAAAATAAATAGTCTTTGAGTTCGTCCTTGCTTTTGTAAGGTAATTGATCAGTGAAATTAGATATAATAGACACATGCTTTTTATAGATAGTTTCATTTGGTCTTAAGCTATCCTGAAGGTCTGCATTGATTTTCAATTTTGCTGAGAAACTAATGTGAATTTCTGAGCTGAAAGTCCAGAAGGCTGCTGTGCTGTAGCTGATGAGTTTACCACAGCCCATCTCTAAACTCTTCAATTGTTCTCCACTATTAATAAGGCATCTTGAGCTCAGCCACTCTCTGCCACTTCTCCCACCAGGTGGCCCTTCTTTGGAGAACACTGATCTGGCAAACTGCCTAGCAAAGGGTCAGTGGAACTTGAGTATTTTGTACTCAAGGATTCACAAATTGTCTGCCTCTGGGGTTAATCAGCCTGTTGTCATGTTTTGTCTGCTATGTTTCCCTAGTTTTTAGCAATCTTGTCATTCTAAACAATGACAGAAGTTATATATATAACATATATATATATATATATATGATATTATATATACACACATGCACACATATATATACATATATATGTATGTGTATATACACACACACACACACATATATATATATATATAGTTTTAGAAAGAGACAAGATGAAAAAAATGTAATTTTTTAAAAACAAATTTCCATGTAGAAAGAATTAGCTGAACTTGTTCTCTTCAGTTTGCCACACTCCTTACCACTCTCTACAGTCTCCCAAGAGAACAGTGTTAATTGCCTTTTGTTATCACACTGGAACCTCAGGTTTCTTATAGTGAGAGAACAGCCATCTAAAGCCACAACATTTTTTGAAAATAACTCCCTTTTTTCTGAAAATAACTCCCGTTTTTCATATATGTCAACTGAGTTTTATAAGCATTTAAATTTGTCTTATTTTACCAATTATTATTTATATGGCAATTATTGAGAAGTAATAAGGGTTTGTTTCTTGGTGGAATGTAGCCCTGAAAAGAAAGCCAATTGGTAGTACTGATTATTGAAATAAGCAAAAAAACAAAACAAAACAAAAAAGAAAAATAAGAAAACGATGGTTTCTGGCCAAAAATGGTGTAAGAATTTAGAATGGAGTCCCTCGCTGAGTTCTGAGGATGTCACATTATAGTTTTGTTTAAATTTATTGGGTTATAGGAGAAAAATAAAATAAGCCAGTCAATTTTGAAAATTTGAGGGTCTTTAAGTTGTCAGGGCATGGACCTAAATTTGTTTTAATATCTTTAGGTCCTTGTTTCTGTACTTTTACGTTCAATGTTTTGTCACAATAGTAACCAAAAGTTACTGTGATTGTATGGTCCGTTAAACCATACCGTGTCTGGAAAAGTATTTATCAGCATATAACCATGATACAAAATCATTTATCACATGTCCACAGACCCATTGTTACACTGTGTTCCTCCACTGATTGCCAGCTCAAACCACGTTATCAGTTCATCATAGGACATAGGATAAGCCGTAAAGCATCCTGGGTAGCCATAGAGCTTTCTCAGAACAAAGACATGGCCCAATTTTCCAATGGGATATTACCTGTAAAAATTCCTTACAAAACAAGAAAGCTATAAGTGTCCTCAAACCTCCCAATTCACAAAGATGACATCATTGATCAACAGTTCTCCTATGCTGCAGTTGAAATCTGCTCTGAGAAACTCCCATATCAACAAATATCAGTCACATTATCAGCAGAAATATTATTGAAAAAATCATATATTTTACCTTTCAGAATTACAGGACTATTTAATTCCCTTGAATAAAGCTCCAGATCCACACCATGGTCTGTTAGGTCCTTCCTGCTGTGGGGTTCCCTCATCCACCATAGGCAGGTTGTCTCTTCAATCACTGCTGCTCATATCAGCAAGATCACCAGGGCCACGGACAAGACCACATGTAAAACATTCCCAGCCCAACACACCTGGCTTTCACAAACATAGCCCCCCAATCATCTCTCCTGTACCCTTACTTTAAGTTAAAGTTATCATTTTAACATTTCAGATGTACCTAAAGTTACCTAAAGAGACCTCCTTCATTTTATGGAAATTCTTTTTGAGACTTTGCCAATGTCAGTTATTAACTTTAATTATTTTAATGCTTAAAAGGAATCAACTGCTGACAATTCTGCAGGTGACACTGGATGTAACTCTTAACTCTTCTTCATGTCTTCAGTTTTCCTGCAAGGTCTATATTACCTCCTAGGTTTCTAGCTGGCTATGAAAGTGAGAAGGATTTTAAAGCTTGATTGGAGCAACGCATATCTTTTGATATAGATTGCAAACCTAAAACACGTTAAGCCATTTGTCCAGCACCCTGATGTATTCTGTGAAACATTTTAAACCCCCCTCAAGTAATAGTAGTTTAGATCACTTAGTTTCACCAGTTCATGCCTAGTGTTGGGACCTGGCTACATTATTTGCCTGGCTCAGTTAAAAAATGAAAATCTCTCAGAGACCCCTTATTCAAAAAGCAGGAAAAAATAGTAATTAAAAGCACAAAAATTAAAATTTAACCTTTAAAATATGCTAATACTTGTAAGACAATATAAGTGTAAATGTGAGTAAAAACATAAACTTGAAAATTCAAAAAAATCATATTGTGTCATAATTTTATTTAACAAAATCAATGTTTTTAAGTATGATATCTGATTAACTAAGAATTTTTTAACTTGGTTTGCTGAAAAGCCATTTATTCAATCATTCAAATTATATTTTTAGCAACTTATTTTTCAATTAATATAATTGAAAGTCATGTCACAAATAATTTGATAATTTTTAATTTTGAGGAATTTATTTTTGTTGATGCAAATTATACTAAAGCTGCTTAGAATTTTTAAAGACTGGACATTGACATAAAATTAAGTTATTTCAATGAATTTTAACATATCTAGTGCTAAAGATACTTACCAAAACAATTTTCTAGAAAGATTTAATTCTTCAAATAGATCCGTTTCATATACATCTCAATTATGTTGTAAATGTAAATGTATACAATAGCATTTTAATGTTTTATCTGATATTTTTTGTAACTTGAGTTTATTCAATAAACTAAAAGTGGCTTCATGATTTGTATACTATTCAAAGTATCTTTTTATATGTTCTATTGGTGTATCTTCAATCATAAGAAATTTCAAAAATTTCTTCCTCTTAATAATTGGTTCATCCAAAGTATTACATGCAAACAGTATTATTTCCAGTCACTGACAATCTTTAAATTCATCTTCCATTTCTAAGCCTATGGATACAATATTTGCATTGCAATTTTGCAGCAATTTTCATAACCAGATATTCTAAAATCTTTGAAGAATTCTAGTAAGACTCTGATATTCTTCATTAGATATTCTGTGCATACTTTTATGTTGTAACAATTTATTGATCAAATTTATTGACTGAGCTCTAAGCAGTGCCCTCCTCTCTCTGGGGGTCAGAGTGCTGCCACTGCTGCTGCATCAGCTGCTGATATATTTGTAGACATCACCAATATGGACCCAAGTACTGGGCTCAGCTGCCACCTTGTGCCCCCATTGCACTCTGACTGCCCAGTTTGCCTGCATGCCAGAGAGCCTGATCAATTGCTGGGTGTGCACACTAGCCTCACCCCTCTGGTGCACATGCTGCTTCTCAGCATAAATCCCACTGTTTATGTGCACAAAATCCCTTCCCACTTCACCTGCAAAGCACAAATCAAAGACAGAAAAACAATCATGAAAAATTTCAAGATGGTCGTCATAGCAGAACATTAAACCAGACACAGGATCCTTGAACTTCAGGTGACTGCACAAGTGTACATCCTCAAAGCCGGCCTTGCTAGCATCCTATACATGATATAACCACTGCTTGCACCCTATAGTCCATCAGCAATTCCTAAACCATGTTATGCAGAGCAGGTGCTCTATGATAAAGAGGAATTGGGAGAGCTATATTCTGTGTCCCCCTCTGGAGGTTCAGAATGATCATTAACAAATTATAGGCTCTGGGATGTCTTATATTGAAGACACTTAGCTTCATTTAGTCTATCCTTTCTGAGGCAGGTCTGGCACCATAATTCCATTTATTTAAAACACCTCTGAATATCTTGAGAAACCTTAATAGTCCATATAATAATATTTGAAAAATACTGGGTCAAGTTGTGGCCCAAATTTTATTCAAAAATTTTGAAGTGTTTTTTAAATCTCTAATTCAGAATAGACATTTGAATTAGTATCTTCATGAAGATATGTCAATTGAGTCTATCAAGACTTTATAAATAAAATCATAAGAAAACATATATTGTCAGTAATAAAATTATTTTTGTTGTTTTAAAATAACACTTTATCCTAAAAATTATGTAGCAGTTACTTCTCCTCTGGACTAAGAGTTATACATTATCAGGTTACTCTTCTTTATTGGAAGACTTATTTTTAATCTTATACAAGTGATTTTTGTTAAGTATACTTACATAAAATAATTAAAATGCATTCATGAATTGAAGTCTCATTGAAATTATTCCTAAGGTCAAGAAAACATTCAAGATCACAATTTCACTGAAATAACAATTTCACTGATGTATAATTTAAATCATTTTCTTAAAATCTTCAATGATTTCTCATACCTCCTAGGAGAAAGCCTGTTTTAGCTTTCTGTTACTGTAATAAAATGCCTGAGATAATCAACTTAGGGAGAGAAAGTTTTATTTTAGCTCATCATTTTGGAGATTTGAGTCAATAGCCAGCTTGTCCATTGCTTTTGGGCCTGTGGTGAGCAAAGAATATCAAAGTGGGGAGGGTATGATAGAGAAGCTTGCTTACCTCATAGAGTCTGGGAAGCAAAGAGAAAGACTGGATGGAGCCAGAGTTTCAATATCCCTCCAAGGGTGTACCCCCAGTTTCCTCATAGTAGATCTCACCTCCTAAAGGTCTTGCCACCTTCTAATAGTATCGCAGGCTGGTGACCAAGCCTTTAATGCTTGGGCCCTTGGGAAACATTGAAGATACAAACCATTGCAAAGTCCAAACATCTTCAAATGGCTTACAAAGCCCTGCATATTTTAAAACTCGTATTTTCCTAGCTTCAAGTTGTACCACTCCTCTCCTCAATTACCACGTCACTTACGGCTTTCAGTCTTTCATTCCACAAACATTTATTGAGTACCTGTAATGGATCACGAACTTTTCTAAGTACTAGAAAAATATGCAAAAGGGAGAAGGTCCATGCTCTCAACAAAACAATGAGTATGAAATATATAATACAATTGCTAAGGAGAACTGTGTGACATAAAGAAAAGTAAAATGAGCAAAGTTGGACAGTGGCAGAAGGGTGCTGTTAGATTGGATGCTCAAGAGAGATCTCTCTGAGGGAGACTTAGCAGAGATGAATGAAGAGAAGGAACAAGCCATGCACAGACCCAGGGGAAGAGCATTAAGGAAAGACTTTGGGACATGAAGTGCACATGTCAAGGAAAACTCTTCGGCTGTTGGTGGCAGAGGATCACAAGATGGTAACAGTAAGGTAACCAGGAGTCAGGTAGGGTAGGACAGGATGGGGCTGTTAGAATTCATGGAAGCCTTGCAGAGGTTTGAGTAGGTGACTCTCAGAATCTGATTGATGCTTTAAAAGGTACACTCTAGCTCCCACTTGTAGAATAGACTGGGGAGGTGCAAGTGTGGAGATGGAGACAGAAGTCAGAAAGTTCTTGCATCAGCCCAAGTGAGATACAATGGTGGCTTAGACTAAGACAGCAGTGGCAGGGCTGTTGAAAAGCAGATACATAAGGGATATTTTAAATTCAACAGAATTTGCTAAGGGACTGAATGTGAATGTGAGAGCTAAACTAGATTCAAGTCCTTAAGGTTTTTGGGTTGAGCAACTAAGTAAATGAAGCTTCTGAAAGAGCAAATGTTGGGCAAGGCACAGGTTTTAAGAGAAAAATCAAGAGCTCTAGTTTGCACTTGTTGAGTTTAGCCATTTGTTAGACATCCAGGAGATGTCAGGTTGACAACCAGTGCCTGAGAGTCAGTTTCATGTGGAGACAGGGAGCTTCCACCTTTTGGTCTGTCACATGTCTCAACCTCAGCCTCTAGTTGTTTGCACATGCTGATGCCTCTGCCTAACATCTTCTGTGTCTCTCCTTTATTTGCCTCCATTGATCTTTCAGGATTTTTGCTTAAATGATACTTTCCAAAAGAAATCTTCTTGGATTCCCCAGACCAGACCAGGTCTCTTTGCTATATAATTTCCTAACACCTAATAACTCTTCATCATAGGATCACAATTCTTGACATATAAATATTTGTCAGATCAGATGAGCATTTGTCTAGTAACAAACCTATTTTATTTACTCTAAAAGTTCAGGATCCTTATATAATAATCACTCAATAGAATGTTGGTAAAATAATAAATGAATAAATGTGTTCCAGGTAGACCTGTTTCTTCTTACCATTTCATTGCCCCCTACCCTCTTGTTTTACAAATATAGGAAGACATAAGACACTTGAAAATTACTCTCAATTTTTTTAACCCTAAAGAAGATGTAACTTATTGGGAGTATTGAAGAGAATCCAGATGTGCATAGATGCTCTTAGGTCCAGAATTGCATTTGAGGCCCAATTTTATTCTAAATGACTGGATTGTTTTCGAGAAAACAAAAGTTTCCATTGATGCCAAGAAATAATCAGAAAGACAGGTCATCATGATAAGTATCTTTTTACCATAAAAGTAAATTATAAAATTGGTCCAATAGCTATACAAAAGACTTCTGACCAAAGAGGTATATATCTGTCTTTTTCTGCTTTATCAAAATGAATTACAGCCAGAAAGTTCTAATGCCTATCAAGTAATGTGTAATTTACTACCTTGCTTTAGCTCATGCTGGGGGAGAAGCGTTCAATGGTGGAGAACTAAGGTGGTTTAAAGTTAAATTGACTCTAAAAATCTGTTCTCACATCTGTTGTTGTCTTTTTTTCCCCTAGCTTTCTCTGAATTAAGGATTCAGAAAAAGCCTGTTTTATCCATCCAACTCAAATATAAGTCTGTTTCAGGTGAGAGTGTTTGAATAAATTTCCTTGTCATTCCACTTCATTGCCCCTTCTTTTACTTGAATAAACCTTTCCTTTCCTTGAAATGTCAAATAAAGCTCTGTATAAATCTGAAAGTATCTTACAAAATCATGGGTCCTAAAAATGTTTGTAAGTGTCTCCTACAGAAGTTGTTTCATAATAAAATAATTAAAACATCCCAAAAGAAAGCTACTAGAGACCTTCTTAGGGAAGACGTCACAATAAGAATTTAATATGAGAATACCAACTTTCTTGTTACTTTTTTTTAAAATCTAATTTGGAATTAATACTGTTATCAGATTCAATAGGCCATACAACTAAAGTGCCTGAACAATAATTTAATGAGGTCATTTTTGCAAAATGAGGTGGTACAAAACTCAAGTAGAAATTATATTTACATATTATATTGTATCAAATTAAATAAAAAAACAATAGCAAAGTTACAACCTGGATATTGAAGAACTGGGAAACTTTAATTGTATGGTTCCAAATTTAATGTTTTTTTTTTATAATCATGTATGTGAAAGCACAGATAGTTTATATGTTGATTACATATTGTTTATATTGCCTTCATTAGTTGACAGGCGTATATGAATGAACTATAAATAGGCTAAGCTCTAGGAGCCCAGAGTCTACACATCCAGGTTCATTTCTGTATCTTCAAAACCTAGTGTAGTGTCTGGCTGCCAGTGTATCTCAGTAAATAGCAATTATTCACACAAAGGAAATGTGGAGAAAATATAGATGATGGTTGGGGACAATTATAAAACCTGATTCTGTTTTTCTTTTTTTAACCAAGTTACATCCCAGTATTTGTTTGCTTTGCATGAGATTTTAGAAAGTTACTTTATATCTCCCAGTTTCTAGAAATAATGCTCAAGTTCTCCTTCAGATCTAAAAATCTATTGTATTATATACCACTTTCTACAAATCTCTTACCATATTTTATAGTAACTTATCTGAAAAATAATACATATTTTCTATGTTAAATGATTTTGCCACATGGAAAAAAGATGAATATCTCCCTTTTCTATCCTTCCTATCCCACATCTGAGATAACATTATTAATATATTGGTGTAAATCCTTCCACATCCACCTAAATTTGCATATGTGTTTCTCCCTGATCATTCCTCTCCAGCACAAACTTGCACCACACATATACCTCACTACCCATCTCACCCTGCTTAATTTCTACTCTTCCTATCACCGTAGTCATTACCTCCTCTGTGCATCCCTTTAAGAATTCACTGATTAAAGAATCAACAGAATGGTATCGAACTAAAAAGCTTCCTCACATCAAAGGAAATATTCAAGAATGTGAAGAGAGCACCTGCAAAATGGGAGAAAATCATTGCCACCTACACTTGAGATAGAGCATTAATCTCCAGGATATACAGAGAACTAAAAAAACTTAGCACAAATAAAACAAATAACTCAATAAATGGGCAAAGAAACTGAACAGGCATTTCACAGAAGAAATACAAAAGGTCAAAAATGTATGAGAAAATGTTTAACATCTCTAGCAATTAGAGAAATGCAAATTAAAACTACACTGAGATTTTATCTCACTACAATCAGTATGACAATTATCAAGAATACAAGTAACAATAAATGTTGGTGAGGATGTGGCGGGGAAAGGTACACTCATACATCGCTGGTGGGACTGCAAATTGATGTAACCACTCTGGAAAGCAGTATAGAGAGTCCTCAGAAAACTTGGAATGGAACCACTATTAAAGCCAGTTATCCCACTCCTTAGTATATAGCCAAAGGACTTAAAATCAGCATACTACAGTGACATAGCCATACCAATGTTTACAGCAGATCAGTTCAAATAGCTAAACTGTGGAACCAACCTAGGTGCCCTTCAACAGATGAATGGATAAAGAAAATGTGGAGTCTATACATAATGGATATTACTCAGCCATAAATAAGAATTAAATTATAGAATTTGCCAGTAAATAGTTGGATCTGGGGACTATTATGCTAAGTGAAATAAGCCAATCCCAAAAAAACAAAAGTCAAATGTTCTCTCTGATACGCAGATGCTAACACACAATAAGCGGGGTGGAAAATAGAAGTTTATTGGATTAGACAAAAGGGAATGAAGAGAAGGGAGAGGGGACAAAAATAGGAAAGAATGAATTGGATATAACTTTCCAATAAATGGGCAAAGGAACTGAACAGGCACTTCACAGAAGAAGAAATACATGTTCATAAATGAATCCATGACCAGCGTAACTCCACATCATGTAAAACCACAAGAATGGGATTCTAATTAGAATATGTTATACTCCATGTATGTATAATATGTCAAAATACACTCTACTGTCAAGTGTATCTAAAAATAACAAATAGAAAAAGGAATTCCAGGCTGGGGTTGTGGCTCAGAGGAAGAGCACTTGCCTAGCATGCATGAGGCACTGGGTTCGATCCTCAACACCATATAAAAATAAAATAAAGGTATTGTGTCCACCTACAACTAAAAACTAAATGTTAAAAAAAAAGGAATTCCCTGATCAAGTAAATTCCCCCTTGTGACAGAAACTGATAACTGTTCATCAAAATTATCCTTCTACTGTGGTGTTGTGATGGCATAGTTAGGCACCACATTGCCCAGCTCCCTGTTGACGTTAGGTGTGCCTATATGCCTAGGCTCTGTCAAGTTCAAATGGATGTCTCCTGGTCTTCAAACCTGTCCATCCTTTAGGATCTACAGTTCTTTTTTCATACATTCCCACCAACTGTTAGTGATGTCGCCATAGCTTTGTTGCTTTTCTATGTGTCCTCTACTTCTGATAACCCTGATTCCTGATTTTCACTTGGAAAAATCCCTCTCCCTTACTCTGAGTTCAGTGATTCGAATGGACCTGACTCCACCCACTGAGCTTCTGGGAAGTGGACTGCGATCTAACTTCCACTAGTTGGTCTATTCCATCTGTCTGGCAACAGCAACTAGTTCATGGACATGCATTTTACCAAAGTTTCCCCAACAAAAGGAAGCCAGAATTTCCAGAAAAAAAAATCTTGGGAAGAAGTGTTCTTTTGCTGCCATTATTACTCAGGTGGCATAGTGTATAAATATATATTTATATATATATATGAATATGTATTTATACTATGGTTAATGGTATAATGCCAATGGTTAATTTTGTCTTAGAACTGTCTTAAGATTAACCCAAAACAAAGACAGAACCAAAATAAAGGAGATAGACAGATTCCTTGTAGATCATTTGAGTACCTGATCATCAGCTCAAATCTAGTGACACCTTTTGCTTTGTAGTCAACCTAGGCAATTTGCATTTTAATCCAGCCAAAATTTCTGTCACTGGAAATTCTGAGTGGCACACACTAAAAAGCCCTCATATCTCCTCAGTTTTATCTTGCTGAGCACAAATATCACAGTCTGTCTTGTTTTACCCTCTTCCTGAAAGTTTTAAGTTCCGTGAGGGTAAAAGTGCTTTATGTCTTAGTGTCTCTTTTGGTGTCTTAGCACAGTGCCCAGTACTTAATAAATTTGGAAAGATTAGACGGACAAAACAGTCTATGGCACCCAGGGGGCTGGCAGAGGAAGGTGAAGACACAGTTTCTTTCCTTAAGGAGTTTATAAATTACTATTAATTATTCCCAGATGGAGGTGTATTCAGCCTAAGTCGTCAGCTCCAGCTGAATTTGAGGAGCCATTACTTATGGGCTGCTATTGGATGGTTCCACAAACAGGTCTTCTGAAAAGATACTAACTCCACTCACCCATCACTTTATCGTTTGGGGATTGGATTGCTGGCTTGGCGGAATTATCTCCAAATATCCTTCCATCACATGATATTAATCCATCGGTACAAGAAAAGGGCTTCAGGGGAAGGGAGAGTGAAAGGGTAGGGAGGAGAGAAGGAGGAGGAAAGTGAAACCACATGAAATGGGCACAGTCCCAAAAACATTTTTGAAATCTCTGGTGGAACTTTTTCTGGCATCACTACATAACAATAGCACATCATTTTCATTAACTTGAACAAACAAAACCAAACAGAGATTAAAAACCAGCACAGATGTGATATAACTTTCCACTCCTCGCCTGGACCAGGCAGCTGTATGGAATCACTTCCCTTCACAAGGCAGGGCATGTTCTTTCAGCCCATCCCAGGACAAACAGCACATGGCACCAGGATACAGCCACGAAGAGCCGACTCTGGACCAGATCCCTTGCTCTGACTCTGCTTCCTCCCCGTTGTGCTCCTTTCTGATGACTGAGGTGCTCCTGGCACTTGCTCTTCCCTTCATTCCTCTTGCTTCTGGCCTTCATGAAGCCCTTATACCTGGAAATACCTTGTTCCTTTAGTGCCAAGCAGCTTTGTCCACCTCTCTCCTATCAAAACCTTCCTATAGCGGAGCCATCCAAGGCTGATCTCATTGCAAACCATGTTTGCACAACCTGAGTCCCTTTCTTGTTATCTCATGAATCATGATCATCTGAATTCCATTTGCATTTCCAGGCCCTTCCTGGAATGAAATCTGCATGGCCCCTCACAAAGGGATGCCACTCAATAAATTATAAAGTTTTGATGGTAACAGTATCATGAACAAGTACTCCAGAAATATTTCACAGAAAATATATGGCTGTCGGGCCCTTGATCCAGGGACTAAATTTGTCTGGCCATCATGGAATTGATATAAAGGCATCTGTCAGAAGTGGCACACAGCTGTTTGGGGCTCCAGGAACTAAAGCATGAATACAATAACAAAATAGCTCTCAGGAACCCTAGAAATATCTTTCCTGGGGAGGTCTTTGAGATCCAGAGAGACCATTTTGTGCCACACTTAAATGCCAAGATCTTCTGAACACCTCTACAGAAGATATGGGTTCTGACATTCAGCAGGCAAGACCTGTGAATGTGGGGAGTACTTCTGATTGTTGAGATCTGTTTCCTTCATGTGAAATAAGAATAGCCTTTTCTTCCTCATTTATAGGGTTGAGTGAGAATCAAATAAGATGGTAGGTGTGTAAAAGCTCTAGCAACAAGCAGCTCACGCTTGACTGCATGGTCACCATAAACCAGGAACTATTGGCAAATTATCTAATTCAATCCTTACAACAACCCTAGAAACTGTTATTTTTTAAACACTTAAAAAATGAAGAAAACTGAAGCATAGAGGAAACAAGTAGTTTTTCTAGGTTTTCACAGTGAGTCAATGGTAGGCCAATAATAGAAGACAAGCATTTCAAGCCCAGAGGCCACTCTGCAATGTAATTCAGTAGCGTGAAAAAGTGAAACCAAATAGAAATGTTAAACACCACTTTAAAGTACTCTTGAAATATGAAGTATCACCATCAGAAATAACAAATGGTATCATAAGTAAATAATAATTTATAATAGTGCAAATGTAAGCAAATTCTTTTAGCACTTTGTTTTTTAATACCTACTATATACATGTTACTATGTCTGAGTAGAACAGAGTTGGTGACAAATAAGGTCTATGTCTTCAGAAGACTCATTCTCGCTAGTCTGCTCTGGAGACTAAACAATTACATATCAGAACACTTTCCAAAATCCATCCTATACATAGCAGCTGTTATTTTAAATACTCAACACAGGCAATAGGATCATATTCACAACAGTAATTCAGAAATTTTTATTTTTACACTGTCAGATGCCATAGTTCTTTCAGAAGTTTTCTCTGGATTGGTCTGTCTCAAGCCTTCTTTCCTTCATAGAAATGATCTCATTGGGTTGCCTTTAAATTAAGATAAACATGTTTCATGGAATGTCATCCTATGTACTTAGGACATCCTCTATTTGTGTTACCTTTTAAAAGAAAGTAAGAGAAAAAAGAGGGAAAACACAATCTAAATATTGCCTGTGATTCTACCATCCTTACACTCGATGAGTGCATAGGTTCTAAAGATGGTGGCTTCTCAGTGAGCTTCCATGGCTGTTTTCCACCTACCCATAGTGGAAGCATCTTGCCATGTGCAAATGATTTTAGAATTTAGAGGTCCATATTTTTGTATGAATGGTCTATAAATATAAGCCATTTATTATACCTAGTGCCCATCAAAAGAAGCATGATCGACCCCTATCCTGGTGGGAAACTTGGCTATTGCTTGAATTACTGACAGGTGTTATTGGTCTTCAATATGGCACCTTCCTAGGCAACCTTCAAAGTATTGAACTATGTACAATGGCCACATTATCATTCATGATAGTCTATGATCCCTGATAACATAGAAAGCTGAACCAAGCAATGGTAGAGTGTGTTGTGGAGGGAGATATTCTGAAATGTCAAGAGGGGGATACGTAAAAATATATTCGAGTAGGAGGATTAATTTAGGAAGAATACTCTTCTTGAGTGGGTGACTTATTTGCATAAAATTAATTTCAGATTTTTCTTAGTTCCTTCTTTAATCAGTCTCTTGTATAAGAATAACCAACCATCAAATAATCCCTATTACACACATATACTATCTTAGACAAAACCTACAACTGTGAATAAGGCTCCTTGCTTTCAAGGAGCTTAAGTTCTAACGCAGAGAGACAGAAAATAGATGCAATAAACAAATGCTATCATTTCGACTTCTGATACATGTTACTAAGAAAATAAAATATTGTATGTCATCAGATTTAAAATGTACTTTTTTTTTCACATGTCACCATTTCTGAGATCTGGAAGCATTTTCAGATTGTATGTGTTAGACAAATGCTCTACTTCGATGCACACTCAGCCCTGATAGCAACTTTTATTTGAGTTAATCAGCAGTCATTTTCCCCTCTTTGGTACATAAAATAATGGTGCAGTCTTAAAACTGATGACAGTTTCTATTCAATGGAGATGATAGAAAATGTGGGAGTCACTAGCTGCTGCCTTTTTGCAGATCCACTGTTGACATCGTGATCATGTGACAAATTAATAACTTGACTATTTCCAGAACTAAATAGCTAAATTATATCAAATGACATAGACTGTGAAAAAGCTTTTAAATGATAGGATGACAGGTAAACTTATTTCAAATTTTCATGAAAATTTTTACTTTCTTTTAGTCTAACTTCTTTTTTGTTGTTAATGTGCTTCTTTCCAACTCATACTAAATCTCCATTAATTTTTCCTTGAAATTTCCACATTGTCTCTTACACACCACACACACACACACACACACACACACACTCATATATACAGAACTGCTTTAGCCAGAAGATTATTTTTCCTTATGTCTTGCTTTTTGTCTTTCCTTATGTCTTGCTTTTTGTCTTTAATAAGTTCCCTTTTATCTTTTAGTTGACAAATGAATCTCTCCACTCCAGACTTCCTCTCTTCAGTCCTATTGGGTGCAGATTGCTTTTCTGGGTATGTATCTTCCCTTTGCAGATTTGCATACAAATTTTACTTATCTGTCACCTCAGCCTGCTTTTAATTCATGCCTGCTCTGTGGTTTCCTTCTCTGCTACCTGTTTTCTGAGGTCTCACACCTGCTGACCCTGTCTGACCGCCATTCTACAGTGTACCTCCTTCCAGTTTGGGGTTCCCTTCAAGATTAGTCAGATTTGTCGGCACATGCTGGGTCTTCACGTTGTTCTTCATGCTTAAGTCACATTTTACTTTTGGCAACTGAAGTTATGGTCAGAGGAACGCTCTTGCCCTTCCCCTAATACTTCCTTGTGGGAACCTCTTCTCCCATGTGGGAGTGGTATTGAAGTATTCTGTCAAGTCCTTCTCTTCTCCTTTTTCTTACTCCCTCTGTTCCTCTCTCCTCGCAGAGGGAGAACTATCCTGATGGCAAATCAGCTCTGCCCTTCTGTCTTTCTGGATATCCTTAGGAAGGGGCTTCCTGGGGTAGTCTCTGTCCCCTGTGAGGAGAAAGGCTCCTCTTGCCACTGTGACCAGGTTGTTAGGTATGTTCAACTTTGTTTAGAAAATCCTCTTAAGCCGTTTTCAACAATGCACCTTCGCCCAAGTAGTGGGTGTTTTAAAGCCTGTGTGACACCTGAGATTTGTTTTTCCATTGGTTCAGAAATAGATCACATTTAAAAAAAGGATTTGTTTATTTCTTTGGTTTGGTCTCCAAACATCCCCTTTATACTGCCAAGAGATACCACAAACAAGTGAGGTAATCAAAGGTAAGATTCTAAACCAAAATATCACAGATATTTAAAGATGAATTTGGCTGCCTGAGTGTGTAATGGGCCCCCATTTCTGGAAATGTCCAGTCACAGGAAAGGAAGCATAAGGGAAGTAAAATTTTGTTTCATACTAGCAACTTTTATTGGCATTTTCCCCATTGAATCCTTACAACTGCTCTTCTAGTCAGGTGTCCTTAAACTGTCTTCATGATTGACAAAAGTGATAATCGTCGGAGAGCCTGAGGAACTGACTTTAGATACTACATGTGATAAGAATGTAGGGTTGTGTTATCTGTTCAGACTGCCTTAAAAAAATAGCATGGACAGGGAGGTTTAAACAACAGAATTTTTTTTTCACAATTTGAAGGTCTGAAGTCCTAAATCAACATTACAGCTAGTTTGTTCTCTGGTGAGGGACTTTCTTTTTGGCTCTCAGATGGCGACCTTCTTACTATTTCTTCATTGATACCCAGTGATCATGTCCCTGGATAGTAGCTAGAGGGGAAGAAGGAGGCAGCTCTCTGGGGACTTCTGATTACACTAATGCTATTGGATCAGACCCCACCCTTATGGATTAATTTAACCTTAATTTCCTTAGAGGCACCGTCTCCAAACACTTGCAACATTGAATGTTAGAATTTCAACATATGAATTTGTGGGAGAGGACACAAACAGTCAGACCACAAGGAACATTAAACCCAAATCTACAAGATTCCAAAACCCATATTTGTGTTTCATGACATAGTTGCTTACCTTTTAGGCTGATGACTGCTAAGTCAGATGAGATCCAGAGATCTCCAGCCAAACTACATGACCGAACAGGTACAGAAATCCACTATCTTTTCCAGATCCATTTAAAATTATTTAGAAGTTTATTTATATACATAGCAAAGCTCAAATCAATAAAAATAAATCTCCAAGTGCAAGAACAAAGAAGAAACCCAAAGCCCAAGATAAAAGTAGGAACTGAAGCTGGACAGCCTAAGCAGGTTTCAGAACTGAATAGGGACCCTGGGGTCCAGAGTGCTAAACTTGTCCAGGAATCAGAACCCAGGTTATAAGCACAGCAAGGAGTCTGGGGAAATCTCTACCAGCTATTCCATGGTTTCCATGATTGGAAATGGATAAACCCATACACAAAAAAATGAAATTTCAACCCTGTGTTTTGCAAGAGTACAGAGTCATCCATGCAATGTTAGAAACACTGAACTAAGGTACTGGCACAAAAATGTAATCTGTCAATGAAGAACATTTTAGAGAATTTAGCAATCTAAAAATTGTTCCACAGTCACCTCCACATGTAACTCCTCCATTAAAGAAGAGCTACAGACAAAATTACAAAGCACGTGGAGAACACAGAATTGCAAGAGATTGTCATTGTGTAAAAGAAGCAGAAGAATTAATAGCCAAGGAACTAAGATTATAGAGTGCTCTATAATCTTATTATAGGGGCCTTGAAATAATGAATTTACAAGAAAAATGGAATCCATAAAAACAGAGAGGGGAACAGAAGATGGTCAAGATGGAGAAAGAGAAGGAGAAGGAAAAGAGGAGATGGCTTGGGTAAAAAAAGTGAAAATTCTAGAATTTTAAAAAAATACAATTTAGATGAGAGATTTTAAGATGGAATAGGGAAGAGGTGTGAAATAGTTAAAGGTTCTTCCAACCTGAGTGTCTCTCTGTTTCATAATAGGAAAATCCAAGGTCCAGACAAACCCATATTACATTTAGTGAATTCACGTATCATGATTCTAGAAACTCAAGAAGATGGTTGTGTTGGATGGACTGACTATGGGCATTGTGTTCATCTGTTGAGATGGTTCCCCCACCCATATTTAATTCAAACTTGCCTCATTTCCTTGACCATCTCCTTTCTCACCTCCAGACAAACCCTTGAAAATGGCAATGGCTTTGAGCCTGCAGGGACCTTAGAGAACTTTAACCTGTTTGTCAGGGAAGTTCAGTTGCCTCCCACAAAGTAAGAGCAAAGTTTTCCCTGGCTAGAATATTTTCCAACATTCAGTGACTATAGATAAAGCTTAGTCACAGAACACACAGGTTGAATGCAGGTGCTTCCCACTTGTGACGACTTCAAATACCCAGCCTTTTCTCATTTTTTAAACTGAATTTGTTAATAAGTGAACATTTGATTCCTCTCTTCCTTATTTTCTGTGAATTTTTACTCTAGTAATTTTACTTGTAAATTTCTTAATCCAAAGCGTATTTGTTTCATATTTGCATTTTCAAATTAAAGCAATAAGAAAGTGAGGCTACTGTGTATACCAAAAGAACCAGTTGAAAGAAATTCAAAAGCTCTTCAGAAATGTCTTCTCATCTGAGAAGACAGTAAGTTGAGGGTTGATGCAGAGATAACAGAAGACTAGACATTTAAGAAAGCTAATGGGGGAGGAAATAAAATGGTTCAGAAACTTGGACTTGATGGGCTGTCCTAGCAGAAACAAGCCCACTGTCAATTGTCTGTGTCCTCAGTAACTCCCCAAAAGGTGTATCTGTACTTACTTATTGATGCTAGTTTCTTTCTGGAAAGGGGCCCCGATTTATTGTATACCCCTTTTAGAGCAAGTTTTAACTCAGAATTTCCCCACACTTCTCCAATTTAGGTGGTCTAAATAGACCTGGAAACAACTGAGGAGAATCTAAATTCAATCTATTCCTCTCTCCTCTGAGACAGATACTGGTCAAGGTCTACATAAACTCATGAAGATCTAAACATAGGAAGTTCGGAAATATCCCAAAGCTAAAATATGTAATCAGAGGGATCATGCTTTTGAAAACAATTGAAGACCAATATTTTCAGCAACAATTTGTAATATATTAGTTTTCTGGGAAATTTTCATGTACAAAGTCCCCATTTGGCTCCTATGTTGTAAAAATGAGAAATTCATCGATCATCTTTAAGTCTAAATGTCTGGAGCTTCTCTAACTGGAGTACAATGGACAGAAGAAATATCATTAACCAACTCATTCATTCAACACTTTTGATTACAGGGGAAATGGTGTATAAGTACATGGATTTCCTTGAAATCACACAAGACCAAATCCCAAGCCCATGTTACACTAGTAACTACCATCCCTGAGCTCTGAGACTTAGATTTTAGTTGTAATGAAAGCGCTATTTTGCAATAGTCTCTTCATTTTCAATTTATTATTATTCCCCTTTACATATGGAAAAAATAAGTCTCAAAAGAAACCATCCAGAGATTTCATGGAGAGAGTTAAAATTGAGTTGAACCTTGACTGCCAAATAGAATAAAAAAGTCTTGCCAGAAGTGTACATTATGAGTCAAAGCCCAAAAATAAAACCCAAGAAAGAGTTTTGGGGACAGCAGACTACCCTTCTTGACACAGAGAGTTCATCCATAAAGGATATCTCTGAATTAATGTGTGTAAGATTTATTAACTTCATTTTTTAATAAGCACCCAGTTGTATTCTGGTGCTTGTGATCTAAGAAAGAATAACCAATAATAACAGGAAATAAGACTGGAAATGTGGATTTAGGAGGCTCTTGACTGTCAGGCTAAGGAGTTTGGAATTAATCCCAAACACAATGTGATATTGATTAAATGTTTTTGAGTGAATAGTGACATGAGTCATGTATTCAATTTTAAACATGATAACTCTGTGATGGTAGCTCCGTGCTTCAGAGAAAATATTCTCAGAAACTTTCTGAATCCAAAAAATCTGAAGTTAGGGTTTGCTCAGAATTATTGTGGACAAATCCAGCTTCTCTACTTGTGTGGTTCCTTTAAAGGTTTTGTTTCTGATGTGCCTAAAACCTAATTTTAAATTATCTTAATAGACTTCCATACTGTGAACACTGTAGATAGAAGGCATGATTCAAAACATAAGTTCTAAGTAAACTAATCCCTCCTAATTTTATATTTCTTCTTTCCACTTTTATTTTTCCTAATTCGAAAAGGGAAGTCTTTATCATGCATGGGTAGTTACAGCCTTTTGATCCACCTTGTGGATATAGCCATTGTTATGTTCAGAGATTGAAATTCAATCCTAAAATAAGCATGAGGCATGATTAGAAGTAATTATATTGTTTCCCCAAGCCATCCACGAACACCAATCTCATGACTTAAAGGATTATCATATAAAAAGTTATGAAAAAATATATCTTGTGTTTATTGAGAAAAAAATTTATAATACTATGGTATTTTACTTCTTAAAGGTGATTTGTTTCCAATCTGACAGAGCCTATAATATATTACAACTGTATAGCTTTTAAATCACTTTAACCCTATTTAAGTCACATAAAGTCCCCACTGATCCTCTATATGGTGCTCTTTGTTAATTTGGACTTCACTCCTCATTTCTTAATTCATTTCTTTCTATAATAAGTCCCAGAACAATGATGTTGGGTCATGTGCCTTGATCTTAAATTGATGTTCATTGTAGGTCAAAAGTCCATGGAAGAAAGAAAAGCAATGTTTGCTGATGAAGTCACACGATTTGATGAAATCCATAAAGAGCAGTTGTTCTAGTCAAGTCAACCAAAATTTCCTTAAGACTCAACCTTCCCCCACCTTCTATTTTTACCTTATGGTATTGATGGTGACCTAAGTTTTATGCTTTAATGTGTATTTATAGAGTTCCCTGTGTGAACCTAAGTAAGATTCTGGAGAAACCATTGCAATACGGTATTGATTATGTGGGTAAAACCTGTATGGTTTCATCGGGAAATTCTTGACTGAAAAGAAAACCTTTGTTCCTTCATTACTTGTTTTCTTTGCCTCTTATTATCAACTTAAAATATCTTTCTTTTTTTGGCCTTTCCACAAACCAGTATATACTGCTCTGCTACACAAGAAAGTCAAGGGACTGAGAGTAAAGCCAGATGCACAAAGATTGAGCACACAAATGTGAAGCAGTCTTGGTCTTATCTCTACAGAATATACTTCTCTGAATGTTTGGAAGTGTGTATAATTCAGTTTCACACAGACATTGGTGCTCGGTATCTGAGGACCATGTTCTTTTGGCAGCTGGAAGAGTCATGGAAAGAACCGTCAACACTATTTTGTCGGATCCCAAATTGACGAAAGTTGTAAAATTTGTGGATATTTTGAAAGAATGCCCAATGGGACTGGTGAGTTCTCATTCCACTTAACTCTTAACTTGAATTCTTTGTATGCACAGACTTTAATAGAGCATCACTTAAATTTTTTTAAAGAAGGAAAAGAATTCTTATTTGAGAAAAAGGAATATTATTACCCTTAAACCTAACTAATTTTAGAAATACAAAATCATTCAGCCTACAGAGTGTTGAGAAGGATCCAGAGAGGGGTCATGTGATATGTCCTTCTCTCTATCCTTCCTCTTCCTTCTCTTCCTCTTCCTACTCCTCATTCTTAAAAACAATTTAAACTTGCACCTGGGAATGCTTTTCTCACTAATCAGCCTGAAAAGACTATGAAGTTGGTATTGCCATTTACTGGCAGACTCTGGAGTGAAGTGGCATTTTGCACATAATGTAACAGTCTTTCCTTAATTCAAAACCTCCAAGCAGGGGTTGGAAACAGGCCAACACATCTGCTATATATCCCTGTATATATCATCACCATCTAAATAGAGATACATTTTGAAACTTGGACATTTTAAAATAATTTTTTTCTTCATTTCTTCTTTAGAGAATTTAAAATTGTTTCCTTGTTATTTTATTTCCAGATTGCTGGAATGGAGCATACTTACATTTTGATTTTTCTGTAATACTTACAAATAAAATGTCAGGATAAAAATTTATATTTTTTGCACTTTGTTTCGCGTTCTAAGAGACATTAGGAATTTTATAAAAAGCATTATTTTTAAAATGCCATGTCAGAAAGAAAGCATCCTCTAAAGTCAATCATTTTGATTCTCTTCACACAACTGATTTTCTTTATGCTAAGTGAATTTCAAGGACTATCTCTTCTTTCCAGGGCTCAACAGATTAAATATTTGTGCATGCCTCTGAAGTTGTGAAGGTCTTTTAACAATATTTAGATCCCCTCCTACAAATCAATAGGAAATTGATAGACAACTCATTAGAAAAATGAACAATAGACTTCACACACATTTCACAAAAGAGGGTTTTCAAATAGTCAATAACAATAAACATGAAAAAGTGGTTTCTTAAGCTATCAGGAAAAAAATTTGAATTAAAACTATAATTAAATACTAGTACACACTCACCAGTATAGCTAAAATGGAAAAGACAGACAATGAAAGTCTGTCTGCAATGATGAAGAGCAACTTGAATTTTCATAGTACTGGTGGAAAAATAAAGAGTCAATGCCCCTTCATCAAGCAGTGTGGTATTTTTCTAAAGCTAAATATGGACATTTTCTATAACCTAACCATATTTTACATAGGCATAAGTCTAACCAAATTTGTACATGTTCGCCAAAGAACAGGAACTAGAATATTCTTAAAAAAATCTTATTCATAGTACTAAACAACTGGAAACTATCCAGTGTTTTTCAGTTGAGGAATAGACAGTTGTGTTATAGTCCTTCAGTGGGATTTTTTTTTTTTTTTTGTATATAAGGTATGTTGACACCAAATTCACACTTCAGTGGGATTTTATCAATACTCAAACAAACACTCTTTAGACACATGCTGCAATATGGGTGAAACTCACAACCAATGAACACCGTATGAATCCATTTACGTAAAGTACAAGGTTTGGCAAAATAGTCTGTGATCCTAGAAGTCAATGTAGTGGTTCTCCTTGAAGAATCACCACTAGAGGGGTACTAAATGGGTTGAGGGTCCTAGTACTGCTTCAGTAAGCTGTACTAGTAAGCTTGTGATTTGTACACTTTTGTATGTTAGACACCAATAACAATTTTAAGTTCTCAGACTATTTTTCCCACCAAGTGTTTTAGGAATTTAACTTGAAAAAATACGATAAAGTTAAAAATTATACCTATAAGGATATTTGTCATGACATTATTTTAATTTTAAAAATTGAAAAAAGATTAAATAATAGGGATTTTATTTAAAGTTATGATGATTCAAAGATAAAATAGTTTAGTTATTTTAGAATATATATGAAATAAATATTTATTCCACATAAAAATATTTAGAGATACTGACAAATGAAAAACGTTAGGTTGCGAAAGGGTATGCATTTGATATGTATCAATTATAGAAGCAAGGATTTCTGCCTTTCTTCCTTCACAAAGACTATTCGTGTTTTTATTTCTTATGAAAAGCAAACCCTGAAGCTAGGAAATATACTACCTTCCTTATAACACATGACCACCCTCCTTCCAGGAATTTACTAAAAAAGAATTTTATTGTTTATTTCTAACTAATAGGATTATAGACATTGTTATTTTTCTTTTTATAAGTTTTCTGTGCTTTTCAAAGTTATTATAGTTAAATGTGTTGCATTTTAAGTTAAAAATATGTTAAAATAGTACAAATTCCAGAATACTTACTTCAATTGTTATACAGAAAGCTATAAACTATAGTGTCATTATCAATTTCCTTCATTGAACTGAGTTTGGTACTTGTCAAAAAGCATGAGTGAAAATTTATTGTTTACTTCCTGGAATCTATAATCAATCAACAAGAAAAGTCTACAATAATGCAATTGATGTACAGATAAAAAGTGAAAACACAGGAAAATGGACATTGGACCTAGGAACCACTCCCAACAAATACATTCTGACAAATTTCTTTCCTCCTATTGAATTTTCTCTCCATTCTTCAATGCTTTGTTTTAGTTTCAAACTCCCTAAAAAGGAACTTCTAAACCCTGTCAGCCAAATGAGCTGTTCTTCCCTCTCCGAGCTTCAGTCTTACTTTTAGTCTGTACAACTTGTTCAGTTCTTAGCAAATTCTGCCTAATCCCTCTTCCCAATAAGGAAGTATGAGAGTGAAAAAGACAAAGATACCTCTATACTTCTGATTAATCCCCTTCTTGTATTCAGTGATTTTTATTTTTTTTTAAATATTTATTTCTAGTTATAAGTGGACACAATATCTTTATATTTATGTGGTGCTGAGGATGGAACCCAGTGACTCACGCATGCTACACAAGTGCTCTAACTCTGAGCCACAACCCCAGCTCCAGTGCTTTGTATTTTAAAAATACAATATTTATCAGCACTCAGTAAATGTAGAATTGACTGACAGATCACAGTGAAGGTTTCTACTGATGCTAGATATTTAATATCGAGAGCTACAAACTCAATAGGAAGGAGGAAATGTAAAGAGATCATTGGGATCAGCTCTTACCATTTCTGAAATAATAAAATAATTCATCCATCTTAATTAAATCATTTTGGAGAGTCCAGCTGTTCCCATAAACAAGGAGGTGCGGCGTGTGCTGTGGGAATGTTTTGAGAAACTTCTGGGCATGTGTGGGGCACATAACACAGCCCTTAACCCTACTGCTTGTGCTGCATATAGCAAAGAAAAGAGAATAACTTCACATTCTTGAAAAATGCATTATAGCTTTTATGAACCACTCTACCCAGATTGATCATTAGGGACTGCTCTAAAAAAGATCAAAGCTAATTATCAAATGCAACATGTTTTCAGGAATTAAAGCCTGGGAGATGTTACTAGTTTGCAAACTTTGGACTTTATCATTAAGGGAAAGTAGAAGTATAAAACCAGATTGGAACCTTAGAGCCAAATCCCTTTGACAAATGAATTTTGGGGGACTAACAAGTTCAGGTGTTCACCTGCCAGAACACACAGGGTAAGTATCAAATTATGTCCCAATTCCAAAGTCAGCTGGAAAAGTGGGAATGAAACCGAGGTAAAAACAGTGAGGGTAAGGGCTTGGAAAGGGGTACAACATGAGGCCAAGTCAACATACTGCAGGGTTCTTGAGCCTTAAATATGAGGATCTTCTAATATCTTTGCTACCTAATTCAGACTCCAATTGATCTGCTTTATTTGAAGCTTCTGACATTTCAAAAGATATCAATTTGCATGCATGGTATGAATCCAAGTACCATGGGGAATCTAGAAAAATGGAGGGAAATGGTTTTCTAATTTTTATAGTTGAAGGTCATAAGCCTTGTACCTTCCTATGATAAAAAATAAACAAACAAAAACAGAGAGAGAAAATTAATTTCAGTGTGATTTTACTCCTGTTTCCTTGCTGAACAAAGTAATAAACTAAAGAAACTGTGGTTTCTTTTATTTTATGGATGTTTCATTGATCAAAGTTTAGCACTTTTTTCTGCTAAAAAATAAAGCCAGATGTTCTTACAGTCGTTATCATTTGCAGTTCTGAAAGTGACTCACCATGAACCAGTTAGTGAGCACAGATGGAGAACTGCAAGTGAAGTGGTGCGGGTTTATAACAGTGTCTCCTGGATTTTAACTAACCTCAAGCTACCATAAAATATCGGTGAAAATGCATTAGAAGGAAGAACATTCTGGAATAATAATAATTCAAACCACTGATTTATTTTTAAAATTCCCTACCTCTGTCACCATTACACCTGCTCAGGGAGAACAGGTTGGATGGAAAAGATCTCACCAGGTTAAGTTACAGAAAAAAACAGAGAAGGTAATAAATTCCAGAGAACAAGATGGAACATCTACCTGATGTCAGATTTGGGGAGATTATAGGAAACACGTTCCTCTGGATCTTGTCTTCAAATCCATGTTCAAATGCTTCCCAATTAAGTAGGGTTTTGAAGATGGCTGGAGCCAGGCAGGCTCTGCTGGAGAATGAAAATAATAGCAGCCAGTTTGCAATCATTCTATTTTTTCCCCAACATATGCATTTCTGTGTTGATCCCTTATCACCCACTATGCTGAATGCAATCTAATTTGTCATGTGTTGAGATTTTGAAAATAGTCTCATCTGGAGTTAAGGAATGAAATGATGTGTTTTTATAGTGAAGATGAGAATGAAATGTTCTCTCAGTGGCACTCATGCCCTGATCCATAGCGTTCACAGTCCTTGAAGTCCTCAGAACTCTTCATACAATAGAGTGATATTTGTTTTCTTAACCACAGGGGAAGAAATCCTAAAGACGGTGAAAAACTGTCCCCAAGGACTCAAAGTACTGCTAAAACAACATGACAACACGCATAATGCAAAAAACAGGTTAAATTTAGTGATGGATGAACATCAAAAGGTTTCCAGCTCTGTTTCAATTTAGATACTTATTCAGAGCATGTCAAAATGATATAAACCTCGTGAGCCCACATAATTGAGCTAAATATTTTTTCTTCACAGCTTGCGCGCGCGCTCTCTCTCTCTCTCTCTCTCTCTCTCTCTCTCTCTCCCTTCCCTTTACTTCTCTGTATAAAAACAAAAAATCTGGAATGTAAAAGTCAAGAACTACTCAAATACAAAACCAAACGTCATAATGTTTAAAAATGTGGTTCTGTTAGATTAACGTTGGATTCCAGTTTTGCTCTGTCACTTTTCCTACACGGTCATATTAAACCTCATGTTGCACATGGGGAGCCTATATGTCAGAATGTCCCCATTATCTTCAAAGCTATTTTGTGAGCAGTGAAGAAATAAAATACCACAAAGGGCAGAAAATTGGGATTCAGTAGGCCTCCCTGAGATCACAGATTGGCCACTTAATCTGTAAAGGATCCCTTCAGTAAATTTTAAAGAATACCAGTCACTGATGCCCTGGAAATTAAAATTTAAAAATAAACAAAGTTGCATCTGAAGGTTCTGAAAAATATTGTATGCCAAGTCTGAAGAGAAAGAAAAAAAAGGAAAAACAGAAAAACTCAAAAATATTTGTCCCAATATTATAGCCACTAAAATATCTAGACAAAAACCCCAAGATCCTAGAGAACTGATCCTTTGTTCTCACCCAGTTTCCAGTGTCAACTTATAGAAAAACCAGAGAAGGTAATGAATTCCAGAGAACAAGATGGAACATCTACCTGATGTCAGATTTGGGGAGATTATAGGAAACATGTTCCTCTGGATCTTGTCTTCAAATCCATGTTCAAATGCTTCACAATTAAGTAGGGTTTTGTGCCCTTATGAGGTCTTTACTTAATAATACTTCACCTACTAAAAACCCTGACTTCAGGAACAGAATCAGAAGTATAAGGAAGAAAGAGAAAGGAAAAGACAATCTCTAAATAATCTAAAATAATGACTCTAATTTCATGCATTTGTTTCTCAAAGGAGAACCTCTTAAGCTTTTCCCAAGATTATGTACCTGTACTTTATAAATAAATCTAACAACATAATAATATAGTTGACCAAATCATAATGAATTAGAAAAGGAGAAAGGGACTACTAAATACAGACAACTTATAGAAAACATTTATTGTTGAATGTGTATTATTGATGTCTAGGGCCAATCTGAGGTTCAAATATGCCTTGTTTGAATTTAGTGATGCTATCACTGGTATTTTCATGGTATAAAAATATGTCATGGAAGGAATAGGACTCTACATAATTTGAGATTGTACATGTGCTTTCTTGGTAGCTAGAATCAGAGAGGAGTGGCTACAGAATTTAAGCTACATATGGAGATTTGAAACGAAAAAATCACCATCATTTTAAGAGAAGATTCAGAAATTAAAAGTTTGATAAAGAAGTAGTTGTTATGAGGTAGAGTATGGTACTGGGCTTAAATTCCTTCTATTTCAACCCTAAAATGCCATAAATTCAGAAGTCCTAGTAATTCTGCTCTAGAAACACCTACTTCATCCAAACAAGAGAAGAAAACTAGTAAAAGGAAGGAAGTTAAGACTCTCAGATCAAGAAGCTCATATACCTGCATGGAACTTACAGAGCAGTAGTGGAAAATACCTTCCAAGGAGAGTTGGAAGTCAGGGATGGAAGATGCTGTGGTTTGAATACGCCTCACAACGTTTACGTGTTGGAATTTCATGCCTAATGCATCCGTGTTGAGAGGTGAACCTTTAAGAGGTGATTAGATCATGAGGAATCTTCCATCATGAATGGGTTAGTGTTGTTACTCCTGGAGTGGTTTCTTTATTGTAAACGTGGGCTATCAAAGCAAGTTCTCTTCCCTGGCCCTTTTGTGCTCCCTGGGCATTCCACTTTCTGCCATAGGATGCCACAGCAGGAAATCCCTTAGAAATGCAGCTCCTCAACCTTGGACTTTCCAGAGTCCAGAACCATAAGAAATAATCTCTGTTCTTTATAAATTACCCAGTCTCAAGTGTTCTTTTATAGAGCACAAAATGGACTGACAGATGAGATTTACCAGAGGGGAGTTGCTAGGGAGAATCCAAGACCATAGAGGAATGCACTCTCCTGTTAACTCTTTGATTTTATCTCTTAGTAATGCCTCTGCTCCAGCCTCCCTAGCTTCCTTGTTGTTCCTTAAACAAACAAGAAGCTATCACCACAGGGTCTTGGCATTCTAAGTTCCTTGTGCATGAAATGCACATCCCCCAGATACTCCCATGGATAACCCTCATTGTCTTCAGGTGTTATCTTGTTAATTAAGTACACTATAAGGATCATGTTTCAAATCACAACCTTCCTCTCCATATCCCTGATTCCTGTTACCATACTCTATTTCTTCTATATCTCTTAATACTTCCTAATAAGCAATATATTTAGGTAGTGTGTTTTTATTAGTTACTACAGCTATATCATTTTCTGCCTCTCCCCACACTAGAACACTGATGGAGAACAGGGACTTTAATATGTTTTACTGATTCAGCCTAAGGCCTTAGAAAAATGTAGAAGTTCAAAAAATACTTATGACCCAGTGACTCAGGAAGCTGAGACAGGAGGATCTCAAGTTCAAAGAAAGCCTCAGCAATGGTGAGGTGCTAAGCAATTCAGTGAGACCCTGTCTCTAAATAAATTACAAAATAAGGCTAGGGATGTGGCTCAGTGTTGAGTGTTGAGTTCAATCCCCAGTACAAACAAACAAACAAAAAAAACTAATGATTTTGATGGATGAATCAATCTACCAAGCAATGAGTAGATCTACAGTAGACCATATACATGACAGACCATGAGAAGAGCTAGGGCAGAGTATGACAGAGCTGAGAAGGATGGGAATGATACCTCAGACAAACCTCCCTTGAAGAAACAGCTGAGATTCTGTCACTTAACAAGTGGAGGTTATTGATTCATCAGACTTGAAGACAAACAGAATTACTTTACTTGAAATCAGCTAACTTGTAGGATCCAGGGGATCTTCAGGTCACAGATGCATGTCACACTATGCATATCAAGTTTGTCAGAGGCCATTACCTCCTAAAAACAGAATTTTAAAGAACACTTTTCTGATGCTACCTTAAGATCTATTATGTTCAATTGGCTTTGGGAAACCCATGATATCATTTAAAATAATTTCCATCATAGCGATGTAACATATTAAGATATTGAAGTTAGGTTTACTTTATATGGGTGACCATCTTCTGTAAAGTACCCTGGACAAGGGAGCAGTGGTGATGTAGTACCATGGGCTCAGTCCTGTTCTCCAGTCACAATAGAAATTATGCCTCTTCGTTTAAGTTAAACTGAGCCTGGCATCAGAGCTGAGCAACAGCACAGGAAGTGCACCCCATGATTAAGCATACTAAGATCAGGGAAACCAGAAAAAGTTTCCAGGAACGAAGGCCCATTTAATGATCATCCAGGACCCAGGGAAGATAAGACAAGGAGCAAACTCAACTTCAAAATATTGGAGAGAAACTGTACACCAAGACAAAAAGAACTGCATATCAACATACCATTGTAGTAGTTCCTGCTGGCCAAGGATGGAACAATTTGAGGAAAAAAAAATATTATAATTGGATAAGTCAAAGAACAAAACAATATCCTTAAATCTATCCTGACATATGATTGCTTAAGTAAACAAAAGAAAACAATTATTTTTTTCTTACAGGACAAAGTCAAACGATAAATACAGAAGTAATGAAAGATAGAAAATCACCATAAGAATACCACAGTAATAATTGCTGCATGCAAGATCCATAAACAAATGCTTAAATTAGTGGGTGAAGCTTTTAAGAGAAGCAGGATGTTTGGAAACTCTCAACACTTCTCCTTCAAAATGTATGTTAATTACTGTAGTGGTTTTAATACATACCCACACAATTTTCAATACTCCTCCTTCCAGAGGTGGAATTTAATTTCTCTCTTCTTGAGTGTGGGCTGAACTTGCTTCCAAACCATAGAGTATGTAAAGAAAAATAGGGAATGACAGTGAAGAAAACAGAGAAGCACAATTTAACAAGATGATCAAGATTCATGTCACCAGTGATAAGCTGTGTTGCTATCATGTACCTCTGAGGCATCTCTATATTCTTCCCCCAAATACATGACCTGTCTTAGTCCATTTTCTGTTGCTGTAACTGAATACCAGAGACTGGGTAAAATAATCCTTCTAAAGAGGGTTTATTTAGCTAGCAGTTTTGGAGGCTAAGAATTTATTGTGTTACTATCTGCTGAGGACCTTCCTGCTTAATAATATGGCAGAGGGCATCACAAGGCAAGAAAAAACAACCACAATAGTCCCAGGTTTCTCTTCCTTTACTATAAACCTACTAATTCCATCATGGTGGCCCTACCCTCATGACCTCACTTAATTCTAATTACCTCCTAAAGGTCCATCTCCCCCATACTGCTAATGTGAATTAGGGGATTAACTTTCCAACACATGAACTTTTAGGGGACACATTTAAACTATAGTACTATCCTACTTTTCTAATCATGAAAAAAAATGTTAGACAAATGCAAATTGAGGAAGACTTCTCAGTGTACTCTTCAATAATTTCAAAGTTGGGGCTGGGGTTGTGGCTCAGTGGTAGAGCGCTCGCCTAGCTTGTGCAAGGCTCTGGGTTCGATCCTCAGCACCACATAAAAATAAATAAATAAAATAGAGGTATTGTGTACAAAACAAAAGATACAATTTAAAATAAATAAATAAATAATTTCAAAGTCATCAAAAATGAGGTAGGACTGAGCTGAGAGGAGACTAAGAAGATGTGAGTATTCAATGCAAAGTGGAATACTGGATTAGATAACAAACCAGAGAAAAGACGTTAATGGAAAATCTGGTGAAATCCAAATAAAGTCTGTAGCTTAGCTCATAAACTTTCACCAATATTAGTTGACTAATTTTGATGACTGTATTATGATTATAGATGCTAACAATAGGGGAAGGCAGGTGAAGAGTTCTGTAAGTCTGCTTTGCTCCCTGTATCTTAATAAATCTAAAATTATTTATAAATATACTTAATTATATTACAATAGTCCCTTCATATCATGGATTCTTCATCCATGTGTTCAACAGATTGAAAATATTTGGGAAAAAAATTATATCTGTAATGAACATACATAGACTTTTTCTTTTCATTATTCCACAAACAATACAGTATATGTTATGGTTTGGACATGAGGTGACCCCAAAAACTAATGATGAGATTATAAGAGTTATAACCTAATACGTAGATTAATTCATTTGATGAATTAGTAATTTGGAAGGAACACTGTGCTGGGTGGTAACTGGGAAGGTGGAGGTGGGTTGCTGGTCAACTCAAGTATAATACCTGTTTACATTGTACTAGATATTGTAAGTAATCTAGAGGTAAATAAATTGGGGAAATATGCATTTTTTTTGTATGGAAACCCTGCAACATTATACACAAGGGACTTGGGCATCACAGTTTTTGGTATCCATGGAGGATCTTGGAATGAATCCCCATGGATATTGAGGGTTGACTATTACTAAATATGTATATGTATACATATTTATATACATACATATTTAATACATTTTGAAATGCTAACATAAATGTTTTATTTTTAGGTAAGAAAAAGATTAAAAATAAATGCCAAGATAAACACTGAAATAATTCATATAGAAGAAAAATAAGGCAAACAGATTCGACATTAACTCAAAACTAAGGTTGAAAACCTCAGATTCTCTTCTAAGGATTTGGAAAAGCTTGAAAGAGAACACACAAATCAAAGGACTTGACAAAATACAAGACTTTCTAAAAAGATGAAATTATAAATTGTGTACTTTAAAAAATCAATGTATTCTAGTGACTGGCGTATTATAGGATTATGGAAAGTTTTCTTATAATCATAATATTTAATGAATTACAAAACCTTCTTCCCCTGTGATGTCTGAACACAAAAATGCTTCTACAGGGGATTTCAAGTAGATGGAAAAATGAAGAGTTACAAATGAATTCATTTTGTTTCCTGGCATAGTAGGATCTACTGGCAATAAAAGGAAAACTCTCTTCACTTCCTCCTCTGTGAAATGAAGGGATTGACAGATGATCCCCAAATCTTTCCAGCTCAAAAGTTTGTGTGATATCTCTGTTATTTCAAGAAGTGGTAATTCACGGCAGTGTTTTTCAGGATTACAGTTGGAGTGTAAGGAAAGAAGTCCTTATCACTTGTCTGCTTACTGTAATTTTCAACACGTCCCAGAGTCTAATGCATCTTAACTGTGAACACCATGAGTAGACCCAGAGCCCAGTGATCTCTCTACTTGTAAATTTCAGTCTCCTGCTTAGATTCTGTGGGATCTACCATCCACAGTGTTCAATCACCAACCACCAATTACACAACCAAGCTATGAAACCATAATCAAGCACAACACTGCACGGTTCCTGTCTCAGACATTACAACTGAACTCAGTGCATTCAAAACTTCCATTCACGTAATTTTGTGTGTGTATTTTTATTTTTTCTTTCCAGCCAGGCCTCTAAATCAAGGTGAAAACATACCTCATTGTTTTCAGACATATAAATTTACTTAAACGATTCCAAATAGGCAAAATCAAAGTGACCAACTCATTTTTCTCCAACATTGACCACTTCATAAGAAAGGAACTTATAAACCTAGTCCAAGTAAATCTGTTACATATCATCTCAGAATAATTACCCAAGCCCAGCTCAAACCCAGTTCAATTGGGGCCAATTCTTTTATCTTATCTCTGTGATTTTTATATAAATCGTATCATAATCATCACTCAGGATTTGACTTCAGGACTACCCAAAGAATTAATTTTTAAAAGAACAAGCTAATATTAAACTTCATTTTAAATAACCCTAGTGCGCTAAGAAAAACCTTCAATATTAGCCAGATGTTTCCTTCTGCTTGTGAATTAAGAATCATTTACTGTGAGGGGGCTTCCCATTGTCTCTTCTATTTCAGGGGTGACTTCTCTGAAGAAAGGCATAGCTACTGCCCCATTTGGCATGATCTAATTAATAATATTTGGGATGGCATTGCCAGTCTGCCAACCCAAAGGAGTGTTTTAATTCATGTAAATGAACAAATATGAGCAAGTATATTTCTACTTTAAGCCAGATGTATTTGGGGATTCAAATTTTTCAGATTTAGAAAAAGTAATAAGACTCATGTTTTGAGTTCTGGATAGTTCCTCAGAGAAGTCTGACAAAGCACTCAATCAGGGATATGATTATGACTCTAGAGAAACACATGAATATTCACACTCAGGAGCACAAATGAAGATTATCATTATGTTTTTTAAATTAGAGCATTATAGTTAAACATAGAAGCTGGTTCATTTTGACAAAATTACACATGCATGGAATTTGATTTACTTCATTTTTGTCCCCATTCTCCCCCACCTTCCCTTCCTTTCTCCCTTCCCCATTCTCCTTTCTCTATTCTACTGATCTTTTTTCCACTCAATAAATAAAGATTATTAATAGTTCCCTATCAGTTCAGGACAAAATTTCCCTTCAATTAAATTGTGAGGAGAAAAAAATCACTTGCAAGAACTTTTTGGATTTTGCAGTTGAGGTTATGGATTGTGTATTTGAGTGTGAGAAGTGAAAAAGGAAAGAAAGTTTGTTTTATTCGAATGCCCTCTCATCCAGAGAAGAAACCATTTCTCAATAGTTTAAAGAATCTTCTGAGGGTTGATCTCCTCTAATTGAGACTTCAGCCTCCACCTTCAAAAGGATCCTTATAAATAGATCGGCACATGTATTGCTTCCAATGTAGACTCCACAGTCATTTATTGCCTCTAAATTCCATCTCGTTTCTTTTCTAATGTTTAGATGACAGTCCTGCTCATGTCTGAAATAACAGCCCACCTGGCTCCATTTATCCCCCTTTCATATTAAGGACAATGTAACCCAAACCCTTTATCTTCAGGCTTAAAACATTTCACCCAGGCCTATTTGGGAAATTTATTGTTGTCTTAAAGAGACTTGTCTTTTTCAGTCAGTGTACCCCACTACAAAACCCAGCTCAGTACCTGGTGGCCATCTGGTCTCTGTATTTATCAGGCCAACATTTCCAGATTTCCTCTTTGGAGTTTCCTCTGAAAAGGACAAACCCGATTAGGTGAACGATAATGCTGGAAGAGTTACAAGACATTATTCTGAACACAAATGACATTTTCCTTAATAAGAGTTCCCAGTCTAAATAAGCTTTGAACTTCAGGTCGGCCTGGGTGCTGGGGTTTGTTTGCAATAGCCATGTAGCCAGCATGATGACACCTTTGGCTGAGACCCCAGTAGTTTTAAGAAGAAAAGATGTAGTGTATGGAAAAGATTCAAATGGCCTTTCTTCTCCATCATGTCAGGAATTTTGAGGAACCTAACTTAGTGATACTAGCACAGAGTGAACCAAATTAAATCAGACTTGATTCTGTCGAAACAGCCAGTGCCTACCAGTAATTTGAAATACAACAAGTTTTTGTAGCACTACACAGGGGAAGATTTACTGTTTGAGAACACATGATAGTGACAGCCACAATGGCAAGCTTGGGTATTGTCAGATCACTTTGTTAGTTTATTAACATCCCTTTCCTCTAGGTCACTGTTTTTTTTTAACTCTGCCTACACATTTTTAAAAAATATTTAAAATTTTTAAAATGTCCCATTGCATAGCAGAAATTAAAACAGAAACTCCAGGAGTGTTTCAGATATCTTTATTTTAAAAGCTCTCCTGGTGATTCAAAGGCGCAAACAGGTTTGATAACAGCTGTTCTGAGCCGTTCATTCATTCATCCATTCATTCAATTATTTGACAAATATATATGGAGTACCAGCTCTCTTCAGGGACTTTTGTCAGTACCAGGGATTTAGAGTAAATGTCCAGAGAGGTTGGAGGATAATCACCAATGGTCATAGGTAATGTTGCCCAAAGTATAGGGGCAAGGTCACTCATAAATTTGAAGAACTTTGAATTTTATTCCAAGTGAAATGAACCGCCATGGCATGGAAAGTCAGGGAAGGGGCAGGGAGAAGGAGTCAACCAAAGAAGTGACATGATCTCCTTTTTAAAAGAACATTTTGGCTCTTCTTTGGAGAATTAAATCAATTCCAATGATATAGCAAACCACAAGTTTGCAGCAAGACAACAGAAACTACTGGGAACTTGGCTTTTATTACTGTTATTGTAGACAAAGAGTGGTACTTTATAGTCATTATTCCCCTGGCCCATTTGGTGGTGAGTTACTCTGGCAGCCCCACTAACTGACCTCCCAATGTTTGTAGGAAACTGTATAGAGTGCTACTAGTGGAAAGAAGTCAGTTTTAGAGCAAGGTACACATTCCTCCACTTAATCAAGCATGAATTAACTGCTTCCCAGCCCTGGCATCTTCTTAGAAATAAGAGGATAAAAATAATCTAAGCAATGACTCTTCATAGCTGAGACACATATGCATTTTATAGAAATACTAACTGCTATAGGCTCTCAAATGGTGCTAATGTCCACAACCAGAAAGAAAATGGTCTGTAGGTAAGGTCCTGTTGGGGAAATAGCTGAAATAAGATCCTATGTCTTCATCATAAATTATAAAGAAAGAAAGCATTTTTCCTGCAGTGTAAATTTTCATGTGAGTAATAACACAAATAGAATAAGCCATGATTAATCAACTAAGAAACTCAATTTGTGTTATGTTGGTAACCAGAACTCAACTAAGAGTCAATAGCAGCAGCCAGGGAACACGAAAAACATAACAACACACAAAAAATTCTGTTAGCATCTTGTATTTACCATTACACTATTTTTTTCTTCAGTTAGGACTCTTCTGAAATATGCTTCAAGTCAAATAGAGAAATAAAAGTCAAGCATGATAGAAGACTCTTAAGAAGCTCCTGAATAAATAGACAGAAAGGCATTACTTTGGTAAATTTCTCCATTTTGATCAACCAATTCTTTAACTTGATTTTTATAAGGTGGTGTCACTAAAATATGTGCACAAAATTTTTCATGGAAAAATATTTTATTTTTTCTTCCACATTTTTTATTTTTGCATTATAGTTGTATATATTGATGGAGTATGTTGTTAAATTTTCATACCTGTACACAATATAACAATATAATTTGACCAATATCACTCCCCAGCACTTCCCTCCTCCCTCCCTGCCTCCCACTCCTTGGTCCTTTTTCTCTACTGGTCTTGCTCTGATTTCCATGGGATCCATCTTACCTTTATTTTCCTTTTCTCCTCTCTAGCTTCTGCAAATGAGATAAAACATACAATACTCAACCTTCTGAGTTTGACTTATTTCACTTAACATAATGGTCTCTAATTTCATCCATTTTTCTGGAAAATGACATAATTTAATTTTTCTTTATGGCTAAATAAAACTCCATTGTGTATCCATTCATCTGTTTATGGATAACTAGGCTGGTTCCATAGTTTGACTATTGTGAATTGTGCTCCTAAAACATGGGTATACACATGTCATTGCAGCATGATGACTTAAATTATTCAGGATAAATACCAAGGATTGTATACCTGGGTCATATGGTGGTTCCATACTCAACCTTTTGAGGAATCTCTATACTGATTTCCATACTGGTTGTACTAATTTATAGTCCTACCATGTAAAGGTGTTCTTTTTTCTCCACATCTTCTCCAGCATTTATTATCGTTTGTGTTCTTGATGACTGCCATTCTGACTGATGTGAGATAAAATCTCATTGTCCTTTTGATTTGATTTGCATGTACTAATTGCTAATGATGTTAAACATTTTTTCATATATTTGTTGGCCATTTGTATCTCTTCCTTTGAGAAATATCTGTTTTATTCATTTGCCCATTTATTAATTGGATTATTTGATATCTTGTGTAAAGTTTTTAAAGTTCTTTTTATATTCTAGATATTAATCCTCTATCAGAAGTGTAGCTAGCAAAGATTTTTCCCCATTCTCTAGGCTCTGTCTTCATGCTCTTAATTAAAGTTTCCTTTGTTGCACAGAGCTTTTATTTTGATGCTCTCCCATTTATTGGTTCTCAGTTTTATTTCTTGTGCTTTAGGGGTCTTGTTGAGGAAGGTGGTGCCTGGATCAATATGTTGCATTGGTGAACCTATATTTATTCTAGCCATTGCAAAATTTCTCATCTAATTCCTAGGTTTCTGATAACTGTGAATTGACTTTTGTGAATGGAATTATTTCATGAAGTTTGAAAGAAATCTAGCTTCATTTTTCTGCATATGGATATCCAGTACTCCTAGTACAAATTGTTAAAAGGGCTATCTTTTCTGGCACCTTTGTCAAAAATCAGATGACTGTGTTTATGTGGAATTGTCTCTTTCATTCTACTCCCTTGATCTTCATATCTGTTTTGGTGCTAATAGTATGCTTTTCTTGTTATTCATTGTTTGTTTTCACTATATCTCTGAAGTATAATTAGAGGTCTGGTATTATGATTTCTCCTGTATCAATATTCTTGCTGAATTTCTTTGGTTATTCTGGGTCTCTTATTCTGTCAAATAAATTTCAGGACTTTTTTTTCTAGTTCTATCAAGAATGTCATTGGTATTTTGATGTGTGCTGCATTTAATCTGCATTTTTCTTTGGGCAGTATCACTATTTTGACAATATTAATTCTGCCTCTCTAAGAATATAGGATGTCTTTCCATATTCTAAGGTCTTCTTCAAGTTCTTTCTTCAGTGTTCTTAGTTTTCATTATATAGATCTTTCACCTCCTTGATTAGATTTATTCCCACCTTTCTATTTATTCTTTTATTTTGAGGTTCTTGTGAATGGAATTATTTCATGATTTCTTTTTCAGCAGATTCATTATTGGAATGTAGAAAAGTGATTAATTTTTGTGTGTTGATAGTGTAGCCTTTTATTTTGGCTGAATTTTTTTTATCAGCTCTAGAAGGCTTCTGGTGGAGTTTTCTGGGTATTATAAATAAGGAATCATGTTATTAGCAAAGAAGCATAATTGACTTCTTATTTTCCTATTTATATCCCTTTCACTTCCTTCTCTTTCCAGATGGCTCTGTCTAGAATTTCAAGGATTATACTGAATAGGAGTTGCAATAGTGAACATCCTTGGCTTGTTTCTGATTTTGAGGAAATGATTTCAGGTTCTCTCCCTTCAGAATGATATTGACCTTAGCATTGTCATATATATTCTTTATAGTGTGGAAGTAAGTTTCTTCTATCCTGAGCCTCTCCAGCATTTATAACACGAGTAGATGCTGGATTTTGTGAAATGCTTTTTCTGCGTCTATTGAAATACTCATAAGATTATGGTTCTTAACTCTATTTATATAGTGAATTACATTTATTGATTTACATATGTTGAAGTAAACTTGGATCCCTGGGATGAAACACACATGATTACTATGTACTATGTTCTTAATGTGTTTTTTAATGCAATTTGCTACTATTTAACTAAGGAGTTTTGCATTTATGTTCTTTGGGGATATATGTGTAAAGTTTGGTTTTTTTTTTTCCTGATTTGTCTTTGTCTGGTTTTGGTATTATGGTTTAACTGAATTCATGGATGTATTTAGAATGTTTCTTCCTTTTCTATTTCATGGAATAATTTGAGGAGAATTGGCATTAATTCTTTAAAGATATGTTGGAAAGTTGTCTGTTAAGTTTTCTATATCCTCATGGTACAATTTGGGTAGGACATACATGACTAGAAATTTTTCAATATCTTCAAGATTTTCTAATTTATTGGAGTATAAGTTTTCAAAGTAGATTTAATGATCATTTGGGTTTCAGAAACGTCTGTGATGATATCTACTTTTCCACCTACAATTTTGATTTGGGACTTCTCACTCTTACTTTTGGTTAATTTGACTAAGTTTTTATCAATATTGTTTACCTTTTCAAGAAAAAACTCTTTGTTTTATTGACCCCTTACATTTTTTTTCAGTTTCATTAACTTGGGCTCTGATATTAATTATTTCCTGTCTTCTGCTGATTTTGAAATTAGTTCAGTCTTCTTTTTCTCCCATTTATTGGTTCTCAGTTTTATTTCTTGTGCTTTAGGGGTCTTGTTGAGATGTAACATTAGATTATTTATTTGCTATCTCTCTATTTTTTAATGTAGTAAATCAGTGCTATAAAAACTGCCTTCTGTATACTTACTGCCTTCATACTGTCCCATAGGTTTTCATATGTTGCACCTCTAGCCTCATTTGTTTCTAAAAGTTTTGTTTTTAATTCTCCCTGATTTCTTCTATGATCCATTTTTCATTTAAAATTATATTATTTAATACCCAGGTGTTAAAATATTACCTGCTTCTTATATGTTGTTGATTTCTAATTTCATTTCATTATGACATGTGAGGATGCAAGGAAATACTTATATTTTCTTTTTCAGTGGGGGGGTGCTGCTAAGACTTACTTTGTGCTCTATAATATGATCTATTTTAGAGAATTTTTCATGCTCACTGAGAAGAAAGTGAATTCAGTTGTTGATGGATAAAATATTCTATAGTTATCTGTTATTTTACTTATGTACTTTTTTTAGTTCTGAAGAGTCTTTTAACTTAGTTCATGTCCAATGACCTATCTACTTATGAGAGAGGTCTATTGAAATCACCTACTGCTAAGCGAAGCTAGCCAATCCTTAAAAAACAAATGCCAAATGTCTTCATTGATATAAAGAGAGCAACTAAGAACAGAACAGGGAGGAAGAGCATGAGGAAAAGATTAACATTAAACAGAGACGAGTGGGGGGAGAGAATGGGAGAGAGAAGGGAAAGCATATGGAAATGGTAGGAGACCCTCAATGTAACACAAAATTACATATAAGAGGTTGTGAGGGGAAAGGGGGGAAAACAAGGGAGAGAATTGAACAACAGCAGATGAGGTAGAGAGGGAAGATGGGAGGGGAGGGGAGGGGGGATAGTAGGGGATAGGAAAGGCAGCAGAATACAACAGTCACTAATATGGCATTATGTAAAAATTGTGAATGTGTAACTGATGTGATTCTGCAATTTGTATTTGGGGTAAAAATGGGAATTCATAACTCACCTGAATCAAATGTATGAAAGATGATATGTCATGAGCTTTGTAATGTTTTGAACAAGCAATAAAAAAAAATTAAAAAAAGAAATCACCTACTATTATTTGTTAGAGTCTACTTGAGTCTTTGTATTGAATAGGGTTTGTTTTGTGTATATAGGTGCACCAATAAAAATATTTAGCATCACTATATCTTCTTGTTGAATAGTTCCCTTAAACAGCATGAAGTGATCTTCTTTTTCTCTTCTGATTAATTTTGTCTTGAACTGTACTTTATCAGATATAGCTATCCCTGCTTGCCTTCATTATCTATTTGCATGGCACATTTTTAAAATCCTTTCACTTTCAGTCTGTGGATGTCTTTGCCTGTAAGGCAAGACTCTTGTAAACAACATAGGGTTGGATCTTTGTTTTTAAACCCATTTTGCCAATCCATTTCTTTTGATTGGAGAGTTTTCAGCATTTACATTCATTGTTACTTTGGAGAGATGATTTGTATTCCCTGGAATTTTGATTTATTTCTAATGTTCAATTTAAACTTGATTATCCTCAATTGACTATTGTTCTAGCAAGATTTGTTCATATTTTGACTCATATTTGTCACTGCAGGTGCATATAATGAATGACAATTCATTGTCATTGCATGTGCATATAATATTTCATTAAGTATGTTCTGTAGTTCTGACTTAGTGATAATAAATTGTTTTGGTTTCTGCTTATCATGGAAATTTTTTATTTCTACTTCAATTCTGAGAGATAATTTTGTTGGATATAGCAATCATGGTGGGCACCCTTTATTTTTTGTAGTGACAGTGCTATTTCTCAGTTTCTTCCAGAGACTATAGCACACCAAACGTGGAGTCAGGTATCATTAGAGTCATATCAGTCTCTATTTAAGTTTTTTTTTTTTATTAGAGCATTATAGTTACACATAGAAGTTGTGTTTGACAAAAAAAAAATACATGCATAGAATTTATTTACTCCATTTCAATCCCCATTCTTCCTTCCCATCTCCTACCTCTTTTCACATCCCCAATTGTTTTATTTGCTGTGCAGCTTTTTAATTTTATGCCACCCCATTTATTAACTCATGGCATTATTTCCTGAGCTTTAGGGATCCTATTGAGAAAGTCATTGCCTGTGTCTATATACATTTTCTTCTGGGAGTTGCATAGTTTCTGGTTTAATTCTTACAATCTTTGATCCACTTTGAATTGATTTTTGTGCAAAGTGAGAGTTAAGGGTATAGTTTCTTTCTTCTACACATGGCTAAATGGTTTTCTTAGCACCATTTGTTTAAAAAGCTGTCTTCTCTTCAATTGATATTTGGCAACTTTGTCAAGGATCAAATGCCTGTAAATGTGTTACTTGGTATCTGTGTCTTCTATTCTACTATGTGTCTGTTTTTATGCCGGTACCATGCATTTTTTGTTACTATAGCTCTTTAGTATAATTTGAAATCAAGTATTATCAGATTGATTAGTCAAGACTTTATTTTTCTGCAGAGATAGACACCTGGAGGAATTTTAAGTTAAGTATATTGCAGACCCTCTTTCTGAACAGGGATTTGCAAGGCTTATAAATTTAAAAAAATTTTTTCATGCTGAAAAGGAAACATTATATATGTGCCAATCTATGTGAAAACTGCATTCCCACATATTCTACTATGAACTCAGATTTGTTCTTCCTTATCTAGTTTAAAGTCAACTTTTGGTGAATTCTACTATACTTGAATCCTTTTTATTTCAAGTGAAAAAACTCAAACTGAATTGAGGGAAAAAATGAGTCATAGAACTAAGAAGTTAGAATTTTGGCTTATATCCTATAAGTTTAGCAGCTACAGCAGAAAAAGTACACTTTTTCCTAGTAATCCCATCAGGAATCCTAGCTTTTGTTTCACATGACTGGCTTGAATATGAAGTAAGTCTCTGTCTATCACTAGGGGCTAGGGCATATAATGCTCTAATTGGTTAGGGATTCCTCTCCCAGACATCAGGTGGAAAATCAGCCCTAGGCAAAGAAAATAATAGAAAGGAAATTCAAAGGCTTAAAAATCAAAAGAACATACAATGTATGGAAAGCATAATATTAAGAAAACACAACACTGGGAAAAGATGAAAATGTTACAGATAAGACAGTAGAAATAGATAAGGACTAGAAGGATAAAGGATGTCATGCTCAGGAGTGGGAGTAGTATGAGCATATTTGCATCATTGGTTACATAATTTTGGAAGCCAAGTGAAAGATAGATTGAAAGGAGGAGAGTCTATATAAAATTTTGAACTATGTTATAACACTTTTATTATTAAATTGTAAGCTGTTGCTCTTATGCCTGCTTTCCAACTTGATTCTTAGCTCCTCAATAGCAGAAACAATATTTTTACATATCTTTCACTTAGTTCCTTAAAGAAATTCAATAAAATAAAAGGAAAACTACATTTTAATGTAATGACCAGAAGTTTTTTTAATGTAAATCAGATCTGAAGGAAAAAGATATTACTATAAATTCTATGCTTCTGAAAAAAAATCATAAAAATATTCATCTTGAATTCGTTTCAAAACATCAAAATGTACTAAACCAAAACCTTTACACAAATCAGTTTTTCTGGGTTAAGAATTCTATTTTTACTGTAGAGTGTTGTAAATTTGGAAGCTGTTCCTCAGTTTATTTTCTTCAAATCATGCCGTACAACAGGGAAACATTTGCAAACTTTTTCTATAAAGAATCAGGCAGAACCTGGGTTGTGGTTCAGTACTAGAACATTTGCCTAGTATGTGTGTTGCACTGGGTTCAATCCCCAGCACCACATTTAAAAAAACTAAATAAATAACTATAACAAACTAAAAATATTAAAATGAAATAAATAAAGTAAAAATATTAAGAAAAATGAATCTAGGAGTCATTAGTTTTGGCTTATGGGACAAATGGTCTCTGTTGCAGTGACTCATATCTGAGTGAATGTGTTTGTGTTCCAATAAAACTTTATTTATGATCATTGAAATTTGAATCTCCTATAATTTCATATTATATGAATATTATTCTTCGTTCTTTTACCAATTGCTTAAAATATTGTTCTTTTTTCTTTTACCAACTATTTAAAATATAAAAAAAATTTTACTTCACAGATCATACAAAAATTGGTAACAGTGTAACAGATTTGCCCCACAAGCTATTGTTTGCCTATTCCTGTTCTAGAGTAAATCTGGAGAAAATAGTTTCGCTCACATCAGCATCATCCACAAGCATGCTGTGCTCCTATTATGTGCTTGTAACCTAATGTCCTTTCTTTGTCCCTTAAATGATATCAAATACCATTATCTTTCTATTTTTTGCAAAATGGAGTTAAATATTTTCTCAATTATAGCCTTTAAAGTGCTTTAAACTTCACATTAAAACTAACTAAATAAAACCACTTCTATTCTGTCATAAGAAAGCAAGACTTCAGCTTATCCTCATTCTATTGTAATCTAGTTATATTTGACTAAAGTTGATAACAAGATGTTCATAAATGTAATTACAGCTGGCTTTCCAATGAGTTTATATGTGCTAACACTTGTTTGCTAGTTATTAGTCACCAACTTGTGATTCCACCTATAAATAAGTAGATAAGAAGCCAAGATGTGATTTCAGCAGTGTGAGAAAGTCCTTGCCCCCAAATACCTTCCTTTACCCTAGCTTGGTACCAGAAATGGTAAAAACCCATTTATTTAGATCTCAGTTAAACAAGTATTCATTTCTAGTTTAAGGATCCCAGCTTTATTTTTCAACACTTTGAAAGATAAAAGCTGTCAATAGAAAATAATAAATACACTAGGCTTGAAATTCTAAACAGTCTCCAATTGTATGGCTATAGCATAGGAAGAGAGTGGGAGGAAGCCATGGAAAGGAGGGCATTAGGAAAAAGTTCTGAGAGCATTCTGTAAGATGTAGGAAAAAAAGATTTTCTATCTTTTCAATTATGTCCAAGATGGTCTTCATAGTCTTGGATTTCCTTTTATGAGTTAGAGCATAATGTTTCAATTCTTGAAAATATTAGCTTTCCTTTTCTCTCATTGATAAGATTATTAAGGGAAAAAATGGAATTATTTTTATTTCCTGAGCCTTTTATCCCCTTTCAAAGAGTCAAGTTTTCCAGACAATGGTAATAAATGAACCATGACAGCACAGTTTGTGGAAAGTTTTACTTGACCTGTAACTTAGCTTTATAAATAATTCTAAACAGTCATAAAATGACTATGCTTGAAAGATAATTGCTCATAGAAGTAGCAAGTAAACTCTCTATGAAATTTAGCAGGAATATAATGCCACAAAGGGCTTTCCTTTAAAATTGTGGCTTCTAGCTATAATTTGAATGCATCATTTTATATGGGAATGTTTCCTATACTGAGATAATTATAAAATTCATCTTAGAAAGTATTTATTTTATTTTAAAGGAAAACATTTTAGTATAACAGGATTTTTTAATTTTACTCTTTATAAGGTGTTAAGGGGAGAAGGAATGGGAAGGAGGCAAGATCAGTATTTTCATGTCATTATGAATTATCAGTGAGTTGCAACAAATTTTCAGTACATTTTTAATACATAAGATTTTTAATTAAGTAGGAACTTTGTTTTATCATGATGTTATGCTTCACCAATATTAACTTATATTCATGTCATCACTACCAAAGTAAATTATTTTATCTTCACTACTGAAAATTTTTAAACATTAACTTTAATCTTAGTTATTTTTTTTACCTTCACATGAATGCACTGTGAAGCTTTTATTGAAAAAAGTTACTCATGAACTGGAAGGAAAATATCATTATTAAAATTAACATTTCTATTTATTTGAGGAATCCAATCAAACTGATATCAAACAAGCTTAATTTATTACTCAAAGATGTTTGTTAATGAAAACAATCCATTAACAGCCATCACTTCATGTCTCACCCTAGAAAACTTGGAATCAAAAGAGGAAGAATTTAAGACAATACTCTCTTGATATAAATTCTAAAATCATGCTTTATAGAGTCATATGCAAACAGAACTTTTACTATTTATTCAGCAGATGTGTGTCTTTTAGTTTTCATGTGGTCATACAAATTACTGTGATCACTCTAGTAGATGATAAATGTAAAGAATATTCATATTACATACTCATTTACTTCTTGAAAAAGAAATTCAGTACCTATTTTTTTTATTAAACATGTTCTTCACTTTTAAAATTAGTTGTTTTGTACAACCTAGTTGTACTCGAAAGAAAGAAAACCAAAAATAGTTTAACATTTACCAACATCTAACTATCAAATATTCACTTTCCTCTCCTTCCCATGTCCAGAATACATCCTAACCCAAGGGAGATGACTCAAAAGTCTTATCCAATTATAGCATAAAGTTCAAAATAAACAATCTCTATATGGGGATGCCAGTTCCTTGTTGATCATAGTCCCTGACTCTTCTCCCTCAGAGGTATTCCCTTTTACATTCTCCTCAGTCACATTTGAAACGGGAATTGAGAAATATGGTTTACTTTGGGGTTGAACAACTCTTCTGTCCCACTTCTTCTCCCTAGATGTTGGAACTCAAGTCTTAAACAGTATCCTTTTCAGTTCTAATTATGTCAGTCTCAAGCATTAGTGGTCTGTTTTCTATTAATTCTAGTCATATTTTTATACCAAAAATCTACACTCACAGTTTTTTCAATAGAAAGTTCCTAGATTGCAGTATTCATTTGCTTCCTTACCCTCTGACCTATATTTCTCTTCATTTAATTGTAATTGCAAGTATTATGTGCTTATCAAACTTCAATGAGAAAATCACCCTTTTATCCTGAAATGTATTTTATTATGTGAGTACCACTCCCTTAACTGGATCTTTGCTCTGAAAAATATTAACTGACTTGTAGGTTTTAATAATGGGCATGAAAGCCATAAGTTTCTTGTCTTAGATTTCCCTCATTGTGACAAATACCTGTAATAAATCAACTTAAAAGGAGAAAAGTTTATTCTGGATTCCAGTTTCAGAGGTTTTGACCCTGTTGCCTTTGGACCTGTGGTGACGCAGCATATCATCCTGGAGACCACGTGGCAAGGGAGGTCTCTTTACCAGGTGCCAGATAGGAAGCTGGAGGAGGGGGTGGAGAGAAAGCAAGGGAGGGTGGATCAGAATCCTAATATTACCTTGAAAGGCACACCTCAATGACCTAACTTCCTTCAACTAGGTTTCACCACAGGAAACTAAGCCTCCAACACATGGCCTTTGGGGGATATTTAAGATAGAAACCACAATATTCCTAAAGGCCCACCTGATAGTACAAAATGCATTTAGTTTATCTCCAAGTCACCAAATTGTTAAAGTTTCCAGCAATTCTCAAAGGTCCAAATCCAGTATCCTCTGAAACTCAAAGCAAACCAAGCTGAGAAGCCCTGTAAAAAAACAAAAAGGAAAGTTATCTACTTCCAAGATATAATGGCACAGAGTAAACATTCCCATTCCAAAAAGAAGAAACAGAAAAACAACAAGGAGAAAGCAGACTAAAGCAAGACTAAAAACAGGACAAACACTAAAACCTGTTAGTGCCATGTCCAGCATCTGGGACATATGTTGTTGGAATGTGACTCCCAAGATCTTGGGCATCACAACCACTATGCTCTTGTTTGCTGCTACTTACTTGGCAATGTTTTGAGCTGGCTCTACTCACTGCCTTCAACTTCCTGGGGTAAGTGTCTCACATTCCTGTTGGGAGCCACAACCAAGTCAGGATGGCGCCTGGCATTTTGCCAGAAGGAGTGGTTGAGACGTGACGCCAGTGAGCCATTAAGATGATGATAATTGGGTTAAGCTGTGTATAATTATTAAGATAATGACTGATTGCTGTAACTGGATGATGCTAGATTGAAGCAAGCTGTGTGTTCAGTTGTGTGTGTAAACCTCTGCTGTCCAGCAATGGGGCGGCTCCTGCTACCTCAGGTGCCCGCTACTTTTGAGTTCCTGTTGAGTTCCCGTTGGTTCTCGAGGAGTTTCCTTGGGGTTCCGGTGGTGTTCCCCTGGGGTTCGGGCAATAAAGTAGTTCCTGTTTGAACCTATAAGTGGCTCATGACCTCTCGGTTATTTTGTGCCCAGCCAGACTGCGGCACATTCCCAGTATCCATAGCTTCCTGGGGCCTCTATGTCAGCTTCAGTTTTAATCTCACAGATTCATGCATTGCCTTTTTATGTGCTGCTTTCATGAACTCTGAACTTGCCACGCTGCCTAGCCTTTCATGCTATCTTCCGAAATCTTTGGTGGGAGCTTTCATGACCTCACAACTCTTGAACTCTTCATGCCTATGAAACCAGCATATGGACAATGCCAAGGTCTGCTATGAGATTGAGCAATAACTTGGCCTCCTTGGACCAAGATTGCAGTGGCCTCTGAGGGCCTGAACAGCAGAATATGGGGAAAGGAACCCCCAGGGAGTGGGTAAGTTCCTTAGAGTTCTTTGCTCAAACAAATGTCTTTGAGCCTTGCAGTGAGTGTGTGGAATATTGTTGATTTCTGAAATCCCTGGGAGACATCTTTCCTATTGTCCTGGTAAAAGGCACTTGGCTTCTTTTTAATGGTGCTAATCTCTTTAGCCACCACACGTTCCTTTGTCACAACTTTAAATGCACTTTCTTTCTGGTCAAATTGTAAGTTTTTAAAATCTTTCCACTCTGGTTTTTGCTCCTAATTCTTGCTGTAAATCTGACTAACAGCATTCAGCAATGCACATACCCCTGTCTGAAGGCTGTGAGAACTGGAAATTTTCTCTATCAGATTAGTTCATGACTTTTAATCTCAGCCTCCCACAAAGTCTGAGGGCATGGACAAAATGTAGACAAGTTCTTTGCCAGAATGTTAACATGAATGGCCTCTAACATCATTCCCAATAGCTACCTTATTTCCATCTGAAAACTCATACGCTTGTCATTTATTCTCCACATTTCTAGCAGTATTCTATCTAGTCTTCTGCGTCATCTCCAGAGTTGGTTATCAAGCTCTGCTCACAGCATTCTAGACTTTCCCTATCCCACTCCTCAAAATGTTTCCAAATTCCAAATTCCTCCTCCAGACCAATTCCAAAGGCTCCTGAACTATCTTATCATGTCTAGTCACAGCAACAACCCCACTTCTTGGTATCAATTTTATGTATTAGACTTCCATTGCTGTGATAAATGTGTGAGATAAATAAATTTAAAATGAAAAAAGTCTATTTTAGCCCCTTGCTTGACCCTTGTCATCAAGGCTGAGTTTTAATCAGTCTTTTGTTCTTCAAAATATTTTTTGCCCCACTATTAATTATTTGTCAATAAACTAGTTGCCTTTTATAATCCTACCAGTCTTCAAATTTCTGGATTATTTTATTTTGTTTTATTCCTGCATATAGGCTAACTAATTCCTTCCTGATATCATTTCTTTATTTTAAGAGCATACTAAATATAGACAATAGCAACCAATATACATTATTATGCTTTCAACCTTTTCCCCTGAGAGTTACAAGTTTATTAGTGTTAGGTGGCAGGCTTCCCTTCCCTTCCCCTTTCATGGCAGCTGTGGGCAGGGACTTTCCAAACTGCCATGGTTTTACCTGTGGAAGCAATCGCCCTGTCAACTCAATTAGCACTGATCAACCCACGATAGACAAGATCCCCCTAAACTCAGTTCATGCAACCTGCTGTCAGTAGCTGCAATTTAAACGGCCTAGGCCCTCCTACCTCCAGTTTCCCTTATTAACATTATTCTTGCCTTTCCTGCCAGTGACTTCCCTGGTCCTCACCCTTTCACAGACCAGTGAAGCTTGCCCCAGAGCACTCCTTAATAAACCTTCTTTTGGGGCCTCATTCTCATTCTGTGGTTCCTGATCTCCTGTGTCCTTTTCTGCTTTACAATTAGAATATTTGTCTATGTGACAAATTATTATGTAAATGGAATATTCAGTCACTGAATAAAATAGATCGTCACATACAAATTCTCTAGTAAGTTTCCCAGTCACTAATACCCCCAAGCCTATGACATAATTTATTTTTATTTTATTCTTCACTGTTGTACCATTCCATTCCTAGATCCAATAACTGAGTTGTTCAGGATAGGCTAGATTATGCTTCTCCAAATTTTAGCAGTTTAGATCAGTAGTCAGCAAACTTTAAGGTGCCAAAGAGTGATTTCATCTTTACATGATATACTGTCTTTGAAGTAAGTACTTAACTCTGCTAGTAACTGGAGACCATATGCAAGCAAATGGGCAATATTCTTGCAAATAAGTATGTTGTAATAACACCTTCTCTACAAAAACAGGAAGTGGGACAGATTCATCCCTTGAGCTGTAATTAGCCTATCCTTGACCTAAACAATAAAATACTTTTATTTCAATATTTTCAGGCATAATTTACCTGCAGCAAAGTGCACACACTTTAAGAACAGAACTCAGTACATTTTACACATGTATATACATGGATAACCATTTGTTCAAAATACAGAACATTGATGCATGGATTTATAAGCAGATAATGGAAGCCTTACTTCTTGAGGTGTTTTAGCATAAGTTCTATCCAGTGGTTGGCTGATGACTAAGATATAAACACATAAAGACAACCTCTAAAAAGCCAGATTTCAAAATACAAACAGACTATAAGAGGGGGGATATCTAGCCAGAGATACCAATAGTCACACACCACAGGAGAAAGATTTCAATAATTTAGCCTCAGTAAATTAGTTTCATAATTTTTATTCACACACACACACACACACTCACACACACACATAGCAGCAGTGAAAATATTCAGGGAATAAATACATCAGAATACAGTACTGATATAATGTGTTATCACAAATGTTAATTTTTCAACAAAAAATATGAAACTGAGCATAATCCACATTCAGGAAAACATACAGACAACAGAATTTGTTCCTGAGTATTCCCAGATAATGGATTTAGCTGACTTCAAAGCAACTATTAAGATTATGTTCAAAGAACTGAGCAAAGCAATGTTTAAAGAACTAAAGGGAAGTACGGCAACAATGAATTAACAAATAAGGACTCTAAATAATGTCATGAAATGTTTCAAAATAAATTAAAATTCTGAGAAGAATGCAATAACCAAATTTTTTTTAAAAAGTCACTAGAAGGGCTCAAATAAGAGGCAGCAGAAGAAATACTCAATGAATTTGAGGATAGACCAATAGAAATTGTTCAATCTGAAGAGCAGAGGAAAAGAGAGAGAGAGAGAGAGAGAGAGAGAGAGAGAGAGAGAGAGGTTTTAAAGCAGAACAGAGTTCTAATGACCTATAGGATAACATGTATACAAACATATGCATATTGGTTGTCTAAGAAGGAAAGAAAAGAGACAGAAAGGAACCCCCAAAAAGGTGAATAAATAATTGTCAAAACTTTTCAAATAAAATGGCAACTTTTACCCATTGTATAAATTTTTATTTCTTTATAATTATTTTCTAAAGAAGTACAGCCATTATGAATTCAGCTAAATGCCATTAGACTGTTCATCCTTTAAAATTTGGCTCAGGCTTTGATAATGTCTGTCTAGTAAAATGTCTACAGACTAGTGACTGCTTTTATAGCTCTCATTCTCTCCTTTCATCATAATTAAATGGTTTTTATTCTGTTCCATCATTTAAATGTGTTTTAACTATTTTCCCGAGTCTTTGGCTCATCTTTTAATAGTGACATTTTATAAACATAAGTTTGTAATTTTTTTCAGAGTATATTTTGTTAGTCAATTGTTTTAAAGTTAAAAGCTTCTTAACCTATATAAGAAACCTTTACCTATCCCAAGGTTCTGAAAATATCATGTTGTCTTCTAGTAGTGTGACTTCTTTCCCAGTTAAGTCTGTGGTACATCTTGAATTAATTTTTATATATGATTTGAAACAGTGGTTAAAATTCACTTTTTTGCAACATGGCAATACAGTTGCTCTGACAACATTTATTGCAAAGACTGCATGTGCCAGTTATTAGATTATTTTCTTTCAGCTCCAAAGCCTCCAGTCTATCTGTTGCTAGTGCAAACTACATTTCTGTTTTGCTAGGGTTTCTCTTCTAGTTTCGACCAACAAAGGTTGCTGGAAGAAGGCGTCAATGCTGCAGGGGAAGAAGGGGGCCTATTTCTTGCTGTTTGTTTGATTCATTGCCCTGAGGGCTTCCATGACTGATGGTTTCTGTGAGTGGCACCCCAGGTGATGTTTCAACCCTGTAAGGCCTAGGACCCAGTCCCGCAAGCCTCCTCCTTCAAAATTATAAGCATACCACCAGCTGAGCATCAGCTTGCAATCCCTTTCTCTCACTTTCAAAGCTTTTCCTTTTGATCCTTCAGCCAGATGGGTGGTAACTGCTTTCTGAAGTTGTCACACCCTACAGTTGCCTGTTTGGTAGCTAATAACATTTTTACTCTGTGAACAATGATTTATATTAAATTCTCTTGGTTTGTTGTACTGGTGTGGTTTCTATCTCCTGATTGAACCCTGACTGATACACCATCTGTTTACCCACTGAACTGTGACAGAGTGTCACTGTAAATAAGGTGATTTCATATAAATGGATATGTTTTTGGCCTGTATTCTATGTCATTGGTCTGTTTGTCTATTCTTGTGCCAGTACCACACTGTCTTAATTACTGTATTATTAGAGTAAGTTTTAATATCTAGCAGTATAAGTTTTAAAACTCTGTAACCATTGTCTTGGTTCTTCTAGTCCCTGAGTTTTCACCAAAGTTTTAGAATCAATTGATACATTTTCATTAAAAATATTTTGAAAGTTTTATTGTATTACTGTATATCTATAAATCAATTTGGAATGAATGGATATTTTATGATGATATTTTTCATGATAAACAAAAAAGATTTATTAATGAATACAATTTAGCTCTCTACCTACTTAGGGCATGCAGAATTCATCTAAAAATGTTTCCTAGTGCTGCAGTCCGGCTGCAGCAAAATAACCGGGGGGTGACGAATAACTTGTAAACGTTGATACAGCAGGAGTGGGAGCCGTTTATTGCAGGACAGGAGCAGTATTTATACATTCCGCACAGCTTATCTTAATTAGCATAAACTAGATACATCAGTCAACCAATAAGGAATCTCCACACTTAATGGCTTGTTTTTGTTACTTCTCAAACCACTCCCTCTGGCATTTTTCCAGGCACCATCCAGACTTGTTTACAAACTCTAACATTCCCCTGGCAAAATGCCAGGTGTTATTTTTGACTTGTTTACAGATTCTAACATTTCCCCCTTTTGTTTAATTTAAATAACGACCATAGTGGTTTTTACAGAAACACCATAAATAACCTGCTACAAACAGAAAGGGAGGATACAAAATGCCACAATACCAAGCCACTTGATGGCTCCATGCAAGAAGCCCTTGGAAAAATTATACCAGCAATGACACTGTTAGCAAAGATACCGAGTTACAATTTGTTATAGATTACAGTTTGTTGTCTCAGTCCAGGTAAAGCAGTGTCTCAATAGATTAACTCACAGTCCAGGTAAATCACAGTCCAGGTAAGTTCTGCAGGCAGCTAGCTTAAATCACAGTCCAGGTAAGTTCTGCAGGCATCTAGCTTAAATCACAGTCCAGGTCAGTTCTGCAGGCAGCTAGCTTGATCTGAAGTTTCGTCCTTTTCTCAGCCGAAGTCTCGTCCGGTTTTTAGCAACACTGGAAATTCTTCCACCTTCGTCTTCACTGGCACTGGGACGAAGGCAGGAACTCCGGATGGCTAAAGAAAATCCTGTAGTATTCCACTAAGAAAACAACCTTTTGAACAATTTAGTACATTATCTCAAGGTTTTTTTTTACATTTGAAATAAGCCTTAATGGTGCTCATTACTCATCAGCTTCCAGGTGTGGGAGAACCATTGTAGCTTAGTTATTGGCATTGAAAATGACCAAACATCAGGGACACCAGTAGCGTCTTCTGCTGGCTGTAGAGCCTGGGCAGCCCCAGATGGCCCTGGGGAGTGTCCCGGACTCAAACTGCTACTGGGCACAGGGAGCAAGAGCCTGCGAGACTGTGCCTCCAGGTCAGGTCTAGATTTGGGCTCGCGGCAGTGGAAGAGCCAGCTGTCGCCACTTGGAAAATTCTTGCTGCGCCATGACCAGCTTCCACAATTGGCAGCCGTCTCGCCGCTTCACGCACCCTCCGGTAACGAAAAGTATTTAGTAATAGCCTTTTGCTGCAACTTTTTTCCTGATAATCCTTCTTCTTCTGAACTTTCTTTTTCTTTCTGACTAGAGTTCCTGGGCTTTTATCAACACATGCCCTAACTATTCTTGGTTCCACTGGGGTGCCTTCTTCCCTTAGTAATTTACTTCTCACCCCTTCCATATTTTCATCACAAAGACAATACAATACACTGAGACAAAACAAGACACAAACATACTGTATCAATCTTCTCCATTTTCTCGAAATGGTCATTTTTCCTCCCGTCCTATCTATGGACAGGCAGCTTTTTTTCGTCACTTACCCCCAAGTGTCCCGGGGCTCCCGGTACGGGCCACCATCTGCTGCAGTCCGGCTGCAGCAAAATAACCGGGGGGTGACGAATAACTTGTAAACGTTGATACAGCAGGAGTGGGAGCCGTTTATTGCAGGACAGGAGCAGTATTTATACATTCCGCACAGCTTATCTTAATTAGCATAAACTAGATACATCAGTCAACCAATAAGGAATCTCCACACTTAATGGCTTGTTTTTGTTACTTCTCAAACCACTCCCTCTGGCATTTTGCCAGGCACCATCCAGACTCGTTTACGAACTCTAACATTCCCCTGGCAAAATGCCAGGTGTTATTTTTGACTTGTTTACAGATTCTAACATCCTAGCTCTCATCACAGTGTTTTCACAAATTTCATTAGGTTTAGTCCTAGATATTTCATGTTTTTGATACTGCTGTAAAAGGTAGTTTACTATTTCATTCTATAGTAGTTGCTAGAATACAAAAAAATAAAATTACTGTTTATTATATTGTATTCATTAACCTTGATAAATTAATTTTATTAATTCTAATAGTTTATAGGTCCTATTTCTTTCTTTCTTTGTTTCTTTCTTTCCTTTTTTAGTAGCTTGATAAATGATTTCCAAGAAATGTGTTCTTTTTAATTGAGTAGTCAAATCTTCTCATAAAATTCTTTTTATCCCCTTAATAGCTAAAGGATCATTAATGCCATCTTCCTTTTTGTTCCTTATAGTGAAGTATTTTTCTCTCTTTTAACTTGATCAATACTGTTAGGAGGTTATAAATTTTGTTAATTCTTTCAAAATTCAACTTCTTTCTTGGTATTCTCTACTGAACACTACCTTTCTATTTTGTTGATTCTTTTCTTTTATCTTTTTTTATTGATTTAAAAAAATAAATGACAGTGGAATGTATTACAATTCTTATTACACATATACAGCACAATTTAGTTTATTACACATATACAGCACAATTTTTCATATCTCTGATTGTATATAAAGTATGTTGACACTAATTTGTGTCTTCATGCATGTACTTTGGATAATGATGTCTATCACATCCCACCATCCTTGCTAATCCCCTGCCACCTCCCTTTCCTTCCCACCCCTCTTCCCCATCTAGAATTCATCTATTCTTCCCATGCTCCCCCTCCCTACTCCACTATGAGTCAGCCTCCTTGTATCAGAGAAAACATTCAGCATTTGTTTTTTGGGGATTGGCTAACTTCACTTAGCACTATCTTTTCCAACGCCATCCATTTACCTGCAAATGCAATGATTTTATTCTCTTTTACTGTTGAGTAAACTGTGGAGCCAAACTTTTCTTTTATCTTTGATTTTTTTTTCTTTCTACTATAGGATTTGATTTTCTCTTTTTCTACAGCATATTGAAAGTGGAAAATTTCTCAGGAATTTGGCTGCATCTGATCAACTTTGACATATCATATTTTTATTTCCATTTTATTCAAAATATTTTCAACTGCTACATTAGTTTTCTGAATTATGAGTCATTTAGAATATTTTGCTTAATTTCCAAATATTCAGGAATTCTTTATGACTTTTGTTGTTGTTATTGATTTCTTGTTGAATTTCATTGTGATTAGAGAAGTTAACCAGTATGATTTCAATCTTTTAAAATTTATTAATATTTACTATGGATCCAAACATATGGTCTTTTTTGGCAAATGTTTCGTATTTGTCTGAAAAGAATGAGTATTCTGCAGTTGTTGGGGATGATGTTCTATAAATGTCAATTAAAGCAAGATGAGCAATAATGTTAGTCAAGTTTTCTATAAGTTTATTTTTTGTTGCATCTTTTGTTACTTAAAAATGTTTGTTAATATATATGCTCAACTTTGTGGTTTTATCTATACTTATTTTATGTTCTGCTGTTTTTTACTATTATAGGTACAAAGACATTTTGAATCCTTATGATATGTTGTTAAATTTTATTGTAAGACATAAAACAATAAAGAGAGAGAAGTGGGAAATTTTAATATAATAATGATATTAAAATATTTTTTTCCAAATTTATATATATATATGAAACAAGACCAAGCAAAATCCCAATGATACTCCTTTCTTGGAATTATAAAATTCATCTTATAATTCATACAAAAAGATTAAAAAACAAAAGCTAGATAAAACAATTTTGTGTAAGAATGTTGTGGGATTCTTACACAGAGACCGTACCAGGGCATTCAGCAGGAACAGCATTACAGGAACAGCATTACACTGACGCCAGCACTGGCCTGGCAAATTCGTATCCAAAGACTGAGCCCAGAATGCAGGAGGTGTTGTGGTATATACATCTTGTTAGTTCCTCTTTACTTGCTAGCTCTTTGTCTCCCCATAAGGTAATGTATCTTTTGATTAGACATTTTATTTCTATAGTATAGAGTTGCAACAGTGTTATAACAGAATTGTGGAATATGCACATTGATACTAATGGTGCCATGTTATTTTCCTTTGTTCTGAGAAAGTCTCTACCACAAAAATATAAAAAGAGAGGATTCATATTTTAATAATGTTATAATTACAAATACAGAAATTAAAACAGTAATACCATTATAGGAGAGCAATAAGAATCAAGTATATGAAAAAGTAAGCTTAGGAACATATCTATCTCATCTTTTTTCCATGTTACATTGCAAATTGGTAGGAAAATAATAGATTAATTATGAATGGCACTGGTACTTTTGGCTATTTATTTAAGAGGTGAAAACGTGTTTATTTTATGTACACACACTAAAAAAATACAATTGAACTAAAGATCTAGCTGAGATTCTGTGATTTATGGATTTGGAGAACTACAGACTAGATATTTTGAATTTAAATTTAATTTTTAAGAATCAACATAAGGGGCTAGGGTTGTGGCTCAGCAGTAGTAGAGTGCTCACCTAGAATGTGCAAGGCCCTGGGTTGGATCCTCAACACCAAATATAAATTAAAAAAAAAAATAAAGATATTGGCAACTACAACTAAAAAATAAATATTAAAATAAAAAAGAATAAACATGAGCCAGGCATAATGGCTCATGCCTGTAATCCCAACGACTCGGGAGACTGAGACAGGAGGATCGTGAGTTCAAAGCCAGCCTCAGCAATGGTGAGGCACTAAGCACGTCAGTGAGACCCTGTCTCTAAATAAATACAAAAAAGGGCTGGGGATGTGCCTTAGTGGTTGAGTGCCCCTGAGTTCAATTCCTGGTGCCAAAAAATAATAAACATAAATGTTAAAAATTATCTTGAAAGCTTTGTTAAACTGACCAACATCAACAACCAAAAAAAAAAAAAAAACAAGCAACACAGAGGGGAAAAATGATGGAATGCTAGAATCTGGTGATGCAATGAGCTCCAAAGCAAGCCTTAACCTGTGGGAGTTTGGCTGAATCCTAAGGACTTCGGGTTCTACTTGGATGGCTTCATGGACCAAAAAGGAGAGGAGATTGCCTAAAAGAATACTTCCACATTTAGTTAACATTCTAAAGGGCTTTACCCTTGATGTCAAAGTGAAGAAGAAGTAAACCCACTACCTTATTTCTACTAGTTATGTGAAAATACTTCCAACCCAGGACCACTTTAAATAAACAGAGAATGTTTCGGCCTTTCAGACCAGACAGACGACATACATTCAGACCTCCACATAACTAGTAGAAATACATAAAGCATCTTTGAGAAATTCAACTGCATTTCAGGCCCTTAAAGAGCTCAAAAATTAAATAATAAAATTGCAAGGACCCAAATCTTCACCATGTCGGTCTGGGATCTGACTTCCTTAACAAAACTCCTAAAGCACAAGAAGTAAAGTCAAGAATCAATAAATGAGATGGATTCAAACTAAAAAACTGCTTCTCAGCAAAGGAAACAATCAAAAATGTGAAGAGAGAGTCTACAGAATGGGAGAAAATTTTTACCACCTCACCTCAGAGAGCATTAATCTCCAGGATGTATAAATAACTAAAAAAACTTAACAGCAAAAGAAAATAATCAAGAATATAAGCAACAATAAATGTTGGCATGGATGTGGGGGAAAACGTACACTCATACATTGCTGATAGGACTGCAAATTGGTGCAACCATTATGGAAAGCAGTGTGAAAATTCCTCAGAAAACTTGGAGTGGAACCAACATTTGACCCAGTTATTTCACTTCTCAGTTTATACCCAAAGGACTTAAAATCAGTCTACTCCATTGACACAGCCACATCAATGTTTATAGCAGCTCAGTTCACAATATCTAAACTATTGTACCAGCCTAGATACCCTTCAACAGAAGAACGGATAAAGAAAATGTGGTGTGTGTGTGTGTGTGTGTGTGTGTGTGTATATATATATATATATATATATACACACACACACAATGGAATATTACTCAACCTTAAAGAAAAATGAAATTATGACATTTTCAGGTAAATGGACAGAGCTGGAGAATATTATGCTAAGTGAAATAAGCCAATTCCAAAGAAGCAAAGAAGGAATTTTTCTCTGATATGCGGATGGTAATTCACAATAAGTGGGCCAGCAGGACTAGGGAAGAATAGATGTACTTTGGATTAGACAGAGGTGAGTGAAAGGAGGGGTGGGGATTATAGGAATAGGAAGGATAGTAAAACGAATCAGATATTATAACCCTATGTACATATATGATTTCATGGTCAGAGTTTTTCTACATCATTTACAACCAGAAGAATGAGAAATTATACTCCATTTATGTACGATGTATCCAACGAAGCACATTCTACTGTCACGTATAACTAATTAGAAACATAAAATATAATAAAATTCCAAAGAAAAAAATCTAGTTATCAAAATACAAATCATTATTGGTGGGCAATGAACAAAACATGATTTTAAAAAGCAACTTATCAGGTTGGAGACAGGCATTCCTAAGTAGCTACCAGTTCCTCTCCTATTAAACTATCATTGTATTTCAGGAATGGCCAGGGTGGGGTGTGGATGGGAACCCTTGCTTACATTCCCAGTCCCTCAGGAGACTGAGGAAGGAGGATCTCGATTTCTAGGCCAGCCTGGGCAACTTAATACAATCCTATCTCAAAATAAGAAATAAACATTGTAACTCAGTGGTAAAGGGCCCCGGGTTTAATCTTCAGTACAACAACAACAAAAACTATTGTTTACATGAATGAGGAGGTGCGGATGTTTGTACAGATGTCCAATATAGCATATCAGTTATTCAAAAAAAAAAGGAGAAATAAGTGAGTTGTCCTTGGGGGAGTAAACTGTGGCCATTGAATTCAATGTCTTCTAACAGAATGAATTCGTTTTCCTTGAATATGTATCTCAAAGTCACAATGTGGAATTTTTCAAAAATTCATTGACAAAAGGATGTGGGTGGATTGACACCATTCACCTGTCTAAACCTCAAACTACATGGTTATGAATACATGTATTTAAAAACATAAGTGAGATCAATAACCTCTGGAGACAATTATTTCTGGGGAAGTAAGCAGGAGAGAAGTCGTGTGAGGCAGGGGAAATGAGACTGGAGCTCTGTGTGCAGTGCTTACATCTCTTCTTTTTTTTGTGTGTGTAAGGCAGATATTAATTGAATTATGCATTTTAATACTGGAAGGCTGTTTAACCCTATTTTCTTGTCTGTATGTTTGAAATGTTTTAATTGTACAATTTGAAACAAAATAATGTAAAGAATCAAAAACCCAACTCATGTTGATAAAAGATATCCATAATTAGTTGCCTTGCTGAATTTCACTGAGTAAAATTATAGGGAATTAAGAATATAATTAATGCCACATAATCATTTTTTAAATTCTCTTAATAAAGAATCCTAACTGGGAATGACTTTAAGGAGAAAAACTGAAATCTACTATCCAGTATGTTTCTCATTCACCACTGTAAATTCATTCAACTTTATATCAGCCTGTAATCTGGTATTATCATCCTTTAAAAATTATTTTCTCCAGGTGTATATTATGAAAATGTTCTAAAACTCACATTAAAAATTAAAATAGACATACAATAAACATGTTTTTGCCTTTAACCTAGAGGAAAGGTAAGAATGGTTCCAAAATATCATTTATATTTAATATCATCTAATAGTAATATATTCAATATTCAAATTTCCCTAACTGTGCCATAATGGGTTTTGTAGTTACTTCATTAGAATCAGGATACAGGTCTCATGCACTGCTTTTGTTGCCATTGCTGTTGTTTTTCTGTCTTTTAAAATCTTGAGCATCTTTCCTCTGTTTCTTTTTTTCCCTTCATGACCTTCTAAAGAGTCCAGGCCATCTGTATAGTAGAATGTTTGGCCCGACAGGGAAAAATTTAACAGCTGATTCTATTTTTACTTTAGCCTTGAGGATATGAGCATTTGACTCTTGATGTGATCTTCCTTTCAATGTTAACTCAGGAATTGTTGGTTCACCTATACCAGATCCAGATAAACGTGAATCCCATGGGAGAAAGACTGTGTGTAGTGTCCAGCACCTGTACTTCCTTTTCTAACCTATTTATCAAGGGATAAGAAACTGGTATGAAAAGATGTAACCACCCTGAAGAATTACCTGGGCTTGCACACCTTCCATTACCTGGGCTTGCACACCTCAAGTATATATGAAAGCTAGAGCTGTTGGTTTCCTAGAGCAGAGGCTGGTGGGAGCCAGCTCAGCCTCATCTCTGATGACCACACGTGTCTCAAATGCAGAGCAGCACATTGGAAGTTACAAGACCTTCACTATGTTATTGATATGCTGTTGTTGTTCACTATGTGTTGATATGTTGTTGATATTATATCCTTTTTTGTCCTGAACCTTCTCTTAAAGTTGAGTAAATTTGGTACTTGAGTGAGGTATACTGAGTATTGTGAGTCTGACTGTCGATGCGGAACAGTCATTATAGTACCACATTGTCCTTTTATCTGACTCCCCTCCCACCATAATTGTCATGTAACCTATTCCTCTATTCACTGAATAGTCTTTTTAAATATAGAGACGTGATGAGATTCTGATTGAGGAAATGCTTCCCCCTATGCCCTTTTTAGGTTTTTGGTCTCAGACTGTGAATTACATCTTTGGGGCGATCCTCAGGCCTCTGGATTTAGAATGAATTATACCATCAACTTTTCTGGTTCTCCAGGATATCATGGAATTCCCATAATGATATGAGCCAATTTCCATAATAACTCTCCTCCTATATGTCTATATATAGCCTATTGATTCTGTTTCTCTAGAAATTCCTAATACACTGTTGTTTATACATCAGTTTTAGCATTGATTTTATTGGGTTTTCCCATTAAGATATCAATCGTGAGGCTGACATATGCACTGAGAGAGTTCGCTTAGATTTTTTACTTTATTAGTTATTTTCTGTCTTGAGTATTTCATTTCATTCAAAGCATTTTTAGTATTTCTAGAGATAACTATATGATTCTCATTATTTCTCTTGTAGATTAAATATGTATATTTATGAGTGTATACAGTTTATGTGTAGATTAATATATGTGACAAAAATATATATAGATACACATTGTATATTTATAACTTTCACTTTATTACAAACACCCAAAAAATAATTGACCAAAATGAATATCAAAGTCAGGTCCTCTGAATCTAAAGCCAAAAGCAAACTTCTCCCTTTCCAGATGGAAAGCAAATGGTAGTTATAGACAACCAAAGAGTTTTTAAATAAAACTATATTTTTAAATGTAGCTTTAATAATAATTAAATAAATTCAGTGAATAATGTATGTTTTTGATAGGTAAATTTATATATGCATTTTATGTAATTTTATATGCACACTGGAAAATATATAGCAATGAAAATCAATTACATACAACTACCCTCAAGAGTATAGAATAATATGGATGCATTTTATAAGCATTAATGTTAAGTGAAAGAAGCCAGACATAAGTAGCAATGTTGTTAAATATAATTTACATAAAAGTGCCAATAAAAGGAGGAAAACCCCAAACCTGTTCTGTAAGAAGTCAGGTTTATAGTTACTATTCAGTGAAGCAGGTAGTGATTGTAAGAAAATATAAAGGGTCTTCTAAAGTCAAGTCACATTCTGTTTTTTGATCTGTGTTTAGTTTAGGTGTTTAGTTTCTGAAAATTCTGTATCTTTATACCTATTATACTAGTTATTGATGTTTTCTTGTCAAATTATACAGAATTTAGAGGCTTAAACATAATTAATTATTATATTAATTTTAGGTCCAGGAAATGGAGAGAGGTTTAGCTGGGTACTTCCCACTCAGGGTCTCTCAGGGATGGGGCTGCTGTCAACTGAAGACTGAACTGAGGCTGGAAGATCTGCTTCCAAGACGGTGCACTCATTAAGCTATTGGGAGAAAGCCTCATTCCCTCACTAGCTCTGGGCAAGGCCCTTAGTTCCTGACCCATCGCCATAGAGCTGCCTGAGTGTCCTCACAGCGAGGTGGCTGGCTTCCTCCAGAGCAAGTGGTTCAAGGACAAAGAGGAAAACACAATGCCTTTATGATTAGTTTGCAACTTACTGCCATTTCCACCACTTTTTATTCACTGAAGTAAATCGCTACATCTGACTCACCTCAGGAGGAGCAGAATTAAGCTTTACCTTTGAAGGTAGGAGTAGTAGAGAATTTGTGGACACATGTATATCATACTTCAATTAGAAGGTAAAATAATACAGTTATAAAACATTCTTTCAAATGAACATTATTATAGAAAAGTGTTTCTTCCCCATACTATTTCTTCAATGTCTAAGGAGTGTTAGTTTAGTTCTAAGCCTTACACACCTCACCCCAACACCAGCCTACCCTACTGCCCTCCCTGTCCTAGTCAAAGTGATTCACCTGGTAGTCAGTTGGGGATGAATAATTGAGAACTGCTTGGTTTCGCTTCTTCAATTCCTCCGTGGTCAGCATTTCTCTTGGAATAATTGTTCTATGGCAGGATTTTATAGTTTGAGGAGCAATATTTGAAGACATTTGATAGATGTGCTTTGAACACTGAGAAATAAAATTGGTAGTAGAATTTGTAGACCAAAATAACCTGTCAAGAGACAACTCACAGGGATTGGATTCATGACCATGAGCATGTGGGTAGGAAATGGCTCTCTTGTTGGTTGGTAAAATCTTCCTTTCACCTAAGGTTTTTATGATTGGGTGATTGACATTTTACTATTACAGCACTCTCTTGGCAAAGTGACTGCCGCTTATGGTTGTTTTGTCCACAGACATGTGGTTGTTTCATGGAGGCAGGACTATATATACGGGCAGTGTGATAGTCAGCTTTCTACTATTGTAAAAAACGAAACAAAAACAAATAGACAAAAAATAAACACTTGAAGTAATTTAAAAAGAGGAAAATTTTGTTTGAGCTTAGAGTTTTAAAAGTTTCAGTCTATGGTCGATTGACCCTAAGGCGTTTGGCCCTGTAGCAAAGCAGCATATCACTTTGGGACCATGTGGTAAAGGAAGCCTATTCTCCTCTCTAGCCAGGAATGAGAGAGAGAAGAAACCTGAGTCTCATAATCTCTCTGAGGGCATGCTCCAACTGTCCAAAAGACACCCCCAACCCAGGTCCCAGTTCTTAAAGATTCCACCACCTCCCAAAAGCACCACAGGTTGAGGACCAAGCATTTAACATGGAGTCCACTGGGCCACATGTATCCAAACCATAGTGGGCAGCTTCACTCAAATCATCTTTGGGCTGTGCAGGCTTCAGTAAAGGCATGAAAGAGAAACAGGAATAGGGGACAGGTGGTGGAGAGTTATAGTTCCAATACCAGGAAAGGTGTGCGCCACTAGACCATTCTAAGCAAATGTTAAAGGCTTTATTATTTAGACTGTTTCATCTTACTCCACAGGCACACCCAAAGCAAAGACTCAAGTCTAAGAAAGAGACAAACATTCCACATTAGATGTTGAAAGACAGAATGATTTCTGTTGCTTTAAATGAATCCCATATATACTCCAAGACACTGGAAAATAATAACTATAAGTTACCAGAGACAATCTCTAGAAAAGCAGCACTCAATAAGCTGCTCCAAATTCCACTCTGAAGTTAGAGCCAAGGAAGAACCTATGGAAAAACTAACCCTCCAATTGTGAGGTTTGCACACAGTTTCAAGAGTGAGAAAATATGTAACAGTGACTTGGTTTGCTTTGGAGTCACTATGTTAGTGTAGGTTGACATGCAGATATTCTAAGAGAACATGCCTTAGAATGGAATTCAGCAGCGCCAAAAAACAAAGGTAATAAAAAACAATAATGAGGTTTCGATGCTCCCCCGCCCCCTGCAAAAGTAGCAATTCTCAACCTCCGATATACATTGTAATCACAAATTAATTCAAAATCTCTAGAGTGGTATCCAGGTATTAATATTGTGATATTTCCTTGGGACAAAGTATGTGAAGAGCTAGCCTTGAGCCTGACCAATAATTGATATTTACTAAATAAATTTCCTCTCCTACATGGTGTAGTCTTTCACTTTATATAAGAAATTTAATTATCTTACCAACATTTTCACCCACAACAACAGGTAATCTTGTTACCATCCAGGGGTGCTGGGCTCATTGTCTCCATTCAGCAAAGAATTGAAGAATAAGACACAGAGATAGCAAGCAAGCAGCAGGTTTATTGCACAAGCGACAGAAATAGACTTCTCCAAAGAAAAGGGGCCCCAGAGGTGGGAATCCAGTGAGGGAGCTGGGGCCTGTTCTTTTTATAGTTTTTGGAATTTCCTCTTTTCCTTATCTCCTTCCCCTGTCCAGGCTGTCCTCACTATTATTGAATGGTGCCCGCTCTGTCCACACGTCTGTTTTTGTTTTTCTATTGGATCCTCCATTTAGGAGCATGAGTAGGAAGTGTCTGTCTCATTGGATCCCCTGCTTGTGTCCATGAGCACTTTCATTAACTGGGAAGCTGACTTCATCAGAAGACCCTCTCCATGTTTCTTTGTTCAGGCCCTGCCCCCACCTCCTCACTGGCCATCTTGCCTTGGCTGCCTAAACCCTTCTATATCTCTCTCAGTCCAACACTGCAATTTAATCTATGAACCTGAGAAAAGTATTATCCAAAGAGTCATTTTTCTTTGGAGACTTCATGGTCTCATAACCCTAACTACCTTTCCTTCATTTCCCCCTCTCCTGGCTGAGTATTTTGTTTCCCCATTCTTTAGCCTGGACAAGAATTGCTACCACTTGACCCTAAAGATACAGGATAATTACATGTAAGAGGAAGTTGAGTCGTAGGAAAAATAAAAGTCTACTTTACATTTCTCAAATATTTGATGTTTCCATGATATTTTTAGCCATTTTCTAGCTGGATGCTTCTCAGGGAAGAAAGTTGACTCTTCCTTCAGAAACTTGCTCATTCTATCTAAGGATTTTTATTTAGATCTTTAGATCTTTTGAAAAATGCTTTCCAACGTCAAGATCTTTGAGCTGCTGAGGGATAATTAAAGAGACAAAATATTGAAGAGTTAGCCACCGAGCCACACCCATGGCCTGATTTACAAGCCAGACTCCGGCTTCCAGACTCATGAGACTCTCCCACTCTTCATTCAATAAATACTGGCCACATTCTAATGCTCATTATGCACATTGGATTCTTATTTCTGAGTATTTAATAATTTATTTGACTTTCTTGTCTCCATATTAATCAGGGTTTTTATTTTGGTTACTAAAAAACATTTGATTGCCAATTATTATGGTTTTCTGTTATGAATATATTAGTGATTTCTTGCTTGTTTATCACATTCCTGATAACTTTCATCTCCAATTTTGACATGAACCTGTTTTCCAGATTCATTTGTTACTGCAGAGAACAACATGTTCTATTGGATTCACTTGAAATAGTGTCACAAATTACTCTTGTAAATATTGAGAGCCAGGTGCAAAGTCATGTTTCCCTCAGTTAGTTATTGCACTTGGCTTTGCCACAACTGTATTCAGTAGATGAGACTTATTTGGGTCTCACTGTGCCAGCAAAGCTGAGGGAGCTGACTTTCTGCTGGTCTTGATGGGTGCTGTTTAACATCATCACGATTCCTGATTACATCCCTTTTCACTTGCTGTGTGTCATTCTCTGCAGGGCTCAATTCTTGGCCCACTGTCCCTGTTCTCTTTTAGGTTCCATTACTTAACATGATAGCTGGATAGCAGCCTTGGAAAGAGATTCTAAGCTCAAGATTTATCATTCTGCAGAAGACCTATTGTCAAAACTTATTTCAAATCTCAGGGCTTTGAAGATAAAGTTGTTGATGACCTAAACTTTCTTTGAAGTGTAAAGAAGCTTCATAATCAAAACCAAACCTGATACATATGTTTTTAAATACAAATCCTCGGTGAAATTATTCTTATAATAGGGATGATGTTATACCTATTAACACTTATTGAGTACTAACTGTACTTATGTTCTAAATAATTTGCTTGTGTTGTCTCATTTAATCTCATAACAGCTCTATAGAGATTTATTTTTATTCTTGATTTTTGATAAGGCTCAGAGAAACTAAGTAATACGTCCAAGATCACTCAGCTACTAGATGGTGAAGCCATGATTTGAGTCCTACTAAATCTGATTCTAGATTCTATAGTTCTTAATCACCATTCATTGTATCAAAGAGAGATAAAATTGGTAACTAAACAAACTCATACTCTAATCTCATCTTTTGTAGTCAAGTTAATGGGTTGTAAGTGATACTTTATCAACTTTCAGTCATGGATGTAGCAATTTTAATGTCTTTTTAAAAAATCTAAACAGCATTTCTTCCTATTAATTCAGTAAGCATTGGTTGGACAAACATTTACCAATGAACATACTATGTATGAATAGACCACAAATGAAAAAAGCTATTTGTTCTTGTTTCAGATTGTTTCCAACCAGATGAAGGAGGCAGACATGGAAGAAAATATTTTAAATATAATGTGATAAACCTTCGGGATGGGGTAGACTAATGGTATGAGGGTGGGGGAAAGCAAACCACTTTGGATTTAAGGCAATATGTCACCAAATTCTCATTCATATAATGTTTCAGAGATTTAGCTACTCTAGAAAGAATCTAAAATTTTCTTAATCAAATCACTTATTCCCCCAAGAGATGCATTATAGCATAGTGGTTTAATAGTGTAACTTGTAGAGCCGGGTGCCTGAGTTTGAATCTTAACTCTAATTAATTTTTACCAACTTATTTAACCTCTCTGCATTTCAATTTCTTCATCTGAAAAATAATAATTTAATAATAGAATTGTTGTGAGAATTGAATGAGTTAATATATGTGAGTTCTTTAGAATAGTATCTGACATATATTAAGTAATAAATGTTTTAGTTATAATTTTTGTTATAAATAAATATATTGATCTTCAGTGGAAGAGATTCATAAGGATAGAATGGGTATTTCTCTTCAAATGGACCAGGTAATACGAATGATAATATATGCTTAGTGAGTTACTAATATATATGAGGTACCATGGTAGAGTCTGGGGCACAAATTCAATTCAGAAGCCCAAAATTACTCAGAGAGCTTATAATAAAATGCAGACCAAAAATACTAGCCAAAATATATTAGGATAAATGATGTTTAAATATGTTATAGGAAATGGCAGATGAATGAAAGAATTAACTTAGTCTCCTGATTATATCCCAAAATATTTAAGTTAGACCTTGAAGGAATCCAACCAAATGAATATGAAGGTCGTAAAGAGACAGAGAGTATAGCATGGAAACGATATGAAGAAATGATACAAGAGCAGAAAGCTGAAGGCTTTTGGATTTTTTATTAATATGCATTAATTGTACAAATTAATGGTTTTACTGTAACATTTTCACACATGCATGTAGCATACATTGTTCATGTTAAAGAATGGATTTGAAGAAGGAAAGCATAGGAAAGCTCATGAAGAGATTATTGAAGTACTAGGGGTATAACTCAATGGTAGAGCATTTACATATCCTGTGTGAGGCACTGGGTTCCATCCCAAGCACAGAAAAAAATTATTGCAATGATCCTGATCCTATCTCCTCAAAAGAGATTATGAAATATAAAAGCATATTAGTGACAGAGAAGCAAAGAAGGGCAGGTTTGAGAAGTGTATGCCAAGCTTTAATGTAAATTTAATATATCTAAATTAATAAAAGTATACAGTCTTAAACATAATGAGGATGAAACCTATATTTCTCTGAATTGGAAAAAATTCCATTTACATTGAATTATCAATTTGATGAGGATTTCCTTTTATTTTGTTTTTGTCAATTAATGAAATTTAGTATTTTTTTAATATTCTGGTTTGATCTTAGAAGGATGAAGGTAAAGAAGGAATTTATTCTTAAATCTGAATCTAATATCCTTCGAAAGAGTAAAATCTTCCATCATAATCACCTTTAGTACTAAAAGGTGAAATTAAAATCTAGATAACCATCATACAAAAATATTCATTTTTAAAGTGCTTTTAATTGTGCATTATAGTTATACATAATAGTGGGGCTCATTTTGACATACTCATACACGCATAGAATTTAACTTGCAGCATTTTAATCCCCAGTGCTTCCTCTTTCCCTCCCCTCCCCATATTCTCCTTCCTTTACTCTATTGGTCTTCTATATTTGTTTATTCTTTTTTTAAATTGATGCTTTACCTGTAAAGGTGGAATTCACCGTTGTACATTTATACTTATACATGGTGTTATTTTGTAAATTCATTTATTTCCTCCCTTTTCCATTTTTTCTCCCTTCCCTTCAATCTCCTTCCTCTACGCCACTGATCTTCCCTCTATGTTTGTGAGATCCAATCCTCCACCAAGTTATGGAACCAGTCCAGGTGCCTGTCAACAGATGAACGGATTAGGAAAAGGTGATGAGCTGGGGATGTGGCTCAAGCGGTAGCACGACTTGCCTGGCATGCGCGGGGCGTTGGGTTCAATCCTTAGCACCACATAAAAATAAAACAAAGATGTGTGTCCACCAAAAACTAAAAAATAAATATTAAAAAATTCTCTCTAAAAAAAAAAAGGTGGTGTGTCTCTCTCTCTCTCACACACACACACACACACACACACACACAATGGAGTTGTGCCATAGAGAAGAGTGAAATTATGGCATTTACCAATAAATGGAAGGAACTGGAGATTATCATCTAAGGCAGACTTAGAAAGTTAAGGGTCAAATGTTTTCTCTCATATGTAAAAACTACAGCAAAGTAAGGGAGAAAATAAATATTCTTATTTTTCAATTCCTAAAAAGGAAACTAAACACACTTCAGAAATTACTACACAGAGATTAACAAGTAATGGTAGGGAATCTAAAATATTTTCTTAATAAGATTTCTTATTTGAAGTAGAGGACACTCAAGTGACCTACAAAAGTCACAAAGTTCACATGCTGGTCCGTGAGTTCTGGCTCCTTCTAGTTCACCTTCCATAGTCATATGCATGGTGCTGTCTCCTGGGAAGGAATTGTTTCTATTCCTGTGTGATTCTCTATTCTTAGTTGTGGGGCACATTCCTGTGCATGGTAAGTTTGGCAGCATTTCTGGCTTGGCTCCACCAGGTACCAGTAATACCCACCTTGTAACAACCCAACCAAAAACTGTTTCCAGACATTATAAAATATTCCCAGCAGGACAAAAGACACCTTTTAGTCAACTATTCTAAAGCCTCTTTATCCCTAAAATGCCATGAATGTTACCCAAAAGAGGAATCATTCAAAAAATTTTGCACGATTTCTCATGAAAATTCTAAATCTCTTTTATACTTTCCACAATTTTCCTAACCATTTTCTCAAAAATTTCAACACCTATTTGCCTGTTTTCCTTTATGGTAAGTCTTCCCTCTGCTCCCTGTCTATCCCTTGTTATTCCCAGGTCTAGGAAACTGTGTTCCCAGGCTCTTTTGTCTTCTGGCTTCTAGCAGGGTGCAGCCATGGGAGTTCTGGAAAAAGATGCGAGTGGGGAAGAGGGAAGAAGCCAGGGCACTGCGCTCTCTCTCCTCTCTTCTTTTGGCAATATCTGCTAAGTTGCCATCCTGGCTCCTATTTCTACTAGGCAAGTCCTTCCTCTGAGGTCCCTGCCATGGCCCTATCTCCCACCAGGTGGCTCTGGATCCTGGGCTCTCATAGCACTTCAGATTCTCCAGATCTAAGGGTGGTAGTAACAACTTCCTACTTTGCTAATCTCTGGTTTACCTCACCAACCCATTTGGCTTCTCACTTTTTCCAACACCTGTGTAAGAAGTTGCTATAGAATGAGTTGTGTTTCCCTAAAATCCATATGTTGAAGCCCACCCCTATTGTGGAAGAATTTGGAATAAAGAAGTAATTAATTTTAAATAAGGTCATAAGGGTGGGATCTTGAGTTTATAGGATTACTATCCTTATAAGAGGACACCCTAGAGCATGCTCTTTCCCCTCCTTCCTTGTGTGGGGACACAGCAAGGAATTGTCTATGAATCAGAAAAAAAAAAGCCTCATCAGGAGCTAAATTTTCCTGCACCCTGATTTTGGAATTGTCAGCCTCTAAAATCCTACAGAAAAAAATTTTCTGTTGTTTAAGCCACTCAGTTAGCTGAGACTGTGTTCTAGCCACTCAATCTGACAGGACCTTGCATTAAAATTTCACTGTTTGAAATGGCCAGAGGATTTCTGTTTCCTGCCAATACCAACTGGCAAAGTTCTTTATACCATCGATACCACGTAATATTCATTGAGCTTCTAATGTGTCTGACATTGTGAAAAAGACAATTTTTTAAAATTTCTTACTTTCAACAACATTATAAGGCAGACAAAATGATAAGACATAAGAATCACAGGTTTTGAGTCACTTAGACTGAATCATAACTCCTTCCCTTATTAACTGCAGTATCGAAGAAAAGTGCATCTCTCCCTGACTTGGTTTCCTTGTCTCTAAAATGGGTCTAATAATAGCACTAATGTAAGAGGTTTATTCTGGACTAAATGAGTTGTTCCAAGTTCTTAGAATACTTTTAAACATATAGTAAGCTCTCAGTACATATTATTTTTAACTTCAATTTACAGAGTGCCAATTATAATTGTGCCAAGTGCTGTGCATGAAGACATAAACACAGATAAGAAATAATCTTCAAGGAGTTTCATTATATTAGAGGCAAACACATTTAAACAGGTAATTATAACAAAATATGGCAATTTTATTGACAGGTAGATTATGGAAAGCCAACATAATCAGCAATCAAGATTTAAAGCTTTCTTAAAGTTTAAATCCCAGTTCAGCCAGTTACTCTGTCTGGGTAAGTTACCTAACTTCTCTAAGCCTCAATGTTCTCACCTGCAAAATGGGGATAATAACAGTATTTATGTCATAAGGATGTGATGAGAAGAAATTAGGTCATAAAAACAGTTTCTGGTCTAGTTCCTGGAAGGTAGAATGTGATCATGGAAGCATTGTTATCTCTCATGATTAATAAAGAAGCACAGAAGAGAGGCCCTAACTCAGCAGGGCTCCCCCATATTACCTAGTTCTTGGCCATCACTCTAACCTGTTTGAGAATAATCCCTTAACATTTCACTTTTCTAGTATGAGTATAAATTATTACAACCACATTAGAAAATTTCATGGCAGAATCTATTAAAACTAAACACGTATAAAAAACAGTCCCACTCTTCATAAATATATCCAGAAATGCATATATGTATCAGAGGATATGTAAAAAATGTTTATAGAAGCTTTATTCATAATAGAGCAACCAAATGCCCAACAATAGAAAAATGGATAAATATATTGTGATGTATTCAGATACAATGGAATATTACACATAGCAATGAGAATGAACTATAGCTACATGCAATAATATAGATGAGTCTCAAAGACAAAATGCTGAGCAAAACAACCCAGAGTGTATGATTTATTATTCCCTTTAGAGAAGGTTTAAGAATTGGCAGTATGAATCTGTGGTAATGGTCCTCAGAAGAGTAGTTACTGTGGGGAAGCTATTTTCCAAGAGAAGGAGTATATAGATACGTTTACAACCACCTGTTAAAATAATAACAATAAGAGCCCAAATGTTATAGTATTTGCCAGTTTTCTTGGTGTTAATACTCCCATTATGGTGGGTTATGAGTTAACAAGGTGATGGCACTGAACCCAGACTTATTCAGACTTGAAGTACATATACGTACAATCTGCTCAAGCAAGTTGGCATAAGCCAGCTTCAGCACACCACTTGGATATGGCATGAAGGAGAAGCTGGGCTGTAAAAGTTTCACATCTGTATATGGATGGTGTCTACACAGGTATATACCTATTCACAGAGCTATGCACTTAAGATTCATATATATATAATATAGTATATATATTAAATATAATATATATACTATACGTTAATAACAAGTAAATTTTAAGAGTATCTCTGAGATCTTGAAAGAAAAGTATTTAAAACTGATGTACATGGGAGGAAGATCCAGAAAGATTCCAGAGATTCAAGGGTTGGGAGGGGAGCTCTCAGTTCTTGTCCCCACAATGTAGGCAGCAAAAGAGAGGCACTATTAGCAGTCAGTGACACATAGCGGAAAAGTGGTAGCAACTCAGCCAGAACACTCTCAATCATTTTAACTCCCAACTTAGTTCAATTTTGTCACTAATGCCTGCTACAGATCACAGAGTCTTGTTTCTATGGCCCCCGTCACTTGGAAATGAAGGTTATTCCACTGGGTGACTCCAGATGAACATTATAAGCATAGAGCCACCTGAACACCATGATCAGACACCCAAAAAAGCACCAACTAATGTAATTTTTATTTTGAGTAAAAATACAAATTAATATCATTTATCTTATGACCCTAAAATCTTAAATATATTCAATAAGTATGGAAGATATCTTTAGTTAAAGGAGGCATTTTAGTAAGACAGCTGCTCTGGACATATACAACACTCATATATTTAAAGTCACAAAGCCAAAGTAAAATTGCAAAAGGGTTTGAACTGATGGTAGCTTATCATATCCATGAACAAATTCATCTTTTTTCAATCTGGCAAAACAGGATCATAGAAAACACCATACCAAGTACCTAGAGAATAAAAGAAAAGATTAATGTGAAATTTTAAGGCAAAATTCTAGAGACATTATTAAATAAACAGAAAGAACATTATATTTGAAAAAATTCTGTCTTACTGAATCTCTGGGGAAATTAGACTCCAATGGGACAGGAGACTACTAAGAAAGTTCTGAGGTTTTGTTCCTGTCTTAAATAGGAGTTTTTACTATTCAGTCTTCAACAGCCCTATTTAGTTGTGCAGTAGTAACTACCACCAAAGGACCCCTTCCCCTTTCTCCAACATTCATGTCTTTCTGTAAAGCATTTTCCCTGTAACTTTGGGACCTGAGGCCTAAATATACCTATTGCTTACATAAAAAAAAAAAAAAAAAAAAAAAGCTATGGTCATCTGGTTTAGATTATCTGCATAAAAATCAAGAAGTCTAGAATTTCTCTCGCCATAGTTTTAGGCATTGCCTAGAAGAAGAAAAATGAAGAAACTTAAAAAAAAGATTTCTAAAATATGGGGAGAATCACTTAATTCAGGAATTTCCTTTGAAGTGCCAAAGCACAGCTGAAAATATGGGGCATAATTTCTATCTCATTATCTCTCCCAAGAATAAGGGACCCCAAAACTTGCTCTAAATTGGCTTTGCTGTTGGTGACTTGCATGTGGTGGCTTTGATGTAGAAATGACAGAAAGGACCTATGTGCATTGCAAATCGCAAATTTTCTCCCTACCAGTTCCCTTTGAAGGGTAGCAGAGAGGGCAAGGTGCCCTTATGCTGAGTCATCTCAAACACTCCTACTGTGTGACTTTTTGCTAACTAATACCTTAGTGGAAATGTAATTCAAAGGAGAACGGCTGCCTGGTATTTCTTCCTTCTTAGAAAGAAAACAGACATAAATTCTCTGAAGTAATGATTTTCAATGAGAATGTCATAAAATTCAGGACTAAATTCTTTTACCTGATCCGAAACTTTTAAGTCTGGAGGACAAGGATGTTTCTTGCATCTCACTGTCTCTGTAAAGAACTTTTATGATCTTTCCAAACAAATAGCAAACAAAAGAGATCCATCATTTTATACTGTATGCTCAGACTCATGACAAACTTCCCAAGTGGTATGCACAGGTTCCCATGTTCTGAAGCAGGCTAACCACTGTGATAAAATCATCATTTTTCTTTTAACCACTCTCTTCTTAGGACCTCCTGTTAGGATAACTTTCAATGTGATGACTGACAGTTTCAATGGCTTTTTATTTTTTTAAATGAAAGTGAAGAAAAAAGTGTTAATCTTTTTTTCTGGGCTTATAAATTGCTGTTATCATTTTTAAGGAGAGAGATAATCTGGTTATTTAAATCTAATGAGAAATTTTTTAAAAAAATGTTCAGGGATAATTTTTTTAATACAATAAAGCATTCTGTATAGATTCCTAGCATCCAATCTGAGAAGAACTCCTACTAGGGTATATTGTCTTAACAAAGTCTTTTATAATCCATGACCCACCCCATTAAATTCTATGCAGAAGTCTAAATGTGAGAAGGTTTTGGCTGTTTGTCCCCATATTTCCCCATGGAAATGGTCTGAATTTATTTTCTGCAGGGAGATAATCGCTTTGTTTCATTTAAAAGATTTAGTAGAAGAAAATTTCTATGTATTTTTGTGTCTTTTTAAATTTGAATTTGAAAAACAGAGAAGCAGGGGGCAGTGCACCTAAGTGATAGGCAATTAGCCCTAATGACTAAGAACATAGGACATTTTAGGATACATGTTTTTTTACAGACTGGATAACAAAAGGCTATTTTTAAAGCTTCTTTTTTAATAAAATGGAGAAAGTATATAAAATGAGTTTTGTTTTCTTTAAAACAAAAGAGGGAAGGCAGGCTTTAGATTGAGAAACTATACAAAATGACAATAGCAGCAAAAGAGTTGCAAAACATTCTTTGAATCAAACATTTGCCATATTTATAGATAGTCTGGAAATCATACTTAATTTAACTGATCTAACTAAAAATGAATAAATAGTCATATTTTGGGACAGCACCATATATAAACTCTGTTATGGTTTGGATGTGAGGTGTTTCCCAAAAGCTCATGTGTCAGAAAAATGCAATAAAATTCCTAGAAGAAATGATTGGGTTGTGAAAACCTTAACCCAATCAGTGAATTAATCCCAATGAGAATAACTGAGTGGTAACTGGAAAAGGTGGGCATTGGGGGTGTGGCCTTGGGGTATATTTGTATCTGACTAGTGGAATCTCTCTCTCTCTCTCTCTCTGTTTTCTGATCATCATGTGAGCTGCTTCTCTCTGCCATACCCTCTCCATGATGTTCATCCTCACCCTGAGCCTGGAGGAATGGAGTCTGCTGTCTATGGACTGAGACTTCTGAAACTGTGAGCCCCTAAATAAACTTTTCCTCCCATACAGTTGTTCTGTTTGGGTCCTTTTAGTCACAGCAGCAAAAAAGCTGACTAAAACAAACTCTATACCTATAAATTACTGTATTGAAGGTTTTTATTAAGGTATTTTCCTGTACAGAAAAACCCATGAAATATCTAAACATGTAACAAGTACATGGATTACACCAATTTCATAAAATATTGAAATGCTCTCTTCCTCTTGTAATTTTATTTTTCCACTAGATGCATCTAAAGTCTTGGCAATGCTTTGGATATGGGAGACATCAATCTTCACAATCGACTATGTCCATATTTTATTTATTCTATTTTTGGCTTTGCTTTCAAGAATCTTCTTAAAAGCATCTGTGACCTGTAGCCAGTCTTAGTCAATTGTCTGAAGTTGGGTCTAACATGAAATTTAATAATAGGGCCAATATTCAATATTCAATATTCAATACCTTATAATAAGCCTGTACTCCCAATCATTCATTCATGTATTTATTCATTTACCTACTTTTGGTGCTAGTATTGAACTCAGGGCCTGGCACATGTTAGGCATATGCTCTACCACCAAGCAACATCCCAGTCTCCAATCATGCATTTAATTCTATTCTATTAAGATATATGTGCATGTTGCTGCTTGTTTATACAAGTGTATCAATGTGTCTTCACTCACCTCTATAGACATTAGCTTTTATTTCTAAATTAACATAAACCCAGAATATAGAGCAAGGAAACCAAAGGCAGAATCACAAGAAATAGACCTAATGCATATTGCCACTTGACTTTGATAACACATCAGACACAAATAAAGAGGATGCCTCACTTTTAGATCTACTCATTTGCTTTGTAAGAAAGTAATAGTCAACAGTCCAATTTGCTGCTAATAATACCTACCCTTTGTCTAATAGTTGGCTGAGAAATTCTACCTATAACCTAAACGACCATGTAAGACACTAAATCGTTTTAATCTCAACTAAAATTCCTATCCGACAGTGATGTGGCATGGGAAAGAGGTGGAGAGTATCACAAAGTCTAAAGGGATGCTGCAGGATATTTCTTAAGCGTGAAGCAAATAGCACTTGGTGGAGCTCAGACCTCAGAGGCATTCACCAGGAGATACCTTACATTGCTTAAATTCTTGCTAATGCTCTGAAATAGGACTGTGTGTGAATTTGACTCACTTGATATCTAAATTACCTAAGATCTGGATAATTCCAAAAATGCTTCTCCAGAAACAGTTTAATTTCATCCTGTTGGCAAAGATTTTTAGGACATGAAAAAGCATTCCTTGGGTTCTAAAAGTCCATGCCAAGAAAATCCATCAAGATAAGTCTTCTACACAGAATATTTTTTTCAACATCAATAATTAAATTGCTGAGAGTAATACCTAGGCCCCAGTCAGAGCTTCCTTGAAAACTTCTCCAAGTGAATTTATAGTACTGAGGCTAAGAAAAATCAGAGGCAATTTCCCCTGGTCTTTAGAACTTACTGGTTTCCCTAGAATAGAATAACAGGAGAACAGCTCTCCACACTTGATTTCAGTTTTTATTTTGTTTCAAAATCATGATGAGAAATCAGAAGTTATAAAGGTTAGTTCTTTGTTTTATCCTGGTGGTTTTTCCTTCTCACTTCAGGAAATTTTAACCCTTATGCTGTTTTTCAAACGGGAAAGGTTATCTAAGACCAAGAATCCCATAAAAATTAATTCTACTTTTTCCTCAATAGAGAGATCATTCAGAAATAGCAGCCTTGGCCCTGCTCTAATCCACCCCCATCAGACTCAAGGCTGATTTAGGGAGATGCTGGCCCTTGGGCACTTGGTACCCCATGCTTTCCTAAAGCATCTGGGTTTTTTATTTTATTTTATTTTATTTTATTTTTAGTTTGGCTTGCCATAAATATCTGTTGGAAGAACTAATGGACAAGCAATAGATTGGAGAGTAAATCATGCAAGATTATACTGTACCTCGACAGCTGCCAATCCGAATGATAGTCCAATAACTATATCAAGGTGGTTTGAAACCGAGGCTCTTATAACTGGTTCACATGTCTGTTCAAAAAAAAAAAGTTACCTTTTGTTAAAATGTAGACCTTAATTAATAATTATTTATTTAAGATTTTTATTCATTTGGTCAACTTTTTATATTGCTCCCAAGGATCACACTCAACTTAAAGCAACTTGATTATTGTTTCCCTCCCTGCTAACCCCCTTGCTTTGGAAGGTTACAACTCCTGTGATTTGTTCATCTACTAAAAAGCATCTGAGTAGCAAAATTCTGCTCAATTTTGTAATTACTGAATCAAGGATCTTTTATTATAAATAACAACTTTTTATACTAATATATTCCTAAATTATAAAGAATTTGAGGAGCAAACTTTGCTTCAACTTTTGAGTTGCTGAACCTAAGGGTCAATAATTATAAACCATGTGTGTTTTTTTTTTCACAAATATCTCCCCAAATTATAATTTTTAAAACTTAAACATGATAAATAATGAATTTTATCCTAACTTCAGATATTTTAGAGATTTTTGTTGTTGTTGTTGTTGTTGTTACCAGAGATATTGAACTCAGGAATATTAAACTCACTGAGCCACAACTCCAGCCCTATTTTGTATTTTATTTAGAGACAGGGTTCTCACTGAGTTGCTTAGTGCCTCATTTTTGCTAAGGCTGGCTTTAAACTGGCGATTCTCCTTCCTCTGCCTCCTGAATCACTGGGATTACAGTTGTATGCCACCACACCTGGCTATTTTAGGTTTTTAATCAGCAGCAGAGAGGTACTTGGGTGAAGTTGTAGCTAATCATGTTTTTTAAAACAAAAAATTTAAAATCCTTTGATATCTCCTAGAAGGTAAAAATTATGTCTGCCATTATGCTATTATGTTAGATAAGACATTTAGAAAGTGATCTCTCTGCTATATTTTTAAAAATATTTTTTAGTTGTCAATGGACCTTTATTTTATCTATTGATATGTGGTGCTGAGAATCGAACCCAGTGCCTCACACATGCTAAGCAAGCGCTCTGCCACTAAGCCCCTGCCCCAGCCCTCTGCTGTATTTTTGATGCTTATTCAAACTAACATGCAATTCTAATTTCAAATAATTTCAGACCACATTTAAAAATTTCAACAATTATAAACCATAAGGATAATTTTTAAAATGGAAAAATACTACACAGTGTAGTAGAGGTATTGCCTGTATTGTCATAAAATGTATCATCCCTATGATAGTCATATGCGTACAAAAGGCTCATAAAATATTACTGCTTATAAAATAAAAGTTCTCCAATGGGCTTTTATCTTTTTCCTTCATCCTGAATTTAGTGGGTTTCTCTATGCACATCCAATCCAAAGCAGTAGGCATTTGAGGAGATTATCATGTCATTTAGGGTTAACTGAGAGATTAATGATAGTATCTACTGAGTCACACTTATTATAATTGAGGGTTTTTCTTTCCCTTTTCCCCAAGATAAGGAAGCTATCTTGGCAAACAGGAAGGAAAAAAGAATTATGAATCATGGACATTCCAGATTTCATATTTTTCCAGACTTCTTACAAATGACACGCGACAGATGCAAGTATTTTATGAATTTCTGACCTTCCTTTTGGGAACCTGGGGCAGCTATCAACCTACATTCAGATGAATGTTGTGTGAATTTACAGGGACTATCTTTCTTTTTTCTCCTGATAATACTTTTCAAAAATAGGCTTTTCAAAACCCTGAGGCAAAATATCTTTGAGTTTAATATTTAATAGGAGACAGTAATCTGCAATTGAATTTAGTCATTTCCTCATTATCCTAAGTGGAAACTACATTCATTTGCACTATATTTATTTCCTACTCTTTGAAGATATTGTGCCTCTAAAATTAGGTAGGGAATAAAGGACAGAATAAAGGAAGAACAAAAAATACGAAATTTGTAAGCAATATTACTTTGATGATGAAAAGACATAGTAATATGGTAGTCTGGCAAATAATTTCTCCCCCATCAGTTACTTTGAAATATTAGTACTGGCAATTCTTCAGAACAGTCTCTATTATTCTAATAAGATCAGTGACACAGATCAGTAGTAGAAGGAGAAAATTTTTCTGAGATACTTCATTTCCTTGAATATATTAATCTCAGGAGCTATCACTAAGCCCAAACAATACCAGACTGAAAATAATTTTCAGATATTATAGACATTAACTCATTGTGAATCATAATAATTATATATCTCTCTCCCCAAATGATTATAACTTGCTAGAGGATCCTGAAGCATTTCTGATTTTAGCAAGGGTCTATTTGACATATAATAGGCAGTGAAGAATAACAGCAAATAAATGAAACACTAATATCAACGTTACTTTTTTATGCATTCCTTCCAAACAGAGGGACAGTTTATGAAAAGCCCTTTGGTGAGGGACAGATGTCACATCCTTTTGTGAAACATATTCTGAACTTCAAATGTTAACTTAGTTTGGGTCCATAATACCCAAATTTTCCTCTATCCCCACAATACCAACAGTCCCTCAAATGGAAATTGCCTGATTACATTTCTCTCTTCCTAATTTGAGCATCCATGTGTATAACATTGTACCCTGTTCAAGCATAGATTTCAACTGGCTGGCAGAAAGGCTAGCACATAGGTAGTCTGTAAATATTTGATGAATTGATTCAGAAAAGAAATATGACAAATACATATTAATAGCCACAAGTCACATAGATATGGCATCTAAAACACATTTTTTTAAAAAATCGTCTTTTAAGTTAACTTTAAATATCCGAAGCAACTCCTCAATTGCAATAGGTAAATTTGTAGGTACATTAAACATTCAGAACCTAAACCCTTAAATGTCACATCCTTTCTTTACACATGTACAATTTCTTGAGAAAAGAAACCTTTGATTTGGGAGGGTGGGGGGAGGCCTGATTTTACAAGCTGAAGTGAAAATATTTATTTCTGGAACTTAGTCTACAATAGGGGGAAAAAAGAGAATAATGATTAAGGTCACCAAAGACAGGCCAAAATAAACTTTTATGTTAGTTTGTACTTTGCTTTCACGTGTAAAATGTTACTTTGACCTACTAAAGTTGGGTTTAAATAATACCAAACCCATAGAAGAAATTAATGAAATACTTTAATTTTTTAAATATATGTTTCTTTCTATGTTTTTTTCTTTTTTTTTTTTTCTTTTGTACTAGAGATTGAACCCAGGGACAGAGCACATTCCCAGCCATTTTTAAATTTTTGTTTTTAATTTTGAGACAGGGTCTCACTAAGTTACATAGAGCCTCACTAAATAGTTGAAGTTGGCCTTGAACTTGTGATCCTCCTGTCTCAGTGTCCCAAGCCACTGGGATTACAGGCATGCACTATTGAGTCCAGCTCTGCTCTTATTTTTCAGTAAGTATTTCCTTTTTATTTGAGTAATTCCTGAGATTTTCATATCATGATTTCCATTGTACTTGCTGCGTTTCAAATTTTTGTAGAGATTTTCATTGGGAAAATAAAATAACAGAACCACTTATTGTGATAAGTTTGATTTAGTTCCCACCTGTTTATAAACATATCTTCCTGTATAAGTTATACAAGAATCTGATGGACTTGAACATTTACATGACTCATAAGCTTCTTCAAAATTACGTCCCCAATCAGCAGCTCCACTGATCAAACCACAGCATTTAAACTGTTCAATGAAAAGTAGAATAAAAACAGTCATTGAGAGATTAAAAACATTTTTAATACATTGAATTATATTCTTCTGAATATCATTATGAACATGTTTCTTATGCTAAAATATAAAGTAAGTCAACTCGCCCAGTTCTCTGAATATAGAAGCAGAAATAAAGGAATCTTTCATTTTGGTCTTAATAGTTATTAATTAAGTAATAACAGGAAAATTTGAGCTAAGATGCAAAAGTCTAAGGAACTTAGAAAACTGATTTTTAAAAAGTAAAGACTTCCCTTCTAGTTTTTTTTTTTTTTTTCTAGACAGAAAAGAGAGCAGAGTTAGGTCTAGGTATCCTAGATTTTTAGCAAAGAAGTTTCCAAGTTTTCACAAGAGAGTTAAGGTCTCATTAAAGAACTGTTGCTCAAAAGAGATAAGAAGTGTTAAAATTATGATTTTTATCCCATGATTTCTGATCACTTTTGATAGGAGGAAAAGGACGAGAGGTATTTCAAAGACCAATGAGCATGCTCCAGGGGCCCTCGCTGAGATGAACTTGCATAGGCGTCTTTTAAATATTTGAGGGAAGTACAAATGCAAGCTGGAGCTCTTAGAATAATGTCAGTAAGCTTCAGGCCCAACATAGACAGACACATGACAAAACACCAAAGACAAGGCAGCATCAAGTTTGGCCAAGTTTGAGGAAGAAAAAAAGGGAAGTGATAAGCCCAATCACTCAGGGCATATGGCACATAATATTACTAAATGAAAAAGATAAAAGACATTATCCTTCATCTTGCTCCTAACTGATCTATTAGGGAGAAGAATCTTCATGCAGAAATGGCAAGGAAAAAAAATTGACTAAAGAAACTAGAACCTTCACTGTCTGATCTTCCAGACTTTGAGGCATTGAAATGGCCAGATTATTGAAAGCACTCTCATTTAATGGGTAGGTGATCATGTTACCCATGTTATTTAAACCTCTCTATGTCATAGATTCTTCATTTGAAAATTCAGATAAGAACAATTCCTAATAAAAACATCTAATTCATAAATTGTAGAAAATCCATATGAAGATATGAAGTGGTGTTAGCTCAGTGCCTGGCTTATAGAATGCTCTTAATAATATGGATTAGCTGCTATAATTTTATTTTTGTCATCTGTTGATGTGTCTGTTATGCTTTCACCTAAATGTGATCTGTTCAACATTGTTATCAAAGATTTGGATAAAGACATAGAAAGCATTTCTTCAATACTATGGTTGATATAGAGATGGGAGTGATGATTAACATGCTGGAAGACTGAATCAATTTCAAATTTGATTCAAAAAATGGATTTAAACTAACAAATTCAACTGAGGCAAATATAAAGCCTTGTAATTTGGCCCAAAGACTGAATTGTACAAACACATGACTCAGATGATGTTCCTATGACAAAGAGCTAGCAATTTCAGGTGGTTCTAAGGTCAAAATTAGCAAAGAGGATACTCTTGGGCAGGGGGGTGGGGCACACTTTCCTGTTCCCATGGTAGACATGACTAATTGCTTATGCTTTCTGATCTCATAATCTTGAATAGCATTAATTGATATGGACACTACATGTCTCACCATGTGATCTCTTCTGTATATGCTCCTACCAGTGTAGCAACCAACTTTTATGAAGCCCTCACCAGAGATGAGCAGATGAGGTTGCCATACTTTTGAACCTTCAGAACCATGAGCTAAATACATCTTCTTTTATACAGTATTCAGCCTCAAGTATTTTGTTATAGCAACACAAAACATTCTAAAACACCATCTCCTGGGGTTGTTGTATTGTTTGCTACTAAATATAATATCTGATACAAAGTAAATATCAGTGAAAATGTTAGCTATGATCATTTTATGGAGGAAGAGAGAGTGAGAAATATCCCAGATATGCTACTGTTTAAAAGAATTACGGTTTTTACCCAATCAAGGGTCATAAACTGTCATAATCTGCCATAAACCTATCTTCCTAATCTGTGTCCTAAACTACTTCAAAACTTCATAAGAATCTGGGAAAAAAATAAATACAAATATGCTTGAATTTTTCTTTTTGCAAGGTGACAAGAATGATCAGCTAAAATCTGCAAAAAAAAAAAAAAAAGGTATTCAATCCTTAAGAAATACACCTTAAAAAGTGAAACCAACATTGAATAACTATGCCCAGCTGCCCAGATGACATATGAATTCTAATTACCTCTTTTTGGAATGTAACCATGGTTTTCTGAAATTTTCTTCCTTCTTCATTTGTTTGACTCAAGAGCTGTGCACTTTCGCGGAGAGTTGCCTTCAGAGCACGCTCAGTCTGAAAATTGAGAAGTACTGTTAGATTATTCGCATCAGAGATAGTGTTTCAAATTTTTAGACTTTTCCAAAATTATCAAATATTCTCTGTGTACACACCTCAGGTTTGAATTTCGCTGCTAGGATACCTGCTGTCAACTGCATGAGCAGGATCAGAAACAAACCTATGAAAAACTGGAGAGAAGAAAAGAAAAAAGTAATATCTGTTTCCTTCAGTGTATCTAGTAACATCTAGGACATTTCAGCATGACACACTCTTGACAACTTGGATCAGATAGCAGTTGAAATATTAGCCACAATCTTTATTTCCTCCACCCTTTGTATCAAGCTCCCAATTTGGGGTCCATTACTACTCAGGAACATTTGCTTCAAAGACTGATCAAAGAAAGTGGTTCAAACAAAACTACTTTATAGGACAATTGGTATCCGCATGATATTAAAGGAAGGAAAATTTGAAAACATAAGTGAATTTGTTAGACTATTATTTCTCCTTTGCTTTCTTCATCAATTACAAACACATGCAGAGCTGGCTTCAGAACAGTATTGCCACCACCATCACAATTACATGGCATCTTGTTTTATATGTAGATTCCTGAAATCTGCCTTAGATCTGCTGAATCATAATTTTGAAGGATACAGGCTCCCAGATTAATGTTTTGTTTTTTCTCAAACAAGCTTCTCAAGTAATTAAAGTCCCCAAATTGCAAATAAGGCCTTATTAGTTAAAACAACACTGAGATGCTCTTAGAGTTCTATTAAACTCTGTCTCTGTTTCCCCTCACAATAAACAGTTAAAAGTATGGTTTCAAGGACTGACACCATACTTATTTTATTAGAAAAATAAGTTTTAAGTTCTCTTTGATAAATGCTTATATCAGATTTATATATGATAAACAATTGATTTCTTTAAACATTTTTACCATACTCATCCATTATTTTCTACTATATATGTTTAAAGTGAATGCGTAGCCAGGCATAGGGGCACATGCCTATAATCACAGTAACTTGGGAGTCTGATACAGGAGGATGGCAAGTTTGAGGTCAGCCTCAGTAATTTATCAAGACCCTGTCTTAAAATACAAAAGAATATAAAAAGTTGGGGAGGTAGCTCAGTGATAAAGCATCCTAGTAGTTCAATCCCCAGTATTCCCCCCCCACACACACACACAGACAAGTGAATGCCTATCAGTTATCACAACCCATTCTATCCTCCTGGAAATTTTCTAAGTGACAAAGTTGATTCTCTCCCTTAAGATTTTTGTAGCTTGGCATGTGGGCATTTTAATAAGATTTGGCCATAATTCACACTCAGAGTCATTTCCTATCATTGACTGAAAATAGCCTCTGCCACTCTCCCGCCACACCCAAAGCCTTTCAGTTGCCCAAACCTGTCAGCTCTGGACTGCCAGGCTGTCTTCCTGGAAACGTCATCACCCTGTCACCATACCATCACCTCTGCCTCTGGCTTGAAAACTCCCTCTTATATCCTTGCCCTTCCGACCATTCCCACACTACAGCTCTTTGTTTACTGACTACTCTTCCCCAATGGGTTTTAATTATCCTTAGATCTCATATGTCATTTAGCACACTTTCTGGCACATACAGCTATGCAGTCGTGTTGCATGAATAAACAAAGTGAACGAATGAATGGATGGATGATTAAAATATACCCCCTCTCAGAATGTCCTCTAATCTAAACCAGGCTAAGCCAAATCTAAACCACGCTAAGCCAAATCTAAACCACATTAGTGTCTACAATCAAACCTCAAAACAGAAGTTAAAGTTGCATCAATCTTGGCAAGTCTTTTTTGACAGAGAATGGGGACAGGAGATCATCCTCAAGAATCTGAGAGTTGGAATGTCTGGAGAACTCACCAAAAGAAGCATACAGCGATTCTCTTTTAGAGCACCATAACATCCCAGGAAACTCATAACTACAGTGATGGCACCTACAGCAATCAACATATTCACAGAAGAATGGGAGTGAGCCCCATTGTCCCCAGAACTAATAGCCTGGAAATTAAAAACAAAGAGAGAGAGAGAGAGAAATTAATGACAGAAACTCTTTTCCTCGATGTTCATGTTCATTCAATAAATATCTATTGAGTACCAACTATGTACAAGACCCATTTGGGGGCCCTTGAAACATTTCCATAATCTAAACAAACAAAACTCAACCCTTATACATTTCGTGAAGCTACCACTTTTCTGAATAATGTTTCCAACCTTATCTTTTTCTAATAATGTTAAAAGTTGGGTGGAAGAAATGTAATGGTTTTTAAAAACTGTTTTTCAAAGCTTAGAAGACCAGCTACTTTTCACTCTTTTTTGATTCACATATTTTGCATTTTATACATAAACTAGCATGTGTTTAGGGGAATTTAATTATTTTAATTCAAAAAGCCCATGTTCTTCAAATCACTGATATACACAATGATAGGAATGAATCTCAGACTCATTGTGTTGAGTGGGGGGGGTCCTTTATTAAGAGTAAATACTGTTTTGGTTCCATACATACAAAGTTCAAAAACAAGCAAATCCATGGTGATGAAAATCAGAACCTTGTATTCCTTTGAGCAAAGAAGGAAGGGGACATAAGGGACTTTTTCAGGTTAATAAAAATGCTTTGCATCTTGATTTAAAAAAAAAGTCCAGTACTTGATATTCCATTATCAATTCTATCTTCTCTTTCCTAGAAGGCATATTCTAGAAACTCTATTTTACCTACTACTGTTAAGTATTCAGATGAGAGGCAAACATCCTAGGGCCTTTCATGGTAGGTGGGCTACATATCTGCCATAACTCAGTTCACCTGGCAGGCAGCACAGCACCCTCTTCTTCACCACTCTCATTACTCCTAGCCTCAGTCTACCAATGTCCTCCAGGTATATGTCCAGTAGCCCATCACAATTAGAGTGACAGCTTACACCAGATGTTAACATTTTTTAGGCGGGTAGCCCATCTGTTTCCTATAATGACCACCACGGCTGCTGTCTGCTAGATGGTCTCTAGGAAGGGCACTAGTCCCTCCACCCACTCAAAGACTCTGCCTCCCAGAATCTGCCATGCAGCCCAGAGGTCACCTCCCTTAACAGTCAGTACAAAAATAACTGTTGCCACTACTAATAATTCTTTTGTTTTAAAGACTTAATTTTTAAGCCTAGAGAAAACCTTTATTCAACAATGAATAGGAAGAAATGTGTAGAAATGATAAAAGTATTAAAATGAAGCTCTATATTCCCATCAGAGGCCTAGGAAATAACTAGGTTTGCAACCCTAGGATGGTCAACTAACTCATTGGGCCCAGTTTTCCATTTATAAAAGGGAAGTGGGTCAGGTCTGTGATTTCCAAAGACTCTTTTGTCTCCAAAAGTCTATGCTTACAAATAATGTTTCAATTTACATATTTTGAAAGTTTGGTTATGTCCTAAAGATTTCTGTTTGCTTTGGGGGTTTTCTGTTTGATTGTTATGATTTGGAGCTAGGAAAATCATTTTTGTTAATTAAACAGGCATGACATCTGGGTCAAAATAGATGGGACAAAAAAGCAGCCTTAAGGAAGAAAAACATAAGTAGCTATATATGAATTCACTATCAAATATTGCTCTTCAGAACACTGCAGCCAGTACAGGCAAACCTAAGGCACACGGAAGGATGGAGACTCTCTAGCTGGGTTATTAGAACTTAGGATACATAGCCCAGAGTTAGAAAGAATAGGCCAAATACCTAACACCTGTACTGGAACTTCTGGGGACAGACCATGCAGAGTGAACCACAGCCAGTTGAGAAAAAAAAAAAAAACCGCTGTGTTGACTGCCTGTCAGTCACTATTCCAAGTCCAGCCCAATAAGTGGCTATTGTTATAAAGAATGAAGTAGAAACCCCAGTTGAGATGCTTGCTCCCACAGAGACAGACACAGCAGCTTTTTAAAAGCTGCAGTGCCTTGGGTGAGCACTGAGTCTATGTGTATCTTAAGACAAGGGGAGGCTTTCTACAGGAAATGGGATGGCTGGGCCTGAAAGAGGAGCATTTGGGTGTCATCTTTAGAGAAGAAGGGATCTGCTGGAAAAAGATGGCTACCAGCACGCTTTGCCTCGTGGTGCAAAATTTATCCTGAGGAAACCAGGTCCCTCTGAGACACTTGAGCAGAAAGAGATGCCACCTCCCTGACAATCTTGGTTTTTTTTTTTGTTTTAAGCCCATGTTTTCTCTTCTAAAATGGCTGCCTCTGTTTTTCCAGTAATAAATCAAATCTTCTCTCAGTCCCGATTCTTTGTCACTGCCTTCAGATTAATGTGAATCAAAACAATTTCCCATGTCAGGCGGGTTAATGTTGTTCTGGCCAATTGAGACTTTTGTTCAGGGTAAGAGGCCGACAGCATAAGAGTCAAAATGTAACTAAAGATGCTGTCGAGCCCCATTAGTACATTCTCCTCCCCAGATGTGGAGTCACACCCTCTCAAGGACAACAGTTCTCCTTTAACACGTTCAATGTGTGCAGTTCCTTTACAGACTAAACACCACGTTTGTTTACCAGAAACAGTTGGGAGAAAGAGACTGTCAACCAGAAACATGAAAATGAAATAAAATAAAATGCAGACTGCACACACATCTTTAAAGGACCAAAAGCACCCTCAAATGGCTGTTAGTCTCTGTGCCCAATTGTGAGCTCCAAAGTCAAACCGATTCTGCACACTTTCCAGTATTCTCCTTGGACCCAAACATCAGAGACCCAGGCCATTAGGCAGTCAGAGTTGCATTTATCTGAATAAGTAATAAATGAAAATGATAAATTTGGGAGTTACCGACTACTTGCCACAACCACCCCACCACCCAGTTTCTTCACGGAGGCGAAGCCCAGAATGAGGAAGCAGCTAATTGCCACAATGATTCCCTAGGTTCTCAGGGTAGAAAGAAAATTACAAAAAAAAAAAAGAGGAAAAAAAAGAGAAAGAAGAAATACTAAATAAATTTTCAGAAAACCCAACCACTCAACCACTTTAGGAAAGGAAGCAAAACAGATGTTAATTTGCTTTTTTTTCCACCAGGCTGTGTCCAAAGGCATTTAGCTGCACCACATAATAAATTCTAATAGAAAATGCATTGTCTTAATTACTGGCTTCATATTATCTTTGTAGCTATCAAATAGACATCAAATTGCCTCGTAAGAGGAAGACTTTTGAAAAGACATTGCAATCGTGAATAGTGACAGTAGCGTAAAAACCAAGAAGAACAAGTCAACTGCTTTACATCGGGTAAGAATAATAAATTAAGGAAAGGATTGCTCCTGACAGGAGGGAGGAAGGAAAAGAAAACTGGGAACAGGGGACCCAGGAGATAGTGCCAGGGTAGCATTGTAAGTATTATATTGGGGGAACTGACAAAACAATCTTCCCACACTCTCACCTCCACCCTCCTCCTTCCACACTATGAGTCTATGATATGAAGCAGAAATAGCACATGTGGAGTCCAAAGGCTGGAGCCAGAATCAACCCTCAGAACTAACCTTCCTTCAAACCTGTGGAAATGTTAGTAAGAGCTTTGCCCAAGGGATAGAAAGGCTTGCAGTGATGGGAAGTGGTCATGTTGATCCTGCATAAATAGCAAGAAGCTGGGCATGTGCAGCCACCTGCAGAGTCGCACTAGCATGATCAGCCCCCTGTTATAAGGGGTGGCCCTCGATGCTAGCTGTGACAGATCTGCTACCTTTACAACACTGATGTACATTCTTCTCCAAGAGTACTTCTCATGTTCTTTCCTTTGGGGCCAGTCACCTGGGAATCAGCTAAATATTGTCAATACCTGGTGCCATATAAATTGTTCTTCTGGGTGGGGAGGAGGAGCAGTGGTCTACATCCCCAAGCTGTGTCAAGCCAACCATAAACAAATACTGAAGGAGTCAAATTTCCACGTTGGCCCCTTTCTACCTCCACTTCCACTGAACTCTTCCTAATTGTGGGATAACACCTCTTCCACTCTCCAGAAGGTTATTCTATGCATAGTGATTACTTTCTTTGTTCCATGCACAGTGCCAGGAACATAGTAAGTAATTTTGATTGAATTATAAAATCAAATTATCAGTACAATTACATGAGGCAATTAAGAAAAACCTACAGAAATATTTACTATTATTAATATTGCCATTGCTTTCATTATTATACGAGAAATTATTTGGGGGCAAGATTACATTGTATTTATTTTTATATTACCCCTTGTCCATCTTTGCTTGCTCGGATCCATATTGCTATTGACAGGATCAAGATACCACATAGCTGCAGGAAAAAACAAAGAGTGTTACAATTAAGATAAAATGAAACACTATTTCCAAACACCCTATCCATCTGGTTGCAATAGTTTGTCATTAATTGTACATTACAGCCTGACAGACACAACTGTCATACTAAGGCATATTCATATAGATAATTGCTAAAGTATTATAATACACAAGTTTGACAAGAGTAACTCTGCTTCCCATTCCTAGTCCACTCATAGATCTATAGCCAAGAAGTCATCTCTACTAAGAAGGGAAAAACTATTTTTCATGATTTAATTCTAATCATACATTTTTTGCTTAGATAATTGCACAAAAAAGATAAGTCACAACAGTTTAAACATAAAAGATCCTTAGAGTGCCTGTGGGTTTATTCCTGGAAAGCTATCTTAGAAAAAGATGGGAATAACTAATTACCAAATATTCATTCAAAATGTAAGAGGGAGGTTGAAGTTGGAATCAAAAGGAAACAGTAGAATATTTAACAAAATGCCCAGTTAAGCAACAAAGATGTATATCAACCAATACTTTTTGAACCTCAATAAACTCTTTAAAAATACGCATTTTTAGGTAGTAAAGCTTAGCCAGAGAAAAGGAACAATGGAGAACAGTACTTAAAGTCTTAAATTCCTTTAATGACTTTACCAGATTATTTAATTTGGAGCAAAGCCAACACATAAAATGGAAAACACATTTTATTTTAGTGTTAAGGAAAACCCTTGTCTTTCAGAGTTTAAGAAATAAAGATATATATTGTGGATTCAAAAAAATCAAAGATTTATTATTAGATAGATATGTTGAGAGCAGCTCTGGTAACATACCAGACTTGGAGGACTTTCTAGACTTTCTTACCTTTCCGTGCTTTGACAAAGGAACGTCTGAGTTCTCCAAAACCCACTGACCTTGGAGCGTCCTTGTTTTCATGTATGGGTGAGCCATATGCCTGGAACCTCCAGCAGCACTGTTAATGGTTTCTTATTAAGTTTGCAATGGAAATAAGGTCAAGGGCCTTGTTACCAAGTAGGGAGGTTCAATGAGCAGCTGAATGTAATCTGTGCTCCCTAAATGACCTCAAAAATTATCCACGTCCAAAATCTTCATTTTGGTTAAAGAAACTGAAATCCTGAGAGATAACAGGCATGTGGTAAAACTTCAAGGCAACTCATAACCAATCTACCCCTACTGCATGTTTCAACTTCTATAAAATAATTGAAATTATTCTAATGAGATTGAAAGGTAAAGCTCTTTATCACCTACCAATGCAATTATTTTACACCCTAAAATACAAACTATCCAAAAACAAAAATAGCTTTGGAACTTAAAAAATCTCCCTTACTTCCCCCATGCCCCACCTCCTTCCACAAAATTCTAATTTCATTTGTTAATGGAAATAAGTGCTCTTGTTAGCAGTTATTTGCTAATAAAGCTGTGCGAATTTGTGTTAAATGATAATGAGACCCTCTGAGATTTTCAGTAATTTTATACCACTGGATTTTTTGTTGTTGTTGTTGTTTGATTTGCTAACTGATATTTGCTTTTTCTTTTACAAATAGACTTATATTGATTGATTGTCTTGATAGTCTCTCTAGCTTTTAGCTTTGATTAAAATTAATATTAATTATCCTAGTAGCTAATTGTGATCACCGTGCTTACTGGTATTTACTAAACTGTCATATAGAAAACTTTAAGAATGCTTACAGAATAAGAGTGTGACGTTTTTTGAAATACCAGCTCTCTTTGTGTTACTGTTTACTTCACTTTAGCAAAGTTGTTAGAAAGTAAATCACATATATAAATTTTATTAAATCAACCAAATGTGCCAATTAAGTGGTAACATTTAGTCTTCTCAGCCACTGAACTTTGTCAGTAACATCAGCATGGAAAAGGAGTATCAAATGATTTCAGAAGTCAAGAACATTTTGCCCAAATTCAATCTTCACAATTAGACAAAATTCTTTCAGAGATTTTGAAATTGAATAAACTCTCATCTCTCTCTCTCTCTCTCTTTCAAACTTTATTTTTTTAAAAAAAGATATCATTCTCATCTTATTTGGAGAAATTCACATGTAAAGATCACAGTCTATTACCACAAAATTATTTATAAATGCTTTGACTGACTTTAAAAGTAAATTTATTTTCTATCAAAAATGATCATTCCAGAGTTATGATTAATACTAAATTATTTCATCTCCTCTCTTTGAGCATCAATCATAATGGTTCTTTGAGCCCTTTCCCTAGTATGGCCTTCAGGGTTTGTCCCCTGATCTTTTTATACTGATTTAAACAACAAAAACTATGAATTAAGAAAAAAGTATCTACTCCCTAGAAGATGGAGTAGTAAATGCTATATTTGTCCTTGGGTTAAGCTCCAGTAATTGTTACTAAATTGTTATTTTTTTCTATGGTATCTTTTCTCTTTCAAAACTATTTCCTAAATTTGCACTCCATAATAAAAATACTGCTATTTAGAAAAGTGACTTGTTTCTTTTCAGCCACTGGGCTGTTACACCTTTTGTCATCATCCCAGTTCAACCAAGGCTAAATGTATAATGTCAGGCAATCACTGTTTTTACAAAGGTCACACATTTCAGCCATTTTTAAGTCTTTGTCTTGGGGCATCTTCAACTGATAGAATAAAATATAATTGTGTCTGATTATTTTTAAGGTACCCCTATCTTAGAGTTATATTTACTTTGCTTCCAGATTTTTAAATATTCTGAGCACATTCAATTTAGGGGCCCAGGCAAAGCACACACACACAATGATAGACAATGAAATGCTGGTTCCCAGATTCACTCCAAAACTCAGCTCAAAATGGATCAAGGACTTAGGTATACAACCAGAAACCCTGCATCTAAGAAAAAGGAGGACCTAATCTCCATCAGGTAGGATTAAGGCCTCAACTTCCTTAATAAGACTCCTGTGGCACAAGAATTAAAATCAAGAATCAATAAATGGGATGGATTCAAACTAAAAAGTTTCTTCTCAGCAAAAACAATCTGTGAGGTAAGCCTACATCTTGGGAGCAAATCTGTAAGCCTACATCTTGAGAGCAAATCTTTACTCCTCACACATCAGATAGAGTACTAATGTCTAGGGTATACATAGAACTCAAAAAGCTAAACACCAAAAAAACAAATAACCCAATCAATAAATGGGCCAAGAACATGATGAGATACTTCTCAGAAAAGGATATGCAATCAATCAACAAATACATGAAAAAATGTTCATCATCACTAGCAATTAGAGAAATGTAAATCAAAACCACTCTAAGATTTCATCTCACTCCTGTCAGAATGGCAGCTATTATGGATAGAAACAACAATAAAAGTGTTGGCGAGGATATGGGGAAAAAGGTACACTCATACACTGCTGGTGGGACTGCAAATTGGTGCAGCCAATATGGAAAGCAGTATGGAGATTTCTTGGAAAATTGGGAATGGAATCACCATTTGACCCAGCTGTCCCTCTCCTCAGTCTACACCCAAGGAACTTGAAAACAGCATACTACAGGAACACAGCCACCTCAATGTTTATAGTAGCACAATTCACAATAGCTAAACCATGGAACCAACCTAGATGCCCTTCAATAGATGAATGGATAAAAATAAATGTGGCAAATATACACAATGGAATATTACTCAGCAATAAAAGAGAATAAAATCATGGCATTTGCAGGTAAATGGATGGCATTGGAGAAAATAATGCTAAGTGAAGTTAGCCAATCCCAAAAAACCAAATACCAGATGTTTTCTTTGATATAAGGAGGCTGATTCATAGTGGGATAGGGAGCAGAAGCATGGGAGGTACAGACGAACTCTAAATAAGGCAGAGGGGTTGAAGGGGAAGGGAGAGAGCAGGGATAATTAATGATGGTGGAATGTGATGATCATTACTATCCAAAGTACAGGTATGAAGACACGAATTGGTGTGAATATACTATGTATACAACCAGAGATATGAAAAATTGTGCTCTATACATGTAATAAGAATTATAATGCATTCTGGAAAAAAACAAATAAATAAAATAAAGTTATTGTGTCCATCTTAAAAAAAAAAAAAGAATCTTTTGCTGTCTCCAAGGCTCCTCATGCTTTGGCTTCTTTCAGTTGCTAATACCTTTGCCTGTACAGCTTGGCTCCTTCTTCTCATCTTGCCTCTCTTACCTCATCCTATTTCCCCTCATTAAGAACTGTCCACTCAGTCCCCAGTCATATTTTACTGTGTCTTCAAGCAAAAAGCCCCATATTCCATATTTACTCCAAACCCTAAGAAAGTTTAAAGATCTACCATACTCCAAGGCCTGAACTTTCTGAGAAAAGCAAAATAAGTTTGGGCATTTCATCCATTTTTAATATAAGACTCAGAGAAATAGGTTTTGTACCTATAACTTCTCTATCATCTATAGCACCTCAAACTCTCTAATTTGCAGCAAACTTTAGAATGAATGGTTAGGAATGATTTTTGCATTTACATATTTCTCTTCAATTAGTATTTCTAACAAACAGAAATTCCTGCATTTCTATATGGCATATTTCAAGTTCTCTCCCAAAAGAAACCAGTATGATTAGTTTAAATGACCATATGCATATCTTAGAGATATTTCAACATCTGGCCCTACTTTGCAAAAAATTAATTTTGAAAGTTACATCAGAAAAGAATGCATTTGAAAACATAAGGTCATCGGCATCTACAAGAAAACCACATCAGTGGGACCGTTAAAATTTTTAACTTAAGTAAACATTAGGAATGTGACAAATTGCTAATTTCCGATGAAGGAACATAAAATTCCAACCATGAACTCTGGGTTGAGGGTAGATGGAGGAGTAGAGACAAGAACATTCCCTAACCTCAAACCACCCCTCCTACTGCCTAGATTTTGATTTAAAATACTGGTGTCACGTGTTGGCTAAGAAATAACCAATGATCTTTAAAACCATTGCTTTCAATTTTCTTGCTGAAAGACTCCATTTCAAGATTTCTTTCATAGAGATTATAAAACCCAAGACACGTGCTGCCAGGAAGAGCCCCTGAAGGAAGTTAGAATTGTCTACCTGAAATCCACAATGTGGGAAAGACTTTGTGTTATCAGAGAAACAAATAGATATGGCAACCATAAAACCATCGGAGCTCCTCCAGGAAATTGGTGACAATGTGGTATAGACCTCTTACAATTGACCTTGAACCTCAGTCTTAAATATATAATCCCAGATCTATGATAAACTCTTATCCTAGATTGTCTTTATTATTTGAGTTTAAAATTCAGATCTAGGGGCTGGGGATGTGGCTCAAGCGGTAGCGTGCTCGCCTGGCATGCGTGCGGCCGGGTTCAATCCTCAGCACCACATACAAAACAAAGATGTTGTGTCCGCCAAAAAATAAACATTTAAAAAAAATTCTCTCTCTCTCTCTCTCTCTCTCTCTCTCTCTCTCTCTCTCTTTAAAAAAATTCAGATCTATTGCAAATTCCTGTTATTTAAAAAGGAGGAATTAACAACCACTACCAACTTTGCATACTGCTTTTATGCAAGAAAGACATATTTTTTACTGTTTTGGAATTTGAAGATTATTATTGGTTTTGGTGCTTTGGGACATCTTACTACAATGGGAGCCATACATTTATTAATATATTGATAGTTGGTTTGTTTAAAAGGACCACATATATTCTGTATCATAGAAAGAAGACAACAACTGCAGTTTTCAGAACTTCCTGAAGAAATAACTGATTACAAGTCAGGGCAGGAAAAAGCATCTTGGAACATGTTGATATACCACATAATGAAGAAGTTGCCAAAGTTATTAGAATCGTGTCAAATAGACTCAGAAGTCAACCTGAAGAAGCTCCTAATGGTCAAACACGGAACAAATGGCACATCAATAAGGATAAGAACTATAATGAAATTTACCTATTATTTCATAAGGATACTTAAAGACAAGCTTATCACTGTTGAAAACTGGTTAACTGAAGATTAAGAAAGAAGTATTTATGCTACTTTTTATTTAATTATGTATGATATACACATAATTAAATTAAATTTCAAACACACACACACACACACACACATACTGAGTACCATTGGTAATCAAAAAGTAAATCAGTAAATGAGAATATTCTCCTTATAGAAAATTTTCCAGGTAATATGTGAAGAAAACTTGATAGAATTGGAATATCAGCAATTTTAATCTCTTAATGAACTAAAAAATGGAGCACTTGAGCATCATTACAAAAATGTGACACATCTTTCTGATGAAAGAATACATTATCACTTATGAGGTAGTTATACAAAGAAAAAAAAACAAATCTAAAACTTATCAAACCATCTCATGCAAAAATTAACTTACAGATTGTACACAAAGACATATTAAATTACACTTTAAGTACACAAATAGAAAAACTCAGACCATAGAAAAATGTGATAAGCCAAACAGCACATATCACTATATAAAATTTGAAGGGGGAGAAAAAAGATGATGTGGGAGGGATAATCTACAGATTAACTACAAATGACATGAAAAAATATCAATCAATCACAATGTGTGGACTTTATTTGGATCAGAATCCTAACAAACATTTCTGAGGCAACTGGAAATTTGAGCCCTAGATAGATATTTCAGAATTGATTGAGAAATTCTCATAAAGTTTTTAAAGTATGATAATTATGTTATGGCTACACTTTTCAAAGAAGTATTTTCTTTCAAAGATATGTACTAAAATATTGATAAATGAAGTGGCATATATTTAAGATATGCTTCAAAATAGCAGGGGACGGGGAAATGAATGAGTATGAATGGAGAAAGATTGGCTGTGGATTCAAGGCTGTTGGGGCTGGGTGATGGGGTCACTTAGCCTAGTTTATCTTTTGTGAATGTTGGAAACTCTCCATAAAAATCAGCTAAAAACAAAACACTAAGCCAAAGAACATAAGCATTTGCTTCTTTATATTCTACTCCCAATGTTTTAAATATTTCAAGGAAAGAAATTTATCAGAACTAATGTTAAAAAGTGCATACGTGGGCTGGGGATGTGGCTCAAGCGGTAGTGCGCTCGCCTGGCATGCGTGCGGCCCGGGTTCGATCCTCAGCACCACATACAAAGATGTTGTGTCCGCCGAGAACTAAAAAATAAATATTAAAAAAAAAAAAAAGTGCATACGTGCATGAGCTTCATTTAATATTTTCAGAAGCAGCCCATTTTTTGAGGGAAAGAAGAAAGAAGAAACCTTCTTTTTATTTTATTTACTTACATACTCATTTATTTAATTTACCAGTATGTCATCTGTATTCATTAGGGCTACTGACCATTAAATGGAAAGTTATTCTATGCAATAAAGCTGTACTCATGTAGTTAAGTTTAATAAAGTTCATCATTATTTTAATAGGGTATAAATTTACCAACACATAGATACTGGCTTTCTGCTTATTAAAGACAACCAAATTCAAAAGCAAAAACAGTTCTATTCTCATTGTACCATATGATCTATTTTTCAATTCAGAATACAACATGATTTTTCTTATTTAAGCACTTTGGATATTCTACTAATTTACTTCTGGACAGTTTTAAAGCTGTATTATACATAGTAAAAATGATAAGGTCAATTATCAGCATCTCAGCCTACCCTTTCACACGTGTTTTTCCATTTTCCAATGTTAGATGCTACTTACAACTTACTTATTACAACTTAGTCTACCTCAATAGGCTTTCAAGAGAAATATAATTTGCTAAATACAAACCCTGCCACTTAAAAGTAGGTTGATGACACATCAAAATTCTAACTTTTAAAATCCTCAAACATATCCACTAGCCTAGTTTAATCTTCTTGTGATTAAATAATTTTATTGTTTTCCCCTAAATTTTTTCAAGATCCATTGTTTTTCCTTGAGGCTCTTAAAATTATCCTCTTCTCCTGTCTCTCTCATCCCACATCTAGTTAGTCACCTGTTTCAAACCCAAATGTTAAAGGAAAAAAATCAGGAGACAGGCTCTCGGTGAATAAAAGCACATTTTCTCCAAAGAGTCCTAAACAGAAAAGCCCTGATTGATACATAACTAAGAATAATTTTCCTTTAATTAAGGGGTATTTTTCCTCTGATTGTTTTTGCAATGATATCAAAACATTTAAGCAGTGTTTATCCTTACAGATCCTGAAGTGCACTTTTTTTTAAGTCATTGGCTTATTTTCAATTGCTGAAATAACCAAAGAAAGAACAATCCAAACAAATACATGGAAAATACATTTTCCTCCTCATCCTATTTCTCTAGTATAGAGTCTCTTCTTATTTATGATATTTATATCAGGATCCCCTTTCTTGCATAAAATTGATAATTAAAAGAAAAACACTTACCAAGAACACGAAGTTGAAGATAAACATAGAATATTTTACACAGGGATTCGCACCTGCCATTTCGAAAAAGAAGCAGGAATCCAGATACACAGTGAAATTAATTATTCGTTAGAAGATTGTCCTTCAGTATGCTCTGGAACTATTTGCCTGCAGACAGTCCTGTGCCCACAGCCTCAGAGCATAAATAGAAAGCAAAGAAGTAGACAGGGGGGAAAAAAGAGAGAAAACTAGTTATTAAAATGGATACAAAATTAACCCACACATTTAAATATCCCAAAGGCTATATCCAGGCCAGTTTGTGCTTTTGCTTGTCATGGCTCCTGAGGCACTGGGCCAGGATAGTTATGATCCTTTCTCAAAAACTGCCTCCTCTAAAGTAAACAGATATCAAGTTAAGGGAGGGTTGTTGGAGCAGAGGGGAGAATGGCACAGCAAGATAGTAGGTGGTTAGACTTCAGCCTTATTTTCCTGCCTTCTGTTTGGACCATAGGGAAATAGGTCGTTTTGCTCTCACGTAAAGGGACATTGTGTCTCAACTCATTTTTGCATTGTATTTTGTCAAAAATACATTTTTTCCCCCAAATGCAGTAAAATGTGTGCTAAAATTCCAAGCTTAGGTAACCTTTTATCATTAATCTCAGAATTGTGAAACAACCATTACATGTATCTCTGCCTTCCAAAGCTTCTGACTTTTTCAAAACAATCCCAGGTAGCTGCTTTAACTGCATCTCAGTGGCACGAGGTGGAGGGGGAGAGGCAATCTTGCCTTTAATGTAAGATCATTCCGTTTTCATCTTTATTTCTTTACAATGCAAAAAATAATAGTAATAAATAAAGTTCCCAAAAGCTACTCTCTGACTGCTCCATTGTTTCTTGTTATAATGTATATCCTGTCTTGATAGCTTGGTTTCTTTTAAAGGCGGACACTGTGTTTTCTTTCTTCTGATAGATTATGTGTAGCAATAGCTCCATCCCACTAACTCAGTTTCTGGATTCTGGATTCTCTTGGACCAAAAAAATCAATTAATTAATTAAAAATTAAATGGAAAGGCAGCCATGGATCTGTTGAATGTAGATTCCACAGTTTATTTCTAATGCTAATACAAAGCAACTGTATTCAGATAAAGGCAAAAAATCTCTGATCTAATCAGGGAGGTTTAGACCACTTTGCATAAACAACCTGGGTCACACCAGTTTCCATACCCTGACTCTCAAAGGGAGTTCCCCAAATAAAAAAAAAATTAAAAAAATAAACTTTATATTTCAAAAAATCATTGAGGAAATAATTCCTTAAACTCTTTATAAATTCTATACAATAAGCAAGCATGAACTTCTTTTTTATGGTTAAATTTTTTCTAAATATTTATTTTTTAGTAATACCTTTGTTTTATTTATTTATTTTTATGTGGTGCTGGGGATTGAACCCAGGGCCTCGCATGTGCCAGGCAAGCACTCTACCATTGAGCCACAACCCCAGCCCAAGCATGGACTTCTTCCAAAAGAAAAATATTTTTCTAATTTTCAATAACATAAAATTCTATTCTCTAACAATAAGAGAATATATTTCAATGCATTATTGGCAATAATATTTAGTGTTAAAGGCCAAATTTAGAACTAGTTCTAAAAATAACAATGACTTAATATTTAAATCATCACTAACACTGCCCATGTTCTGTGCTGCTTCCTCCTAGGAAATTGAAATAATTTTATACACTTCTTAGTGCATATGAGATAATCCATGAGTGAAAAAAAGAGTTTTCAGTTGAAAACCAAAAGAATCTGTAGTCCCCAAACAATTAGATATCACATAGAGATAAAATTAAAAGAAAAACATTTTAAATGTTATTTTGTTGACAAAAATATAATGAGTACCTACTTATCTTTGGTTTGGAATAGATTTCCTGGTGAACGCAAAATCTCCTTAAAGAGAATACAGTCTGTAGTTAAATCATTCTTGAATGCTGAAATGCAATCAGTGGGTGTGCTTTTACAGGAAAATGACTCTGTGGAATAGAACTCCCAGTCCAATTCAAAACCAATATGGCACAGTTCCTCCTTGTAACTTTCCTACCCAGTGAATGTTCAAATCACATGGTACTTGCCCAAGCTAAATACTGTAGCGTCAATTTGTATTCTTCTTTCTTTCTTACCTCACATCAATAATTCCCCGTAGTCTGTCATGCTCCTAAATTTCCCTCATCCCTGTTTCCTGCATCTCACCCTTTAGCCAATGTCTTTATCCATCTCTGGGTCTTCTTCTCTTATCCCTTCCATAGAATCATAATCAGTTTCCCTGACAGCTCTGCCCCACCAGCCCTAGCACGCCAGAATTCATCTTATCAAAAGCCAATCTAAGAATGGTTTCTTGTTACTTATGGGAAAAATTTCAAACTCCTTGGGATGCACTCGAAGCACATGGCACCCAACTTGCAGAACTCTTTCCTGCTGCCTCCACTCCCAGCACCTCCATAAACACAGAATTAGTTCAGTGCCCTCTAGCATACTATGGTCTTTTTTGCCTCCATGTCATGCTGTTCTCTCTTTCTGGAATACCCTTTTCTACCGACTCTACCTAGTGAATTATCACAAACACCTTTTTGGTGCTCAGTTCCACTGGCACCTTGCCTGCAGAGGCTTCCCTTCCTCATCTGCTGCCCTGGCTCTGACCTATCAGTCCTCACACTAAAGTGATTTGAACAGACCTTGACTCTGCGGTTGCCATCCTATATTCATTTATTTGTGTCTCTCTCCTATTTGATCCCTTATGCCTGAAAGTCAGAGATCCTTCTTTATGAAGCCACAGAAGCTAGCATTGGAAATGAAAGGGTGTGTAACAGTGCCCAGCTCTCCTGGAAGTTCAGCTAGTGATTCCCTCACTAGCTCATAGTTCTCTAGGGAGGAAATCATCATTAAACTAGGTTTAGTTAGCAGCATGGACACTTTGGCAGAGAAAAGAGAAAGAGAGATCCTTTATGCTCAGGGTATAAGAGACAATATGAAGAGGACCATCAGATGCCCTATAAAATTATGGTACTTTCTTTAGGTCACCAGACAAATCAGACTTACATTTGGGACTTGTTTGAATTCACCCCCAAAGTTCATCTGTTGGAAACTTAATCCTCAATGCCACAGGGTTGAGAGGTGGCTCTTTAAAAGATAACTAGGTCATGAAGGCTTTACCAGCATTATTGTGGGATTGGGTTTGTTAGAAAAAGGAATTCAGCCTCCCTCTCATACTATTTCTTCATCCTCCCCACCCTCCTGTGTGCACAGTCTCTCCCCCCCTCATCTCTCTCTCTCTCTCTCTCTCTCTCTCTCTCTCTCTCTCTCTCTCTCTCTCATACACATACACACACACACACACACACACACACACACACACACACACACACATTCTTATCCATCTGCCTTCCACTGTGGGATGATGTATCAGGAAGGCCCTCATCAGATGTGGACCCCTTGACCTTGAATTTCCCAGCCTCCAGAAAGAAATCTATCCTTTATAAATTATCCAGTCTCAGGGGTTTTTGTTATAGAAGCGCAAAACAGAGTGAAACAGAATTTGATCCAAAAAATAAGCATAGATAGTTGGTTCATACTTTCTTCATGGTATTATCTTCCCCTCTATAAGATAAACTCAAAGCTTCATTCAACAAATGATATTTCAAATGCTATATTAGGTGCAGAGACATAGCAGTTTATAAAACAAGATAAAAATCCCTGCTGTGACAATGCCTGCTGTGAGATGATAATTTCTCTTTGTGTTTTAGTTTCCAAAATCTAGTAACCCAAAGTACTTTTCAACAGAATAGGTAGTTTAAAAAGCAAATCATGTGTTTTAGAGAAAAGATACCTTTCTCTTTTATATTATAATTCCTCCCATCATAACTGTCACTTTATACTATATGTTTTAATGGCATTGTGAATTATCAATTCATTTTCTCAAAGGTTGGTAACAGTAGGAACAAAATAATATTAAAATTCCCTACAACTGTACTTGGGGGTGTAGAAAGAGCATCAGGTCCTGCATTCTAAATAGAGTGAAGAGTTCTCTTTTAGTATTTCTTATTTTGGGAATCCTTTTTTCTTATTTCTGGAAAACTAAAGTCGCCCACTTCTGGGCTTTGTGGTATTCTCATGGGAGCAGAGCCTTGGCTTCTGCTGTCTTCTAATCTGATTCCAGCCTTCCTGAGATCAACATTCTGCTTTCCTGTGAGCTTACTGCTCTGCATAACCTAACCAGTGTATTTCACGGCCCTGCTTATAAAAACTCTTCATACATTTCCACTCAGCATGGGAAGCATCTGGCATAAGAATGGTCCCCCTTCTTCTTGTGCAGGACATTTTAAAACAGCAAACTGTACTCCTAATATTAATTCCAGCTCAGAAATAAAGTGTGACTTAGAGTTGCAAGTATCCACTATCTAATAGCCAACATTCTTTCTTTCCTATAGATATTTTTATTCTAATATTCATTATTCATACCTACATATAAAGCTACCATTTAGGTCTCATAAGGAAAAACATGAAACTGTGGATTTAGAAAAACAAATTCTAGATCACCAAAACTGGTTGGTGTTTATGAGTAAAAATTGAGGCAAAATAGAGCAGTGATTAAAAATGCAGCTTTAGACCATAATGAATTAGAGTTACCTGTGCATTCTTACTAGGCCTCACTACAGTGATTATATTCCTTTTATATTTACCATAGTTTTGGGAAGTTGAGGTAAAAAAGCCAGAGATGCTGGGTGAGGGTTGGGGTCAGGTCCTTATTTTGACAGTCCCCAAAGCTCAGCTTAGCCACCCTTTCCATGGGTGATCTGCTTGTTTGGAAAGGTTCATCTTAAATGCTTTTCCAGGAGCCAGAATGTCAATTTCTTAGTTTTTTTCATGAGAAAAGTATCCAAAACTTATCCAGCGTAAGATAGTGCCCTGTTCAGAAAATCCTATCCCTATGACACAGTGTCACAGAGGCCAGAGCATGCACAGGTAGTGTCTGGGGGATGAATTCAGTTCAGGGTCAGTAGATGTTTTGCAGAGATTGGATAAGCTGTTGAGTCTAGAACCATCCCAAAATCCAATAGTCAAACCCTCCCATGGAAGCTCTCAGTGGTCTTAGCATCCTCTTCCTGCATATTGCTGAGATACCCCCTCCCCCAAGTCTTCCTTCTCAAGGTCACCTTGTCTATACTCCACTCAGCTCTTCCTCTCTGTGATCACAGTCTATCCCTAGACAAGGTCACATGATAACTTACAAGGTTTTCCTTTACCAAGCTGTGATTGCAATTGAGCCCGCCCTCCAAGATCACCTTTTAATTGCATTTTTAATACTTCTAAAATTCTTTAATTATGATTGATTGATTTCTTAGTCCTGCTCTATTATTTTGTTAGCTGATTTCTCAGAGGTCAGTTTTATTTTTTCTTCTCTTCAAATTAGGACTTGTGCCCAGTGACTACAACACCCAACAAGAGAATAAAGAATACAAAACAGGGCCTTGTGATCACCAGCCCAGGAGTCTTGAATAGTCTATTTTTGTGCCAAATTTTTGCCTGGGTATTTGCTTTGTAAGTTTGAAGTTTAAATACCAACCTGTTTTTCTGTGAGCTGTCTGAATTGGTCCTTTGTTTAGCAAGTTCACAAGGTACACATTAGTGTCTGGATGTGATTAGTTTCTAAGTTAACAGTGATTAAGAGGTAGGGAAATGAGTAGGGGCCACCAACACAGAATTTAAAAGTGAAATAATAACAATAATAGAGTAAGGTGGCGAAATTTAACGCTTGTATGGGACACCAAGTTCTCAAACTGAAAGAACCCAAACAAAATGTTACACTGTTACACAGGCTTCTCTCATGACTAGTCAGAAATAAACAGACATTGTACACATAACATAAATTAGGATTCACAAGTGACTAATTCCAAATTAGAGAGATTTATTCAGCCTCACATGGTGAGAATGTATCACACAGCTTTTCTGGTTCCCAGAGGACAATAAAATAACAGGAAGTCATTATAAAGGTCACTTATGAGAAAATCCCAAACCTCCATTTTACACCTTTGTAAGAAACAACAAAATATATTCCATATAAATTCAGGTAGAAAATAATTCATTCTCTGGTTTAAATAAACATTTTTTCAAACCACAAAGAATCCTATTTTAAGTTTTTCTTGAGTACTGAGAAAACTTGATTTTCTCTTAATGTGAGAAGATAAAAGATGTACCAGGAAACCCATGGCTGAACACTTAACCATTATTCTGAGGACAGAGGACAATAGCCTGGTTTACCTTCACTTCCTCTAAATACACTACCCCAATTTCAGTCATATCAAGTCAAAGTTCATGTCTTTAAGAACACAATCTCCAAATAACAGTTTTTTTAGAAATCAGTAGTAGAAAGACTGTTTCTCCCAGAACTCTCTCTTAGCTTCTTTCTCCATTTATGGTTAGACATTTAATGCTTACTTCTCTGAACTTCTCAGTAATTCTCTTACTTATTAACACTCTACTTGATTCAGAAAGTGCCTCTCCAGAAGTCAACCATGTGAGGAAGTCAGAATTTTTTTGTTTTTAAATAGCTACTCTTGGGAGTCTTTTGAATGCCCAGGGGTAGAACCAATCCCAGAGATTGTTTTGCTGTACAGAATCACATTGATCTCTAATTTGTTTGGCCTACATAAATCATTAAACCTTCAGAAAATATTCCAAAGGAGTCCCCTTCCTTATTTTGTTGTGTTTTGTTTTTACACATTGTAGAAAGGACCCAAACTCTTTCTGAATACCAATTTATCATTCCATGTTCTTACTTGAAGCTTCAGAGAGCCAGGAAATTCCTGTGAGTACTGTGCTCTTTTTTTTTTTTTTTTCTCTTTGTTCATGAGTGCAGAAAGGTATTAAGCCAGATGGACTGGCCTGGCCAAGACCCTCCAAATGGAACGTGCAAATATGGGAACATATTCCAGGATTTCTGTGCTGGTAGCATAGGACCTGATGCATAAGTATTATCAGCCAGAAATGTCAAGTTTCTCGAGAATCACTGTATTTTCAGCCAATACCCTGGGAGCTTTCTGAGAAGAAAAGAGTTCATAAAGCAATTCTCTGTGCAGCAAAAGATTATGTCACTCCCCAGCTTTGAACTCTCTAATGGATTCCCATCACTGTTAGAATAAAATCCAAAACCACTTAAAATGGGCCCTTGGCTGCCTTTCCCACTGTGCTCACTCCCAATTTCTTCCCTCTCATGCTGCTGCTGCCCCAGTGGACTCTTTGACTTTCTAAATGTATTCCTCTCTCAGGGCTCTCCCATTTCTTCTTTTCCCTCTTCTGCAGTGACACATGTTTTATCCTTGTTAGATTACATGTTGGTTTACCTATTATTTTCCTTTGGATTTCATTTCTGGAATTCAAACATCAGGTCCAGGGTATTTTCTCTGTTGTTCACTGCCATGTCTTGAGAGCCTGGAATATAGTCAGCACTTAAATATTTCTTCAATGAACAGATAAATACCAAAATTATCTAAATACATGAATTGATTTTGAATAATAATAATAATAATAATAAGCATCTATTTGTATGTACCACTGTATTCCTACTTCTAACATAGTGACTGGCAGATTATAATCACCACTATGTGCTTCTGCATTGCAAGAGAAAAATAAAACCTACACCACACTAACAGACCATATATTCTATCGACTTGAGACAGCAAACAAACAATACACAAATAATTATACAAGGAATCACCTTGTAATAGCAGGATCCTGTGTTACTAGGTAACTGCAGGAACTCCTTCCCATCAGGCAGAACCTCTCAGAGGTGACATTTAAACTGAAGCTGCCTGATAAAAAAGTCACAAGACATGCTCAGACCTAGGGCAGCATCATAGACAGACACAGGTGACAGCACAAAGGCTCTAAGGTGAGCACAAATGTGTCAGGCTAGAGAAAGATGGTCAATGTTGGTGTAGAGTAGGAAATTGGTATGAGTTCAAAGAGGAAGGCCTTCAGTCCAGATCCTGCAGAGTTGTAAGCCAGAGAAAAAAGAATGAAGTTTATAGAAGAATTATTGGATATGAATGCAGATCTGGAGCAATAAAGTGATACGTTGCAGTGATTCAGGAAGGAGATGACAATGGCTGGTTGGGATGAGAATAGCGAAGAGGAAGAAATGGATTTAGGATAAGCTTTAGAGATGAAATCAGCATTGATAGTGATGGAAAGTGGGGAACACAGATGCCACCCAGATTTTAACTTGAACCACTTGGTTGACATGGATGCCACCAAAATAGAAAACTAGGGAAGGAGCAGAGGTTCTGTTTTGAACATCATAGATTTGAGAAGCCCATCGGATGTCCAAGTGCAGATGTCAAGTGGCCTGCTCAATATATGAATGCAAAACTTAGGAAAAATTTCAGGATTAGAGATGTAGATTTGGGCAACCATGGGCAACCAAGCCATATGGTTGATATTCAGAAGCAAAGTATTGGATTAAAATTACCTAAGGAGAAGTCCTGGATAGATGACGTCAGAACTCTGACTTTTCCCCTACAGCATACCAATATCTAAAGTTGTCCAAAAGAGGAAGATTAAATGCATAAGATTGAAAAGCAGTTAACAACGAATTAAGAGGAAAAACAGCAGCACGGTAACCCAAAAGCAAGAAATAGAAAGTGTCTTAAGGAAAAATGGGCAGTTGCCACGTCTTAAGGAAAGTATCTTAAGGAAAGTATCTTAAGGAAATATGGGCAGCTGCTGAGCTAAAGAGAAAGAAGTCTGGTAAGATGAGACTTGTTGGGGCTGCATGGGAATTACTGCTGTGTTTGAGAGTAGACCAGTTTTAGCCACATAGTGGGGACAAAGCCTAAATGGAAAGGATTGAAGAAGGAATGAGAAGTATGAAAGTGAAATTATTTACTTGAAACAATCATTGCTGTAAAGGGAAGTGCCAAATAAACGAAATCTGGGATAATATTAGTTTATACAGTTCCACTGTCCACTGGGAATTTCAAAAAGAAGTGAACATTTTTCCCATATAAAAGGAAGGGAAGAATTTCTTACCCTATGTACAATTAATATTATAATGTTGTATCATAAATTTAAACTTTTCTTTGAGAAAAGAAAGCCTATAAGAAATCATAAATGCAGTTACCAGCTTAGATTTTAGTGCAATGTAGAAAAATATAAATACGGAGTTACTTGGATAATAACCTCCTGTATTGACACTTATATAAGTCTCAAATGCCATAGTAACTAGGAATTTTGTATGTTCTGAAACAACCAGGTGACATGTTGTTCTAAGACTCAAGAAAACAGATCCAGGATCACATAGAGTGCAATTTATTGAGGGACTTACTGATAGAAATATTTACTGATAGCAGCAACACCAAGCGGATCCCCACAATTTGGGTCAGGAGGCGGAGCCTATAGATGGGTCAGGGCAAAAGTGACTTCATCCTAGATGGAATGTAACCTAAGTTACAACAGAGAGTCAGACACATTTCTGGCACCAGGATCCCATTTGAATGTTCAACGTACCACTTTAATGATTTTATTTCTGGTTTGCTGAGAAACTATGCAAGAAAAACCAGCTAGTGTCACTCTGGAGCAATCATAGTAATTATGATTCAAGATGGCTGTAGTCATGTCAACTTGAATCCATATCTTACATAATAGTTATGTAAGTTATCAGTAAGAAATGGCATGTATCAACTGAATTCATAAATCCAATCAAAATTTAAAAGTATGGAGTGATAAATCAAGGGGAAACTATGATGAGGATCTTAAAAGTTATGCTGTATTCCAGAAAGAGTGTGGGAGAAGGAGAAGGCTTAGATAGATGGCATCAACAGCTTAAGCAGCTTAAAAGAGTGGAAGCATATATACATATATGTATATATTGGGATACTGGTCACTGATTTCATATACATATATATGAAATATGGGCAGCTTCTGAGCTATAGAGAAAGAAGTCTGGCAAGATGAGATTTTATATATATATATAAAAATTTTATATATCAAAATATATATAAAATTTATATATATATAATTTATATATATAAAAATTATATATATAATTTATATAAATTTATATATATGATTTATATATAAATTATATATATATATATATATATATAAATTTTATATATATATATAAAATCAGAGATCAGGATCCCAATCAAACATTTAGGAGAATTTTCAGATTAGGGGAATTGACCACGATTTTTATGGATGTAATACCAGGTAGATACATATGAGAACAATGTTCTGTGAGCATCCTTTCTAGGATGAGTTTCTTTGCTGTGTTTTCATTTTACAATTCCTTCATTTTACAATCAGTAAAAAGACCAAATTGGAACATGTTAGACTATTCTTCAGAAGGAAAAAAAACAAAGACATGGATTCTGCTAAAGCTAAGAAGTTAATGATAAGAGCCAAGGAAGATGGATGGTTACTCACAGGGATCCCCAGGGTCAAAGCCTCAGCTCTATTGTGTTTTTCCCAAGGTATATCCACCAGATAGAAGTGATACTTCAAATGTGAACAGCCCTGAGAATCCCACCAGCTTTGATTACTGCTTTCTATTTTGATGCTGATGTGTCCAATTATTTTTCCCTGGGGGGTCATAGGGAAGCCTTCCTAGTGGGTCCTTTTTTTTCCCAAACAGTAAACCTATTTATATGCCATCTATGTATCTTTACATTTCTCAAGACTTACAACTCAAGATTTTATCAAAGTAAACTAATTTGGCCCTCCAAACAACAAACAATCATTTGTTGTCTTCTTTTCTTAATTAATAGACTCAATTTTTTTTAGAATAGTGGTAGATTTACCAAAAAAAAAAAAAAGTTGAATGGAAAGTAGAAAATTCTCGAAAGCTCTCTACTCCAACCCCCACCACATTTTCTCCCATCTCGCATTGATGTGGTACATTTGTTACAGTTGATGAGACAGTATTGGCACATTACTATCAAAGTCCATAGTTTACCTGAGAGTTCAGTCTTTGTATGGATACTTAAAAATGTACAATAACATGCATTCACCAATTCAATGTCATTCAGAGTAGCTGCACTACCCTAAAATTCCCCAGTGGTCTACTGAATAAGCTTTTTCCTCCCACCCCAGCAACCACTGATCTTTTATTCATCCATAGTTTCACCCTTTCCAGAACCCATACCGTTGGAATTACAGAGCTTTTACCTTTTCAGATTGGCTTCTTTCACTTAGAAATATGCATTTAAATTCATGCCTGCGATGGTGTGCAAGACCATGCCTGAGGTCAGTGCAGGCCTGGAACTTGAGACTCTGATCACTACATTAAGAATGGCTTCGTAGATCACTTTTTTAAATGCTGAATAATATTTCTTTCTTTTTTTTTGTTTGTTTTTTGGGGTTTTTTGTTTGTTTGTTGGAACTGGGGATTGAACTCAGGGGTACTTGACCACTGAACCACATCCCCAGCCATATTTTGTATTTTATTAGAAACAGGGTCTTACTGAGTTGCTTAGCACCTCGCCATTGCTGAGGCTGGCTTTGAACTTGCGTGATTCTCCTATGTCAGCCTCGCAAACCACTGGGATTATAGGTGTGCGCCACTGCACCCAGCTTGAATAATATTCCATTGTAGAGATACACCAGAGTTTCTTTCTCTCTTCACCTCTTTCTAGACAGATTGGTTGCTTCCATGTGTTATCAAATATGAATGAAGCTGCTGTAAACATTCATGTTAAAGTTTTTATATGGAGAGTTTTTTTTAACTCACTTAGGTAAATACCAAAGAATACAAGTACCAGTATTGTACATAGTGCCCCAGGCTGGGGACCAAGCCTTCAACACATCTTCTTTAGGGAATGTTTATGATCCAAACAATAACATCCCCATAGTTCAATTTAAGCACTCTCTATTACATTTGTTGCCTATTTATATTTTCTCTTCTAGCATGAAGTCAACAAGGGACTACATTTCTTCAATGTTGTGTCTCTATATGCAGACACTGAATGAATGAAAGAAAAAATTAAATGTGATTTTTTTTTATTTTCCTAAGGAATTTCTAAAGAGATAAAAGAAAATAATTTTAAAAAACAATCATCCTTTAACAAAACCTGTTCCCCAACTCACCAACTTTTTTGTATCATCACCATATTTTTCAGACTTTCTAGATATTTTGGCACAAAAGCCAGTGCTTCCTTTTATTAAACCTGCTGTTGTATTGTAACCTAACATGAAAGTAGCAAAGCAAAACCAAAGACTGCATTCTAACTTGTCAGCATCCCTCTTTCTTATCCCTTTTATCTCCACTAAAATCCTTCTCCGGCTTTCCTAACCATTTGACATCCTTTGAATGCTTTAATGTTAGCATTGTTCATTATGAAGTCACCTTGCACAAGGCAGCCCTCCCAAGAGGAGGGCAGGTTCTAATTAAGCTAACAGACAGCAGGGTGAAAACATTGTCCACTGAAATCAGAATAACACAATGTTTGCAAGAATCGAAGGCTCTGCTTTTTCCTGAAGCAGTGACGTGCCAGGCAGCTCCTCTTGCAGGCAAGACAACCTGCTCCATCAGAGAGACTGTGAGATGAAGGTTCAAACAGAGGAGGCAGTGAGCTACCCAGAGAAGTACAAACCAAAGCCTCTGTCTTCAGAAAGTTCTGGATTTGAAAGTAAGAATCTTACCAGCTCGGAGAACTTTGTTTTTTTGTCTGTTCAACAAATATATTTTAAGTGCTGGGTATATAATAGACCAAATATAATCTCAGCCTTTCAGTAGATTGTACAGTGTAGTATGGCCTAGATAAAAAGCAAATAAACCAGCGGATCAATTTATACTTGCGAGTTATGATAAGTGCCCTATAGGAAAAACACAAGATGTCAAGAAAGTAGGTGGTTGTAAGAACCTACTTTGATCTCCTGGTCTAGAAGGCCTCCTGTCAGGAGTAATGTTTTATTTGATATGAAAATATAAAGAGCCTCCCATAAAAGGAGTATGGGGGAAATACATTGATGGGGATAGTAAAGATATTCTACCTCATCCATAAAATGGGCGCATGTATAAAGGTTTATGTATAAAGTATTTAGCACAGGGCTGGCACTTTTTACATTGCTTAGCAAGTAATTATTCTTGTTATTATTATGGCTGTTGACCTCACATACTTTGTAACTGACTTATAAAAGCTTAGGATCACAATCTTTTATATCTTAAAAGATACATAATAAGCATCAGCAGTTACATCTTTAAAGAAGAAGAAGGATACAGGACATTTTATTAAACATAGAGAAAAATCTCATATGAAACTCAACCTCTTTTCTTAGATAAATCCCTCATCTGGATTTCTGTGTTTTGGCAAAACCTGACTAATTCAATCTGAAAATTAAGTATTTTACATTTGTTCTGTGAAGCAAGAGAATAACATAATCAAAATGTAAGGAGGCAGAATTTTTAATTTAATTAAAGAAAATCTGTTGCTTCAGAGAGCTTTAACCACACATTTGCATATAATTAATGTGTTGATTACAAATTACTTGATTTTCCTCATTAAAGCAAGACAACTAAAGTCTTACTCTGTAACATAACCTTTGTAAACTAATTCTTGACAAAGTTTGCTCTAAGTACATTATGCTGCTAATTTAGACTGGTTTTTCTCTTCAGTTAGCCCAAATTAGAGTTTTCTGTATGACCAGTCTGAAGTTGACCTGTTGCCTTTAGAAGCTTTTGATAGTTTGTACTTTGTCATTTTCCAGAAAGTAGTGGATTCAGTTAAGGTAGACTCTTTTATGGTTAAATGATATTTGCAATATTTATAATTTGATAAAGGTTGAAAGGGTGTTCAAGATGTAATTTTCCTTCCTTTATTATTCTGCCAAATCTTCCTTTCTATAATCCTCAAGACTATTTTCACATCTCTGATTCCATATGCTAGAGCCCATAAGGGACCCATATGATTCTCTAAATACTTTTTAAAAACTGTCTTTGTTCTCTGCCTCATGGGAGGAGATGAGTCTTCAGAAGATGTGTACAAGTTTTAGTTCACACACCCAGAAGCCAGGCCTCCCCTTAGACAAAAGTTCCCAAACTTTCCTTGAATGAATGGTATATTGTATTAATGACAAATGATAATCTTGATGTCACATAGGAAAGATGGTTTCAGATCATTGCTACAATGTGTCCTTTTCAGACCATCTTACAAAATATTTTAAAAATGTCCAAGATCATCATTAGACAAGTTTGGGGCAATGATAAAGGGATAATTTTTAAGAAAAGAAGATAATGACATGATTCTTGTGTTCTAATGTGGGTACTAAGTAAGATGTGTAAGAGATTTCATTTAACTCATCATTAGTGAGAGAATTGGTAAGACACTACAAACAAGTGAAACAAGAATTCAAAAACAATTGGTAGGTCAACGATATTGAAATAAATGTGCAAACGGAGGCACAACAATCCCTACTTCCATAGTGGGGAGAGAAGTCGTTCGAATCTCTATTGAACTGAATCTTTTTTACAATTGCAAAACAATAATTATTATTCTTTGCTGCCAGTTAGCTATAATTTATGGAATTGTAAAGTAACTCAAAGGGAATGATAGTCCAGAGCCTTTATTAATCAAAATCAGATAACTAAGAAAAGGTTTCTCTCATAAAGCACAGTTTTCCATTGAAGAATAAAATTTTGTACTGCAGCATAATGGGGCATAAACATAGCATATCATTCTTAAACTCATTCACCCACAAATGTATATTGAAATACTCCTGTATGCCAGAGGGCTAGTCTCTGGGGACCAAAAGAGAATCATGCATATTACTTTTCCTCAGAAAACCTAAAATATCATAGGAAGAGACATGGGCAAATAAATGAGGGCAAAAAGTACCAGAGAGTTTATATTTATGGTTTATATAGAACACAGTTAGGGAAGAAATAAAGAGTAACTTTCTGTGTTTCTGTGCCCATACTTATTCTAATGCTTTTCACATGATTGTTCCCTTTAAACCTCTTAGCTCCATAAGGTAAATACAATTATTAATTGTATTTACTAATCAGATGAGGTAACTGAGGCACAAAAGAATTAAAGAGATATATCCATGAAGCCAGGTTCAGTGGTTCATGTCTGCAGACCCAACTGCCCAGGAAACTGAGGCAGGAGGATTATTTGAGTTCATGAGTTCTAGACTAGCCTAGGCAACAGAGTAAGACCTTGTCAAAAAGAAAGAAGGAAGGAAGAGGGAAAAGGAAAGAAGTAGGGAGGAAGGAAGGGGAAAGGGAGGGAAGGAAGGAAGGAATAAGGCAAGGAAGAAAGAGAAAGAAAGAAAGAAAGAAAGGAAGGAAGGAAGGAAGGAAGGAAGGAAGGAGAGAGAGAGGGTAGAAGAAAGGAAGGAAGGAAGGAAGGAAGGAAGGAAGGGAGGAAGGGAGGGAGGGAAGGAGGGAAGGAGGGAAGGAGGGAAGGAAGGTTGGTTTCCAAGAGCCCACAGGTCATGAGTGGTAGTGGCTCTAATCTAGACCTAGGTATGACTCCAGAGTACTTATTCTAGTCTTTATACTATACAATCTTCCCACAAAGGACAGAAGACTTAATTCTACTTTGGTAAAGGTGAGAGGTGGGAGTGGGAAACTGGAGGAAAGAACTGAGCTGAATTTTGAAAGATGACTCAGGTGCATCCATAGGTTGGAGCAGGGGATTTCTGGAAAGAAAATCAAATGAGTCCATGTACCAAAGCGTGTAGACAAGGCCACATGATGGAGCACCTTTTGGGCCTAATTAAAAAAATGTTCATATTTATGATGAATGGAGAACTGGCATATATGTTTAAAGTGGGGAAAAGCCATGATCTGTTTTGCTCTTTATAAAGAATCATGGTCTTTATTCTTTGGATGACAATACAGAGGCTGGATTGGAGACTAGGACAATAATTAAGAAACTGTAGAAATATGGAAAGCAAGAAACAATGAACACCTACACAAAAGCAGCAGTCCTGGAAGGCAGGGATGAATATACATACACATACATCCCCAGACACAAACCATGTAGGAAGTTGAGTTGACAGAATTCAGATACAAGGTGTCAGAGACCAATGACTTTAAGATGACCTATTATGATGTTTCTATTAAAAGTTACTGGTGAGATATGGCATCATTTACTGAAGTAGAAAAAAGTGAAAAGAAACAGATTTGGAGGAAGGATGAGCTTAGTTATGGACATGTTGAATTTGAAGTGAAAACGTCTAGAGGAAAGTTGGATACCATAGACAGGTGCTCACAGGAAAAGTCTAAACAGTGATGAAGATGCGTGAATCTTGCACTGCAAAGGACAGCTAAAAACCATGAAATGGCATAAAGTTATCCTGGGTATACATAAAAGTCAGAAGAGAAGGAGAGGGAAAAGAAGATAGGGGCAGGCGGGGCTTGGCTCAGCGGTAGAGCACTTGCCTTGTACGTATGAGGCCCTGGGTTTGATCCTCAGCACAACATAGAAATAAACAAATAAAATAAAGGCATACTATCCATCTACAACTACAAAAAAAAATTTTAAAAAAATAATACCGGGGCATACCAATCAAAGTAGATCAAGAAAAAGGATCCATGAAGTGAAAGGAAGAAAGTAGGGGATTCAGGAATGAGTAAGGTACAATCCTATGAGAGAGGGCAGTTTTCAAGGATGAAAGAAATGGTCAATTTCAAACCACAGGTAAGACAAGCCCTACCAAGGCCCAAGTCATGTGTTCTCTCTCTAGAGCAGTTTTTCAGCAGTGTGGAACCATAGTTGGAAAAGTCACTTAAAAAGTTAGTAACCTAGCTGGTCCGTGGTGGTGCATGCCTGTAATCCCAGCAGCTCAGGAAGCTGAGGCAGGAGGATCGCGAGTTCAAAGCCAGCCTCAGCAACAGTGAGGGGCTAAGCAACTCAATGAGACCCTGTATTTAAATAAAATACAAAATAGGGCTGGGGTTGTGGCTCAGTGGTTGAGTGTCTCTGAGTTCAATCCCTGGAACCAAAATAAAAAATAGTGAGTAACCTAAGCAACCAACTGGCAGCCCAGATCATGTACCACAAATAATGTGGAAAGAGCAGCAGCAGATGCTTATATCACTGTAAGTTTGACTGAAGGCAGGTTTTTAAAATAGGTTATAAATAATGTTGGTAAAAAAAGTTCTCAGATTCCACAACAGCCTCCATTCTCTTGCAGACAGGTTTCACCACCTTATGGAAGCCCAGAAATTTATAGTATGCTGAGAGTGAATTAAAGTTCTTACATTAGAAGATACCAACATCATCATTAGTGATGTGTCATTCTAAATTCCGGGGGGGGGGGGGGGGCGGTTAAAGGAAATTTAGCCCTCTTTCTCAACTCTACCCCCAGAAAATTGGTAGTCAGAATTTTCCTTCCAGGCAGCACACTAGAGCAGTCTTCACCAGAGACTATAACCAGCGTAGGGAGAAAGACCTAAAAATACTGCCATCTGGCAGCCCCAAGGAACAAATCCAAACAGCCACAACACTATAGTCAAACCCACAGCTAACAACAGAACCATCTCAACCTTCCACAGCTTTCCATCAGCTTCTCAGTACTACAACCTGAGACATGAGCGGAGGGTTGTGTACCCCCATAAAAAACAGAAAATGAAGTAAAAATCATTAGTATATTCAGAAGGTTTATTACCCTTGAAATATGAGACGAAGCAATAAGTAAATAAAGGGAATGATCAAAGAATAACAGAATGCCCATAAAAATAAAAATATGTTTGCAGAAATGAAAATCCTAGAAAAGGAGTTAAAATATTGAGGAACTCTTCTATAAAATAGAGAAAAAGATAAATGTAAAAAATAACAAAGAGAAAAAAATTAGAGAATCAGAGTCCAACAATAAAATAATGGAAGTTTCAGAAAGAATGAATAGAAAATATGGAGGTAAAATCATTAAATAACAAACGTAAGAACATTTCCTATGTTGAAAGCATTCACTGATAAAAATATGCATACAGCAAAGAAAGGACCCATATAGTCCTAAAAATCAATCAAAGAAAAAATAAAATAAAATGAAAATATAAGTAAATTTAAGCCACATATAAAAGACTGGCTTTGGATATTTCCCCAATTTATTGAAATATATTTGACAAATAAAAATTAAATATATTTAAGATGTAAAATGTGATATTTCGACATACACATACATTATTAAATGAATACTATACTCAAACTAATTAGCATATCCATTATCTTACACAGTTACAATTTTGTGTGTGGTGAGAACACTTGACATCAAGTCTCCATGGATTTCAAGTACACGATATGGTATTATTAACTGTAGTCACTAGACTGTATATTAGATCTCCAGAATTTATTTATCCCACATGAATGAATCTTTGTTCTCTTTGACCACAATCTCCCATTTTTACCCACCCAACCCCCAGATCCTGGATGCCATCACTCTACTCTCTGTCTTGATGAGTTCAACTTTTTTGGATTCCACATGAAAGTGAGATCATGCAGTATTTGTCTTTCTGTGTCTGGCTTATTTCACTTAGCATAATGTCCTCCAGGTTCATCTATGTTGTCTCAAATAACGGGATTCCTTCCTTTAAAAGACTGAATAATGTTCTATTGCAATGGTTTGAATATGGGTACTCTCCCTAAAAGTTCATGTGTTTAAGCCTTATTCCTCAGTTAGAACTCTTAGAAGATAATCAAATCTTGGAGTACATTCTCAACAGACATTGTTAATCCTCTGTTTTTTCCCCTTTCTCTCTTCTGCTTTCTAGCTGATAACATAAACAGTTTGCTCTGCCACACACTCTTACCATGATGTGCTGCCTTCACTAGACACCCAAAGTATGGGACCACCCAGTCTTGGATTGGAATCTACAAAATCATGAGCCAAAATAAGCTTTTTTCTTTTCAAGTTAACAGCCTCAGGTATTCATTATAGAGCTACAAAGCTGATCAATATATCTAATACACAAGCGCGCGCGCACACACACACACACACACACACATATCACATTTTCTTTGTTCATTCATCCACAAGTGGACATTAATTAGGGTGATTCCATATCTTGATATTGTGAATAATGATGTAATGAACATAGGGTACAGATATCTCTTAGACATACTGACTTCATTTTCTTTGGATTTATGCCTAAAAGTGAGGTTGCTATATACACATAGTACTATATTTTTAATTTTGGAGGAATTTCCAAACTATTTTCAACACTGTACCAATTTATACTCACATGAACAGTGTAAAGGGGTTTCCTTTGCTCAACATCCTCAGTAACTATTATCTTTTGTCTTTTTTGATAATATTCATTCTAACAGAAATAAGATAAGATCTCATTGTGGTTTTGATTAGCATTTCCCTAATGTTTAGTGATATTGGGCACCTTTTTATATAACTGTTGGCCATTTGTATATCTTCTCTGAAGAAATGTCTTTTCAGTTCCTTTGCCATTTTAAAATTTTGTTTCTTCTTATTATTATTGCCATTATTATTATTTGCTATTGGGTTGTTGAATTCATTATATATTTTGAATATTAATCACTTACTAAGAGTACAGCCTCCAAACATATTCTCTTTTTAAATTTTTTATTTGTTTTAATTAGTTATTACATGACAGTAGAATGCACTTATATACTTTGATATATCATACATAGATGGGATATAATTTCTCATTTTTCTGAGTATACAAATTGTAGAATCATATTGGTCATGTGGTCACATATATACATAAAGTAATAATGTCTGTTTCATTCTACTATCTTTCTTATCCCCACATCCCCTGCCTTCCCCTCCTTACACTTCCCTCTACCTAATCTAAGGTAACACTATTCTTTATTTTTTTTACATTACAATTCTTAATACACATATGTACCACAATTTTTGTATCTGTTTGTATATAAAGTATGTTGACACCAATTCAAGTCTTTATACATGTACTTTGTATGATTAATATTATCAAGTGACCATACTACCAAAAGCACTATACAAATTTAATGCAATTTCAATCAAAACCCCAATGGCATTCTTCATAGAAATAGAAAAAGCAATCATGAAATTCATCTGGAAAAATAAGAGACCTAGAATAGATAAAGCAATCCTAAGCAGGAAGAATGAAGCAGGTAATATCACTATACCAGACCTTAAACTATACTGCAGAGCAATAGTAACAAAAATAGCATGGTATTGGCACCAAAATAGGCCAGTAGACCAATGGTACAGAATAGAGGACACAGAGACTAACCCACAAAATTACAATTATATTAGACAAAGGTGCCAAAAACATTCACTGGAGGAAAGACAGCATTTTCAACAAATGATGCTGGGAAAACTGTAAATCCATATGCAACAAAATGAAATTAAACCCCTATCTCTCACCATGCACAAAACTTAACTCAAAATGGATCAAGGACTAGGAATTACACCAGAGACTCTGCGTCTAACATAAGAAAAATTAGGCCCTAATCTTCATCATGTGGGATTAGGCCTTAATAAAACTCCTATAGCACAACTTCCTTAATAAAACTCCTATAGCACAAGAATTAAAACCAAGAATCAATAAATGGGATGGAATCAAACTAAAAAGTTTCTTTTCAGCAAAATAAACAATCTTTGAGGTGAACAGAGAGCCTACATCCTAGGAGCAAATTTTTTACCCCTCACACATCAGATAGAGCACTAATCTCTAGGATATATAAAGAACTCAAAAAACTAAACACCAAAAAAACAAATAACCCACATGGGCCAAGGACCTGAACAGACACTTCTCAGAAGAGGATGTTCAATCAATCATATTCTCTTATCTCATAGGTTGGCTTTTCATTTAATTTTATGGATTTCATTTCATTTTAATGGATGCAATCTCATTTATTTTTGCTTTCTTGCTTGTACTTTTGATGTATTATGAAAAAGAAAATCACTTGCCAAACTGTTTTAATCAGCTTTTTCACCACTGTGACCAAAAGACCTAATACGAACAATTTTAAGAAGGAAAATTTATTTGGGGGCTTGTGATTTCAGAGGTCTCAGTTCATAAACGGCTGACTCCATTGCTCTGGGCCACAGGTGAGAGAGAAGGTCATGGTGGAGGAAAGTGGCAGAGGACATTGTACCTGGAAACAGAGAGCCTAAGCTCAGTTCACCAAATATATATCCCACTGACACACCCCCAGTGACCCACCTCTTTCAGCCACACCTTACCAGCTTATAGTCACCAGTTAATCCATATCAGGAGATTAACATACTGATCAGGTTAAGGTTCTCATAACCCAATCATTTCACCTCTAAACCTTCTTGCATTGTCTCATGCATGAGTGTTTGGGGGACACCTAATATCGATCTAAGCCTTAACAGACCAAGGTCAAGAAGCTTTTCCCTTACATTTTCTTCTAGGATTTTACAGTGTCATGTCTGACACTTAAATCTTCATTCCATTTTGAGTTGATTTTTGTGATGGCAATAAGGTTCACTTTCACTCTTTTACATATGGATATCCAGCTTTTCCAACAACAATATTGAAGAAACTATTCTTTTCCTGTTGTGTATTTTTAGCATTATTAGTTGACCATCAATGCAAGGGTTTATTTCTGCCCCTTGGTCTATATGTCTGTTTGTATGACAGTATCATATAGTTTTAATTTCTGTATCTTTGCTCTTTTGTTGTTGTTGTTGTTGAGATTGATTTGGCTATTTATGGTCTTTTAGGATTACATGTGAATTTTAGGGTTTTTTTTTTTTTCCTCTTTCTGGAAAGAATGAACTTGAGATTTTGATAAGGATTGCATTAAATCTACAAATTACTTTGGGTAAAATGGACATTTTACAAATATCAATTCTTCCAATCCATAAACACAAGGCATCTATTTATCTTTGTCTCCTTTAATTTCCTCCCTTACTCGTAATTTTCAGCTTATGAGTTTTTCACCTCTTTGATTAAGTTTATTCTTAAGTGCTTTATTCTTTTTTGTTTCCATGAATAGAATTAATTTATTTTTTAAATATAGTTCATTTATTACAAAACACCTTTAAATTTGTATGTTGATCTGGTATACAAAAAGTCTTTAAATTTGTTTATTATTTCTAAAAGTTTTTATATAAGTTTTCTACATATATAATAATGTCATTTGCAGAGATAATTTTACTTCTTTTCCAGTGTGGTTGCCTTTTATTTATTTTTCTTTTCTAATTACTCACTACTACTTAAATAGAAGTGGTAAGAGTGGGCACCCTTCCCTTACACTAGAACTGTCTTTTCACATATGAAAATATCTAAACATACATGTTCAGATAATTTCTATCTATGTCTATTTTGTTGAGAGCTTTATCATGAATGCTGGTAAACATTATGAAATGTGTTTTCTACATCTATTGAAATGATTATGTGGGTTGGCTTTCTTTCATTTTCTTAATGTGGTGTATCACATTGGTTAATTTGCATATGTTGAACCATAATTGCATACCAGGGAGAAATCCCATTTAGTTATGCCGTAAATTTCTTTTAACATGCTGTTGAGTTCAGTTATCTCATTTTATTGAGGATGTTGCCATCAATGTTTATCAAGAATATTGGTCCATGTTTTTCTTTTTTTGTGGTATCTTTGTCTGGCTTTGAGATCAATGTAATGCTGTCCTTATAAAATGAGTTTGGAAGTGTAACCTCTTCATTCCTTCTGGGATAGCTTAAGAAGGTATTAATTTTTCTTTTGAACACTTGGTAGAATTCACTGGTGAAGTCATCTGACCTTAAGTTTTTCTTTGTTGGGAAGTTTTTTGTCAATTATTCAATTTCACCATTATTAGTCTCTTCGAGTTTCTACTTCTACCTGGAATTGAATTGATTTATTTCTATTTACCAGTTTTCTAGTGCATAATTGTCCGATAGTACTTTATGATCATTTTTATTTCTGAGTCACTCATTGTAATTTCTCTTCTTTCATTTCTGAGTCTTCTCTCTTGTTAATTTAGCTAAGTGATTATTATTTTTTATTTGTTTTGTTAATTTCTATTTTTTCTTTCTTTTTTTCTCTTTTTTCCTATTCTCTATTTCTGTTCTTTTCTCTATTATATTCTTCCTTCTGCTGGCTTTGGGCTTAGCTTGTTGTTTTCTAGTTTCTTAAAGTTTAAAGTTACTTGTTTGAATCTTTCTTAGTCTAGGTATTTAGCTGCATCCCATAAGTTCTATGTGGTTTTTTTTTCCATTTTTTGTTTGCCACAAGATAATTTTTTATTTCCCTTTGATTTCTTTTTCAACTCTTTGGTTTTTCAGCATTGCTTAATTGCCATATATTTGTGAATTTTCCAATTTTCTTCATGTTGCATATTATGCATTTTTGTGAATTTTGCTTATGTGTATGGATGATATCCCATAAACTGTAGTTTCAGTCTTTTCCAATGTTTTTCTTTTTATTCCTCTAATAAGCATTTTCATATGACCTATTTTTTATAGTCATGGATATCTTCTGTTTAATTGGGACTATTAAAACTCGCCCCCACCCCTTTCTCTATCTGTCTCCCCACTACCCCTTCTCCAGGTTTCATTTTGGTTCTTCTATCTCTTTGTTGAGCTTCTCACTTTATTCAAGTATTATTTTCTTGACTTTATTAAACTATCTACCTGTATCTCTTGGAGCATGCTGAACCTCCTTAAAATAATTACTTTGAATTCTTCATCTGATGATTCATAGATATTTATCTTTGAGGCTAGTTACTGGAGCTCTACTAGTTTCCTTTGGCAATATCATGTAAGCCTGATCCTTCAACATCTGTCTAGACTTGGATTGCTGTCTCTATATTTTAAGAAGCAAATATCTCTATCTTTTGTGATTGTTTTGGCAAAGTATCAACTTTTTTTCTGCCAGATTCTCAGACTGTCTCCAGGAACACAGTTGAACAGGTCTGGAACCAGGTTTGGGCACTGCTGGGTCCATCCACAGTTGGTTTTAGTTTACAGATCTGTTAGTGGGGAATGTGAACAGGCTAGTTTGCTGCCATGTCCTCAGGTAGATGGGACTATGTCTGGAACCATAGCGGAATATGGCTAGATCCAAATCAGAAGTTGCTTTCAGTTCTGTTGTCAGATGAGAAGACAAGTGGGCCTGTGATCAGAGGCATGAGTTTGAGTACCTCCTGCCAAGAACTGTGGTATGATTGCATCTGGGAACCATATTAGCGCGGGATTGAGACAGGTCATAAGGCTGCTTCAGGTGCTGCTTTTGGGTGGAAATCTGGGGGCCTCAAACTGTGAGCAGAAACAGATGTAAATCCAGTCAGTTCTTCTGAAAGGCAGGACTGACTGATATTAGAATACAGCTAGAACCTGGTCACAGGGCCACATCAGGATCCATTCAGGACCAGGGTCAGTCCACCTGTTCTCAGAGATATCCATGGGCATGGCTCCTTTCAGGTCCTTTGTTAGATCAGGCTGGATTCCAGACCATGGCTAAGTGCAGCTGGAAGCCCAATCCATAAAGGGATGGGTCTGCTCATGGTATGCAGTCAGTACGTAGGTGTGTCTTATCAAAGTGACTCTCCTCAGTCTTGAGTTTCACTGGGGGTTTTGCAACCTTTCACTTGGATCCCAAAGCTCAAACAAAACCCTTTTATGTATTGATAAACTGTCATGTTGTTATTTGTTGGGGGAAAACATGAACTAGATTTCTAGCCTGACTTTTCCCTGACCTGAATTTTTTAACAATACTGTAATAGCAGAACGGCCTCAAAATTTGGAGGGAAAGCAAGAAAATCTTGAGTAATGAAGAGAGATCCCAGTATGACAGCTGTAAGCCAGGTCTGGGTAAAAACCCACCTTATCTGAAGCAGGTCAGTAGCTCCAGGCAAGATGTCTGCAAAAGATGAAACTGATAGAATTGGTGTGTTTGAACACAAGAAGAGCACTTTTAGACAATTGAGAGGGGTTAAATAAGTACATAGAAAAACTCAGCAGATGAGAGAAAGGAAAACTGCTAACTCAGGGTATACAAGGGATGAAAAGAAATGTAATCCTGTGACTTACCAGTGATTGCATTAAAAAGTCATAATCATATTATATCAAAATTAATGTAGAACTATCTTGGAAAGAAAGTCTGGGGAAATTTGTGTAAAGGGAAGTATTAGTAAGAGACAAATCCTTATCTTTCCTAGCCAAAGTCAATAGATATCCTAGAATGGAAAAATCAAAGTGTAGTGTGTTATGTAGAGATATGAAGAACACAAAGGAAATTAAACTATATCGTGTATGGCCTGTCAGAGAGGCAATACTTGGGAAACTGCTGGTCTGTGTTACAAGCCTTAAAGAACTATTTGAATCATTAAAATGAGATTTTTTTAAAATCAAACTTTACTTTTGATAAAAATTTAAGCTAAATTTATAAAAATTGAATGGGAGTTAAGGGTGTAAAGAGAAACATACTTTAGAATAAATTTGATGGGGAAGGAAAAACCAGTGACAGGAGGTAGATAAAGAAGGACTCAGGAGATTTTGTTTTGTCCTGTTTTTTCTTTTCTTTTTTTTTTTTTTTTAGGTATAAATGAGATGCTTACTTAAGTATGTGTTACAGCAACAATAAGAAAACCAAGAGAGGTTAAAACACAGATGAGAGAGGAAATGAAGAAGGCAAGCTCCTAGCCCCCTTGGGATGGGTAGAACTCACTAGAGAGCACGCCTGGAGTCAGGGGAGCCTATTCTTCTCGAGTGTGAAGAAAGGAAGGCGCAGTGTAGTGAATGCAGAGCAAAGTGAGGTGGTGCTGGCAGGGAGGAGAAGGGAATACTCAATATTCTAATGCTGAACCCTCAAACCCAGAGAATTGCAGAATGTGAATCATCAGTAGACACATATATTACCTGAGCTCTAGTTCTTAGTTTCCAAAACTAGTCTTCACTGTTGTTTTTTTATATTTTGTACAGTCAACATACTTGCTGATCCCTGGTTTATTTTCTAGCTCCTTTTCAAGTCACTCTTACAATAGAAAATGTGGGCATTGCTCATATACACATGTGTGAACATATATATATATATATACACAGCCCTTTCACTCACAGATAGGCATCTGCTTCCTGAGACTATCTTTTCCATAAAAATTTTTCTGATAGCATAGCAAATAGAATTTTAGTATTCTTTTAAAATTAAATAAATTTGTCTATATGCATCCTCTCAAGGAGATTAAGGCAATAGCAATTTTCAGTGATAGCTGCCAGCTCAGCTCCTAGAGACTCTGTACTTCACTTTGGGACTGAAGTTCAATGTTAATCAAGGTATGTTTTTCATATATTTCTAGTGCTACTTTGACTTGAGATGCTACCAACAATGTCCTATAAGGTCACATCTTCCAAATGATAAAACATAGACCTAGAGCAACATGTGAGCAATTATCTCTACTCTTCTCAATGGTGTTTAATATTCAATTCAGTTGTGTTAATGTTAACATACTTATTATTATGTCACTCATGATCACAAATAACTGGTATGAATAGAGACTACACAGTGTGTGACCCTGTGCTAAGCTTTAAGCATTCATTGCTTTATGTCATTCTTCTGACAGCCACTCTTAATCATAAGTATGGTAAGTATTGAGTTCACTTTGAGGAATTTGAACTGACCAAGATAGCATGCAAACATAGGTATTTCTCTAGCTAGAGTAGAGTATCAGTTGGTATTGCCTCTCTAGCTAGCATGGTCCAGGGGTAAAATAGTAAACCTAGGCAATGACCTTGGAAAAGATACCATCTCCTTTTCAGTCCACAGAACATCTGATGCAAATCCCCAATACTGACATCTACTAAAGGTATAATATAAACCCTCCCTCCTTTTATAAGTATTCTTCTTGGATATTTGTGTGTGTGTGTGTGTGTGTGTGTGTGTGTGAGAGAGAGAGAGAGAGAGAAAGAGAGTGTGTGTGTGTGTGCGCACACACACACACACACACCGCACACACACACACACTCACAGGCCAGAAACTACTTACACATTATCTTATCAACTCTAACAACAATATGAACCGTATATTATCATCCCTGTTTTACAGAAGAGCAAACTGAGATTCAGAATGACTGAGTGACATGACCTTGAGAGTGTCAGGCCTTAGAGTTTGGGGAAAAGTGCAGCCATAGAATCATCTTCTGAACCAAGCTTTGAATAGTTAGCTGTATGTATAGCTATATTCTTCCTCTCTGTTGCTCTTCTGTACATGACTCAGAGATGATAGAGTTATGTAAGTATTTATTGCTAATTTTAAAAAGAGATCTTTTAAAGGCACCCATTAAAGAATATGATTAACTCCTATATGATAAATACATATGATATTATATATATATATATATATATATAAACTACAGTTGCATTAGGAAATCCTATATATAATATTTTGTGATGATACACAAAAAGTGAATCCTAATTCCTGTGAGTTTTAGATGAAGCAATTGATAGGTTTTAAATTCAACTCATTATTTTTAATAATACAGGACAAAACCAAGGATGTTTATTGCACATAAGTATAAGATCATACAACTATGTCTTCATAGAGCCTATGTTGTATGGCTCAAGGTTTATCAATCCCATATGGATGCTGAAAACAGATGTGCCTGGTCCTTTTCAAAGACAAAGGCACTTCCCTCAACTTCATTTCTTTCCCACTAAAGCAGCCATGCTAATCATGGGTTCACGTGCCTTGTAATATTCAAAGAATAGCCTTTTCTTACAATGAACAAAGAAATAATATTCTAGTTCCTATGGGGAAAAAATGGCTCACAAATTTATCCTGACCTTGAGATATTTTAAAAGTAGAATCAGTGAAAACTGTCCTTGGACATCCCCCAACAATCTTACCTGAGAAATTCCCTACCTGAACCATGACTTTTACTTTCCTAACTTCTTATCAATTAATTGGGACCTTGTTTATTCTGTTGGAACAGTCAGAAGGACTGGCATAGTATAGGGTCATAATATGTCATGGCCTCAAGAGTTAGAAAAGGACAATTCATTTATTTTTTAAAAATGACTTTATATTTTCAGCAGTTTAAGTTCATAGCAACCTTGGACAATAGGTGCAGAGATTTCCCCCACCTGCCTCCACACATGTATTACCTCCCCTATTAGCAGCATCCCCCACCAGAGTTGTACATTTGTTACAGATGATGACCCTACATTGACAAAGCACTGTCATTCAAAGATTATAGTTTACACCAGGCTTTGCTTTTAGTGGTGTACATTCTACAGGTTTGGATAAAAATCTGATGACATGTATTTTAACATAATACTGAGCCCTTTCAATGCCCTAAAAATCCTATTCATTCCTATTCATTTGTGTTTAAAGTGATGCAGTTATATATTCCTCCTAAGGAATCCAGGTATATTAAGGACATCAAAAATAGAGTATGTAATATGCCGTACACAACATCTTCAGAGAGCTCTGCTTACTTCAACAGACTTTGTTCTTTTCATAAGGAAGATTCTAGAAACTAAGCTTACTTTGTTGGAAAAAAAATAAGAATAAATTTGCACACAGATGCTGGCTATACCCACAGCAGACTTTACAATACAAAACAGTTCCATATTGGTAATTATGCAAAACATTCCAAATATGAGGCCATCACACCCAAGGGAAATACACAAATTAAAAAATCTCATCACTCCTGTGACTTTCTGAGGCTTGTACTCTTCCCCCATTTCATGCTACATCATGTGTTACTGTTTCATCAAAGCAAACAGTTTGTTTCATTTAAAATCTCTTCAATGAGTTTAGTGAGAACAGCTGGAGTGCAGGTCTCTCCCTTCACACTGACACTACTGAATACTCTTCTTTGTTCTGTTTCCACTCTAAATCTGATTGACCATATTTGCAAAAAGTCTACTCAGCCACCTGCCTCTATGTCCATAGCTATTAATTCCCCCAGATGAGTAGAAGAGTAGGTGAACAACATTAGTGTGGGTTTTGCTCTCATTCATTAAATGGAAGGAAGGGGAAAAAGCAGAAATGGAGAATGGGAGGGAAGGGGAAGAGAAGGGAAAGGAAGGGAGGAAGGCGAGTAGGAAGGAAGGAAGGAAAAGAAAGGAAAGGGAAGGAATGGGAACAGTAATTTTTCATAAGAATTTGCCCTGGTCCTTTTAGTTATTGTGGCTGTTTTTGACACAGCCTATCAACATTCAAAATGTATTCTCATTAGCATAAATCAGTTACCCTGAGACAGCAGTCAAGGTAGAGGCAGGATGTATCCTTTGTCCCCCCTTGACTTCAGTATATAAAAAAGAGTGATGAATTTTACCCATTATCTAGCATGACCTCATTTGGCCAAGGAGTCCTATTCCTCAAACTGGGAGGGCCACCCACCCTCCTACCCTGCTATCATTGTTTGAGTAATGTGATCTCATTATACTTTGTATCAAATTGATTACAATTCAACAAACTCTTTTCTGCAAGGAACAAAAAAAGTGTGGACAAAAGTCAAAGATCAATGAAATAAAAACATTTAAGTGTTAAAATGAATATAAATTCACTCTGCATGAATAAACCAATTGGACATTCATCCATACATTACATGTAGGCCACCATAATAAAGTAGAACTGCCAAGACTGAATCCTGGAAATCAATTAAAGGAAATGTTGGCACTAATTCTACATGCATTTTGGATGTATAGCATTAATCCTCTAATTCTCTTTAATTTCACACATCTGGTGCTCCTCTTTCCTGCAAGTTTCCATAAAAAAATACTAAGGGCATTGTTCTCTAAAGCAATATGGTTCCTCTGGAGCTGCCTAAGATACAATTTTGCAAACACGGGCCTCTTTGTTGGGGCAACATTTTCAGAAGAGTAGAAACTCATCATCTTCAGAAAGTATGGTTATAAAGGAGTCCCAAGATGGCCGCGAATAGAGTGCATCACACCCCGTGTACCGCACCACTGCGCGGGTGAATAACGAGTTAGAACGACAAAAAACTATCTTGTTAGGAACTTACAGCAAAATGGGGGTGCACCGAAACCTAGAGGAAGGATTTCCAGCACTGAGGTCCGGTAATTGAGTCTCATACACGAGCCAACTGTGCAACCGAAGATCCGGGCTGACTGATCCACGCGGCCCTCCCCGCAGCTACAGACGGCGGGGAGCCACCGAGAAGCGACCAGCAAGCAGGGAGATTCCTGCAGATTCTGTGGAATCCTGCCGCCTGAGCACTCACGGAGCCCCGGGCTGAGTTCGGGATTTCAGACGGGGAAGGAAGCGGGACAGCTCTATCCCCCACAACGGAAACTCCACCAAGGGAACCAGCGGCCACCATCTTGGAGAGCTGAAGTAACCACTGCCACTCTCCAACAGATTGCAACAATAAAACACGTGCGTGTTACTCAGCTCATCTCCCATACAGCTGGGAATTCGCATAAAATCTCTCCTACGCTCTCCAGGGGAGGGATTATCAGAGCAAGCCTGCATAAAGACTCCGGGAGAACTAGAGACACCCGACCTTCAACTCCCCCTCCCATCAACGGGGAAAACGAAACCTGTATTGCCAGTGCGGGGGAGGGGCAAGCGGAAAAAATCAAAACAATAGAGTGCCAGGGGGTTCTCAATAGCCACCCTCCACGCCCAACAAACGGCAGGCCCAGAGTACAGTTTGAACTGCCGAGAGGCATCACTCAGGGAAAATCTGGTCTAGCAGGAGAAACCAGGACTAGCAGGAGAAACCAGGGGACTAGAGGCCAGGCCCTCGCAACTGGGTGGCTGGAGAACGTACGCCCGCAGGCGAAACTCCACCCGCTGCCCGCTCGACTGGGTGGCTGGAGTCCGCCCCGCCGCCGGCAACCCACCAAGTGACTGGGCAGCTAGAGATTGCCCGCCCACCAGCAACAGCCGGCCCATTGCCCCTGCGACAGAGCGGCTGGAGACCGCCTGCCCGCCGGCGACTGACCGCACGACTAGGCGGCTAGAGATTGCCCGCCCACCAGCGACAGCCGGCCCGTTGCCGCTGCGACTGGGCGGCTGGAGACCGCACGCCCGCCCGCGACCAATCGCCTGCCGGCTGCCCGCGCAACTGGGCAGCTGGGGACGGCCTGCCCGCCGGCGACAGCCAGCCCGCTGCCCGTGCGACTAGGCGGCTGAAGAACGCATGCCCGCCAGCGACCGATCATCCGCCCGCTGCCTGCGCGACTGGGCGGCTGGAAACCGCCCGCCTGCTGGCGACCAACCCCCCGACTGGGCAGCTAGAGATCACCCGCCCGCCAGCGACAGCCCACCCGCTGTCTGCGCGACTGGGCAGCTGGAGACTGCCTGCCAGCTGGCGACCAATCGCCCGCTGGCTGCCCACACGACTGGGTGGCTGGAGTCCACCCGCCCGCCAGCAACCAATCACCCACCGGCTGCCAGCGCGACTGGGTGGCTGGAGACCGCCCGGCCGCCGGCATCTGGGAGCTGAAACCAACCAGAGACAGTCCAGTCCAATCCCTCCATTTGGAATGGGGTCAGTAAGGAGCCTGGGGCCCGCCATAGCAGGGAGGTGACGTCACTGGAGCTCGGCCGTCGGAATTCCTTCTCAGCGGAATCCACTTTAGCAAGCATAGTCTACCAACACAAAAGAGAGATAACAGAGATAATAAAAAACCAAAACAAATTTATAGAAGAGAGCAGAAACACAGCAATCAAATAGAACTGGAAAGTAGCGTGAACATCATGAAAAAACAAGGGAAAAAAGGAGTACAAACAATGCAGGACAACTTAAATCTACAGGAGGACCTAGAAGCATCAGAAACAGGGATAGGGAAAGAACTCAAGGCATACCTAACTCAGATGGAAAGGAATATTAGAGAAGACATGAGACAGCAAGTCCAAGCAATAAAAGTATATTTTGAAAATGAATTAAACAAACAAATTCAAATGGCAAAGAACGAGCTTTACCAGGAGATAGAGATCTTTAAAAAAAAAATCAAACAGTAATCCTAGAAATGCAGGAAACTATAAACCAAATTAAAAACTCAAACGAGAATATTACAAATAGACTAGATCAAGTAGAAGTCAGAACATCAGATAATGAAGACAAAGTTTATCAACTTGAAAAGAATATAGTCAACACAGAAAAGATGCTTAAATCCCACGAGCAATCTATTCAAGAGATATGGGATGTCATTAAAAAAAACCAAATCTGAGAGTCATCGGGATAGAAGAAGGCACAGAGAATCAAACCAAAGGAATGGACAACCTATTAAATGAAATAATTCTAGAAAACTTCCCAGAGATGAAAGATGGAAAGGATTGCCAAATCCTGGAAGCCTACAGGACCCCAAACATTCAAAACCGTAATAGACCAACTCCAAGACATATAATTATGAAGATAGCCAACATACAGAACAAGGAGAGAATATTAAAAGCTACGAGAGAAAGGAGGCAGATTACATTCAGGGGTAAACCAATTAGGTTAACGACTGATTTTTCATCACAGACTTTGAAAGCGAGAAGATCCTGGAACAATGTATTTCAAACGCTGAAAAATAATGGATTCCAACCAAGAATACTGTATCCAGCAAAATTAAGCTTCAGATTTGACAATGAAATTAAAATCTTTCACAATAAACAAAAGCTAAAAGAATTTGCATCCAGAAAACCAGCACTGCAAAGCATTTTGAGCAAAATACTACAAGAAGAGGAATTGAAAAATAGTGCCCAAAACTAACAGCAGGAGGTATCTCAGTAAAGGGGGAGGAAAATAACCAAAAAGTAAAAACTAGCCAAACTAAAATAAATAAATAAATAAACATGACTGGAAGTACAAATCATATTTCAATTGTAACCTTAAATGTTAATGGCCTAAACTCACCAATCAAGAGACATAGGCTAGTAACCTGGATCAAAAAAACAAATCCAACAATATGCTGCCTTCAGGAGACTCATATGATAGGAAAAGACATACACAGGCTGAAGGTAAAAGGTTGGGAAAAATCATATCACTCACATGGCCCTCGGAAGCAAGCAGGAGTGGCCATACTCATATCGAATAAAATCAACTTCAAACCTAAGTTAATCAAAAGGGATGAAGAAGGACACTATATACTGTTAAAAGGAACCATCCACCAACAAGACATAACAATTATCAATTTGTATGCACCAAACAATGGAGCTGCAACGTTCATAAAACAAACTCTCCTCAAGTTCAAGAGTCAAATAGACTACAACACAATAATTATGGGTGACTTCAACACACCGCTCTCACCATTAGACAGATCCTCTAGACAAAAGCTGAATAAAGAAACTATTGAACTCAGTAGCACAATCAATAACCTAGACTTAACCGACATATATAGAATATATCAACCATCATCAAGTGGATACACGTTCTTCTCAGCAGCACATGGATCCTACTCAAAGATAGACCATATACTATGCCATAGGGCAACTCTTAGTAAATATAAAGGCGTGGAGATAATACCATGCACCATATCTGATCATAATGGAATGAAACTGGAAATCAATGATAAAAGAAGGAAGGAAAAATCCTACATCACATGGAAAATGAACAATATGTTACTGAATGATCAATGGGTTACAGAAGACATAAATGAGGAGATAAAAAAATTCATAGAGACAAATGACAATACAGACACAACATACCGGAATCTATGGGACACAATGAAAGCAGTTTTAAGAGGGAAATTCATTTCTTGGAGTTCTTTCCTCAAAAAAAGAAAAAACCAACAAATAAATGAACTCACACTACATATCAAAAACCTAGAAAAGGAAGAGCAAAATAACAGCAAAGGTAGTAGAAGACAAGAAATAATTAAAATTAGAGCAGAAATCAACGAAATTGAAACAAAAAAAACCATTGAAAAAACTAAAAGTTGGTTCTTTGAAAAAATAAATAAGATCCACAGGCCCTTAGCCATGCTAACGAAGAGAAGAAGAGAGAGAACTCAAATTACTAACATATGGGATGAAAAAGGCAATATCACAACAGACACTACAGAAATACAGAAGATAATTAGAAAGTATTTTGAAACCCTATATTCCAATAAAATAGAAGATAGTGGAGATATCGATAAATTTCTTAAGTCATACGATCTGCCCAGATTGAGTCAGGAAGACACACACAATTTAAACAGACCAATGACAAAGGAAGAAATTGAAGAAGCCATCAAAAGACTACCAAACAAAAAAGCCCTGGACCGGATGGGTATACAGCAGAGTTTTACAAACCCTTCAAAGAAGAATTAATACCAATACTTTTCAAGCTATTTCAAGAAATAGAAAAAGAAGGAGCTCTTCCAAATTCATTCTATGAGGCCAACATCACCCTGATCCCGAAACCAGACAAAGACACTTCAAAGAAAGAAAACTACAGACCAATATCTCTAATGAACTTGGATGCAAAAATTATCAATAAAATCCTGGCAAATCGAATACAAAAGCATATCAAAAAAATTGTGCACCATGACCAAGTAGGATTCATCCCTGGGATGCAAGGCTGGTTCAATATACGGAAATCAATAAATACTATTCACCACATCAATAGACTTAAAGACAAGAACCATATGATCATCTTGATAGATGCAGAAAAAGCATTTGACAAAGTACAGCATCCCTTAATGTTCAAAACACTAGAAAAACTAGGGATAACAGGAACTTACCTCAACATTGTAAAAGCTATATATGCTAAACCTCAGGCTAGCATCATCCTAAATGGAGAAAAACTGAAGGCATTCCCTCTAAAATCTGGAACAAGACAGGGATGCCCTCTATCACCACTTCTATTCAATTTAGTTCTTGAAATACTAGCCAGAGCAATTAGACAGACAAAAGAAATTAAAGGCATAAAAATAGGAAAAGAAGAACTTAAATTATCGCTATTTGCGGATGACATGATAATATATTTAACAGACCCAAAAGGGTCTACAAAGAAACTGCTATAGTTAATAAATGAATTCAGCAAAGTGGCAGAATATAAAATCAACAAGCATAAATCAAAGGCATTCCTGTATATCAGCAACAAAACTTCTGAAATGGAAATGAGGAAAACCACTCCATTCACAATATCCTCAAAGAAAATAAAATACTTGGGAATCAACCTAACAAAAGAGGTGAAAGATTTATACAATGAAAACTACAGAATCCTAAAGAGAGAGATAGAAGAAGATCTTAGAAGATGGAGAAATGTACCCTGTTCATGGATAGGCAGAACTAACATCAATCAAAATGGCGATATTACCCAAAGTTCTTTACAGGTTCAATGCGATGCCAATTAAAATCCCAACGGCATTTCTTGTAGAAATAGATAAAGCAATCATGAAATTCATATGGAAAAACAAAAGACCCAGAATAGCAAAAGCAATTCTAAGCAGGAAGTGTGAATCTGGAGGTATAGCGATACCAGAGTTCAAACTGTACTACAAAGCAATAGTAACAAAAACAGCGTGGTACTGGTACCAAAACAGGCAGGTGGACCAATGGTACAGAATAGAGGACACAGAAACCAATCCACAAAATTACAACTTTCTTATATTTGATAAAGGGGCTAAAAGCATGCAATGGAGGAAGGATAGCATCTTCAACAAATGGTGCTGGGAAAATTGGAAATCCATATTCAACAAAATGAAACTGAATCCCTTTCTCTTGCCATGCACAAAAGTTAACTCAAAATGGATCAAGGAGCTAGATATCAAATCAGAGACACTGCGTCTGATAGAAGAAAAAGTTGGCTACGATCTACATACTGTGGGGTCAGGCTCCAAATTCCTTAATAGGACGCCCATAGCCCAAGAGTTAATAACAAGAATAAATAAATGGGACTTACTTAAACTAAAAAGTTTTTTCTCAGCAAGAGAAACAATAAGAGAGGTAAATAGAGAGCCTACATCCTGGGAACAAATTTTTACCCCTCACACTTCAGATAGAGCCCTAATATCCAGAATATACAAAGAACTCAAAAAATTAAACAATAAGATAACAAATAACCCAATCAACAAATGGGCCAAGGACCTGAACAGACATTTCACAGAGGAGGACATACAATCAATCAACAAGTACATGAAAAAATGCTCACCATCTCTAGCAGTCAGAGAAATGCAAATCAAAACCACCCTAAGATACCATCTCACTCCAGTAAGATTGGCAGCCATTATGAAGTCAAACAACAATAAGTGTTGGCGAGGATGTGGGGAAAAGGGTACACTTGTACACTGCTGGTGGGACTGCAAATTGGTAAAGCCAATTTGGAAAGCAGTATGGAGATACCTGGGAAAGCTGGGAATGGATCTACCATTTGACCCAGCTATCGCCCTCCTCGAACTATTCCCTGAGGATCTTAAAAGAGCGTACTATAGGGATACTGCCACATCAATGATCATAGCGGCACAATTCACAATAGCTACACTGTGGAACCAACCTAGATGCCCTTCAATAGATGAATGGATAAAAAAAATGTGGCATCTATATGCAATGGAGTACTACGCAGCAATAAAAAATGACAAAATCATAGAATTTGCAGGGAAATGGATGGCATCAGAGCAGATTATGCTAAGCAAAGCTAGCCAATCCTTAAAAAACAAATGCCAAATGTCTTCTTTGATATAAAGAGAGCAACTAAGAACAGAACAGGGAGGAAGAGCATGAGGAAAAGATTAACATTAAACAAAGACGAGTGGGGGGAGAGAAAGGGAGAGAGAAGGGAAAGCATATGGAAATGGTAGGAGACCCTCAATGTTACACAAAATTACATAGAAGAGGATGTGAGGGGAAAGCGGGGGAACAAGGGAGAGAATTGAACAACAGCAGATGAGGTAGAGAGGGATGATGGGAGGGGAGGGGAGGGGGGATAATAGGAGAAAGGAAAGGTAGCAGAATACAACAGTCACTAATATGCCATTATGTAAAACTGTGAGTGTGTAACTGATGTGATTCTGCAATTTGTATTGGGGAAAAAATGGGAGTTCATAACCCAATTGAGTCAAATGTATGAAAGATGATATATCATGAGCTTCGTAATGTTTTGAACAACCAATAAAAAAATATTAAAAAAAAATTTTAAAAAAACTATGGTTATAAAAACCTAGCAGGGTAAAAACTTCAATATTAGAATCCATGGATGCCAACCTACACTACAAATCACTTATACAACAGAGAATATAATACATGGCCCCCCTTTGTCACAGTTACACATCTTATATTGTAGATGAGTCCCGTGTCTAAAAAATAAAAATCTGTATAGATAGTATACACATCTATGGTCACTGATGATGGTTGGGAATCTGGGGGCAATTCAACACTAATTCCAAGATTCCCCTAATAACAACTCTGTCCTCTCAAATGAAAGTAATAAAAAACTCCCATTGCCCAAGTTCCCATTAATTTCACCAACCCACTAATTAAGAATATAAGTAGATTAACACTAATTAGCTAAATGTCTTTACATAGCATTTCATAGGACTTTCATATAAAGAAGAGTCCCAGTTTGAAGAATATTTCTAAGGATATTCTTCATAACACCATATCCATAGCAATTTCATTACTAAGGAGCAGAAGAAAGAAGTGCATTGAAATACCTAGTTTCTACTCCTAGATTTCTCATTCTGTAGCTTTATGATGTGAGATAGTTTGTTCAATTTCTCTGGGTCTTCATTTGTTCACATATTACTAATGGATAAAAACTATGTCTGCCTTGCTTATTCTGTCTTGCATTATTCATAATAGTTTTTAAACTCAGTTACTGAAATGTATAAAGAGTAGAAAAATTCCATTATAAAACTAATAATGTTATCAACTCCCAGTTACATCTCCTTCTGTTTCTATTTCATTATTTCCATAAGGGCACTGGTGACATATGACCATGACAAGGCAGCATAGACAGCTTGGCAGGAGCACAGGCAAACATGAGCTCGATTGTCCAGTATTAATATCCACTGATGCAATTGATCAAACTGGATGAGCTTCCTGGGAAACAAATGCCTACAAGGGGGAAATGGCATGGATCTGCTTAACAATGACTTCCAGGCAGCTCTTCTAGTTCATGCCGGATGAGTCACCAAATCAGCATTCAGCAAACTTTTTCTGTAAAAGACTAGATACGAAATATTTTAGACTTTGCAAGTCTTTGTTGCAGCTACTCAACTCTGCCATCCCAGTACAAAAGCAGCTATAGACCACATGTAAATGAATAACACAGTTGTGTTCCGATAAAATTTTATTAATGGTCACTGATATTTGAATTTCACATACCTTTTACTTGTCATGGAATATTATTATTCTTCTTTTGATTTTTTTTTTTGGCTATAAAAAATGCAAAAACCATTCTTAGCTCTTGGGCATACAAAAGCAAGCTTCGTCCAAGATTTAGCACAAGGCCTTAGTTTGTCCATCCCTAGATGAATGTTAAGGAATTATAGAGGCTATTCATGTCAGCTTTGTTGAGGTTTTTGTTAGTGTCAGATTCTATAACTATTAATTGTTATCTTCACTGATAACCTTTTGGGATGTATGGTGATTCTGTGTGTGGATCAGAGATTGTATGTATGGATCCACAAAGTATGTACAAAGTGAGTACACTCAGAGAAAGACAAGTGATGGGGTGCTTTGAATCCTTCATTGGGTGGCAGGCACTCTGATCTCTGATCCTGCCCTTGGCACAGACCCACAATGAGACTAAGGATAAATAAAGAAGGAATCCAAGACTCAATAAATCAATGCCACACTTTGTAAATGAAGTGCAGAACTCTCCCATCTTTCAGAGCTTGTTAAATACATCAAGTTACCTCTTGCCAAACTGGCTTGACAAGCCTTGCAGACCCTTGCCTACTGTCAGCAGTATAAAATTTTAATACCAATGCTCAGTCTTGCCTCTCAGCTCCTTTGGAAATTGTCACTACTTCTCTCAAAGAAATAACTCAGTAAGTCCCCATTGTTAGTTTTGACCAGGCTATTGTCCTCAGTGCTTAGAGAAAATAGAAATAGCAGGCAGGGGTTCAGGAATTCAAGGCAAAAAGAAGATCAGTAAGAGGAAAGACACACCCAAAGTGTGCCAGTATCAGAGTTCAGACTATATGCATTCATTCCACAGCACTTATGGGGCTCCTGCTGAATTTACTGCCTGTAAATTCACCTTTACAATGCTTACTCAAAGAGTGGTGTTTAAGGTTCTCCTTCTTTATTACTAATAGCTAATATTAGATAAAAGATCAATTATACTCAATTACACTCTTGTGTAAGAAAAGCACCAGTTGATTGAGAGCTTCCCAAATTCTTATTCAAAATATGCATAAGGAAGTTTATAGTATAAGGATACACACAGATGACTAATTCTTTTGCATATATTTTTCCATATTTGAAAGCAGAATACATTGGTTATTTAATATTAATGCAATAGTTATAATAATTAATCAATCATGTGCAAGGAAAATACATAAGGGAAATAATAATTTCAGTTTGAGTTTGGCAAAAATTTCAATTTGTTTCATTCATATTTTGTGGTAAGGACAAAGCTTAAGAAATTCTCTATGGAACATTCGGCTCATTAAAATACATATCCAGGACCCTATTACCACTAACAGTGTTGGAAAGACAAGTGATCAGAAATGTCTAAAATATTGGGGGTGACATCAGGGATGAAATAAACTAGAGTCAGAGGGACCTAGACTTGAGTCCCAGCCCAGGTTTCTAACAACAGTGTGGCTTCAGGCAAATGATGTTTGCTCCCCAGGTCTCAATTTCCTCACTTGCCAAACAAGGGTAGGAATTCTTACCCATAGGTTTCAGGTAAGCATTTTGACATTCTGACCATAAGAAGGATCAGGACAGTATCTGCTACTCAGTAGTTTTCAACCAATGTCAGTCCCTCTAGAGAGACCAGATCATGCTATTTTCTATATGAAAGGCTTATGAATAGGAATAGAATTCACAGTCATTGTTTGCTGATTAACTGCTATTGTACAGCAATTCTTTCCCCCACTCCAAGTAAGCAGGCCGGGAGGAAGAGATGTAAAGGGTTTTTTTTGTTGTTGTTGTTTTTTGTTTTTTGGGGTTTTTTGTAACAACGACTAAAAGTGACACTGTCTATGTTTGAATCCTGTAACCTACTAGCTATGTAACCTTGTAAATTTTTAAAAACCCTTTCTCTACCTTATCTCTGTCTCTAAAAATCAGATTAATAGCAGTACCTCTTAAGGTTATTGTGTGGCAACATGTATATACTTAAAAATTGATATCTGTAGCTTAGTGACAGTAATAATTCTATGAAAGTAGGTGTTAACTGTTGTGACTAGCATTGGCATGCTATACATTATATATATATATATATATATATATATATATATATATATATATATATATACACACACACACACACACACAAGTATATCTAGAAAATAAAATGAAGCTTTAAGATTGAGAAGGTATAGGTGAACCAGCTAAATGTAGTAAGACAGCAAGATGAATTCACTTAAGAAATCATTATCAAGTATTTTTATGTACCAAGCACTGTTTGTCACCCTCCTGCATGAGGGAAAATACATGTGATATATAACTTTAAACTTATTTTCTTGGTTTTAGATTTTTAAATAAATTTCTGTAGTAAAGGTATACTGCAGTTATTTGGCTTTCTCCTAAAATCTGAAGGCTGAGAAAAACAATTTAGTCCACTGGGATTTTTTTTCTTAGTTAGGTCCCATCATAGACAAGAGCATTTGGCAAGCTCTATAGAAGTCCTTGCATCTGTCTTCTCTCAACTCAGGCTCTGGGTAGAGCTTGTACCATCCTGGGTATGTCCTGAGATGCAGTCCATTGAAAGAGTCCTGCACTCAGAAACTGCATTTAAATGTCCCTTTTACAAAGGATCTAAAGTTCTATTTGAGGCAAGAGGTAGCTTTGGGTAGGAGGAAACTGAGAAAGTTCTTAAAATCCCACGCTTAATTTACCATGCAGACTTGGAGTGTGAACTCCAATTCATATTGAGTGACAGCAGAATACTGAGCTTAGAAAACTCAATTTGGTTGTTTTTCAGGGTTGGGGAGACATGGAAGTGACAGGACTTGTGATATGTTTGATTCAAATAAATACTTAAGACTAGCACTCCTCTCTCTCTCTCTCCTTTGTCATATATATCTAATCAAAAGTGAAATTTGAAACAACTGTTCCAGGTCCAAGAAAGCTATTAATTTGCTAATAATAGAACCCTCTCAATTTGGACTTCCTTGGATATGACACCAGAGGATGGCAAGAGTCACCTCCCTAAAGTTCCTCTGCTGAAGAACCCCCCCCCCTCCATTCCAGCTCTCCCAGGTCACAGATGTTCACTTTCTGTGACCTCTCTGGCCACTTCTCAGAGGACAGGTCCTTTCCTTCACTGTAAAAAGCATCCCAGATACTGTGCTACACCACTTTGTCCCCAGGCTAAAAGATGCTCTCCTGAATTCTAGTTTGAATCTGTCAACGCATGAAAGAGCTAATCATGTCCTTCAGTCAGGAAAATGCTTCCTACTTTCTCACACTTATATAACTGAGGTAAACCAATTAAATGTTTTCTACAGAATAAGGAAGTGTTGCTTTCTTTTCTTTCCTGCAAATAACAATCAAACTCTCTGAAGTTAAAAAAACAAACAAACAAACAAACCAATATCCCCCATGGATAAGTCTCCTCTGGTTTGCACATTAGCTCACAACAATTAAAAGGGGCCTCTGGCTAAACTGGAAGAATTCAGCTTGGGAAAACTACTAGCAACATACTAACTATAGTGGTTTTCTCATTAATTTTAACATCCGTGTTTCAAAAACAAACTCAAATCAGCCCTTTCTCTCTCTCTCTCTCTCTCTCTCTCTCTCTCTCTCTCTCTCTCTCCCCCTCCCCCCTCCCCCCCCCCTTTCTCTTTCTCTTCTTGAAAAGCTTTCATTCAATCAATAGGGTTACAATGTTCCTGACATCTTAACATTGAGAAAATAAATCATAGAATCATTCCATAAAGTCTCAACAGAAACTTTGATTGTGGATATCCACTTACATGCAAGGGACTTTATCTGGAACACAATGAGAGGCAACACAGGTATTTTCAACAAACGAATGAGTGAATTGGATTGGTTTCACCATGGCAACTAGTCAGCCCTGGCACAGAGGAAGGCCTAGAGAGTAGCAGGAGGTAAAGGGCAAGTGAAGAAATTTACAACTGTTTTCCTAGAACAGAAAAAAAAAAATCAGAACAAATCCCAAAGATGTTTTAGAACAGAACCTACAATGTGTATTGTCATGCTAACATGGACTGGAATTGAAAAAAAAAAAGGGACAGGCAGAGGATGAAGACCTTTTAATTCTTTTGTTCAGTCCAAGCACAGGGAGGAAGAGGAATAATGGGCTTCTTGGGTATATTCTCCAAAAGCAGCCCACATTCAAGGGTGGGTGAACTATGATGAAATGAGAAAAAGAAAGCAATGTACCAAGGCATCTGAGATCACATCTTGAGCCAAGTGGAAGAGGAAGTTCAAACATGGACTCCTTTTTAATGCTTGACCTTCTCACCAGCTAATGCCCCAACCTAACACTGTCCTCAAACTGATTTCCACCCATATCTGAGCCTATCAAGGCTATTTCAAGGTCATGTAGTCTTAGTAACAATTACCCATCCATTCACAGTCATAGCCCTGCTCTTTTGGGGAACAGACACAATGCCCCAATTCAGTAAGAATAAACCAGACTGATAGAGATGATGTTTCAGAAGGGAGAAGCTAACAAGAAGGAGTCCAGTTATCCTGGTTTGGCAATAAGTGATAAATAACACGATCCTTGTACTTTATTCTGTGAGGCCATCAATTTGGGATGCACCACATTCATATCAGTTTTTTAGGAGAGTGAAGTGAAGGAGAGAGAGCCACCTTATTAAATATTAACATCATTTAATATATTTTATTTGTAATAGGAAAATATCTAATAGATATTTTGTATTATGATATATAAGTTGCTTTGTTTCAGAAGCACTCTTTGAAAATGTGCATCTTAGAATGAGGAAATGAGTAATTGTATGCACAACATAAATGATTCAGCACAAGTGCCAAGGGGGAATTTGTTCATTGGTTCATTTCTCTTTTATTGAGTCATTCTATGTGCCAGGCACAGGCTGTGTCCTGGAATTACAAAATTGAACAAAGCAAAAAACCTTCAGACTGAAAGTTGAGATAGGTATGTAAACAAATGAAGATCCTCTGCGAGTCAGTGTGACTCAGTAGTTTACAACCTGACTGGCCAGGTTCAGGTTGCAGGTATGCTGCTTACTAATTGGGCTTTTGGGGCATTACTTAACCTTTCTGCTCTTGTTTCATGATCTATAAAATGAAGTGGCAATGATTATACTTATTCTTATAAGGCATCAGAAAGAATTACATTAGTTAATGTACATAAAATGCTTCTAATGGTTTGGGGCACGTGATAAAAGCTGGTTCTTAATATTGCTATATATAAGATTAGGGACAATAGGCCTGATAACTGTATGGCAAGTGTTGAAGGAACAGGAATTCATGAGGCAGATAAGGGAGAGAATGGTTTTCTGTCTAGAGGACATGAGGAAAGCATTTCACATTGTAGGAAATTGAGTGAGAAGATGGGATCTGTCAAACCAGACTTAGAATCTTATCATGAAAAAATTTTATTTGTTTAGGTGTAGACAGCAGGACCAAATTCTTCCCAACTTAAGCCTAAAGAGAAGAGGGAAAAGGAGAAGGTAGTTTTGGGGAAGAATGCAAAAAGCATGTAGGAGTAAAACATGTCCTTAACAAAGTCCAGGGCAGCTGCAGGAAATAAGAAACAGGACTCAATCGGCCATCTTCTTAGAGGACCAGCGTTCATTCTGTATCAGCAACAAATATGTGTAAAACAAAGCATTTACCACTATTTTTAGTCCCTTCTTTTCTTTACCCAAAATTGAAATGTTCAGCAAAGAACTTGTCTAACTTGGCCAGGAGAGGGGATGGCATTTTGAATAACAGTCCCCCAACCCTGCAGGACTAAGGGTCTGAGTAGTTTCTCCAAAGGAACAAGAGTCTTATGGCTCCCAGGGGAACAGAGCATGGATACTCCACAGGCTAATAAGATCCAGGAGAGTCTCAGCTGCTCTGCCAAGGAGTTTGGGCTTCATCCTCCAGGCAGAGGGAAGCCAATGGCGGATTTAAGGATGGAGATGATCCATACTTGCATTCTCTTTGGGAACACAATGCACTCTGGAAACTAAGAAATATCATGAAATGGGTGTGACGTGGTTTTCTATCTAGGTTGCAACATAGAAATAATGTATAAGATTCATATCACATTTATTGACAGGCAATACCTTGGATGTTAAAGAGAGGAAGAAGTTTAGGAACCACTTAGTAAATCCAGGTTCACTTAAGAGGTAACTGAATGGAGATTCAGTCTGTGGCTTTCCTTAGGTTACACGTTACTTATTGGCATTCGAACTTGAAACAGATTTTCTTGGTCAAGCTACAGCATTATCAGCTGAAACCATTGCAATAATACCCCATTTTAAAGGCTCTTTCATCAGTAAAGTACTATGTTCTAGCCCAGATCCTGTTGTGTCTTGGATCATGTTTATAATGAATACATGGAGGGCATTTCTTTATTACGGAATGCTGATGGTATCTTCCACTCTCTTTCCTTTTTAATTTATTCAGCAAGGACCTAGTACTTATCAGGTGCTATGTTGACAAAGGATACAAAGATAATGTAATGATGTTACTAAAAATAGTAACAATAATGATAGAAAACACATAGCACCTATTATGTGTAAGACAATTTTCTAAGCACTTTTCAGATGTTAACTCATTTAATCATCACTTTAAAAAGACTGTGAGCAAGAATGGGGAGTGACTGGTGAGGGTTCAGGATGATTTGGGGTTTAGGGATGATGAAATGTTCTAAATTTAGTTTGTTGGGGATAGTTGTATAAATCCATAAATATGCTAGAAAACACTAAAATGAACACCATAAATGGGCAAATTTTATGGTATGTGAATTATGTCTCAATAATGCTGCTAAAAATAAGATTATAATGCAGAAGATATGCTATTAGCCCTATAATGCATATAAGTAATCTAATGCACACAGAAGTTATCTGTTTTATTCAAGGTCACAAAGCTCATAAGTGACAGAGATGAGATTCAAGTTCTGAGTCTGTACATTAAATACTATACAGTTCCTGACCTAGAAAAATGAGAAATCTGGGGCATCTTTATAGACATGAAGCAGGAACATCTTGACCTTGTATCTAAATTATGCAGCATACATGGAACACATATTTGGAAAATAAAATATATATAAGGGAAAGCAGATGTGTAACAGAGTTCCTAAGATCTGTCCATGTGCTACTATGTTTGAAGCCTGGTTCTCCTCCTGGTGATGTTGGTATGATCAGAGACATTTCTTAAAGTAAGTCACATTAGAAAAGAAGACAAGGAAGGCAGTTTACTTGTTGCCCATTAACATGACAAGCTAAAGTTGGCCTGTGTGTGTGCGTGTGAGTGGGTGGATGCATGTTATCTGCCAGAAAATTCCTCTCCAGGAAGTCCTGCCAGTTCTTCATTGTATACCCAGCATCTAGAGGGTTGAACACCCAGGGGATAAACGGATGATGACGAATGAATGACTCTCAACTAGTTAAAGAATAGTTTGAGTCCCAACATCCTGTACTTTAGGTTGGCTCAAGTCTGGACCATAAAAGAAGGGAAAGGAGCTGCATATGGTGATCTGAGGAATGCAGTCATTAAATGACAAGTCATTGATGAGCACCTGGTGTTAATGAGGCCACAGCTCCAAGTCTACGCAAGTCAACTAGTTCTCATACAAAACCCATTCCAAGAACACAGACTATGATGAAATTGAAGATGTATTTGACTAGTTATGAAAGGGAAGAAAAAAATGAGTGGCTGAACCCAAATTCTCTCCTAGTATAGGAAAAACTCAGTGCATTCCTACTAACAGGGGCTAAGGATAAAGCATTTCCTTAATTAGTACATATTCAACCATTAACAAGTTAACCCCAAATGTAGCAAACAGAAATCGAAAATACTGAAACCAGAATGCAGTACTGAAATTTCAGTTCTACTAACTGGAAGAAATTGCTCCAAGCATGCACTAAATAGGGTAGAAAATGTGACACTTTGTGGTGCAGGAGCTCACAGTACAAGCATTTGTACCTCCCCAAAATTTTTAGCAATTTTGTATCAGTATTTAGCTGAATATTTTATTGATATTTTGTAAAAAAAAAAAAAAAAAATTGAGTGGAGTGTTCTTCAGGTCCCACACAGAACTTTTCTTTCCTGTGAAAAATTAAAAGAGGCCAGGCATGATGGCCCATGCCTATAATCCCAGTGGCTCAGGAAGCTGAGGCAGGAGGATCACAAATTTAAGGCCAGCCTCAGCAACTTAGCAAAGCCTTACGCAACTTAGTGAGACCCTGCCTCAGAAATTAAAAAAAAAAAAATGTTTAAAAAGAAACAGTCTGGGGATGAGGCTCAGTGGCTAAGTATCCCATGGTTCAATCACCAGTACAAAAAAAAAAAAAAAAAAAAAAAGGTAGATTTTCTTACTAGAATTCAAGATTCCACTTATCACTTAATGACAGAAGAAAAAACATTTAAATGGAATAATAAATCCCAAATAATTTATATCTAGCTTTTGCATGATCAAAGAAAAAAGTTAAACACATATTCAAATATGACTCCTACCCACATGGGTCCAATTCCAACACCCACTTCAAACTTTAGACATTTATTTCTTAGCTTGCTTATCACATGTATCAGTGGCAGGAGAACAAAGTAGGTAGTGGTTGGGCATCCATATAAAGTACTTTTCAAATCAAGGCACTTTCAAGAGTTAATAAAGACTCACTAGTTACACTGGGACAACAGAAGTAAACTGAAATCACCCTGGGAATGTGAAGACATTGAAGTCACCCCCATCAAAAACTTGTGGTCCAAGCTCAGACTTTGCCAACGGGCAGGGACAAACAATTGAAGACTTTTAAGTATTAAATCACCAGAACTTCAAGAAGCTTAGTATAGAATTGGATTATGTCTGAACTAGAGCAGAGGGTGACTGAGTCCAAAAAAGCCTGAGAGTGTTCTATGGCATCAGGAAAAAAAAAAATAATGACAGGCCAGGTTACAATGGTGGCAATAAAAACAGAAAACCTATATAAGAGATTAGGCAGTTATGTCATACAAGTTGTAAAACTAGTCCAAGTAGTTAGAAATTATTGCAGACCTCTTAAGACTTGATAGGTAAAGGTCAGACACAACAGAACACCGGCGGCCAGCAAGAAAAAACAAGGGTTGCTCAAATTCTAGGGCAAAAACTGTTTGCTCTCTGCATATCTTTCATACTCCTTGTTCAAGTGAGTGACAGGATCACAAGCATGTACTTCATCCCAGAAAGAACTGGAGCCTTCCACATTCTGCTTGTTACCAGGGAGGCACAGACAAACCAAGAGGTTCTGTCGCTGGCGGGGTAACAAAATACCACCAACAATTGCTCCAGACACCACTTGGTGGCACCAGTACCTTGAACTGCTTGAATGCAACCTGCTCCTCTTGGTATTTCACTGGAAACTCCTAAAGATCTTCAGCCAACCCCCAAGTTCTGCTTTCTCCATTATGACTTCTTCTACAGCTTTCACATCTTCCTCTGTCTATAGAGATCCTGAAAACTAGAGGATGGGAATGTTGAATGTAATAATTATTTCAAAAATCTCTTTACATATATACATACATATAATTTTTGCATACATGTGACCATATCTTTCATACCAGATTTTTTCCTTTTGATTCTTCCCTTTTTGCTAAGCTTTCTCACCTGAACACTGCCAAGTTCCCATGCCCCTCGTCCCTCCCCTCTCAGAAAACTCATTTTATCCACCTAGTGTGTATCTATCCATATTTTTCCCATGATAGAACCTTATACAGATTGATGATGATGATGATAAATAGATTATAAAGAAACAAATGAGCTGAGTGTGGTGACCCTATAAACCCAGCAGCTCAAGAGGCCAAGGCAGGAGGATCGTAAGTTCAAAGCCAGCCTCAACAATAGCAAGGCATAAGCAACTCAGTGAAACCCTGTTTCTAAATAAAATACAAAATAGGGCTGAGGATGTGGCTCGGCGGTTGAGTGCTCCTGAGTTCAATCCCCGGTACCTCCTCCCCTGCCACTGGCCAAAAAGAAAGAAACAAATAAATATATATTGAGGTTCTTTTGGGTCATGGATTTGCCAAGATGGGCTCACATTATTTTCTCTTCCTTTCATCTTGCTTCTCTCTCAGTAACACCAGCTGGTAATCCTTTTAGGTCAACAAGTACTGCTCCTCTTCACTCTTTGGTATGGAAGTACCTCTTTTCTCATATCTTTACTAGCTATGCATGGCTTTGCTCTTTTGCTTTTTGCCAGTCTGATGGGTGAAAAATGAGCATTCATCGTTATTTTGTTTTTTTGTTTTCCTGACTGTGATATTTTACCATCTTTTCAGGCTCTGGCCATTTTGATTTGGTCCCTTGTGGCTTTTCCCCAAACCAAGGATTTTTTTAATAAAGAATTTTTACTCAGTGAAGAAGCTAAAAGAATATTGCTCAAACACATTTTAGGAAGTAGAAAAAAATAGGATTTATCATAGTCAGAAACTTCTATATGTAGTGTCGAACACAAACTAAAATCTATAAAAGCAATATAATCTTTCAAGATTTGTTCATAAAATAAAACTTGAAAATAAAAGTAGAAACGTCTACTCCAAAGGCAGAATATGGTTATTTTTCTCTTCATAGGAACCTCTCAGAGAGTGCTTTATTTCCAATTGGGCAACATGCTTTGTTGTTATATAGGTTTAAGTAGAATTAGGCTTTAAAAAGAACCAGTCCCATTTATTTGAGTGCCATTCAAAATACTGTATGAAAGAAAGAAAGAACAAAAATCAGTAGGGAAAGAAATTGTATTTTTAAGCTTCTAAGAAGATTTTATAAACAATGGAGCCCAGAGAACAAACAAAGCCATAAAATGACTTGACAGTGTCCTTTTAAGTGAACATATGTGATTTTATGCATCCATATGTGTTCACATATGCCCTACATATGCGCAGCCAGCTGCCAGCCAACCAGATTGTTCAATGTGTATGTTTACTGTAAAACAAGTCGAAAGTGTTTGGTCTCTTTGTTAGAGAAACAGCTCATAATTTCAAGTATACAAATGTCAGTTGTTTCTCATTTCTTTTTCTCCCTAGCCAAATGAGCTGTTGATGCTCAATTTGGCAGGATTCTAACTGAGGCTGACTCTTGGCCAGCCACAGAAACCTGGTCCTGAAAGTTTGGGAAATTTTTACAAGAATAGGGAGCTTTTTCTTAATGGCTCCCTAAACCATCGAAAGTTTTCTTAGAGCCTCAGCCAGTTCTTTCCCACTCACTATTACAAAGAATAACCACTAACATCCTTTGGACTCTAATGGATGGAGTCCGGGTGTGGCATGAGGGTATCAAGTCCTCCCATACTTCAGTCAATATTCTTTCAAACCTTCTTTTTACAGAGAAGAGCCAGGGCAGGGTAGGAGGAGCAATGTAAACATTTTATTTGTGACAATTCAGCTCTGAGGTCTCCATATCTTGTCTTCTATTTCACCTTTTATGGCAGTTCCCTGAAGATTGATGAAGTGAAATTTTGATCATATTTCCAATTGAAAGTAAAGGTTTTAAACCAATTGTACATCTGCTTTCACAATCACAGTATTAAGCCTAGTTATCACTGTTAGCATTCTCTGCTGCTCCAAGAATAGGAAGGAAAAACATGTACAGAGGCATATTGGGGTGAAAAGATCTTGTACTTTGGAGTGAGGGAGTCTGTGTCTGGCATTTTCTCTATCCCTATCTTCAAAATTATCATTATAAAATCATTTAAATTTATGATTTTAATTATCATATTATTTGGAGCATCAAATTGTATGCAATTCAACAATAAATAACGTTGAAGTAATTTCTCCTTTTTGTCTCTTGAGCTATATTTTCCATAGACTTACAGAGTTTTAATTATATCAATCTCAGTGGTGAGCTGGAGAATCCTGACTATTTGGCTATAGACAAGCAGTTTCACACTTCCAACTCCAGTTGCCTCATCAGCTAGATGGGAACAGCAATGACTATTTCCTGTTTCATATGAAACTAAAACAAGATAACCCAGGTGAAGAACAATGATACAGTAAGTCCCAGGTAAATGCAAGTTTTCTTTCTTCCCTTTTTGCCTTCTTCTCTCTAGTCCCTACAAAAACAGAGATAGACGAGAACCAGGAATATTTCATGTTCGAGGCAATAATTCAAAGGTCACCAATCTCAAAGGGAGAAAAGGATGAACTCAACACAGAAAGTGAAATTAAACCGTTACTTTTGCAATCCTTAGCAGAGACAGGACTGATAAGAATGTGTGGACATACATTTGAACACATACATAAATGCATGCTCATTTATTTAGCAACCTTTTTTATCTATAACAGCTGCCTAGCAAATGGTGAATATCCATAAATACTTCTTAGATACAAGAGTGAAAAACAAGTCCTTAGAAAGACCACCATCATAATTGCTTCCCAATTGCTTAGTTTCCTGGTATTGGTTTGTGATGATCCCATGCTTTCCAAGGTGAATGTCACAGTAAGGAAGAAGTAGAGATATCTGTTGTTAGAGGCTGTTGTGCAGCCCCTGAAAAACAACTGGGAGAATTCCATCCACCTTCCAGCCTGCCACCACAGGCTCTTTCTACATCTCATCACCTCCTATTCCCTCTTCCCCTTTCCCCATTCAACCTTTCTGAAGCTTTCCAGTATTTCCTCATGACTGAAAAATAAAATTCCTATTGCTGCAGGTGTCCATGTATTCAGGACAAAAATGAGCCACTGCTGACAATTGTGAAGAAAGAAAAAACAGCTGTTTGCATCTGGATGTGGAGTATGAAAGAACAGCTGCTGGCAGCTGTGGCAGACAAGAAAGTGAGCAAACGAACAGCTGCTGGCGATTCAGTCTAGTAGGCCGCCCAGAATCACTGAACTCTAGAAGAAGCATACACAGCTCAACATAACTGCTTTATTGTATCCTGCTCTTTATTAAATCTTGCTTATTTTTCATTAGAGACATTCCCTACTGAGGGACCTCAGCAGGAATAATTACCACCATTTCCCCATCCATAGCCCTTTGGAGAAGCAACCTAATAGCAGTAAAATAGCACAGACATTTTCTTCCTTTAAGGCATACCTATTTTTACAAGATGGAAGAAGACTATTGTTGGCAAAGGAAGGCACACCAATCAACAGTGGAACTATCACAAGATTGGGCAAAAATAATTCTGTTTTACAGAATATTATGGTCATTTTAATAATCACACATTTTAGCATTTCAGTAGGCCACAATGTGACAATGTAAGCATAACTCAAACTTGGAAAAATACATTTTAAAACCCTGTCAATGGTTTCCAAGTATCTTTTTTAATATGCATGTTGTCCTGTTGACATGTATATTTATAAATATCTCCCTCTCCTTTCTTTCATATTTTTAATAAAGAAAGAGGAAAATATCTTTGTATCATGCATCAGGTTCGGGTTTTGTGCTTCATGCTGTTTTTTTTCTAAAATCAGTTGGAATTCAAGATAAATCTGAGTGACCTCAAAATATGTCAGTTCATTCCTCATCTTGCTCCTCACAGAAGAAAAACATTCTCATAACTCCAACTTACAGAATTTACACACAGTGCAAGAAAAATAAAAACTACCTTTGATGTTATTCATTGAATAATTGTATACAACTAAATGCCCTCAAACAAAAGAATAAGTTAACAAATTTTATAATCTACCTGTATGCATTTTTTTCTTTTTTATTAGAACTTTATAGTTTTATATAGCTAGCCACCTGTATTTATAAAAATTATGGTTTGGAACACTGCAAATGGGAAGATGTTTGTGATGTAACATTCATAGAGAAGAATTTGCAAAGATCATTTACAAAGAAAAAGTTGAATGCAAAACATATATAATAATTGACACTAAATAAAAAGGCAGGGATAACGGTATGAAAAAAAAAATTTAATGGCAGTAGTCAAGATAGGATAGCAGAGAGGAAGTTTGTAATTTCTTTTGTTAGTTTTTCTTTATGCTGATAAATTATATAATATAAAAGATTTAAATAATAAAAATATTATGAAAATAATAAAGTTACTGTAAACTCCAGGAGAAAAGGAGCCCTTGCCTGTTTATCACCTTTTACCTCTAATACCAGTCACCAGTGTTTAGATACCAACAAATATTTGTTAAATAAAGTAAATCAAATGAAAGAATCACCTATATTTTTAAGCTGCTATTGTGAAGAAGAAAAATAAAACCACTTCTTCCAATGGCATAAGGGTGACTGAGAAAAACTCAGTCTTGCTCTACTCAAAAATAAATAAATAAATAAAAATAGAAACATCCCTGAAGAGATAAACTTTAGCCTCTTACAAATGGTTCTACCATGGTGAGATATATGGCCCAGCCAGACCTGATGAACTCCCATATTCTTAATTGTAAGGGAAAGAGAAACCAATTAATTCCTAGATGAGCTTCTAACTGTAAGATGTGATTATATGACTTGGATTGGTGGGGAGGGGGCATGGGGGAGGGCTGCCAAACGACTAATGTCACAAGCACTTGACCCTTAATTTGCCAACCAAAGTAACCCAAAAGAAAATTCCCAGGTATTTTATGCTCCAGCTAAGTACCTTCCCTTAAAGCAAAATTGAACAGTGTTTCTATTCTCAGCTGCCTTTTCAAGTCTTGGCTTTATTCCCTGGTCTGGCACTGAAGGAGTGCTTGAGTTTTCAGCAAGCTGGTAAGAGGAGGAGATGCTGCCCACCCTCCATTTTACTGCCCCAAACTCCTGCAGCAGCAGACTGCAAAGTTTAAAGACTTTTCTTTTTGTCAAAGGCAGCCTCTGAATCAGTCCTGTCTACTAATACCTGTTCCCTGGGGAAACTGTGATACACTCATCATTCCCCTATGAATATTTTTATACACAATCTGTTTTCCAGATATTTTGAAACTTCCCCAAGTCCTGCTTGTAAAAAGTGTAAATGTTCCATGTTAACATAGATACTCCTGTATTCTGATGTGGAGTAACTCAAGACCCTGACAAACTTGTATGTTATCCAAAATATGTTTGCAGATTTTTCCCTCTTGCCTATAAAATAACATTAAAGGAAATGTCTTGATCCATAAATACAACTGTTGAGAATTTAAGTGACTTGCACTTCATCATCATCATCACCAAAACTGTAAAGTGGTTTTTTCAATTAAAGGCCAAGATCATAATGTACTGGGCATATTCAATAAATATTTGAGTAACACATTGGGGAGTTATAGTCACTAGGTCTTTGTCAATCTTCTCTAAAGGGACCATGATGAGGTTCTCTACAGACATGATTTCTGTATCATAAAGGTGATGGCTCATTTTATGCATAATTTGACTGGGCCACAGGTAATCCAGAAATTCAGTCAAATATTATTCTGAGTGTTTCTGTGAGAGGCTTTGGGATGAGATACACGTATAAATTAGTGGGCTGAGGAAAGCAGGTCAACCCCTGTATTATAGGCAAGCTTCATCCAAATAGAAAAAAACGGCTGGCCCTCCTACAAATGAAAAACAAAACAAAACAAACAAACAAACAAAAAACCTTCCTGTTTTCTGGTCTTTGAATGGGAGCACTGGTTTTTTTCCTTTGAACTCACCTGAAACATTGAGTCTTCCTGGGTCTTAAGCCTACTGGCTTTTAAGCTGGAACTGCACCTGACTCTTCTGGTTCTTTGACCTTCACCCTTGGACTGGAACTAACTTGATGACTCTCCTAGGTCTCCAGTTTGCTGACTCACCCTACCAAACTCCATAGTCATGTGAGCCAATTCTTTATATTTATTCCTATATAGAATATATATACATGGTTTTTTTCATATGTATGTTCATACACATTCACACCCTATTGGTTCTGTTGCTCTTGGTTAATACAATAAATATTTCAACAAGTAAAATTCAATCCACTGATATCAAATAAATGCTTTCTCCTATGTACATATATGAATAAACTACAGCGAATCTCCACATCATGCACAACCACAAGGCTGGGATCCTAATTAGAATAAGATGTACTCCATGCTTATATAAATATGTCAAAATATATTCTATTGTCATGTATAACTAAAAAAAGAACGAATTAAAAAATAAAAATTAAAAAAAATAAATGCTTTCATGATTACTTTCAATAGAGTCAGGGAAGAAATGAAAGTGGGATCCAGATTCCAGGATAGAATAGGGTGGAACTAAAGAGTTCCTGGTGGAGACAAAATGGATATCCTATGAATTAGATATTCCAATGAGGGGGATTGGAATGCCTGTCCTTGGGAATCCCTAAATTCAGAGTTATATGGTGTAAAAAAAAGAACATGGGTTTTAGTATCAGTCTAAACTATCTGAATTGAGTTGCCTGGGTTCACTTGTGTTTTGCCACTGCTCACTGTGTGATACTGGAATCATCTCTGAGCCTCATGTCCTCACTTGAACACATACAACAATAATGTCCATCCAAAGAATTGTGAGAAATAAGTGATGTAACATCCAATAGTTCCTGACACACCGTAAACTTCATATAAATAGCTTCAACTCTAGTCAGGCAGTAATCTTGCTTTAAGTATGCTTATAGTTACATAGATCTTTCCCAGTTGTAGATCTCTAAGAAAACTTGTTAAGCAAATGAATAAATACAACCAACACAGCTGGAGCACTTACCCTTTTGTACAGAATGAATGATGCCTGCCTCTGTGAAAGTGTCATGACTTCTAAAGGCATTTTGCAAAGTCACAAATTCATTTTGGATGTTTTGACTTCATAAGCTTTAGTCAGGCATTCAGGTACATACAGATCTAGGGCTTAGGAGAACAATCTGGATCAGAGAGGTGGAGCTGGGATAATGAGAAGGCAAATGTGCAGAACAAAAAACCCAAAGAGCCCATGTCAGAATTCTGAGAGGTCTTAACTTTGAAGTCAATCCCCAAAGGAGCATCCAGAGAAAAAGAAGAAAAGCCAAAAAGTGTGGTGCCACAGAAACCCAGAGATACAAATGCTTCCAAGAGGGAATAGTTAAAATACCAAATATTGTTGAAAAGTCCTATAAAATAAATATTTACAGATTAATCCATCTTCCCTGCCTGAATTATTCATCAAAAACACCAGCCTGATCCTTTTTTCTTTCTAAAAGCCTCCTATGTTTCTTGACCTCTCACAATATCCTCACTCCACAGCATTGCAAGCATAGTCCTCTGTACTTTATTTCATCCACAGACTTCCAACAACACTGCCCTCACACAAATCCCATTTTCTGCTAAACATTTATATGTACTTCAGGCTCCCTTCCCCTTATCTCAGTTTCTGGATTGCTCTTCATTCAAGATGCACCTGAATAACAGTTATTTATACATCTTTATTGACTCCTTCAAGCTAAATCCTCTGCTTTCTGTGCACCACAGCAGTTTGTTTGCACATGCAGGGGATGCTGCATTTGGTTACACTGTGCTCAATGTACAAGCATGAGTAAAGTCAACATGAGTAAAGTCAACAACTTTAATTTTATCATAGATCTCATAACACTAATTATGGATTCACTTGTCTTTTTCCCTCCTAGATGATAAATCCCTCATGAATAGAGTTGGATTCTCTTTCACCTTTATAATCCATTCATGAAGCAAGTCTCCCAATAAAGGCTTATATCCTTGTGCAATATTTTGATGCCAAATAAATGATAAAAGCAGCAGATAGAGCTAAAAAAATAACTTTACCAATTGTATGAGCTTTGAAAGATGTGTTAGCTTTTCTTTGCTGTGAACCAATATCTGACTTGAACAACTTAAAGGAGGAAATTTTAATTTTCACCCATTGTTCCACAGATTTCATTCCATGGTTGGCTGGCTCCATTGCTTTGGGTCTGAGGCAGGGCAGTACATCTTGGCAGAAGGGCATGGTAGAGGAAAGCTACTCAGCTCATAGAAACAGAGAGTTGGGGAAGGCAGGAAAGAAGAGAGAGAGGGAAGAGAAGAGAAAAAGAAGAGGAGCTAAGGACAAAATATACCCTTCTAAGGCACACACCCAGTGTCCTACTTCCTCCAACTAGGGTTTATGTCCTATAGTTTCCACCACCTACTTATAATCCATTACAATTATTAATCCACCAGATGGATTAATCCACTGACAAGTTTAGTGCCTCATAATCCAATCAGTTCCTAAAAGCCTCACCTCTGAGCATTACTGCCTTAGGGAACCAAGACTTTAACACAAGAGTGTTTGGGGAACATTCCAGATCCAAGCCATAACAAATGAACACATATAACTTAAATTGAGGTTCTATCAAAACAATATTCCATGTCTTGTCATATTCTCACTAAACATTAGGGAGCAAAGTTTTATAAGCCTTTCTATTTTTACCTAGTGGAAATAACATTGTTTAGGGACAAGATTTTCACTTTCTTCACTTGTTAATCTCTGTGTGTTGACAGTTGAAGTACTTATATCCATTTCACTATGAAAGAACAGAGCAAGAAAACTCTTACTGGTTTATTATAGAAGCAGATATTGACTCCTGTTAAAAATACTTTAAAATAATAGCTTAAAATCATGATTAAGTATGATTGTTCTCTGTAAATTTACATATTTGGATATTTTAAAATATCTAAAAATATGAACTGGTCTGTGTACATCATGGTACATAATGTTTATCTGTTTATTTTCTTTAAAAAACTAAATTTCAACAATAAATTCATCCTACTCTCAAACAAAAAGAACTTATAAATTTATTTTCTAACCCATGTGAGTCTTTTGGATCATTTTCTTTCATAACGTGCTTAAGTCACTCAAGCCATATTTAAAACTACAATATGACAACTGTTTATTGTTCTCTGACTTACTATAAAGTAAATATTTGTTTAACTTTATTTATAGCATGTTAAGACTGAAATTTGATGCAGAGTGTTTAGAACATTTTTCTCCCAGAAAACGAGGTCAAATGTTGAGATGTCCCACCTTAACATTGACAAATGTTTTCTTATCCCTGAAAACTCAATCTGTTCCAAATTAAACAATCTCTGTCTAGTAAGCACTCAGTCTTTTAAAGTTGCTTTCTCTCTCTTGCTCCTACCAAATACATCATCTTGGTGTACATGGGCACTGACATGACTTCATGGTGACAAGTGGGTTTTTTGTTTTGTTTTGTTTGGGTGGGGGTGGGGTGGGGTGGTGGTGCAGCTTGGATCTCAGTCGCCATCTGAATTATTCTGTTTCTGTTTTTTTTTTTTTTTCCTTCTTTGAGATTGTTGAACTGATTTCTGATTAAGTGAATTGGATCTGTCTGTCTTTCGTAGCATTGTTCTGGTATTCACTGCTGAAGCCAATAACAGCAGCCAATCCTCTGATCTTGAGCTCTTTGGGATAGCCCACCGTGCTTACCCTTTAGTTACCAGCCCTTTTAATCTAGGCCGACCTTCTTATCTCTCTGACATCTTCCCAGTCACCTTTCCCTTGCCTATCCTGCCCTGATCATGCAGCTTTCTCACCATTCCTTGAACACATGTGGTATGTTCTCATATCAAAGCTTTTGTCCTATGAGTCCCCCTATGGAAGTCATGACTTGCTTCCTTGCTGTTTTGGAATCTTTGCTGCAATGCGCCTTCTCTGTGACACATCCCTGACCATCTTATTTAAAACTTGACACCACTGCAGAGTTCCCACACTCCTTTCCTTGTTTTATTTATGTCCATGGCACTTATCACCATCCAATATATCAGATGTTTTAATTACTTGATTTTATTAAATAACTGTCTTTTCTCTATCACTTTAGGGTCTCTATAGAAAGTAGTACTTGAAAGTAGTACAGATGACCTTCAGAATTAATTCAGTACCTGCACCATGACATTATGATTGAATGAAGTGCATCAACTCCTAAAACATGGCAAGCAATGAATGGAACAATAAACAATAAGATTTTGAGTGGGCTACAGTCAGCCCCCATCCACTCACACCCTCCTCCTTTTGATTTCCAAGTTTGTCCTCTTCCCCAGTCTTCATTGCATTTTATTTTAAAATTTCAAAGGTACTAACAAATTACAAAGATGTCTTCTATCTTTTTGTTGTTAAAAATGTATTGAGTGAATATGATGATCATTATTATCCAAAGTACAGATATAAAGACAAAAATTGGTGTGAATATTCTGTGTATACAACCAGAGATATGAAAAAATGTGCTGTATATGTGTTGTAAGAATTGTAATGCATTCCACTGTCATATATAAATTTTAAAAACATTTTAAAAGATTAAAGCAAAAATAAATTAAATGAAAAAGAAAAAATGTATTGCGTGCCTACTGAAATTTTTGTATTCATGAATTTAACATGAGCTGCTGTAACAAAACATTTTATGTAGAAGCTTATTTCTTTTGTTTTTATTTTTTACATATGAAATTTTATTGTTGTTTTCACTGTTATTTTTTTATTTCTTACATACATGACAATAGTGGAATGCATTACATTCATAATTATCCATTCACAATTGTGCTGAAAATGTAGAAGCTTATTTCTAACACACACACTCAGCCCCGTGTAATGTATCCAGTTCACGGAAGAGTTTTCCCATTCAAGGATTTAAGGACCCAGACATCTTCCATCTTATGGCTCTTCTCTCTTTATCCGCTGTTGAGAATCCAGATGGGAAGGGAAAGAAAAGGTGAAATAGACCTAACAGATGCCTAACTTCTTTGACCACACACTTTCTTCTGTGCTACGGGTCAAAACTAGATAATAGCACAATTGAATGTAAAGAATCGTGGGGACTGTAGTCCCTTCCTGGGTCACTGTTTCCCTGAGACAATTTCAGTCCATAGAAGGAAAGGCATGGGTTTACTGGACAGCAGGCTGTGCACAGCTAGTACATGCTATGTAAACATCCCATATTCGTTGCTTCACTTATTCTTTCAACATCCTTACAAGGCATTATTACCATTCATTACATGAACATTGCACAGAAAAGAACGGCTCCCAGAAAGATGGACTGACTTTCAACGAGTTTAGAATGTGACTTAATTCATGAGAATTTGCAATTTTAACACAGGCTCTATTGATATAATTCACATATCATACAGTTCACTGACTTAAAGTGTACAATTCAGTTGGGTTTTTGTATATTCAGAGTTGTGAGACCATCACCACAATTGGAACATTTTCATCACCCATTAGTACTTCTCCCCATTTCGTCCACCATCTTTAAGTCCTAAGCAACCACTAATCTATTTTAAACCTCCATAAATTTCCCTATTCTGGACATTTAATCTCAATAGAGTCATTCAGTTTATGGTTTTTTATGACTGTCTTCTTACCATAATATTTTTCAAAGTTTATTCATATTATAGAATATCTCAGCACTTTATTTCTTCTTATTGCCCAATCATATTCCACATCTTGTTTACCCATTAATCAGATGACTCTTGAACCATTGTTTTCCTTTTCTTTTTTTTTTTTTTTTTTTTTTTTTTTTTTGCTATTGTAAATAATGCTGCTAGGAATATTTGTGAACAAGTAGCTTAACCATTTTACAATCCCACCACCCATATATGAGTATTTCTATTTCTCCATATCCTTGCCAACATTTTTTGTTTTCTGTCTTTTTTTAAAAAAAAATTATTTTTAGTGAAGTTCTTATTTTGAAAGATGACTTGGTTTCTGCCAACATCAAGGCTTAGAATTTTGTTTCAGTTACCACTGTATTAAACCAGATAAGGAGAGGTAGGTCTAGGATAAAAATTAAAAGAATGAAGTTTGTGCTCTTACTCCCAACCAGTTGTTGCCACCCTAAGTTGTTACCAGGGTATCCAGGCATGCAAAACTGTGGTAAGCCACATAATGCTTGCTCTCCTTGGTTTTACCCCATGTTCCAAACTCATCCCAATCATTCTCCCCTTCATACTACACAACAAATAATTGTGTACTGGAAGTTTTTACCCAGCCATTTTGATCCTATGGACATTAGGCCCTGAGAATATTTTGACTCCTATGTTTAAAAGTAGAAACATTTATATCAGAATTACACTTACATGGATAATTATAAAATTATATTTTAAATACACATTTTAAAAGTATTTAAGGACTAATTTTTATTAAACTATGTTAATTCCTTGATAAAAACTTTTATTTCCAGGCATTAAGACATTTTTAATATCTTTTCATTTTAATTTTTAATTTACAAAATTCTTTTCACTGGAGTCAATTATTTTCTGCATGAGGTTTAAATGAAAATATTATTCAACATGGAAATGTTTTTTGCTGTTGTTTATATCAAAGTTTTACTGATTATAGTTTCAGTAATTGCAAATTTTCTTTTATGGTCATTATTTGTAACAGATCCAATTGTCTCAGGTCAAATTATTCACACCAAACTTAGTAAAAAATTGGATTATTCTGTAAATTTTTAAGCATAATAAATTTTTGCCTCTGCCAATTTAGCTGTTGGCAGTTTTATTTGGTGTTGGTTACTTCTGCCAAGTCTATTTCTTTCCCTATTCAGTATTTGCATGTTTTAATTCTTCAGGAAGATTTTCATCTTAACAAATTTTAACATGTGAAGTTTTAGCTATTGTCATTTTCTTTTGTGCTGACTATTCTTGCCATCAACGTTTAGCATGAATTGGATAAAAACTAACAGTTTTTCTTTTTCTCTTTTTCACTTTTACCCAGTTCCTGAGAAATCTGTGGGCAGGTCCTTTCAGCTCCATTAAGGTGGGCTATTATCTGAAATTTCTTTGTTATCAATGACCTAATTCTTCAACATATATCCAATTTGTATATTTTATACTAATTGCCTATGCTGAAAGCAAAGCAAAGAGCAAATGGTAAAATCAGAATATTCTTGGAGTCAAATGTCCCTGGGTCAAGATATTTTAGGAGCTAAAAAAATCCAGTCTCTCAAAATTAATCTTGTCATTATTTTCTATACCTGACTAATCTTTGGAATCAACTGGGAAACTTATTTTAAGCATAGTTTCCTAACCTACCTTCCAATATCCATCTGATCCTGGCTAGTGAGCTCTCATTTCAGAGGTCTGAGGTAGGTTCTTAGTCTCTGTAATTTTTAAAAAGTTCATTCAGTAATTCTAATATCTATTCATGGAGATTTGCAAACATTCCTGAGCTATGCCACACCAGTAAGGGGTATATCCATATCATGGGCCATCATATAACTAAATCATCAGGCAATCTAATGAACAGGTATGAATCTCAATCTACAACTTAAGATGGGAAAGAAATAGAACTACATTTTATGTGATTCAGCTTGTTTTCTATTTTGAAGATGTCCATCCACCATAGGGAGGAAAATGAGTTCAGTCAATCCAAGGTTTCCCTCTCCCCCCACCCCACCCCCCAGGATGAATCTGAAGTAAGGTGGTAGAGACATGGTTAAATGTTTTAAGTGGAGGACTGTCATGTCTCCTACAGAGGCAGACGGACACCCACCCAAAGTTCAGTTTGGATATAAGTACTGATGATGCACGTACACACACATCGAACATATACACTGAAAGCTTATGCAGTTTTATTACTTACATAATTGAGATATTTGGGGAGGGCAGGGTGGGACTTTCAAGCCAATCTGAAATGAAAGAGCAAGAAAGGAAATTGGCCTGGTTTTTACTGTGGTGAGGGTCAGGGATGGGGATGAGAATTTCTGTAGAGAGTGGGATTGTGGTTTGGCTGTTGCGGAAACAGAAAGTACTAGACTTTCTGATCAGTTGGTCCAGATGTGCAGCACAAGGGGAAGAAGGGGAGGCAGAGTTTTAAAACTGTGAGCAGTTGAATATAAAAATGTGGACTCAGACTCTTCATTATAATTCATTTCTCTACACAGAAATCCTTTGAAGTAAGCAGCATTTTGTCTGAACCTTGGTCTTTAGTGATAATTATTACTATGGATTATTACAAAGTCCCAACAACTTTTGTGCTTTGTATATATATTTCATTCAATCCTGACAATTTTATGAGACAGGTACTATTATTATCCACTTTATAGATGAGAAAAGTGAGGCACAAAAAGCATTTGCCCTCCTCCCCCCAATAAGAAGAGAGCAAAGATTCCAACTCAGGCTTTCTGATTTCATATTCTGTGCTCTGACCTCTACAATATTCCCACTCTCCTGTCCTCCTGGTAAAAGATGATGTAACTGAGCTACTCTTACAAATGGAAATTCTCTGAGACTATCTCTACCTCTGGGGCTTAGTTCTTTCATGGAACTTCAAATCTGGGAGCAGGGCTCAGGATTCAACTCTCCAGAAATGGATCAGGACCCTGGCAGAAGTCAAATGGTACTTTCAAATTGAGTCATCAAAGGAGATTTCACAAAGCAACTCTTTACAAAAATGTAGGAAGAGTTTAGGAAAAGCAACAAAGAATGAGATAGGGGGAAAAAAATCACCAACCTACACCCCAACCCGAATGCATGAGGGGAGGAAGTGGTTATAGGAGCCAAGAAATTGAACTGTGAGAGGTCCATCTCAGAGGAGCTGTGGCTGGGAAGGCTGAGGAGTAAATATCCTGACCTTACTTTCCTTCTGCTCTCCAGATCCCTTGCCAATGCTTTCTACTGGCCAAACCCAACAGAAGGATAGAGGGCAAGGGAATTGTTGATGCATTCCATATGGGTCACCCCCCAGAGCACCATGCTGAAAGAAGAATGAGATGTGGACTTGTGGAGAAAACAAAATGTCCATCATGGGTTTATCTATGCTTTTATCCCTCCTCCTCCCTCTCTCCCCAGTCTAGATAAGCACACATTCTCCCTACCCACTTCTTCTCACTCTCCCTCTCCCTCTCCCTTTCTCTATGACATATGAAGGCCACATTTCTCTAGACCTATACTAGTCAAAATTTGTATAATTTCAGATTCTCTGCTGATGACTGCCATTGGGGCTTTTTAGAAAAAAAAATACAAAAATTAAGTCTCTATTTCAGATACTATCTGGTGCCACCATAGTGATCTATGATAGGAAAAAAATTGATATTTTCCAGTCAGTTTTACCTTTGCAATTGATTTTTAGTCATTTGTCAACTAAGTATACAGAATCATTTAAATTTTTAGAGATAATACAGTTATTGACTGTAAAGACAGGTATTGACATAAGAATAATTAGAATGCTTGGGACAATGCTTCTTTGCCAAAACTCTGCTTTGTTGGGATTATCCCAGAAAACAAATCCCATCCCTACCCAGAGACATAGGGAAGAGAGTTTTGATGCCAATAGGTTTCAGTAATACTGGTTCTTCCTCCTGATTCACCAAAGAAACAAAACTACAGAGAAAAAATTAATCTTAATTATGGCTATCAAAATGAGAAGAAAGAGACAAAGAGGGATATGGTAGTCAGTGACTCAGAATTTAGGTATCTTGAACTAAAGATCTTGGACAGAAATTATCAAGATCTAACCCACCTACTGCTTGATCCAAAGATCTGGGAAAAGCCATCACCTTCATGATGTTCTCTTCTAGAGATTCCAAGGAATTTTCCCACCATTTTAAATCTCCAGTTCATGTAATAATTCAGGAAGTAGATGCATGCTATCTTTTTAACTAGAACGCAGGGATTCAAGGGGTTTTTCCCTAGAATTTTATTTCAGTGTTTGTGTGTTAACAATAACTGATCTGGTCCTGTAAGGTTTGATAAGAGTTTTATGTTGTCAACAAGCCAAGATTTGAAGCGGAAGGTCATGTAGGAATTCCTGTGGTTTATTGCTGGTAAAATCTGCCTGGACCTGTTAGTTATAAACTTGAACACACTGCAATAATCCCCTAAAATAGTTTCTAATATTGAACTATAAAATAGCATTCAAGGATTTGGGGTGAGATCCTTAGACACTTTGAACATCCTCACCAGTTCATAAGTGAAAAGTTTGTGAGCTCCTGTTAGAGTGGACTGAAGAGCCATGAAACTAATGGCAACGATTTTGGCCACTGCAGCTGAAATTCCTCAGACAGATTTACAAGTTTCTGTTGGTACCTTTATCATTAAGTAAATTGGTAGGTATTGCCACATGAAAAAACGCAAAGCATATATTTGTTACTATCAAAGAAATGGTTTTATGAAAGTGAAAGGCTTCTAGCCAACATGAAAATAGAGATAGAGTATTAAGAACATATTCACAATGACATAAAATGAGTAACTAAATGAAATCCATTTGAAGATATATGTTCAAAGGGAACTACATTTTGGTTTGCATATATGTCTCAGTTTTATAATTTTTCTGTAAATGGTAGGTTTGACCCATAGGAAGCCCAGCAGAAATATTTCTACAATCCTGTTGAGGTATCCCCACAAGATTATTTATGGTAGTTTTTAATTTCTGTTTCCGTGGTGTGTAACAGCATGTAACAGTTTTTGAGAGGTGTATTTCAACATTGTGGGGCAGAGCAACAGATTATCTGGTGCCACCAGCTATCTACAATGGGTAAAGAATTTTTGATACTTTCCAATATGCTTCTTCAAAATCAAGTGTTTGATACTCGAGTTAAATCAAGACCAGATGCCAATAGTCAGCATTTAATTTTGACTTTGATTCGGATTTGTTGGACAATCTGGAGGTGTCAGCGCAACTCATTTATTATAGTTATCTGCTAAAGCATTGCCCTTTGTTTCTTGAGTCTGATTTTTACTATGCACCTTAGTATAGCCAATTCCTTTGGAAGAAACAAGGCCTCTAAGAGACTTTTATGTGAGTGCTGTGTTTGATTGAAATACCAGATGCAGTTAAGAAAACCACACTGCTTCCAAAGCATATCAAAATCCACGAGACACCCCCAAACCATATTTGCTGCCTGTACAGGTCTTTGATTTCTTATCTCTAAACTGGCGGGATATAGTAACTGTTGAAATTTCAGCAACTTACACAGATTTTGCCTCTGAGAAAAGATAATGCTCAAGTAATTTTGAATGAGTTTTGATCACATAACAAGCTTGATGGCCATTTTGTTTGGTCTCAAATAGGCTCCATCCATAAACAGGTCTAAATTTGGGTTATCTATAAGAGTTTCAAGGTGATGAGAATGAAGCAAGGAAAATTCCTAAGTATATACATGACAGCCATAGAGTTCTCCCTCCTCTGTGAAGGAAGAAAGGTACTTCAGGGGCTACTGGATGTTCTCAGGTAAGAAGGAGGTCTTGAGTGGCAAGAGGGAGCAGAGGGTAAATGGAAAGCTTAAGACTAAATCAGTTAGCTTTGCTGTTGTTGCCACTACACACAAAAAGGGAAGGCTTTTGCTATGTGGTAAAGCAAGAAGCTATTGTAAGTGTTGGGTGTCCAATATCCATTGTGCCAAGTTGGAACTCCCAAAGCTTGTCTGGATCTTTCAAATAAATAGAAAGGAAGGTCTGTGGTCATTGAGGAGTCTAAGTACAGGAGCTTTGTGGGTAGGGGGGCTGCATTTTTTAAATTACAGAAGGTTCTATTGAATCTATCCCAGGAAAGGGCTTAGGTACTAGAAAATCAATCTGAACCCTTTAGTAGATCTCACTCTGACAGATCCAGAGTGGGATCACTATACTACATGTAAAAAAAATATGGATTAATTAGAGGAATGTTTTAGATTCCTATCACTAAAATGTTCTTATTACTCCAACAAGAGAAAGAATGAGAGGTCATAGGGTTATGGTAATCTGTGCAGTCCTGGTATCAACTGAAAAAAAGGACATCCTAGGTTTGGGGGTTTTGGTTTTTTTAGGGGCTTTTCTTTTTGTTTTTTGTTTTTGATTTTTGTGTTTATTAAATTTTTTTATTTGTTTTAATTAGTTACATATGACAGTAGAATACATTTATGCACTTTGATATATTATATTTAGATAGGATATATTGTCTCATTTTTCTGAATATACATGTTGCAGAATCATACTGGTCATGCAGTCACATGTATACATACAGTAGTAATGCTTGTTTCATTCTACTATCTTTCCTATCCCCACATCCCCTCTCCTTCCCTCCCATCACTTCTCTGTACCTAATCTAAGGTAACACTATTCTAGTGCCCCCCACCTTATTGTGAATTAGTATCTTCACATTAGAGAAAATATTCATCCTTTGGTTTTGTGGGACTGGCTTATTTTGCTTAGCATGATATTCTCCAACTCCAACCATTTACTAACAAATGCCATAATTTTACTCTTCTTTAAAGCTGAGTAATATTCCATTGAGTATATATACCACATTTTCTTTATCCATTTGTCTATTGAGGGATACCTAGATTGGTTCTGTAGTCTAGCTATTGTGAATTGAACTGCTATAAACATGGATGTGGCTGTGTCACTACGGTATGCTGATTTTAAGACCTTTGGGTATAAACTAAGAAGTGGGATAGCTGGGTCAAAAGGTGGTTCCATTCCCAATTTTCTAAGGAATCTCCATACTGCTTTCCATAGTGATTACACCAACTTGCAGTTACACCAGCAATGTATGAGTGTGCCTTTTTCACCACATCCTCGCCAACATTTATTGTTGCCTGTATTTTTGATGATCACCATTATGACAGGAGAGAGATGAAGTCTTAGAGTAGCTTTGATTTGCATTTCTCTAATTGCTAGAGACATTGAACACTTTTTCATATATTTGTTGATCAGTTGTATTTCTTCTCCTGTGAAGTGTCTTGTTCAGTTCCTTAGCCCATTTATTGATTGGGTTATTTGTTTTGTTTGTTTTCAATTGCTTAAAAATCTTTCCTTTTAAGAGCAACTGTGAACAAATCAGGAGCATTCTTATGTCACCAAAACTTGCCCTTTACCTTTTTGGATTTTGTCTTTCAAGTTAAGCTAGAGGACCTGTTTTCCTTTCCTTGTAATATTCATAAGTATCTTTATCAAAATTAGCTGTATAAATGTTGTTGCTCTTGAATTTATAAAGAATGCAGTTAGGACACAGGGGACCAAGAGGGAAGCCAGTTTAATGAAGGGGAAGAAGAAGAATGACAGTGATGATGATGATAATTTGGATTTGAGATCTTCTACAATTCTATTAGCTTTTTCTAGGGAATATTTAAGATAAATATTTTATAGTTTTGCTCTTTTAAAAGTTTTATGTTTCAAGAAGCCTCTTCATCCCAATTAAAAACATTGACCATTTGATTATTACAAATCTTGTGAATTCTGACTCTAAGGTGGCATACAGATGGATTATCTTATCCATAATTCAACTTCCTCAAGTGACCACTGAAGTTTTAAACTTCAGTTTAAAATTCTACCAGAGTGTGCAACGTTTAATGCTTCCAGCTCTATAATATATTCAAGTGACCTTACAAACTAACAAACTTTCCTTGGCACCATCATCCCTCCTTAACCTTGAGAATTTCAGTTAAAGGAACAAATCAAACCAAGAAGTATATACCAAAGGCAATAATGAAGAAGAAGAAAGTCTTAGGAAACGCTTCACAGCCAAGAGAGCTAAGCACTGGTCTGGTTGATGAAGGACTCACTTTTCTTTAAAGGGTCTGGAGTCCAGAAACAGAGTAGCCAGTCCTGCCTGAATCTCAGCAAAACTGTGGGACAAAATAAATTAAGCAGGATACCACTAGCAAAAATAAGGCTCCAAAAGAGCATTCTAACAAAGAGAAGGATGGTCAAAAAGAGTGTATGGGGTTGGGGTTGTGGCTCAGTGGTAGAGTACTTGCCTTGCACACATGAGGCCCTGGGTTTAATCTTCAACACCACATTAAATAAGTAAATAAGTAAAACAAAGGTGTTGTGTCCATGTTCTACTAAAAAAAAAAAAAAAAAGGATGTGCATGACTTTAGCAGGAGGGATTGGCCAAAGTTCAGCTAGACTTAGTGGGAGGAAGATTGAGTGAAGTAGAGCTACTTTCAGAAATGGGAATAGAAGGATTGTTCTTGTAGAATAAGAGCCATTGTTTGAGCAGTTTGGATTTTATTGAAGTAAGAGAATAGGAACAATTAAGGGCTACTGTCATGTGCAAGAAGGGATGGGGAGCACAGCTGTGAGGTAAGGATAGGGTAACAAGAACTTGCAAAAGCCACAGTGAAAAATTCTCTGATCTCAAGACATTTGTCATCTCTCCCATACAATAGCAGTAAAATTTGTGTTTTCACAGAGGATTTTAATGCCTCCATTCAAAGTAGTTTCCAACAACTTGACAATGCTCATGCAGCAATGTTTTGTAACAGAACTTCCTTGATTAAGCTTTGTTAAGCTCCTGAACTAAGCTTTGGAGAGGGAGATTCTGGGACAATACAAAGAACATTACTTTGGATTGCCTCCTCTATTCACAGATGAGAATTCGGATTTGTCAGAAATTCTCTGGGGTAGGATTTGAATGGAAAGGTAAATCCAATGGCTAAATTCCACTGCATTACTGCATAGCCAGATAAATGTAAAAATGTTTTATACTTTAGCAATGTTCTTTTATTCTGTCAAGATCCCAAAATAATGAAGCATAATTTTGAGGAAGAGAATTCAAAGTACTTGGATGTTTGCTTATTTTGGTTCAAGGGAATGCTGGCACCCTGAGAAGATCAGCCCTTAAATATGCAACACTGGAATGAAAGTCAAACAGGAAAAAGCATTGATCCTTTTTACATAAACTGCAGCTGAATATAACTTTCTTATGACATTCCAGCCTTTCCCTTTTCTTCCCGTCTTAGACAAAAATAAGTGAACAAATAGGAACAAAAGAATGAATAACATTAAAAAGATTTTCCAGATGCTCTAAAACCTTGGGAAGTATTCAATTCTTGTTCAATCTGGGGTATAAATTAGTCCATTTTTTCTTTTTCTCTGAATTATACAGCTGGTTCCTGAACTGAATGTCCATCTGTGCCCTTGTGAACAAGTTCCACTGCAGTTAGAGGTGAAATTGTTGGAGAGGATTCTGTAAATCTGAATCACTGAAGGGAAACCATGTTACTTTTATCCTTTTCTCCTCTTTGTGATTAAAAAAAAAGTAATAAAAGCATTGTTTTTGCCATAAATTAGAATCAGGTTATAACATTTATGAGTCTTGGCAAAAGTGCATCATTTAATTAACTACTTGTTCCAACTCTGAAACAGATGTAGGGTTACATGCTGTAGGTGTTACTTGTCTATAATTAAGAGTCTCATGAAATATAAAACCCATTCACTATTAAATTTAAGTCTTATTTGGGATTTATTTGAACTTGTTTTTCAATGTGCATAGATTATATAAAAACTAACTTTGTTCAAACTATTCATTTAATTGCTTTTGATTGCTTTGTGGGTACGCCATGTACCAGGCAAGACAGTTTTGTGTTAACAAAGTATAGTTCTCAAACAGCAAAGAAATATTGTCATAGTTTAATGTAGAACCCATCAGGGTCAGGATACTGATGTTCATTATTTTATTCAATTATATCTGAAAGCTTTCTGATTAATCTTGTACTTCTTTGCACTAGTTGGTTCTTTGAGAATACATATTTCCATCTGTTTGCCATTCAATGAGTACATTTTACTAGGGGCAATATTTAGATCACTTTTCAAAATAGGAAGTCCTTTAATCATTTTTCTTAGGAAAAAATAATGTACAGACACCTAACAGTTCCCAACATTTTAACAATATACAAAGTAATAGTTGTGTGGGGTTTTTAGGAGTTGGGGGTTCTGGAGTATTGGAAAGAAATGTTGGTATCCTGCTTCATTATAGATGGATGGCATAGGTTTATAGATGGAAGATTTGGGGCTGCTAAGCCAGTATAAAAACCAGTGGAATGACACATCTTTCTGTAGTTTCTTTGCTGCTGTCTCCTCTATTCCACAGAAATGTACCAAACAAAGCCCAGTAGCATCTGGCTTAGGATCTAGTCTCCCCCTTGAATAGGAAAGGGAATAAAGGGAAGGTCACCTCCTGAGTTTCCATGCTTTCCTCCTCCTCTCCTGGAGGTGATTCTTCTGTATTCGCCTCCTCTTCCTCTCCTTCCTTCTTCTCAGATGGCTTCTTATAAGCCTTTTCTAAAGGTGTCACTATTACTCCATCCTAGGTAGATATTTCTGAAGCAAGATAGCTGGCATCATTTCTAAATTATTTCAAGAATATTAACTACCAAAGTTCTTTAGCTTTTAGTAGCACATTTTTAAAATTATACAGTAACATCTAACTTTTTTTTCTGCACCTAAAAGGAAAGATCTGCTTAAGGGAACTCATTTTAAGAAACCTATCAAGCAAGAGACTAACATTTGGGAAACCTTCATAATTACTTTTTTTTCAAAGATAAGGTTAGTTTATGGATTTATGCTTACAAGAAGTACTTTTTAAAATAAGAGAAAGTAGAAAACAAAGTAAGATTTAAGAATGTGTCAATTTGTGGGGTTCAGATAAAACTCAAAATTGTTATATAGTACATTTCATTTTTCTTTACTTTCTTTGCCTTAAGGTCATTATCTCCCTGCTGTGATCACCCTTATTTAGCCTCATGTTAATTCATTCACAGTAAGGTGCTGTTAAATGAAATCACAAGAAATTAGTTGAAAATCTCCCCATGGGGTTATCACTATTCTTGAGGCTATAAGCTTGATTTCTTTGATCTTCAGACTGTCTCCCAAAGCATTGGTATCAAGTGCAAACTTGTTAAAAATGCAGAGTTTCATACTAGCTAAATTGGAATGTTCATTTTAACACAAACCCTGAGTGACTTATAAGCACTGTAAAATTTGACAGAGCAGTGGTTCTCAAACTTGTATTCACCTAAGGTGGAGTTCGTTAGGAGTATACACTTGAAAAAACTAATCTAGAGGATAGGCAAAGTCAAGCACCATCTTTGTCATTAAGTACCTTATAATAAAGCTAAGAAGCAAATTGATCATACACTGAATAATTAAGTAACAATTGAGTGCTAATTTCTGTGTCCTTGACCTCAATACCTGGAGTTTTTAGAAGGGAAAGTTTCACTTGGAGTCAGGAAGAGTTCTGTTGCCTGAAAAAAATGTTAATTCCATTGATGGAATTTATACATTTGGAAAGTTAGGCAAATTTGTAAGAAAAGAAGATATGTTTCCTCATAGATATATTGAGCCAGAGAGATTGATAGAACATTAAAGAAAATGCATACCTCTGACAGCTGAAGATTGATCTGAGTGCAGCTAAAGCTATCTTCATTGCTAGGGAGGTACCTGACACACAACAGATATTTAACAGAATAGCTTTTTGCTGACTAAATAAATGAATGAATGAAGATATAATCCTTACAGTCAGGATGCTTCATAAATTTTCCCACTTAGATGTATTTGTCTTTGAAAGAAGACATCAGGCAGAAAGCTGACCTCCAAACTCTAAATTTTGAAGGGTGGTTTTACAGGCCCCAAAGAAACCAGAGAGAAATGCTTTGATGAAAGACATTTAACTTACTACACTATTCTTGAATGAAGCTAGTACACATGGGACTCTATGTGCATTTATTCTAATTGATTTTTTTAAAAAAATATTTGTCGTGTGGTTTTTATTTTAGGATGAAAAATTATTAGTAATCTAAAAAAAGTCAATAATTTTAAATACTCCCAGGATTTTCCCATTATCATTATCAAAAATTACTAGATGCTACTGCATGCAAGATGTCCTCCTCCAAGTCAAGAAAAGCTGGTACATTGTGGGAAGTTTTAAAGAGAAACGTGGTACCTAGCCAACTCCTCTATAAAGAACCATCTCTTGATTTCCAGTCCCTCTCCTTATAGCACAGGTTTTAGACACAATGTTTAGACAGTAAAAACTAAATTCTTTGTCAAGTCAGTATGTTCCATTGCTATTAAAGTAATTCTTTGATCTTAAAGTAATATTCACTGACTTTGGACTCTTGTGAAGTATTGTGACATTCTGTCTGGGTCATCCAAAGTAACCAAGGAAAGTTTTAAATATGTGATCTGGTTTATAACAGAGTAGAAACAGGGATAGAGGGAATCCTAGCATCTTTTCTTCCTACGGACACACGATGGCTGACTCATGAGGACAGTTTCAAAGAGCCAGGTTTTATGTCTGAGTCCCATTCATATAAATCATGCTTTACTATTTTATACTCACTGTAGTATATAAACTAAGGGAGTAATAATTCAGTAAGCTTAAATCTCTTGGTAGAATTTTCTGATTAGGTAAATAATTTTCCCTTCTGCTCTGTTATAATCAGATAGTTCTCATACTTACAAAGACCTGCTATACAATTAAAAATATATCTACCCACACTTAAAAATGACTATCCACCCAAAGCCTGCCTTTTGAACCAGAATCATCCCTCTCCTATTGCTTTGGAAGTCATTATGAGAAATATATGGGATATTTACATACCTTAGAGGTCAAAATTAGAATGGGAAAAAAAATCTTTGGAAAATGAAAACAGCTTGGGGCAACTGACCTTATTTTTCTGATCAGGACGACATTAATCTTAGATTTATTTAGGTCAGAAAAGCATCTTTTTTAAAAAATGTAATTGCCATTTTTGGAGGTGTGTGGCTGTTTACTAATACATATTGGTATGACTTATTTGACTCAGTCACTTTCTACTTAGTGCTGGTTGCGGTGAAGTTCACATAGTACTGGCAGTTTTGACTAGATTAGGGAAAGTGGGTAATTGTGACATGTGGAGCAATCAGAGTCATGGGCATCAAATATTAATAACGTGTTAAGGCAACATCAAAGCATAAGTATTGAGCCAGATGGCAGGAGAGAAGTAGAGAAAGCAAGGTAGGCAATGCCAAAATTAAACTTGATGTGTTTCAAAATTTTGTTTTGTTAATCCAAAAATAGGATTTTTGTCCTCCTTCTCCTTCTCCTTCTCCTTCTCCTTCTTCTTCTTCTTCACATCCCCTTTTCTCCTAGTACCCAGAACTCCGATTGGTATTCTTTAAAGAAAGATTTATCTTGCATAACTTTGTTGGGTAAGCTTTCAAGGGCTCAATCAACCGTCTTAAACTTTTATTTATCAACTGTATGTCCATTCCCTATCTAAACTACCTTAAATTCAAAAAGTTTCCTTTCCACAGGATTTACAGTTCACAGTATTATGCAATTATACAGATAGAGACTAGGAACACCAATTGTTTAGATTTACAAACATAAATTTAGAAACTGCGGGAAAGGGAGAGAGAAGGGAAATTGCATGGAAATGGAAAGAGACCCTCATTGTTATACAAAATTACATATAAGAGGATGTGAGGGGAAAGGGAAGAAAAACAAGGGAGAGAAATGAATTATAGTAGATGGGGTAGAGAGAGAAGATGGGAGGGGAGGGGAGGGGGGATAGTAGAGGATAGGAAAGGTAGCAGAACACAACAGTCATGGTATGGCAATATGTAAAAACGTGGATGTGTAATCGATGTGATTCTGCAATCTGTATACGGGGTAAAAATGGGAGTTCATAACCCACTTTAATCAAATGTATGAAATATGATATGTCAAGAGCTTTGTAATGTTTTGAACAACCAATAAAAAAAAAGAAACTGCAATCCTTCAGTGGCAATTCTTATTAGAATCCCACTAATAAACATCTTATTACAAACTGGGTGAGATTGGGCTCTGTCATGAGTTTTCTGTCACTTTCCAAAATCTTATGAAAATAGTGTGATATTTTCAGTTTCACCTCTGAAGTTGCAAAATAAAGTTGCAAAATTCCAAGAAAGATTAAAATCAGCTGCACTGCTGAAATTGCAAATTAATTCAACGGAAGCCAATTGTACCACTACCCCACCCAATCCCCACCTCTGAAACATAACTGAATAAATCATTTAGGGTTTTGCCTTAATGCCAGGGGAAATCTAAGTGTAAAAGTTTTTCTTCTAAAAATCAAAAATCCACTTTTAACCATGTGCAATGAATGATCCCACTAAATTCTGCAGAATACCTTGCCTATGGCTTATTGTCTATTAAGTTTAGTTGAACTGGAAAAAAATTGAGAAAACCCATTCTTGCTGTGTGATATATACATCAGATAATTTTCCGAATTCTGTGTTCTTTGAACTAAGATGTATAGAAATGAATTCAGAAAGTCGAATACAACTCTGAATTCCCTATATTTGAGACATGATTTCTGGATTGATCAAGTAGCCTTCAAACTGGATGTACAGTCATATAATTATTTTAGCCATCTGGTCATTTGAAGTGTCCTCATGATGGAAAATGTGTGCTCTGTATGTGAGTATTTTCTAGTCTTGAAAGAAGAGTTCAAATAATTTTTTTTTAGATATGTATGATCTGCTTAGACAATAAGGACCCTGCCACTCACCTACATTCACTTTTGTGCTTTATGTGTTTTTCAAAGCCATTTGTTTACTTTTACAAACATAAAAAGTAGCTATTAAACCCAAGTGATATTATAATATTGTTTGGTGTAGAAGTTTGCAGGACACAAAATTAAACCACACGGTGTGCTATAAGAATAATACACACACACACACACACACACACACACACACGAGAGACAGAGCGTGCACTATTTTAATATGATTTGGGTTTAAGGCTGTTAAACCATGCACAAGAATCTAGACTACTTAGAACATGATACTCTCAATAGCAATTTCTTTGGTTTCCAAATGATTCATTAAGAAACTTATGAAGAAATGTTCCCAATAAAAATTTTAAAAAAAATGTTCCCAACTACTGTTTAGCAAGCAAAAATTTTAGTGCTCATATGTGAGCCCAAAAGATCCTAGTATATAATTATAATAAAGTTTTGCCAAGATCATTTATATCACATTTTATTAACCATGCTTTTGGAGATTACTCAGGTTCTTTGCTTTATATGCTTATTTCCCCTTTCCAGGAAAGAGGCTATTATCTCATACATCCATATATTCCCTTTCACCTAACTCTAAGGATGTAAAAGGATGAACCATAAACTCATTTACCTAATGGAAGTCTCTATGTGTAAATGATAATAAAGATGTTTCAAACTGGCAACATTTAAAGTCATCTCTGAATTACTTATTCATGCCAAATCCTTTGAAATATCTTTATCATTATTACTAACTAAATCTTGACATCACTGACGATTGTTAGAACTTTATAAGTTTGCCCCTCAGTTTGGGGAATCCCAGTGGATAAGTTACTTATTTATTATTTAGACTGACTGGAAATTCCCTTCTAAATCACAAACCATCATTTAAGTAAGGCCAAGAGAATTTCAAAAAATATTACTTGAAAATGACAAAGAATTAGCTAGTCTTACATAATAATAAATTGTCCAGAATGTTATTACATACAAATTGGCTTTTTAAAATTTGTAGCTAACACCTTCCTGCCAACCTATGTCTGCTTCTCTATTTAATGTCTCAGAAAAAAGTACCCTCATTCTAATTACTTGGATCAGAAGCCTAAAAATCTACCATCCCCCTTTGTTGTCCTCTTCCCATCGTTAGGTCCTATGAATCCTAGGCCCTAAATACTTCTGGACTGTGTCCACTAACACAGTGTGCATCCAGGCCATCATTGACTCTCCCCTAGATTACTCCTCCGCCTCTAGGTTTAATACCACTACAGCTATTCTCTACATATCAACCAGAATAATTTTTCAAAAATAATATTTCTTTCCTATTAAAAAAAAAACCTTAAATGGCCTCCCATAGCCTTTGTAATGAAAGTCAAATTGCTAAATATGGCTTAAATTTCTTTAACCCTCTCTCCTTCCACTCCCTTCAACTTCAACTCTTGGCTAAATTTTCCCCCTTCTACTTCTTCAACTGAATTCCCTTAGTCTCTCTACATCATGTTAGATATATAACACTAATGGTGTTTTATATATAACATTAATTATATATTATATCATATTAATATATATTACGTTAATATATATTATATATAGTATAAATACTATAATACTAATAGTATGATAACATCAACAAGATAGCAGAACAGGAAGCCCTAAGTTCTCCTTTCCTTGTAAATGCACTGATTCAATAATAATTAATAGAAAAAAATCCCTATTTGAGAAGCTCAGAAACTAATTCTAGAGCTCTTAAACCCTATAAAAATGCAAAAATAGACTCACTAAAGCCAACTGGAAGACCTTCCCAGTAGTTGCTGCTCTCCCCCATCATAGGATCATATGATCAGGAAGAAACCCTCTAAATTAAAGTATTAAGAGGAGAGGGACGGACTGGCTCAAACATCCAATACCCCAACATTTTGGAGGGACTTCCTCAGATAACTAGCTTCTGACCTGCCAGTCTTGCATCTCTTTTGAGTCTGGCACAGTCCAGCCACTGAGAAGAAAACGTAGACTACAGGTTGGGCTCGTAGACACTATATATTATTTACCCACTTGCTGCTTAGCACAGAGTGAGTACACACACACACACACACACACACACACACACACACATCCAACCTCTCAGCTTCTCCCTGGAGAGGAAGTTGAGCTATGTTTCCAACACTCCACTTTATTCAAGGTTGCCCACAGAATTGGCTTTTGACTTGCCTCACTTGGAGCTCTGATGGGTTTGATGCAGTCTAGATATCCAGAGGAGAATAAAGATGGCAGTAGTCCAACTGCCAAATTCCAGAGCTCTCTGCCTTGCCTCAAGATAGATTAAGTAGACAAAATTCTCACCTGCATGTTTCTGGGGAGAAAAGTAGTTGGTGTAAGTTCCAAGAATCTCTGACCAAGCTAATTATGAGCAATATGTCCTGTATCAAATCAGTCCATAAAGACCAAAAGAAGTACCCCGTTTGTTTAAGGAATAGATATCAACAAAAAAAGTCAAGGAAAATTAAGTATCAGGCAAGAATTCCAAACAAAGAAACAAATCTCCCAAATCAACCCCAATGAAATGTAATTCCATGATTTACTCAGAGAATTCAAAATAACTCAAAAACATGCTCACTGAGGTGAAGATAAAAATAGATGAAGAAAAGTTGGAATTTTAACAGAGATATAAAAATTTTAAAGTACCAGACAGAAATCATGAAGCTAAAGAACAACACAACAGAACTGAAAAAAAAAATTTACTAGAGGGATACAATAGCAGACTACATACATCAAACAAACATAAGTATCAATAACTTGAGAAGCATTATAAATAAGTTGGAGGAACAAAAAGAATGAAAGTGAAGATCGCTTAAGAACTTATAAGACACTATCAAGCAATTCATTATATGCATATGTGTTCAAGAAAGAGAGCGGGCTAGGGATATAGTTCAGTGGTAGAGCTAGCTTACATGAGACACTGGGTTAAATCTTCAGCACTGAAAAACAAACAAACAAACAAAAAATAAAAATAAAAACAGAAAAGATAATAGAAGAAAAGAAAGAAGGAAAAGATGTCAAGAAAGAAGCACAAAGCTTGTTCAAAGAAATAATGCCCGAGAAATTCCCAAATCCATGAATGAAAATGAACATCTAGATCCAAGAAGCCAAAAAGACAGTAATTAGTTTCTTTTTAAGATGAAACCAAAATTCACTGACACTCTATAATCAATAATCAAGAATCAGGCTTTGAAAGTAGCCAGAGAAAATGACTTGTTACATACAAAGGAACTCTCATAAGAATAACAGTGGGTTTTTAGCAGAAACTTTGAAGGCCATAAGTAAGTAAAAATAATATATTCCTAAAGCTGAAATTAAAAAATCCACAAATCAAGAATATTATATCCAAAAAAACTGCCCTTCAGAAATAAAGAGATGATAAAGTCTTTTCCAGTCAAACAGAAGTTAAACGAACTCATTACCACTATACATATCTTACAAGAAGTACTAAAAAAAATTTTCCAATTGAAAACAAAATGCTGTTAAGCAACAACATAAATGCAAATGACAGTATAGAGCTCATTGGTAGGCTGGAGTAGTGACTCAGTGATAAAGCACTTACCTGTCATGTGTGAAGCCCTGGGTTCAATCCTTAGCACCACATATAAATAAATAAATTAAATTAAAGATCCATTGACAACTAAAATATTTTTAAAAGGTATTTAAAAACTCATTGGTAAAGATACAAATACAGAACACTGCATTACTCTAATGGTGATGAGTAAGTTGCTTTTAGTTAGAGTTAAAAGTATAAGAGTATTTTTAAAAAATAACTAAAGAGGTAACTCCTGTTTCCTCTCTGCTCTACTCTACTATCTAAACAGGACAATCCTGACACCAGATGTGAGTTTCCAGAATCAATAATTCTAATACTAACTGACTGGAGTTAGCACAGACCCTGCAGGCTAAGGGCTCAGCCCCATAAGACTGCCGACAAACCCAGTCATTTCCAATGGAAATCAGAAGTGATGGTTCCCCAGGTTATCCATTAGTTCTGTCTGACTTGACTATAAATCAGAGGTTTCCATGGTTGCCTCATGTCTAATCATTTGATAAAACAGTTCACAGAACTCAGGAAAAAAAATGTTTTCTTACTGTATTACTAATACTATAAATAACGTATTAAAGAATACAAATGAACATCCAGATGACAAGGTACATGGGGTGAAGTTTAGAGGGTTCCAGGCTCAGGAGCTTCTATTTCTATGGTGTTTCAGGGAGTACCACTCTGCTGTCACATGGATATGTTCTTGCTTACCAACCTGGAAGCTTTCTGAATCTCATCTTTCTGGTTTATAATAGAAATTTCAATACATAGACATGATTAACTAAATCCCTGGCCATGGGTAATCAAATCAATCTCCAATACTTCTCTGTCCCACAGAGATAAGGGTGGAGATGAAAGTTCCTATCCTTTAATGACATGGTTGCTTCTTCTGATAACCAGGACCCATCCTGTGGCTATCTAAGGGCTTACCAAAAATGACCTAATTAACATAAGTTTAGTATGATTAAAAGGGCTTTTATGAATCACAAAAGATAATTCTTTTGCTTTATCATTCTGGAGCAATTTCAAAGAAATTACAAGAATTTTAGGAGCTATCAGCCAGGAACCAGGGACAGAGACCAAAATATGTTTTTAATATAATATCAAAACCCCCTCTCCCCTGTTCCCTCTCACCTCTCACCTCTCCCCTTTCCCCTCTCCCTCTCTCTCTCTCCAGGCTACCCTGAACTGAGCCACTCTCATTTTCCATGTCCTTCTGCAATGCTCAGCCTCATCTCAGCTACAAAGCAATGGGGCTAACTAGATGAACATGGATTGAAACTTTGAAACTGTGAATTTTAACCTTTCTTTTTCAAGTTTACTTAAGTGTTTTGTCACATATCCAAAGAGGCTGACTAACACAATACGTAAAAACTTAAAATATGCACAATATGAATAGATGTAAATCATGATAACATTGACTTAGAGAAGAAGAAGTTAAAGTGTGGAATTTTTAATGTATTTGATTTTAAGTGGTTATCAACTTAAAATAGACTACATAACCATAAAATAACTTATGTAAGTATCATGGTAAACACACACACACACACACACACATACACACACACAAAATACTTATAAAAGTTACACAAAGGAATAGAAAAGAATTAAAGTATAATTTTAAAAAACAATAAAACACAAAGGAAAACAGCAAGAAAGGAAAAACAAAATAACCATAAGACTAACAGAAAACACCTACCAAAATGGTCATAATAAATCTTTCCTGGTCAATAATTACTTTAAACATAAATAGATTATATGCCCCAATCAAAAAAACATGGAGTAGTTGAATGAATGCTTAAAAAAAATCCAACTGTATGAAATTTATAAAAAAAAAATACATTTTAGTTTTAAGGACAGATCCAGGGTCAAGGTGGAGGGATAGAAAAAGTTATTTATGCAAATGATAACTAAATGAGAGCAGAGGTGAATATACTTATATCAGACTTTAAATAGGCTTTAAATCAAAAATTGTTAAAAAAGACAAATAAGGTTACCGTGTAATGCTATATTCATCAAGAAGATGTGATAATTACAAACACATATGCACCCAACATCAGAGCACCTAAGTATATGAAGAAACCACTGACAGATCTAAAGGGAGAAATAGAAGCAATATTATAATAATAGAAGATTTCAATATTCCACTTTAAATAATGGACAGAATGTCAATAAGGAAGCATAAAACTATAATAACAATATAGATCAAATGAATCTAATGTATATATACAGAGTAGTATGCTCCCAAAGCATATTCTTCTCAAGTAAAGACAGATATGCCTCCAGGACAAATCACATGATAGGTCACAAACAAACTCCTAACAAATCTGAGAAGACTGAACCATAACAAATACCTTTTTTTCTATTGTGATTTTTTATTGGTTCATATTAATTACATAGAATAGTGGGTTTCATCATGACATTATTTGTACATGAATGTAACAATTTGATCAATTTCACTCCCAAGTAACTTCCCTTACCCGCCCCCTTTCTATCTCTCTGCCCCCCCCCAACCTACTCTAATGATTCTTGCTTCTACTTTCCTGATGTCTTTATTTTTCTCACTTTCTCCCCTATAGCTTCCATATATGAGAACAAGCATACAGTACTTATCTTTCAGTGTCTGGTGTATTTCACTTACCATGATGCTAGCTAGTTCCATACATTTTTCTGAAAATGACATAATTTATTTCTTCTTTATGCCTGAATAAAACTCCATGTGTATAGACACCACAATTTCTTTTTTTTTTTTTTTAATTTATTTAGCTTTATTCCAAATAAACTTCTGCTTGTGAAAGAAAGCTATATTAAAAATAAACAGGACTTCAAAAGAATTTAAAGCAGGAACTCAGATACTAGCATACAAACGTTCATAGTGGAATAGCCAAAGGTGAAAACAACCCAAGAATCCATCAATAGATGGATGGATACACAAAATTTAACACAACATTTAACATGTACATACGATAAAATATTATTTGATCATAAAATAATGACATTCCAATTCATGATACCACATGGATGAGAAGGCTTTTAAGCGTTGCACAATTTCTTGATCTATAGATGGACACCTAGGCTGATTCAATAATTTGATTGTTGTGAACTGCACTACAATAAACATGAGCATGCATATATTTCTAAAGTATGCTGACTTTTAATTCTTTTGAATAAGTGAAAGGGAATAGTATAGGTGGACCATATTATAGTTTTATATTTAGTTTTATTTGAATAATTTCCATACTTATTTCCATAATTGTTGTACCACTTAACATTTCTGCCATCGGTGCCTAAGAGTACCTTTTTCCTGACATCCTTGCCAGTATATTTTGTTTTTTGTATTCTTGATGATTGGCATTCTTACTGGGATGAGATATAATCTAAAGGTAGTTCTGATTTGAATGTTCCCTATGGCTAAAGATGCTGAATATTTTTTTATTGGTTGTTCAAAACATTACAAAGCTCTTGACATATCATATTTCATACATTAGATTCAAGTTGGTTATGAACTCCCAATTTTACCCCAAATACAGATTTCAGAATCACATCGGTTACACATCCACATTTTTACATAATGCCCTATTAGTAACTGTTGTATTCTGCTACCTTTCCTATCCTCTACTATCCCCCCTCCCCTCCCCTCCCATCTTCTATCTCTACCCCATCTACTATAATTCATTTCTCTCCTTGTTTATTTTCCCATTCCCCTCACAACCTCTTATATGTAATTTTGTATAACAATGAGGGTCTCCCTCCATTACCATGCAATTTCCCTTTTCTCTCCCTTTGCCTCCCACCTCATGTCTCTGTTTAATGTTAATCTTTTCTTCCTGCTCTTCCTCCCTGCTCTGTTCTTAGTTGCTCTCATTATATCAAAGAAGACATTTGGTATTTGTTTTTTAGGGATTGGCTAGCTTCACTAAGCATAATCTGCTCTAGTGCCGTCCATTTCCCTGCAAATTCCATGATTTTGTCATTTTTTAGTGCTGCGTAATACTCCATGGTGTATAAATGCCACATTTTTTTTATCCATTCATCTATTGAAGGGCATCTGGGTTGGTTCCACAGTCTAGAAATTGTGAATTGTGCTGCTATGAACATCGATGTGGCAGTATCCCTGTAGTACGCTCTTTTAAAGTCTTCAGGGAATAGTCCGAGAAGGGTAATAGCTGGGTCAAATGGTGGTTCCATTCCCAGCTTTCCAAGGAATCTCCATACTGCTTCCAAATTGGCCGCACCAGTTTGCAGTCCCACCAGCAATGTACAAGAGTACCCTTTTCCCCACATCCTCGCCAGCACTTGTTGTTGTTTGACTTCATAATGGCTGCCAATCTTACTGGAGTGAGATGGTATCTTAGGGTGGTTTTGATTTGCATTTCTCTGACTGCTAGAGATGGTGAGCATTTTTTCATGTACTTGTTGATTGATTGCATGTCCTCCTCTGAGAAGTGTCTGTTCAGGTCCTTGGCCCATTTGTTGATTGGGTTGTTTGTTATCTTATTGTCTAATTTTTTGAGTTCTTTGTATACTCTGGATATTAGGGCTCTATCTGAAGTGTGAGGAGTAAAATTTTGTTCCCATGATGTAGGCTCCCTATTTACCTCTCTTATTGTTTCTCTTGCTGAGAAAAAACTTTTCAGTTTAAGTAAGTCCCATTTGTTGATTCTTGTTATTAACTCTTGTGCTATGGGTGTCCTATTAAGGAATTTGGAGCCCAACCCCACAACATGTAGATCGGAGCCAACTTTTTCTTCTATCAGACGCAGAGTCTCTGATTTGATATCTAGCTCCTTGATCCACTTTGAGTTAACTTTTGTGCATGGCGAGAGGAGGGGATTCAGTTTCATTTTGTTGCATATGGATTTCCAGTTTTCCCAACACCATTTGTTGAAGATGCTATCCTTCCTCCATTGCATGCTTTTAGCTCCTTTATCAAATATAAGATAGTTGTAGCTTTGTGGATTAGTCTCTGTGTCCTCTATTCTGTACCATTGGTCCACCCGCCTGTTTTGGTACCAGTACCATGCTGTTTTTGTTACTATTGCTCTGTAATATAGTTTGAAATCTGGTATCGCTATACCGCCTGATTCACACTTCCTGCTTAGAATTGCTTTTGCTATTCTGGGTCTTTTGTTTTTCCATATGAATTTCATGATTGCTTTATCTATTTCTACAAGAAATGCCGTTGGAATTTTGATTGGCATTGCATTAAACCTATAGAGAACTTTTGGTAATATCGCCATTTTGATGATGTTAGTTCTGCCTATCCATGAACAGGGTATATTTTTCCATCTTCTAAGATCTTCTTCTACTTCTCTTTTTAGAGTTCTGTAGTTTTCATTGTATAAATCTTTCACCTCTTTCGTTAGGTTGATTCCCAAGTTTTTTTTTTTTTTTTTTTTTTGAGGATATTGTGAATGGAGTGTTTTTCCTCATTTCTGTTTCAGAAGTTTTGTCGCTGATATACAGAAATGCCTTTGATTTATGCGTGTTGATTTTATATCCTGCCACTTTGCTGAATTCATTTATTAGTTCTAGTAGTTTTTTTGTAGACCCTTTTGGGTCTTCTAGGTATAGAATCATGTCCTCCGCAAATAGTGATAATTTAAGTTCTTCTTTTCCTATTTTTATGCCTTTAATTTCTTTCGTCTGTCTAATTGCTCTGGCCAGTGTTTCGAGAACTATATTGAATAGAAGTGGTGATAGAGGGCATCCCTGTCTTGTTCCAGATTTTAGGGGGAATGCCTTCAATTTTTCTCCATTCAGAATGATGCTAGCCTGAGGCTTTAGCATAGATAGCTTTTACAGTGTCGAGGTAAGTTCCTGTTATCCCTAGTTTTTCTAATGTTTTGATGCTGAATATTTTTTCCATATAATTGTTAACCATTTGTCCTTCTTCTTTTGAGAAGTGTGTGTTCCATTCATCTGCCCATTTATCAACTGGGTGATTTGATTGGTTGGTTGTGTTTGGTTTTGTTTTCATGGTGTTGAGATTTTTTAGTTCATTGTATATTCCAGATACTAACTCTGTCAGAAGAGTAGTTGCCAAAGATTTTCTTCCAATCAATAGGCTGTATCTTCATACTGTCAATTATTTCCTTTAATGTGCAGAAGCTTTATAATTTGACACTATTCATTTTAACAATTCTTACTATTATTTCCCAAGCTACAGGAATTCTATTTAGGAATTAGTTGCCTAAATGTTTGTTTCACCTCTGTTTTCTTCTAGTAATTGCTGAGTTCTGGTCTTATACATAGGTCTTTTATCCACTTCAAGATGATTTTTGTACAGGATGAATGATGGGAATCTAGTTTTATTCCTCTATGTATGAATATACAATTTTTTCCAGCACTATTTGTTGAAGACATTGTCTTTTCACTAGTGTTTGTTTTTGGTACTTCTGTCAAGAATCAGATGATTGTATCTGTGTGGGTTTGTTTCTGTGTCTTCTATTTTATTTAATTTGTTTATGTTTTAGATTTTATGCCAGTACCATTTTATTTTTGTTTATGGCTCTGTAGTATAATTTGAAATTGGATATTGTGATGTCTCCAACATTGTTCGTTTGTTCACGATTGTTTTGGCTATTCTAGATCTTTTGTTTTTCAATATGAACTTTAGGGTTTTTTTCTAGTTCTGTGAAAAATATCATTGGTATTTTGATGGGGATTGCATTGAATCCATACATCACTTTTGGTAATATAACAATTTTAATCATATTATTTCTGCCAATCCAGGAGCACCTTCTACTGTCTTCTTTGAATTATTTTCTCAGTGTTTTAAAATTTTCCTTGTAGAGTTCTTTTGCCTCCTTGTTTAGATTTATTCCCAGGTATTTTCTTAAGCTATTTTGGATGGAATTATTTTCCTGATTTCTTTCTCAGATGACTCATTATTGATATATAGAAAAGCTACTGAGTTTTGTTTATTGGTTTTGTATCCTGCTACTTTGTTGAATTTATCAGCTTAAGAAGTCTTCTGGTGGGGCCTTCAGAGTCTTTGGTCTTCTAAGTATAGGATAATATCATCTGAAAATAAGAATGATATTGTTCTTTTCTCATTTGTATCACTTTTAATGTTTTTCTCTTGCCTAATTGCTCTAGCTAAAATTTCAAGTACTAATATTAGGAGTGACAAGATTGGACATCCTTGCATTATTCTTGATTTTAGAAGAAGTGTTTTCAGTTTTTCCCCATTCTGTATGATGCTGGCTTTGGGATTGTCATATATAACCTTTACAATGTTGAAGAAAGTTTCTTCTATCCCTGGTTTCTTTAAAGATTGATCATAAAGGATTATCGAATTTTGTCAAAGGCATTTTCTGCATCTATAGAGGTAATTATGTCATTTTGGTTCTTGATTCCATTTATATGGTGTAATACTTTTCTTGATTTGTTAATGTTAAGCTATCTTTGCATCCCTGGAATGAAACCAACTTGACTTTAGAGAATCTGATCTTTTTTAATGTATCTTATGTAGGCACTCATAGTTATAAACTCAGTTCTTAGGGCCACCTTCATTGTATCTCTCTGATTCTGATAGGTTGTGTTTCTTTTCTTATTTGATTCTAAGAAATTTTTAAAATTTCTCCCCTAATTTCTTTGATGACCTACTCATCATTAAAATGCATATTGCTCAGTCTCCATATGCTTGTATAATTTCTGTAGATTTTCTTGCTGTTGATTTCTACATTCACTCCATTTTGATCCAGAAAGATGCAAGGAATTATTTTAACTATTTATGTATTTGCTAAGACTTACTTTCTGGTCTGACATATGAACTATTTGGAAGACAGTTCCATGAGCAAATGGAAAAAAATGTACTCAATTTTTTTGGATGAAATATTCTGTAGCTGTCAAATCCATTTGATCTAAAATGTAGTTCAACTCTGTCATTATATTTATTAATTTTTAAGTCTATCTATTAGTGATAGCAGCGTATTAAAATCACCCACTTTTATAATAATACTTGATCTTAAATTATACTACACAGCCATAGTAATAAAAACAGGATGTTGTTGAAATCAAAATAGACAAGAAAATTAGCAGAACAGAAGACACAGGGACAAACCCACATATTTACAGTTATCTAGGACTTGACAAGGTGCCAAAAATATATGTTGGAGAAAAAACAGTCTTCATAACAACTGGTGCTGAGAAAACTAAATATCCATGTGCAGAAGAAATAAAAATAGATCCTTATCTCTTACCCTGCACTAAAATCAACTCAAAGTGGATCAAAGTCCTAGAATTTAGACCAGAAACAGTCAAACAGAAGAAAACAGGGACAACACACCAACATATTGGTATAGGCACTGACTTCTTTAATAAGACTTCTCAACTCAAGAAATAAAACTGAGACCAATAAGTAGGATGGCATCAAAATGAAGTTTCTATATGGCAAAGAAGACAACTAAGAGCATAAAGAGAGGACCTACTGAAAGGTAGAAAATCTTTGCCAGCTACTCTTTGTACAGGGAATTAATATCCAGAATAGATAAAGAAGTCAAAAACCTTAACAGCAAAACAACCAATAATCCAATCAACAAGTGAGCAAAAGATCTAAATAAACATTTCTCAAAAGAAGAAATACAAATGACAAAAAATATATGTTAAAAAATGTTTAACATCCTTGGCAATCATGGAGATGCAAATCAAAAGTACATTAAGATTTCACCTCACCCCAGTTAGGATGGCAATCATTAAGAAAACAAATAGCAACAATTGTTGGCAAGCATGGGAGAGGAGAAACATATACTTATAAATTTGTGGGACTGCAAATTAGTAAAATCACTTTGGAAAACAGTATAAGGATTTCTCAAAAGACTAGGGATGGAACCACCATATAACCCAGCTATCCCACTCTTTGGTAGTCATCCAGAAGAACTAAACTCAGCATACTATACTGATATGTGCATACTAATGTTTATAGCAGCACAATTCACAATCTGCCAGTCTATGTCTTTTAATTGGAGCATTAAGATAATGTACATTCAGTGTTATTACAGAGAGGTATGTATTGTTTTGTCATTTTTATTTCTCTCTAATGTTAGATTTGTTTCAAAATTTCTCTTGCTTATCTGCTCTTCTAATGAGATATATTATTTTACATGCTCTATTGGTTGTTTTTATCTTCTGTGGGCAGGATTTCTTTAAGTATCTTCTGTAATGCTGCGTAAGTGTTCACAAATTCCCTTAGTTTATGTTTATCATAGAAGGTATTTATTTCTTCTTAGATTCTGAAAGATAGCTTTGCTGGACATAGCAATCTAAACGGTAATTATTTTCTTTTGTTCCGTGCCTTTCTGGCCTTCAGAGTTTCTGCTGAGAAATCTGCTGTTATTTTGATAGATGGAGCTTCATAATTGACTTGGCCTCTCTCTCTTACAGCTTTTAAAATTCTTTCTTTGTTCTGAATTTTTGGCATTTTAAATATAATATATTGTTGAGTGGTTCTTTTTTGGTCTTCTCTATTTGGGGTTCTAAGTACCTCCAAAACCTGAACATCCATCTCATTCCCAAGGTTTGGAATATTTTCTTCTATCATTCCATTGAATAGATTGTCTATACTATTAGACTTTATCACTATTTCTTCCTCAAGGTCTGAGGTTTATTTAAATTAGTTCTCTTTATGTTGTGTCAGAGTGCTTATATATTCTGCCCTTGGTTTCTTACACTGTTTTCTTTATTATTTTCTGAATGTTCTAGATCATCCACCCTGACTTCAAGCATTGATATTTTTTCTTCTGCTTGATCTAATCTATTCGTGAAACTTTCAACTGAGTTTTTTAATTTAATCTATTAAACTTCATTTTGAAGAGCTCTACTTGGTTCTTTTTCAGAATATCTACATCTTTATTGCATTTCTCATCCTTATCCTGTATTGTCCTTCTTAGTTCATTCAGTTGTTTATTTGTATCTTTTGTTTCTTTGAATTCATTCACCGTTTTAACAATCAATTTTCTAAAATGTTTGTCCTGCATCTCATCCACTTCAAATCTATTGGATTCAGCTTGGGGAGAGTATCAAACTTTTGGAGGTAGCTTGTTTTCTCATGTTCTTTGTGATTCTGTGTTGAGGTATTTGCATTCATTGGGATAGAGTTTTCTTCCACTATTATGTGAGGGTCTTTTTAGTTATTGCATTACAATTTACTAGGCTAGTGGTGTAGCCAAGCATCCAAGTACCTGCTCAGCATGATCTAAGTGCTTGATTCAGCCACCAGCAATTCTCTGAGAGTAGAGAATCAGTATCCACAATAGTAGTAATTTAAGAGTAAATTATAATAACATATAATAAAAATTTATCAACGTATAATAAAAATCTTTACAACTCCACTAACCAAGGAGAAAAGGTGACTAATAATGTAGAACAGGCTAGAAAATTAGGCATTAATATTACTATACTTAATACTAAAGTATTTTTTAAAGGGAGAAAAGGTAGAAGAAATGAGGAGAAACAGAAAAAAGAAGTGAATGGAATAAAAATGAAAAAGAAGAAAAGAAAGAAAAAGGAAAAGAAAAATCCAATTAATTGAAAAAATAAAAATTTAATAGAAATACTTAAAAAAAATGAAGGAAAACAGAGCAAAATAGCTTAGAGGGAAAAAAAAACACAAAAACAAACCAAAAAACAAAATATTAAGATTTCTCCTTGATGATGTAATTAAAATGAGACACTTCTGGGCCTTCAATTTTAGAATGCACCAGCTATGGGGAGGATTACTGGACACAAGAGTTCAGTTTGTTCCTTCTCATTTCTAACCATGAGCAGTCCAAACCTGCTAGGGGTGTTTATATGCTGGGCTCTGCTCCTCCTTAACCACCAGCAAGTGCTAAGGGAAATTTGTCCACTGCAGGGATAAATTCACCCTCAATAGGTCTGATTTTTGTACTGAAAAATTAAAGTGTAGCTATGATAAGAGCCACCAGTCAAGCCTCTCGCCTACAGAGCCTGCAGATTAATCCAGATTGGACTGGACCCACCTTCTGAGAGCCTCAGTTCATCTGCTGAGGGCATGGCTAGTGTGCGAATTATGGTACTGAGCCTTCTGTATGCCTCTGAGCATGGTGGAGGTGACTGGCCTGCAGGGTCTGGACTGGGATGAAGTGTTGGGAGCGGTGTGCTGTCTACTAGACCCAGTCACAGCACTATCATTCCCAGCTTCATCTCACATCCCAGCCAGCCCATCTCACTACTTATCGCAAAGCTCAGAGCTCAGTTGTGAAAGGATTCAGGTTCCACCTTCCTCTACTTTGCAGACAGGCAATCTGGCCTCCTACCCCCCAGAGGTCCCAACAAGTCTATGCCACAGTCTCACTCTTGAGCCCTGACTGCATCTAAGAATGGTCACCCATTAACCCAGTTAAAAGAAAAAGAAAAGAAAAGAAGAAGCAGCCACTGGGCCTTGGAAACAAGAAGAAAAAAAAATAATTAGGAATTTCTGATTTCACACAAACAGAAAAGCCCCTTTTAATATGGCTTTCCTCCCCAGCTCTCAATGAGTCATCAGGGAACTTCAGGGAATCTCTTCTCCCCTGAGCTGACTTGTCATACAGAATTCAGATCTCCTTTCTTCTCAGACTATGTATTTACCCAGTAATAGAGTCTGCACTGCTTGAAATTGCCAAGATTTTTTCTTTCAACTCACTAGAGGGAACATTCCTCTCCCAAACTAAGCCACTGCATGCCTGGGACTGGTATAGTCCATTTCTTATTTTAATTTATAGTTTAAAAAGGGGAGAGAAACTTGTACACTTACAACTATAAGATATTGGTGAAAGACATGAAACAAGATACAAAACTATAAAAAGACATCCTATGTTCAAGGATTCATTGATGCCCATACTGCCCATAGTAATCTATAGATTCAATAGAATCTCTATCGAAAAGACAAATGGCAATTTTTCAAAAAGTGGATACAAATTCTAAAATTTACATGAAACCAACCACAAAAGACTACAAATAGTCAAAGCAATCTTCATTTTAAAAAAAGAAAGAAACAAACAAACAAACAAACTAGGGGAATCACACTTCTAGATTTTGACATATAAAACAAAGCTATAGTAATTAATATGGTATGGCACTGACACAAAAACAGTCATATAAAGCAATGAAATAAATAGAGTACCCGGAAATACATCCACACACCAATGGTCAAATGATCTTCAACTAGGATGCCAACAGTACATGGATAATCTCTTCAAAAAAATGATGCTGGGAAAACCAGTGTTTTAGTCCATTTTCCATTGCTATGACAGAATCCCTGAGACTGGATAACTATAAAGAAAAGATATTTTGGCTCATAGTTCTGGAAGTTCAAGAGCATAGAACCAGCATCTGTTTGGCTTCTGATGAGAGCCTCATGGAATAAAGTGGAAGGTCAAATGGACACATGCTGTAAAAAACAGATTTATATTCCCCAAAACTTAAAACTACCATATGTTCCAGAAATTACACTTTTGGGCATTTATACACAAGTAATGAAATCAAGATCTTGAAGAGATTTTAGCACTTATTCACTACAATATAATTAACCATAGCCAAAATGAGGAAATGACCTAAATATTTATTGGCAGATGAATGGATCAAGAAAACATGGAAGATTATATATATATATATATAGTATTATATATATATATATGGTATTATATATATAATGTATAATATATATATACCATTTTATAAATAATGTTTTATATATTATATATAAATGTTATATATAAAGAAGATTTTACATATATAAAACAATTACAATGCATATGTGTATGCATTGTTAATTATTCACCCATAAAAAAGAAGAAAATTCTTTAGAACATCACAGCATGGATAAACCCTGTAGTCATTATACAAAGTAAGCCAGTCATCAAATGATGAGTAGTGCACAATTCCACTTATACGAGGTCTCCAAAACAGCTTAGAATCAAAAAGTAGAATGAGGTTATCAAGACAGAGAAAGAAGGAGAAGTGAGGACTTACTAATCAACAGTATACAGTTTCAGTTAAGCAAGTTGAAGATGCTCCTAAGTTCTGTTGTATAGTATTGCACCTATGGTTAATAATGATTTATCGTATACTTAAGATTTTATAAAAGGGGTAGATCTCATGTTAAGTGTCTTACTTCAATAAAATTTTTAAAACTTAAAATAACACTAACACCTTTTAAACTTAGTTTTTTTAACCTAGCACATTCCATGTTTTTAGTCTTGTGTTCTGTGGGGTTAGAAATTGAACCCAGGATACTCTACCACTGAGCTATCTCCCCCACCCTTTCTATTTTTTATTTTGAGACAGGGTCTCACTCTCTTGCCCAGGCTGGCCTCCAACTTATGAACTTCCTGCATCAGTCTCCTGAGTAACTGAGATTACAGGTGTGTACCACCATACCAGATACATATCACATGTTTTTGACAACTGCTTATTTCTTGTTTTGATTCTGCTGATCATCATAGAAGCTGCAAAAGAGCTGCAATTTTCTTTGTTCAAAACTATTATCTTGAGCTCCAAGTCTTCAGCTTGACCAAACTACAAGCCCTACAGATGCTAGTGGAATGACTGAATAAGGCAAAAAAAAAAGTTTAAAACAGGAAAGGAAACAATTGATTTTTCTTGGTGGGATAGGTTTGATGCCACTACCATACACTAAGAGTGGATCCTAATTAGAACATGAACAACCTTTTGTGCCCAATTTGGCTGAAAAGTAACTTAGAGATTTTCATTTTGTTTTCTCACAAACCCCAATGCTAGCAGCTTATCAAGGGTGTATTGAAAGGAACACTCTCTTACTATTTCTGTGGGAAGTGCAAATTGATCCAAATATTTTTAAAACAAATTAGTGCAATCTTAATGATTATAGCCTTAGGAATTTGCCACAGTCTGGCTGGGCACACAATCACGAGCCACCACACAGCTTGTAGATTCAAACAGCAACTCTTTATTCCCGAACTCACACCAGCCGTCTACAATCACGTTCTGGGGAAATCCACGTTCTCTGCCCAAATCCACGTTCTCTGCCCAAATCCACCTCCACTGGGCTTCTATCTCCAAAATATACTGTCTGAATCCCGTGAGAACTCAAGGGGAACTCAGGCAGCAGGATACGCCCTATTCCCAGGAGGAATAATCTTAAACCTGGAACCTAAACCGGGAACGCCCTAAACCGGATTATCTTAAACCGGGAACACCCTAATCCGCCTTGGTCCTTGAACAAGGTCACCTACATTCAATGTCACTGCAACATGGGGTACGCTGGCAAGGAAATTGTCATACCTACTTGGCTAATGGCTCCCAGCAGGAATTCATCCTAAACAAACAATACTAAACATGGGAATTTTATAAAACTGCACAAGGAAACATAATTTTCAGCATCAAAAAAACAAAACAAAATAGAAGTCATCTAAATATTGAGTAGAATAGACTCTTGAAGACATTATGTATCTTCTAGTTATTATATGATTTTTATGAGGATGATTAAGAGGCAAAAGAAAAATGTGCTTATAATTGGAAAAATAAGAAATAAAAAATTTAGAGTATGATTAAGTATATGAAAATTATAAGTAAGAAAAAGTTGAAAATATTTTTGTTTAACCAACAGTCACAATTATTCAGATAACTGAGTGAAAACAGAGCTTGTGCCTGAATTATCCTTAAAATTCCACTTCACTTTGTTTATATGAGATGGTCTAATCATTTCACTCCTGTTATAAAGAAATAAAAATACTTTCCATTGACTTTGCCTTTGATGTTTTGATAGGTGTTTGGGGAGGAACTAAAGAAAGGCATAGTCACAATGATTGAAACCACACATGCAATGTATGCATGTTTCCTTTGTTTGCAAGTTATCCTTATGAGTCCTAAGAGGACACTAACACAAGTTCTTTTGGAATAGTCAGTATCATAAAAAGCATCAAATGTGTTTCTTACAAACCATTGCTATTATTCATACAGAAGAAAATTCATAGTTGGAAGTGCCTGTGTTGTTATATGGTATAAAAGAGGTTATTGCTTACCCCCAAGTAAATGAATACTACAGAATGATAGGAAACTTAACTACCAAGTTACAAAACCATAGGAAAAAATCTCACAATTCAATTTCAAAGGCACTGACTGTATAAAAGCAGACAGCAAGATGGGATTGGTCATGCAAGAGATTTAATGGAGGAAACACCTGTGAGAGAAAATAAAGCAGCCAGAAGAGGCTTGGAGAGCTGTCAGTGATGCAGGCTTAACCCTTGTGAAGAAAGGAGGGAGGGGAAGGTTGAGTAGGAAGCACCTGACTCAAGGAAAACAGTTTCCTCTTTTTAATTCTGTACATGTAATGATGGGTTTGGGGATAATTTGCATGTTTAAAATTAAATGTTTTGTTTTGCCCAACCACTTCAAGAATGGCCCTTTGTACTTTATTAAACCAGTGTTTGAAGGAAGAAATTGATGACATTTGAAAGCTGAATTATTAATGCAAAATACCTATAACTTTCTTTATGATGTTCTATTGGTGTAAAGTAACTTGTTTCTGCTCAAGGAGCCATTTATTGTTGCAAGATGTTTACATTGTATTAAATACATCATGTATATAAGGTGAAGAATTATATTTTCCAAAGACCAAGCACATACTGTCCTAACCTAAGAGTCTCATCAGAAGCAACTCTAACTTTACCATTTCTACTGATGGCTACTCTAGTTTCCAGACTTTAAAAATTGAAATTTTCCCAGGATCTTGTAAATATTATATAACATTTTGGGGAAGGAAGGAAGTGGATATTAAGCTCGCTGAAAACATTTTCAAAACATTCTTTGAATGATGTTCAAGATTTATTCGTCTTGGATATTTTTATTATCTTAAATAACCCATTAATGTTGTGAGCCAGCTACATATATTCAAAACAACGAGCTATATCAGTAACCTTCACTAAGATTTATTTTGTAAAGGAAAATAAAATTTATTGCCATAAAAGCTACTGCTTTCTCAGAGTTAGAAAAATGAAAATCTGTTTATTTATAACAACATTTATAGCAGCTCAAGCCTTAGGGACCATCATCGCCAGATTTTTAATTGAGCCTGAAACAGCCTACCTCAAAGACTTCTATTGGGTGGTTTAGTAACTTTATCTTCTCTACTTAAGACATCTACATAGTTGAGTGGAAAAACCTCACATCATTTCTTTTGCACATTTGACTCCACCCTCTTGGGGCAAATTCATTCTCTGAATGAAATGGAATTGCAATGGGTTTCTGAAACACTTGATCATTTAGAAGGAAACATGACATGTACTCCCTGTTCAATAATGTTCAATTTTTGTATGATGACTTTATAAAAACATAGCCATGTGCATGACTGAAAATAAATTTCTTTAAATTTCACTCAGTAAAAAAAATTCAAGGAAATAATTCAAAGAATTTAAAACAATGATTTTTCATTTTTCAGTCAAAAGTATTTAAACATACTCAAATTCAAATAATCTTTGGAATTGAAAGAACCTAAGAAGCTATCTTCTTGTTGTTGTTCTTTTTAGTTATACGTGACAGTAGAGTGTATTTTGACATGTTATACATACATGAAGCATAACTTATTCTAATCAACGTATCCTGTTCTTGTGGTTGTACATAATACAGAGTTACCCTGGTTGTGTATTCAAATACAAGGCTAGGAAAGCTATGTCTAATTAATTCTACTGTCCTTCCCATTCCCCTCCCCAATCTCTGAAGCTATCCTAATTCAGTTTTAGATATACACAGTAAAGAGTCAGATTCAGTTTTAGATGTGCACAATAAAGATCCAAATTAATATTGGCTGAAGCAGAACAGAAGTCTTCTTTCATACAACTCTGCAAAATAGGCAAACATTGCTAATAAGGATGTTCTGCTCCATGAGATCATCAGGGACCCAGGATCCTACTCTACTGCTCAGTCATCACTAGTCTGATAGTTTTGTCCACATGATCCAAGACTGTTCATCACGTTGTTCCTAAACCAGGCACACCCTCACTATTGCAGGCATCACTTTTACCTCATGGCTGTACGCACAGAAGGCTGAGAGTTGTAATGTTTATTCCAGTCATTGCCTTGCTAAAATACAATTACTCTGGAAGAAGTGCATAGAAAATTTTAGAGGATAACATAAGTTCATGCTCCAGAGATCATTTTAGAACCTTATATAGAAAAGAAACAAAAACAGAACTCTTTGAAGAAGAGAGATGGTAAATAGCTAGATCTTCATCTCCATCCATGGTCTCTTATCTCCCAGGAAGTTTCTCTAAATACTAGAAACCATTGCTCTAGAGGAAAGGTGGAAAAATTAAATATCTAAAAGTTATTTAGATAAAGTAAATAAATGTAGCAAGTTGGGTGAGACCTATGGCTGGCAATGGGACTATCTAAAGAGAATACTCCAAGTTAGACCTCAAGGGGTCCCCTATACTCTACACCCAGTATATTGTTGCTTTGCAGGTCATATAGCTAACCACCTCGTCATACTTTTTGTGCTACATTCAATGCCCTATGTAAAATCATAAAATGTCACTATGAAGTTCAGATAAGCAAATAAGAAAAAAAAATCTTTGAAAGTAATCTAATTCTACACTATAATTTAGTGTTCCACTGTGAAATGAAATATCTGACAGCAGAACAAGTGTGTGTTCTTTGTCCCATTCCTTCTGAACCCCACAATTGAAAGATCTGTTCTGTTTTCTACGTTTCTGACTCACATTTGCCAGAGCCCTGGCTGCCTGATCAGTAACATATGAGACTGGGAAGCGTCAAAGGACATCACTGGCAACTGCCCAGTAGCCAATCTTTCCTCTTTCCAACATGGCCCATTTAATTGCACACTCATATCAAATCAATGGCAGATTCATTGCAAAACACATTTTTCACTTTTATGTGTATTTTTTCTGTATGCTGTAAAGTTATATGGTGAAAATATTTTTGGCTGAAAACTTTGAATATGGAAATGGATAACATTTACCTTCTAAATGCTTGAGTGGAACTAAATTGTTCATGGATCAGTTATACACTACTTTCAGAAGCCATTTTATGAATATTCCTATTCTTTAAAAACTTCTTGCAGAAGAATCTTATATTGAGGTTTTCTGAGTCAGGCAGGAACAAATATCTCAGCTTAGTTCTACCTTTTGCTATGGTCTTTTGAGTCTAAAAAATTAAATGAAAGGATGTGCTTATTTTCTGATTTTTGTCTTAGGATTTTTTACTTTCATCAATCTTTCCAGCATTTACATTGATTTTATTTTGTTCAGTAAACATTATGATGATATCAACCTAAATTTATATAGTAAAGAAAGATTGGAAATATATATAGTGTGAACCCATATAATAGCCTTTTATTGGTTTTCAAAATCAAACTTGCTTTAAAATCTGGTTCCCCCACCCCTACCCCTTCTCCCCTCTTCTCTCCCTCTCTTCCTTATTCCCTTTTTGCTTTACCTGAGGTTTTGGTGGTTTCTGTGACACTAGTAGTTGGCAAAAGCAACAGCTATAGGGGGCCAACCTAAAAAAAAAAAAAACAGTTAAAGGGTGGATTTAGTTTGGCTGAGAAAATATAAAATTTTTCCACTCCCTATTTCTAATGACTTAAATCATAATATTTTATTAATAGAATACATGGATTCCAATTCCACTATTAGAAAAGCAGATAAAAAGCACACATCAAGCTGTTTCCTGATCACTTTCTGCAGTCTAACCTTTTTTTTTCTTGTCTTTCTTTATTCTCCATTTCCTTTCTCTCTTCTGTTTATTTCCATTGTAGTTTTTTTTTTAATCTTTTAACTTATCCTTAACATTTGGTCTAATCCTGCTTCATTGATGTCAGTGCATTCTTAAAAAGATTAGTTTCAATCACGTACACATCTACTTGACATAAATATAATTTTAAATCGTATTTAAGACAACAAGTCTTCGCAAATTACATATCTTTAACTAAGAGATAAATTTTAGTTTTTGGTTTTTTGGTTAGTTTTTTTGTTTGTTTGTTTGGGGTTTTGGGGGGGGGTTGTTTGTTTGTTTTGGTACCACGGATTGAGCCCCAAGGGGTACTTAACCACTGAACCATATCTCCAGCCCTGTTTTGTTGTTGCTGCTGTTGTTGTTTTGTTTTGTTTTTGAGTCTCACTAGGTTGATTATAGTCTCACTAAATTGCTAAAGCTGGCTTCAAACGTGATTCTCCTGCCTTGGCCTCCTGAGCCACTGGGATTACAGGCTTGTGATACCACATCTGGCTAAAATCTTCCTTCTTACTCCATAGATAAAACACATCTGCAGGAAAGAAAATATAAGTTCATTGGCATAAATTCATTGGCGTAGTTCTGAAAGAAGTACCCTCTCAAATGTATTAGTAAGTTGAAACCTTTATCAATACCACATAAACTTTCCTTATACTGGATATTCAGCATGTGAAAGTATTTATTTTTAGATCCATGCCAATGCATTTACACTTTCTTTCCTTCAGCTGTTTTATCTGTAAAGTAAAAGAGATCATAGTGGCAAATAATTTTCTAAAGACCTCTAGCTCTAGAAATCTGATTTTGCAATTTTCTCTGATGACACAGTTAAGGATTGTTCTAAGCATCCTCCACACCACCCCACTCCCCACAAAATGAATAAATAAACAACAGACCTTTGCTGGTCTTTCTCCAGACACCTTTACCTATACTTAGGTAGTAAAATATTCCATCTCCACTACATTTATGTTGAAGGCTTTCATCTTTTTAAAAGTCAAACTCCTCTCCATCCTCTATTGAAGAGAACAACCTGGCTGGTGTACAGGTGGGAGCTTTGCTTACATTCAACAGAGAACACAGATAGGGAGGTAGCAAAGAGACAAAACCTTAAACAAGGAGAGTCAGAGAAAAATGTTTACCTAACAGTATGGCAAGAAGAAAATTATTTGAGAAATACAGCAAAGGGCAAATTCCATGTGAGTCACTTCATACACATGAGGTTGAATCATGGTTGTAAGTTAATGGGTCTAAATAATTAAACCATGTGAAGGAAAGACTCGCCCAAATGAAGTAGGTCTTCACTCACCACCTTATCCAGTAACAAGCTGGTTGCCAAAGCTAAATGAATAAGATAAAAAGTAATTATGTCCAAGTCCACAACTCAGTTAAGACTGACTCAATCCCCCAGTTTTAGTTTGATATTACTTATCTTACTAAAGCACTCTTCTGTTTTCAAGAATACAGCCAAACTGAGGTTATTCCATTTACCAATTACATAAAAAAGTGAATAAGTGAAGGAAATAATGGGAAAAAAACATTGAGTATAGTGGCAGGGTGTAGATAATTAGGGAATCAAAAGAGATAAAAGAGAATATATACCAAAGACAAAGAGAAAGCAAGAGAAGAGTTTAGGCAACTCCCTATCCTCCTTTCTCTATCCCTCTCTCCAAGACCCCCTTGTTTCCCTCTCTCTTCCCTGATCCCTTTCTCCTTCTTTTCCTCTATGTCTCTTGTCTTCCCTTTCTGCTCCCGTAAGATGCTCCAGAAATCATATTTAGTTGCTAATAACACATACCCAACTATATAGTAACTTAAATGAATTAAAGGATCCTTCTCTCATATAAAATATGTGAGAAATTTATAGGACTTGTAGGTACATCAAAAGCTGAGTTCCATCAGATCCATCAAGTTACAAGGTTGGGTGGACCTAGTATCATTGCTTAGCAAGGTATAAATTGTACATCCTGGGATCAGTAGCTGTTGTGAAGTTCATGTCACCCACCACCATCATGCCAACACCCCTCCCTCAGCTCACACCTATGGCTCCATGTTGGGTCCATTATGATCATCCAATGAGGAGAAAAATGACCAAGTTGGATTCATAGAGCAATGATCTCAGTATGTGAATGTAAAAAAAAAAAATGAATGGCTGCAATTCTATATCCTTATGCAGAGTGTCCCAAAAAAACAGTGGTTAGGGAAGTCCTCCAATGGCAAGAGCTTTGAATAATCCATCTGGTCCACCACCTCATACAGAAGGGGAAGGAGCTGAAAGAAAAATTAACAGGACTCCAAGAATAAATAAGAAGACTGAAGGCAAGGAAGTCTCAGAAGAGGTATGTGGATGGGCCTAGGGGAGTGAGCACAACATATTGCAAATATTGCATGTTACTCATATCAAGAGCATCTACCACAAAGAAGATATTATCAAAAAAGTAAGCAGAATGATTCTACAGTGGACACCAGCAGCCCCTGCTCTTGGATACTCCAGTTTGAACACAATGTACACATGAGTAAGACAGCTGTGGTGGCACAACAGAGACATGAGGATGACCACATGAACTTCCACTCATCCAGCTGATCTAGATATTGCTCCTGCCTAATGCTCAAACCTGAAACAGAGACCAATGTTAAGTGTCCAGTATAGTACCAGTTCTCAAACAGACAAAGTTTATAGCAATCAGATTAAGTTACAGTCCTTTTACCCTTGAAAATTCAGTAATTTACCTTAATTAGAAGCAACACATATTCCCAAAAGGAGTTTGCCTTTCTTAATTGCAAGTTCTCAGTCAGCACTACTTCCAACATTTTATAGAATATTTGGCATTCTAACTTGGGATCCCAAATAATATCATAGGAGAAAAACGAACCCACTGAAAAGCAAAAGAAGTTATATTATAGGCACATGATTATGGGATCCTCTTATCTGGATCACATCAAAATCTGTAGGTAGCCTGATACATATGTGGAATAATCTTTCAAAGGAACAGCAAAGTCAAGAGCTTGAAGATAATTTCCTGCAAAAAACAAAAAACAATTACATGGTGCTTTGTCCTCATTAGAATATAAGAGTCTCAGAATCACAGGGTGAAATGAGTAGTTCTGTTTACCATCAGTATCTGGGAAGTACTTGGAGAATCTAGGCTTCATGTCTCCAGAACTCTAGGTTCCAAAGGTCTAGAGCAGGGGTTAATAAATTATGGTCCTCCCAAATCTGAGATAAGGAAAGAGGAATCTAGAATGGATGACAGAGCAAGGGAACAATTAATGACTCTGAGACCACCTTCAAAAATAATACTGAGGTTCATGTCACTAATCTTCTTATATGTCTATCCTGGGAAAGACACCAATCATAAATGTGGAAGAGCTATTACTATGTAGGATGAGTATATAATAAAAATCAAGTTCTAAGACAGAATGCTACAGGGTAACTTGTCCCATACTGCTTGCACCTCAAGATCAATGTCCATATTGACACAGAAACCTTTGGATGAAAGTTATTGAGAATTTCCACAACTAACTCTATAAACTCTTTTACAAATTTTCGATGACAAAAATAAATAGTCCTGTGGACTTTTTATATATTTTTATTGGACATAATTTACATACAGTAAAATTCACAAAATTTGAGTGTGAGATTTGATGAATTTTGGCAAATCTCTGCAACCACATAACCACATCATATAAAGCATTTCTTTCACCCCAGAGAGTTCTTTGATGCCACTTTCTAGGCCACCCTTATCCTTTCTTTATCCTTTATGAGGAGCCACTGTTCTTATTTCTTTTGCCATAAATGAATTCCAATTAATTGATCAAGCTAGCCCTATCCAGAGTAGTTTCTACCTGTCCTCTACTGACCTACTGCCGTTTCAATATAAACAGACCAAAGGATTAAAAAGCATGAGCAGATATTTTGCTTATATGACCTAATCCAGCAATATTTCTTTGTTATCAGAAAAGAATTTCTCAGGGCATTCAAAACAATAAAGATTGACATTTTAAAAAGCAATGATATGGCTTCAACACAACTCTAGATTAAATTGTTCTAAATGAAATTGTCTGAATTTAAATCTTGACTCTATCATTTACCATCTGGGTGACTTGAGCAAATTATTTTTCTCCCTGTTTTCTCATTTCTCAAATGTTGAGTGTTTTAGAACTACCCTCATAGAGTTATTATGAGGATTAGATCAGCTAGTGTATGCCTCTCTCTGGTCCATGGCACATGGAATGGACTAATATACTCAATGGACCACATACTCAATGTACTTCAGCTAATGACACAAGTACAGTTAACATGTGAATTTGAACATACCAAAAAATATATTTCTCTTGTGTTATGTGGAAGTCAATGTATCCATGGGACATAAAAATAAGACAAAAACTTAAGGAAAGAGAGTAAAAAACTTCCTATTTGGATAAGTTATTTCGTGTTAATTTGGTCCTAGAAAATAGTTTGTTAAAAATAGAAAAATATAAAGATGCTTAAAATTTCTACTACCCATTGGACCAATACACATCAGGATATCAGATAGAACTTGCCCCTTTACTTTGTTTCATCCTTCCAGGTTTCTAAAGCCTTTCTCTGAAACTCTGGGCCCAAGCCAGAGAACTTCCCCCAGTACCCACTTTACCTTCCACTGTCCTCTTCCAAACCTGGTTATGGTGTCTGTTTTCATTAGCTCTTTCTCTTTTCTCTTCATATCTTATTCTCATGAAATCTTGCCCCTGCTATAATAAAATGTAAGTTTTGAAATCCATGTCCCAACATAATATTACCTGCAGAATTTAATTATTAAATAACTAAAAGTATTCTAATATTCTAAATATTCTAGTAACTAAAAAATAAAATTTAAATTTAAAAAGCATGTTAAGATAGAGAATACCTCCTGATAGGCTTATGGTTACAAAATAAGAATCAAGTTGTCCCATACCTTTTGTTCTCCATTCACTCTGAGTAATGGTTCTCTCTTTAATTAATACAGATTTTGTATCTGTTTCTGCAAAATATAGGCAGAACCAAATTTGGTTACATTTGATTTTTCCATCTTCTCTTTATCTTATATTTTCTATTTAAATACATTGGAAGCCGAGAAGAAATATGTTCCTCCTAAAGATTAAGATTTTTATTCCTGCATTAAATGTAATTTTTCCTAATATTCTAACTATGAGCACCAGTCGACCAATTCCTCAACATTCACAAATTTACTTACAAGGCAGGTTTTTCAGTGATCTCATTTATCAGCATTAACTTCTATTTGCTCCCAGAAAAGAATTTCCTACATCTGTTTTTGTTCCCCCAGTCCCTTTTCTATGCCTCTTATTCACATTTCCTTTGCCATATTCTATTTTATTCAGCCGGCTTAAAACATCACAGTGCCTCTTTACCCATGCAACATTGTCTTCTCATTTATGTAATATGCACTTTTTTCTTCTAATAAAATCTTGGCCAGCTTAACTGTATTCCTGGAACATCAAGCCAGAGATTCTTGTTATTTTTTCCAGTTATTTCTTCCAAAATATATCACACATTATTCTTGAAGCTTACATCACCCTCTTTCATCTCTAGCAAGGAATGAGTGCAAATATGCTTCTTGGAGTAATGCTTGGTTATTTGATAATCAAAATCCCCATAGCATTATCTGCAGGCAGCCCATACTGATTTATCTTTTGAATATTTTTCTAACAAAACATTGCTGAAACATTTCTATGCCTGTATTTCATGGCTTGACATAGGTTTCCCTTCCACTTTGGCTTCCCTGTTCTTTATGTTGATCTATGGAGGTGTGAGGAAGGACTTGAAAGAAAATAAGCCCTCATATCCCCAAAACAGATAAACTTTAAGTGGTATTTTTTGCCTATAGTTGACCTTATTCTGTCTTTTTAAAAATTTTTTTTATTTGTTTTAATTAGTTATACATAACAGTAGAATGTATCTATGTACTTCAAAATATCATACATAGATGGAATATAATTTCTTATTTTTCTGAGTGTACATGTTGTAGAATCACATTGGTCATGTAGTCACATATATACATAAAGTAATAATGTCTTTTTCATTCTACTATCTTTCCTATCCCCACATCTCCTCCTCTCCCCTTTCTTCACTTCCCTCTACCTAAAGGTAACACTATTCTTCTGTAGTCCTCTCCCCTTTTATTGTGAAGTAGCATCTGCATATTAGAAAAAAACATTTTGCCTTTGTTGGTTTTTTTTTTTTTTTTGGAATTAGCTTATTTTGCTTAGCATGATATTCTCCAACTCCATCCATTTACTGGCAAATGCCATTATTTCATTTTTCTTTAAAGCTGAGTAATATTCCATCGAATATATATATACCACATTTTCTTTATCCATTCATCTATTGAAGAACACCTAGGCTGGTTCCATTGTTTAGCTATTGTGAATTGAGCTGCTATAAACATTGACATGGCTGCATCACTATAGTATGCTTATTTTAAGTCCTTTGTGTATAGACTGAGGAGTGGGATAGCTAGGTCAAATGGTGATTCCATTCCAAGTTTTCTGAGGAACCTCTCTACTGCCTTCCACAGTGGTTATATCAATTTTTAGTCTCACCAGCAATATGTAAGTATGCCTTTTTCACCACATCCTCACGAACATTTATTATTGCCTATATTCTTGATGATTGCCATTCCAACTGGAATAAGATAAAATCTTAGTGTAGTTTTTATTTGCATTTCTCTAATTGCCAGAGATGTTGAACACTTTTTCATATACTTGTTGATTGATTGTATTTCTTCTTCTTTGAAGTGTCTGACAGTTCCTTAGCCCATTTATTGATTGGGTTATTTGGTTTTTTTGGTGTTAAGTTTTTTGAGTTTTTTATATATCCTAGAGATTAATGCTTTATGGTAAGTGCATATGGTAAAGATTTTCTCTGTAGGTTCTCTTCTCACATTATTGTTCCCTTTGCTGAGAAGAAGCTTTTTAATTTGAATCCATCCCATTTATTGATTCTTGATTTTACTTCTTGTGCTTTGGTAGTCTTATTAAGGAAGTCAGATCCTAGGCCAATATGGTGAAGATTTGGGCCTACTTTTAATCTTCTATTAGGTGCAGGGTCTCTGTTCTAGTGCCTAAGTCTTTGATCTACTTTGCGTTGATTTTTGTGCATGGTGAGAGATAGAAGTTTAATTTCGTTTTGCTACATATGAATTTCCAGTTTTGCCAGCACCATTTATTGAATAGGCAATCTTTACTCCAGTGAGTGTTTTGGGCACCTCTGGCTAGTATGAGATAACCATATTTATGTGGGCTTGTCTCTGTGTCCTCTATTCTGTAACACTGGTCTACATGTCTATTTTAGTGCCAATCGCATCCATTTTTGTTACTAAAACTCTGTAGTATATAGTTTAAGGTCTGGTATTGTGATGCTTCTGACCTTATTCTTTCTTTGTTTTCTTTTTCAAGTATTTATGTCCCTTCTTCTTTATTGTTTTAGATGATGTGAAACTTTCCCTGACTAATACCACCATAAAACATCTGTCTTGACATTCTTTAGCATTTACATTGAAAACATAGAACATGCCACTGCATCTTTGCTGTAAAATATTGCTAGATTGGTGTGTATGTAGATGGTCATTTTGGCTTGTCAGCTAAAGGATTAGTTCTTTTGCATCTTAGTTACCACTTATTCAAATGCTGGGAATGCAACCATTACCAAATAAATACTTGTGGTATCCTATTCAATTGGTCATTATCCATTCAGCAAACATATATTGATCCCTACTCAGAGTCACTTATTGTGCTAGCTATTGGCTATAAAGACCAATCACACAGTCCTAGCTTCCAACAATTTGTAGTCAGGTGGCGGGGGTCAGGGGGGCACTAGGTAGCTACAAAATAGAATGCGAAATTGACAAGAGGTTCTGGAATTATAAAAAGTAAAACCCCAAAATCAGCATAAAATGAGAGTAGGGGAAGGAGACAGCGGAAAGAAGAGGATAAGTAGAACATAACTAGGCAAAAGAGAAGATGCACAACTTGCTCCAGGAAAAAGACTGGGTTGAAACATGTGGTTCCACACAGCTGTAGGGAAGAGTCTGGGGAAACGGTGAGAGATGAAGCTGAGAAGATGACAAGAACAAGATCACAAGAGACCTTGCATGGCCTGATGAGGACCTTGCCCTCTGTCCTGCCCCACTTCTTGTCTATGATGACTATAGTCACTAGACTCATGACTGGTGCTGGGAAACTTCTGCCTGCTTATCAAGGCTCTGCTTTCAAACACTGAAACTCCTTTGATTTCAGACTGTACCTTCCGTCTCATATCCACCACTCAAAATTATCCCAAATATGCCAGACTAACTAATTTCTTGTATTTTCTCTCTCACATCTCTCTTTTAAAAGTTTTAGCCTTTCATCACTAATCAAATGCAGCAGGAATCCTGCACAGTATTACCTCAACAGATTCCCCAGTTTTCCCATGTATGCCATGACCTCCTGTTTAAGAATGGGTATTATGATTTCTTAACTCCATGCTCCCTATCAAGCAGTTCCTCTCACAAGATTCCTTCCTATTACCCACCTTCACAAAACTTATTAGTCTTTTAGCCTTGCCTCCAATATTAATTTATCTTTTTAAAACCAACAATGTATTGTATTTCTTTTATACTCTGGCATTTATAGTGATAGTTTTCTTTTCTGTTTATTGTATTCATCTGACAAAAATGATTGGTTCTTGATGGTCAGAATGGTACCTTGGCCGAATTTTCAATTTCCCATGGAACATACTACCATTTCTTGAGAAGAGATGCCAGGTAAACATACTAGATGGATGACTATTACCAATGAGACTCAATTAATCTCCTCTTTGCTACCTAATTGATCATAATAGTTACTTCATCACCTCAATTTCCTTTGCTATTATTTACAGGGAAGGTAAAAGCTGCTATTTCATTTCTATTTTATAGAAATAAGCATTTGAGTATTAAGGAATTTACTTAGGTAATTTGATACTAGAATCTAAGTTCTTAATATCAATTCAGCATTCAAACTATACTAAATCTAAGCCTTTTCTCCCAAGAAGAATGAAAGGTAAGCCTTTAAAAAATTACTATCATCAATTCTGGGAGGAAAGATGATGGAAGATTGTTACTTGCCAGAATATAAGGTAATTTCTGATTTTTATAATTTAGAGACACAAAGACCTCAATTAAAGGAATAGAACATTAATAAATAGTTTGGAGTGTTTTGGTTGATTTGAACTTCTTTGAATTAATTTGCTAAAAATTCAATTATTCAAAGCCATCTTACCACATGGCAAACCCACCCAAAGACCACCCAAAGGACGAAATGTCGGAATGATATCCTAAGATTACAGGAAACCTTGTTGTAACTTTTTGAGAGCAAAAGAGTTAGAGTGAAATACTAGCCTAACAAGATAGAAGCTATACACAAGATTTTTTTAAGAGCGAGAGAATTTTTTAATATTTATTTTTCAATTTTCAGTGGACACAACATCTTTATTTTATTTTTATGTGTGCTGAGGATCAAACCCAGCGCCCCGCGCATGGGAGCGCATTACCGCTTGAGCCACATCCCCAGCCCTATACACAAGATTTTAAGAAAAAGACCAGCCATTCACAAATGAAGCATTAAGCATTTGAGGAAGTCTAGAATCTGAATAAAACATGCATCATATCAGCATCCAGTGAAACTGAACCAGAAAATCCTAATTCAGATGGCAGAGGTGAAAGGGCTATAGAGAAATTAAAACCTTGAAGAAAATCTTTCATAACTCATCAGTGTTGACAAATTAGCCTTTTGGAAAGAGATTTTCAGTGAATCATCCTAATTCTCTTTGGAGAGACATCTGGCCTCCATTGTTCATTTATGCTGTGAAAATTCTGAGTTTGTATGAGTGTCATGCCTGATCTCTGATCCAAGTCTTTAGCCTGTACCTTGATGATATTCTAACTAGTACTGCTTTTTCTTACTTATGTCCTTCTTCCAAGATTATATAAAGTTGGGGCCATATACCACATCTTATGACTTCTTATGTTTCCAGTACCAAGATACTTGTTGTATCTGATAGACCACACTGATATATTTAGCAACAATTGAGAGGACAGCATCAACTCAATTGCATCACCCTTGAGGGTGTATTGGGGGAATCTTCAAAATATATTTCCTCCTAATGATGGTTCATTGGTTTCATCTTCATACTTGAAAGACTGTTACTGTTACAACTAAATTGACCTTTTTCTGGAGCCAAATAGAGTTTACACGCCCTACTTTTATTCCATTCAACTTGACTAGAGACTTTTCCTTGGAAAAGGAATCACATATGATCCCTCCAAATCCTATCAATTTTGGATAATTTTCACATAAAATAAACTTTTCATTGTAAGAGATTTCTTTCATTGATATTTTCTGACATTGATATTAGTAAGAATTCAAATTACTTTAACTACTTGCTCTTTCTGTTTTGCAATGATAAAAAGCTCAACCAGAAAGCAGAGCTTCAGAAGCTACAAGCAAGGTCTTCTATTAGTTTGAAAATACCTCCCTCAAGGTTTTATGTCCCTTAAATGACCTACCTTCTCTGAGCCAAAGGGAGGAAGGTCTAGCTGGTATCTAAGCTTCCTCTCCTATGTCAGTGGTCCTGAACTATCCTGTACTTACCTCCTGGACTACTCCTTGATTCTTAGACCTGGAAATCCTAGTCTGGTCCAGCCTTGCACTGTTTTCTGAAATGTGTCTTTTAGCTTGTTATTAAAACCTCTTGTGAAATCTGATTAATGTGCATCATTTTAAGCTACTTCCCCTATGCGTTCTCATGTGCTATCATAGATTTTTCCATATTACTTTTTAGCGACACACACAGCCAACTTCCCCACTAACTCTGAACATTTCTTTTTGAACCTTGTCCTCAGTTAATTGTCCCTCATGTGCTCTCACTCTGGGAAGGTCATCACTTATGAATGTGAAATGACTAAATTCCCAAATCCCCTAAACTATAATCTAATCAAATCCTAAAAGTACTAACATATGAGCTCCATGAGAGCAAGGAGATTCTTGACCCTGTTCATCGTCACATCCTAGTTCATGAACACTACCTGTCAAGTCAACACCAGTTTTGACAATATGAAACAATATATATGTAGGCACATGTGTATACATATACTCATGTGTATACACACATATATATTATATATATATATATATATATATATATATATATATATATGCACTGTTTTAAAAGGAGTAGTGTTATATTAATATGCACTATTTTAAAGGGAACAGGGTCTTTTTGGATAGTTGTAAATCATACAGACTACAATATTCCTTTCAAACATTGAAGAGTACATAATCTAGGACTTTTCTGTAATAGTAAATTTTTGAAATTTTTATGACTGATATTTTTCATTCATGGTAGTTTCTGAAACATTGTTATTTGAATATGCAAATAACTCTCACTTTTTTTTTTTCTTTAAGCTTTATAGGTTCTGAGCTTCTCTGCTTCCAAAGCAACTGCCACTCTCACATGGAAACTCAAGCAAGTGCTAGTAACTTGAGAGTAATAAGAATATTCTGGTTTGGTTTCTAATTAATCATCCTTTAGGATGACTTGACAAGTCAGGCTGCACCACCCCCTAGAGGTTTCCTGTGTGCTCTGAGTTTCCTGGAATAGAATGTCCAGAGACTTGATCTTTGTGGGACTCAAGAGCTCTACGAGAAATAACTTAAACCTGGCCAGCGATTGGAGTTCAGATATGTGTAGCTCCTGTGGGACTGGGGTTTCCCTAAAAGAGACCAGATTAGAGGAAGAAACAGTAGAACACTGAAAGGCAAACTGCCCACATGGAGGCAAAATCTGGCAGTGGATAAAGTGAGCATGATCAGAATCGAGAGTCCAGGGACAGAGTCCCATCCCTAGAACTTAGCCTGGATGTGATTTCAGGGGCTTTCAGCACGAGTGTGTTAAAGAGAAACCCCACTGAGAAGAGCAGCATCTACTCTCTAGCACCTTGACAAGAAGTAGAGAGGGCAGAGTCCAGAGGCTCAAGGTCTAGAGCAAGGTTGAGTGATAGGTTCACCAATGTTCTGCATGTATAAACCTTTTTATATATTTGAACAAATTTTAAACTAAGAGATCATTAAGTAGTCTCAGAATACATGATAATTGTGCTAGTCCATTTTGCAATACTGTAACAATATACCCAAAGCTGGGTAACTTGAAAAGGAAGACAGTTTTATTTTGTCTCACAGTTCTGGTCCAAGAACAAGAGGCTACATTTGGTGATGGCCTTATTACTGGCAGAATCCTGAAGTGTTACAGGCACCACATGCTGAGAAACAGTGTGCATGTATGTGTACGTGTGTGTCTCTTCTGATCCCTCTCTCCCTCTTCATATAAAGCTACCAACACTCAGCTGAATATGGTGGCACACACCTGTAATCTTAGCAGCTGGGGAAGCTGAGGCAAGAGGATCGCAAGTTCAAAGCCAACCTCAGAAAAAAGCAAGGTGCTAAGCAACTCAGGGAGACCCAGTCTCTAAATACAATAAAAACATAGGGCTGGGGATGTGGCTCAGTGGTCGAGTGCCCCTGAGTTCAATCTCCAGTACCTCCCTCCCAAAAATAAAGCTACCAACATTCAATCATGGAGACTTCACCCTGATATCTTCACTAATCCTAATCACCCCCCAGAGGTTCCACCTCCAAACACCATAGTCAGACTAAGTTTACACCTTTTTAACACTTCACAGTAGGTATTAAATGTCAATACATGAGGTCTTGGAGAACACACAGAAACCATATCCAAACCATCACCTATAACCAGAGGCAAGATTGCTAGACCATATGATAGTCCTATTTTTAATTTTTAAAGAAACTTCATGCTGGTTTTTTATAACATTTGTACCATTTACATTCTCAAAAATAGTGTACAAGGGTTCCAATTTCTCTGTATCCTCTCTAACATTTATTGTGGTTTTTTTTTTTTTTAATCTAGTAGCTATCCTGACAGGTATGAGGTGATGTCTCATTGTGGGTTTGGTTTGCAATTTTCTGAATATTAGTGATATTGAGCACTTTCCCACATACATGTTGGCCCATTTGTGTTTTCTTTGCAAAAATATCTTTCAAATTCTTTGTTCAGTTTTTCATTCTTATTAATTTCTTCTGAGCTGTAGAAGTTCTTTATATATTTTCAATATTAATCCTTTATCAGATACATGGTTTATAAATATTTTCTCCCATTCTATATGTTGCTTTTTCATTCCAATGATTATTTGCTTTCCTATGTAGAGGCTTTAGTTTGATATAACTCCACTTGCCTATTTTCTATTTTATTGTTTGTGCCTTTGGTGTCATATGCAGAAACTCATCATCTAGACCAACTCATAAAGATTTTCCCCTGTTTTCTCTCAGGAGTTTCACAGTGTCAGGTCTTACATTGAAATCTTTACCCCATTTTGTATTGATGTTTATGCTTGAAGTCAGAAAAAAGTCCAATATCATTTTTTTTGCATGTAGATATTTTATTTCTACACACCATTTGTTTTAAGAGACTATTCTTTCTACAATGTCATTCTTGGCACCATTGTTGAAGATCAGATGACCATATAAAGGTAAACTTAGTTCTGGGCTGTGTACTATGTTTGATTGACTTTTACATGTTTGTTTGTATGCTACTACCATACTATTTTAATTACTATAGTTTTATAATATTTGAAATCAAAGACTGCGATGCCTACAGCTTTGCTCTTCAAGGTCAATATTACTTCAGTTCTTCCTGGTCTTTGTGGTACCATCTAAATTTTAGGACATTTCTTTGTTAAATTTTTTTTTAAATGCCATTAGGATTTGTATACAATCCATTGAATCTATAGATAGTCTTGGATATTATTGATATTTTAATAATATTAAGTCTTTCCATTTATTTGTGTCTTCTTTGATTACTTTATCAATATTACATAATTTTCAGTGTTCAGGTCATTCACTTCCTTGGTTAAATTTGTTTCTAATTATTTTATTATTTTCAATGTTATTGGAAATGAGATCATTTTTATAATTTTATTTTTTCAAAATTCATTATTAGTATACAGAAATGCACCTGATTATTGTATGCTGATTTTGAATTTTCCCCTTTATTGAATTTGTTACTAATTCTAATATTTTTTCTTGAATATTTATATCTATGTATGAGATCATGTCATCTAAAAACAGATATAATATTACTTGTTTCCTTTACAATTCGGGTAACTTTTCTTTCTTTTTTCTTTTCTTTTCTTTCTTTTTTTGCCTAATTATTATGGATAGAATCTCCAGTATTATGTTAAATAGAAGTTATAAGAGTGAACCTTCTTCCTTTTCTCTAATCTTAAAGGAAAGACTTTTAGTTTTCCAGTATTTAGTACCACACTACTTGCAGGTTTATCATATATGGCTTTTTATTATGTTGAGGCAAGGGAATTTTTCTCATAAAACTTAAAAATTTTCTCATAAGGATGTTGAATTTTTATCTAATGTTTTTTCAGCATCTATAGAGATTATCACCTGGATTATCATCCATCATTCCCTTAATGTGGTAGATTGCATTTCAATTAGCATATATTAAAGTATCCATACACCCCAAACTAAATCAAACCTGGTAGTAATGTATAAGCCTTTTAATGTGGTATTGAATTTAGTTTGTTAATACTTTGTTGAAGACTTTCACATCTGTGTTAATTAGGGATACTGACCTATCATATTCTTTTCATGTAGCATCTTTCACTTTGATATCAAAGTAATTCTGGCTTCATAAAATTAATTTGAAAGAATTCCTCTTTGCTAATGTTTTGGAAGAGTTTAAGGATTATTATCTATTATTTTTTAATTGTTTGATAAAAATCACCAGTGATGCTATTTGGTCCTAGGCTTTTCTTTGTTGGGTAATTGTACAAGTTACTTCTCTCTCAATTTCCTTACATAAACAGTAGAAAAAATAGTACCTGTATCATAGGTTTGAATAATTACAATAGTGCTTTTAAAACTTTTAAAACTCAGAATTAATTCCAGAGGGTAAAGAATAGACATATATTCTTGTTGGTTGTCCAGAAAGTATAACACACAATGGGGTTCATTTGGGTATTATTTGTTAACTCATTAGTCCTGTGTCTGGGAATTTGTCTCACAGATAAACCCACTTGTGCACAAAGAGGTAGACACATTTTCAGTAACTGCAGCATTGTTGGACACAGATCAAGATTAGAATCAACACTGGGACTAATTATAAACACTAATATATCACCAAAGGAATACTATGCTGCTGTATGAAAAGATAAAGAAAACCTTCAGTATTCTAATATAAAAGACTTCTAAGATATAGCATGATTTATAGTAATCAAGGGACAAGTTTCCTGACATGTAAAAGTCTGGAATCTGTCACTCTGTCTTAACAAATAAATCTAATCAAATTGAAATATTAACAACTCTTCCTAGATTTGTCAGAGATGTGGAGTCATAGGGAAAACCACTGGCCTTAGAATTGGAGAGACTAACAGATGAACGCAGATGATCATGGTTTCCTTCAGAGAAAGTCAGGAGCACAAACATCCACGGGAATCAGTCCCAAGGTAAGGAAACATGAACTATAACTGATGAATAATGGAGACTTGGTATATACCAGATAAAACTCCAGGGGGATCCAGTCACCTGGGGCCCCCATGCATAATTATTTCCTCCAGAAGCACAACCAGGTTTTCTCATAAAGAAGAGAGAAAATTCCTTTGTGCCTACAGAAATAAATGGTGGAAAGGAACCGTATGCAAGTAAATCAGAGTATTTTGTTTTTCTTAACAAGATTTACCCTTGGGGAAAAACTACTTACCAGATCCTAAACCTGCTGACCTGCTATGGTTTTACCAAAACACATCTGCCTTTGGGAAAAGAAGTGCCCAACTTTAGACTCCTGTAGCCTTCTACATGGAAGAAGAGAAAAACTCAACTCCAGCCCATTCTAGTCATCCTATCCCACCACAGAGGTGGTGGAGAGGACTGAGAAGCACTTGTGAAATTCACAACCCAGAGCTACAGACTCCCTAAAGACTGAAACCTAATCATAGGGCTGTAGAACACTTCCCTACCTAACACAGCCTACCACTATATCATTAAAGGCCTACCTACTAGAATTCTTTTACTTATGCATAATGTCTCCTACCAAAATATTTACAGATACACTGAAAGGCAAAAATCACAGTCTGAAGAGAAAAGCAATCATAAGAACCATAAGGTATGGATATTGGAATTATCAGACCAGTAATATAAAACAACTATTATTAAGATGCTAAGAGCACTGGGCTGGAGATGTGGCTCAAGCAGTAGCGCGCTCACCTGGCATGCGTGCAGCCCGGGTTCGATCCTCAGCACCACATACAAAGAAAGATGTTGTGTCTGCCGAAAACTAAAAAATAAATATTTAAAAAAAAGGATGCTAAGAGCACTAATGGATAATGTGGACAGCATGAAAGCTCAGATGGGCAATATACACAGACAGATGGAAATTCTAGGGAAAACCACTAGAATTCTAGAGATCAAAAATGCTATAACAAAGAATGCTTTGGGTGGGCCTATTTGTAGATTGGACAGAGCTGAGAAAAAAAAAAAATCTTGAGTTTGAAGATATTTTAACACAAACCACAAAAACTTAAAAGCAAAGAGAAAAAAGTCTGAATAAACAATGGAATATACAAGAATTATAGGATAACTGCAGAAAGTGTGTCATATGCATAATGAGAATTCTAGAAGCAAAATTAAAAAAGGAACAGAAAAACATTTGAAACAATAATAACTGGAGCATATTCCCCAAATTAATATCAAACACTAAACCACAGATCTCAAAAGCTCAGAAAAAACTGAGCAGGATAAACACCAAAAGAAAAGCAAACAAAAAAATTACATTTGCACATATCTCTTTTGAACTACAGCAAAATGAAGATGAAAGAATCTTAACAGAAGTAAGAGGAAAAAAACACCTTATGCAAGGATAAAAATTACATCTGACTTCTCTTTAAAACCAAACTCCTTTAAAAAAAGTTTCAGTAATTAATACTCTTTCAAAACAGAAATGATTCGACCCAAATGAGTTCATTGGTGAATTTGTTTTAGTCAGTTTTTCATCGTTATGACCAAAAAGACCTGACAAAACCAATGTAGAAAAGGAAAAATGAATTTTGGCTTATGGTTTCAGAGATTTAGTCTATGGCCACTCCACTCCATATTTCTGTGCCCAAGGTAAGGCAGAACATCATGGTGGAAGGGCATGGCAAAGAAAAGCAGCTCAGAATACAGCAACCAGGAAACACAGAGAGAGAGCTCTACTCAACAAAGACAAAGTATAAAACTCCAAAGATACACCCCACTAGTAAACTACTTCCTCCAGGCATATCCTAACTTGCCTACTGCTATTACCCAGGTAATCCATATCAGCAGATTAATCCACTGATTAGGTAACACCTCATAAAATAATCATTTTTACCTCTGAAATTCTTGTATTGGTTCACACATGAGATTTAGGGGACACCTCATATCTAAACCATAACAGAATTATATCAAACATTTTTAAAAAATTATACCAAATTTTCATTCAATCTCTCTTACCAAGATGAGAGCAGAAAACATACTTCTTAATTCATTAAATGAGACCAACACCACTCTAATAACCAAAATAGTCAAAGGAATTACAAGAAAACTATAGACCAATATCTCTAAAGAACATAAATTCAAAAATCCTCAGAGGATGGGAAAGGCAGCGGAGCACAACAGACACTAGTATGGCAATATGTAAATCAATGGATGTGTAACTGATGTGATTCTGCAATCTGTGTATGGGGTGAAGGTGGGAGTTCATAACCCACTTGAATCAAAGTGTGGAATATGATATGTCAAGAAATTTGTAATGTTTTGAACAACCAACAATAAAAAATTAAAAAAAAAACAAATAACAATTTTGAATTAAAACCCATGAAAAAGAGAAAAAAAAAATCCTCAAAAACTACTAGCAAATTAAATATTGAAAAAAAAAAAAATATATATATATATATATATATAAATTAAATACCATGACCCAGTGGAATTTATTCCAGATATGTAAGACTATTTAAACATTTGAAAACCAAATAATGTAATCCATTACATCAACAGACTAAAGATGAAAAATATCCCACAATTGCATAAACAATTACTGAAAAAAACATTTGACAAAACCCAGTACCTACTCATAATTAAAAATAAAAACTCTCAGTAAACTTGAAATAAAGATGAACTTCCTCAACTTGAAAAGAAAATCTACAAAAAAAATACAGTGAGATTCATAATTAATGATGAGGAATACATAGATTTCCCACTAAGATCAGAATGAAGGCAAGAAGGTACCCCCTCACCACAACTTTTCAACATCATACTGGAACTATTATCCAATGCAGTAAGAGAAGAAAAGAAACAAATTAAGTCATACAGATCAAGAAGGAAGAAAAAAAAACTATCTTTGTTCCCATATGACTTAATTGCCTATATAGAAAATTCAAAAGAATCAACAAATACTCTTGGAACTACTAAGCAATTATAATGGAATTACAAGACATAAAGTTAATGCAAAAGAAAAAAGTCAATTGTTTTCTTGTATATTGGTAACAAGCAAGTAGAATTTGAAATTAAAACCACAATATTATTTATATTTGCACCAAAGGAAAAGAAATACTTAAAAATATATATATAACAAAATATGTATATGTTCTAAATATAGAAAGCAAACTCTGATGAAAGGACTCAATTAAGTAAAAGAAGGGATATTCTCTAATAAAAGAAATCAAAGACTAAAGTGAGAGCTCTCCCATGTTCAGGGACAGAAAGACTCAATATTGTCAAGATGTTAATTCTTTCCAAATTGACCTAAAAATCAATGCCATCCCGTTCAAAACTGTAGTAAGTTCTCTGTGGATGTCAACAAACTGATACTTAAGTTTATATTGAAAAACAACAATCTAGAATGGCCAACAAAATATCAGAGAACGAATTTAGAGAACTGATACAATGCTGCTTTAAGACACATTATGGAGTTACAGAAGTCCAGACAATGTGGTATCAGTGAAAGAATAGACAAATATGTCAGTGGAACAGAATAGAGAACTCAGAAATAGACCCACATAGATATAGTCAACTGATCTTGGACAAAGAAACAAGGCAATATAATGAAGATAAAACAGCTTTTTCACAAATATTGCTAGAACATGTGTACACTGAATGCAAAAAATAAAGGATGAGGAGGAAGGGGGGAAGAAGGACAAGAAGAAAGAGGAAAAGAGTCTAGACACAGAATATACAGGCTTCCCCAAAACTTAATGCAAAATGTATCACAAACCTAAATTTAAGACCTGAAGTTTCATAACAACTCCTAGAAAAGAATCTATATGGCCTTGCATCTATATATTGGATTTGTAAATGATTTTTTAGATATGATTTCAAAGGCACAATATATAAATTAAAATTGATAAACTGATAAAAATGTCTGATCTGCAAAATACATTGTTAAGACAAGTCACTGACTAGGAGAAAATGCCTGCAAGAAACATATCTGATAGAATGCTGTTATAAAAAATATACAAAGAATTATTAATAAGAAAACAAGAAATCCAATTTAAAAATCAACCAAAGATATTAACAAACACCTCACCAAAGGAAAAAAATACAGATAGCAAATCAGCATATCAAAAGGTATCCTACAACATATGTCATTAGGGTAAATCAAATTAAAACGACAATGAGAAATCACTGCATACCTATTAAAATCGCCCAGATCCAGGACTGATAACACCAAATGTTGGCAAGAATGGGGTAAAACAGAAACACTCATTGACTGCTGGTGGGAATGTAAAATGATACAGCCATTATGGAAGAGAGTTTGGAAATTTCTTAAAAATTAAATATACCCTTATGCCGCAGTCCAGCCGCAGCAAAATAACCGGGGGGTGAGGAACAACTTGTGTACTTTGATACAGCAGGAGTGGGAGCCGTTTATTGTAGGACAACAGAGGTATTTATACATTACATACAGCTTATCTTAATTAGCATAAACTAGATACAGCAGTCAACCAATAAGGAATCTCCACACTTAATGGCTAGCTGGCGTTACTTCACAAACCACTCCCTCTGGCAAAATGCCAGGTGCCATCCAGACTTATTTACAGACCCTGACACCCATATACCATATGCTTCAGCAATTGTACTCACTGGTAGTTCCCCCAGGAGTTGAAAACCTATGTCCACACAAAAACCTCTACATGGATGTTTATAGAAGCTTTATTCATAATTTCCAAAACTTTGAAGAAACCAAGATGTTCTTCAGTAGGTTAATGGATACATAAACTGAGGTACTTACATCCAGACAATGGAATATTATTCGGTGCTAGAGAAATAAGTTATTGATCTATGAAAATATAAATAATAAATTGAAATGCATACTACTAAATGAAACAAGTCAGTCTGAAAAACCCATGTACTGTGTCACAACAACTTCTGGAAGAGGAAAACTATGGAGCAAGTTGCTTACCAGGAGTCCAGGAGGGAGAGAGGGATGAATAGGGAGAGCATTAAGGATTTTAGGGCACTGAAACTACCCTGTATATCACCATCATGGTTGAAAACATGTCATTATGAAATTCAAACCCATAGAATATACAATATCAAGAGTGAAACCAGTGTAAACTATGGACATTGGGTAACAATGATGTGCCAATGTAGGCTCATCAAAGTGTGACAAAGGTACCATTCTGGTGGGCAATTTTGATAATGAGAGAAGTTTTCCATATGTGGGGGCATGGGGAATCTCTGTACCTTCTGCTAAACTTTGCTGTGAAATTAAAACTATTCTTTTAAAAATTGTCTATTCATTGAAAAAAAAAAAGCAAGAGGCAGAAAGCTTAGTAGTATGTTAACTTCTTGTTTAATGAAGAGGAAAGAATAGTTCCTCATGTGGTTTGTTATCCCATTATAGATATTATTTGCTATAGCTTGAATTACAGTGTTCTCCCCAATATACATATCGAAATTTAATCCTTAAGGCAACTATATGAAGAGGTGTGACCCTTGGGAGATGACTAAGTAATGAGGGCTCTGTGTTTTTTAAAAGGACTGGAGAGAACTAACTTAGGCCCTTTTAGCTCTTCCCCTCACACCATGTGAAACCACAGCATTCCTGTTTTCCAGGATACAGTAACAAGGCACCATCTTGGAAGATGAGAACATCCCTCACAAAACACCAGTCCTGCCAGTGCTTTGATGTGAGACTTCCTAGGCTCCAGAACTATGAGGAATCAATTTCCATTGTTTATAAATTGCCCAATAGTGGCATTTTGTATAACAGCACAGAGTAAGATATTATTCAATGATCAAATAAATTTCACCATACCAGTGTTTCAAGAAACTGGTGTTAGCATCTGAGATAACAGTTACTTATTCCCACCATGCAAATGGTTTCTTCTATCAGTCCCCTTCCGTTCCATCAATATCACATTTGTCCTGCATTCCTCTTGCCATCCTCCCCTGCTCTGTACTCTGAATATTTTTCTTACTATCCTGGTTTTTTTTTTGTTTTTTGTTTTTTTTACAAACACCTGCCCCTCATATCCACAGGCATTCTTGAACCATACAGGCAATACTCAGGAGTAGATCCCTAGTTTTCTGTACCAGAGATTCTCATTCTGTAAATCCCATTTGATCAAAACACAACAAAGAAAACAAGCAACAACAAATCATCAAATTCTCTGATTTTAAATTTCTACATTTATTGCTTTCACATCAAGTCTCTATAATCATAAATGTTTTTATCTTAGGAGCCAAAATCTGAAATATCATTTGGCCAATAGCAACACGAACTAATTCACCACCTGAAGTCCTTAATGATATTCTTATCCTACCTCCACTAGTTACTTATTGGAAAACTACTCCCAAGACTCAAGGCCACAGGGAAAGGTATTATTTGCATATTGTGCTCATCTCTGTGCTGAACAAAATGTCTATTTCCAAAGTGAGTGAATAACTCATACAAAAGCACAAGTTTTTACAGATGAAACGTAAAAGAAAAGCCATGTCAACCCATTATCACTTACTAAAACCTGTTAGCTCACTTGAAAGTAACATGAAGCATATTAAATACCAACACCCAATAAGATTTTTCTTAGCCAAGGTAGACAGGTACCAGAAATAGTATTTATTCATCTTTGTCTTATTTAATACAGTTTTTCATTCTCTATTTCTAAAGTATTATAAAAATTTTATATTTAAATTAATGGGAAGACCATCAAATATTGCATTGTATGAAAGTATAGTCAGTTTCATGTCACAACAATGACGAAATGATTTTTATTTCTATAGGATTGTTGTGAGGATTAGATGAAGAATATATCCAGTACTTGGCACAGCACCTGGCATGCAATAGACTCTTAAAATTAGTTATTAATCTCATAGCCAGTTTTTACTGTGCTTATACTGATATATGGTCCACTACAATGCATCTCAGTGAATTGCATGCCCATGACTAGTTATAAGTACATATCTCCCTACAACTTCCATTAAGACTGTGTATGACTATGCGTGCTCATCTAAATGACAGGCAACCACTTTAGCCATGGAGGAAATGAAGCAGCCTTCCTTTCAAAAGAAGTTTTTTCTAAAAAAAAAAATGTAACCTACAATTGAAAAATAATAATTTTGGATGTCATCATTGCTTTTTTCCTTCTTGTCTGAAGGACATCAGACTAAATGACAAAGTTGTAAAGATAAAAATTATAATAATAGCAAAATAAGGCAAAAGGACAGATGCATCCCAGAGAATCAGTAAAATTGAGAGAATGAGAGCAAGAGAGTAAATCAATTTAAAATGTCAAAACTGGGAAATAAAAGAAAATCCAGCTCTGCTGAATATAATCCAGACCCATAAGTGTATTACAGGAATGAGGAAAAAGATAAACCCCTCAATCAAGATCAAATCATGCTTTAGCACTGGCCAGATCCTTATGGTCCACTGATGTGTTTACAAGAGACGCACAAGTCTGCCCAAGTTCCTAATTAGGTTAGGATGACTGCCAAGGAAAGTAGGAGTGTTTTAAAATGTAGGGTTACCATTACAAATGGATATCAAAGCCTGACAATTAAGTGGCCATGACAATAGCGGCCGACTGAGGCTACATAATTGGTCCCCCAAGGTGGAACCAGCAACTCATGTTTCATTCTCTTGGGGGCCTTATATCAAAGAACCACCGCTTCTAGAAAATGGCACAGTGTCATCTTTAAAATTGCTGACACTATTAACATGGGTTGGAATTAAAGTAAAACGTAATTGATTTAAAAGTATTATAAACATTATTATGCTATCACCTCTAGCACTTACCCGTTAAAAGGGTCCTTCAATAGTGGTATCTTTAGTCAGGAAGAAAAACAATTAACTACCTTTATATAAATGGTGAACCACTTTTTGTCCCACACAAGCCATTCTGAGAAACAAAAGAATCAACTCAGTTCTCTGATTCAAATTAAATTATTCTTTCTTTCTTTCTTTCTTTCTTTTAATTTATTCCTATTAGCCAGGTAAATAAATAACAAAAATGAACCATTTGGAATCATCATCAGTGGCACTGTCTTCAGTAGACGGTACAGATGGAATTCTTACAGATCACAAATCTAAAACCAATATGTTTTGTAATCCAACAAAATGTCATCAAAAGGTACAGAGATTCCATTTTTACACCATGCTGCCAAGGGAAAAAATAGAAGTTCAAAGTATCTAGAGAGCAGAGAAATCCTCTTGATCCTCTCTTGCCAATTAGCACATTTATTTTATGCGAATATCATTTTTCTACCATTTATTTTCCCTCGTCCAGTATTTTGCCTCTAATGAGCTAAGAATATTTATTTTAAATGGCATTTATTGTTAATGAAAATTCCTTCTTTCTTTCTGCAGAAATGAGCGTTGGATCAAAAGTAGCAAGTGGAATAACATTTAAATGCAATGCACCATTATTCCTCACTCCAGAATTTTAACAGAAAGCCCAAGGGAGCACAGCATTTGTTTCAGATGGGTGCCTCCTCAACAAAATAAAGCATTAATCTCATTTCTAAGAAACATATCCACTTGAATGTTGTAGAGTTCCAGCCCACCAGAGCCCAGGGGATTTCTTTAAACTCGATTTCACAGTTCTCAGGAAAAGATAAGGAGAACTGTGTGATGCTGGGGATGAATAAATACTCTTGGCCTAGAATAGTGGTTCTCAACTAGGACTATTTGCCTCCTAAGGGACCTTTGGCAATGTCTGAAAATATTTTGGGTTGTCACCACTGGGAGAAGAGGTGCTACTGGCATCTAGTGGGTAGGACTGGGAAAGCTGCTGAACATTCTGCAATGCACAGCACAGCACCACCTCCATCCCAAAGGAAAAGACAGCAAAAACAAACCAAAACTCATTTGGTCCCAGGCATCAATAGATCAGAAACAACATCCCCAAGATAATAGCGTTTTAAAGCTATTGCACTGCAGCATATAAGAATCCAGTGATCTCACTTTTATTTTTTGTCAGCAGTAGCATCAAGATCCTCAAAGCATTGTCATAAATATAAATATAAACAAATATATATATATATATATATATATATATATATATATATATAGAGAGAGAGAGAGAGAGAGAGAGAGAGAGCGCAGAATGCATTGCAATCTTATTACACATATAGAGCTTTATACCTGTACTTTGGATAATAATGATCATCATATTCCACCATCATTAATAAGCCCATGCCCCTCTCTTCCCCTCCAATCCCTCTGCCCTATCTAGAGTTCATCTATTCCTCCCATGTTCCCACTCCCTATTCCACTATGAATCAGCCATAGATCTTCCAAACAAAAGCTGAACAAAGAAACTTTAGAGGAGTGGGGGCAGAGAGGAACCTCCACCCGTGCCCGCAGGGTGAGCAGACCTGCGACCAACCTGCAGATCAGGCCCAGCGGTCCGCAGGCATGGTAGGAGGGGCAGGGCAGAGCCGCCGCCCGCGCCTGCAAGGTAGGCAGACCTGCGACAGACCGGTGGATCAGGCCCAGGAGCCTGCCGGCGTGGTACACACGACACCCCAATTGTAGTAGGGGCAGAGCAGAGTCGCCACCCGTGCCCAAAAGGTGGGCAGACCTGCGACCGACCAGCGGGACAGGCCCAGTGGCCTGCCGGTGCGACAGACACGTCACCCCATTTGGAGTAGGGGCAGAGCAGAGCCGCCGCCCGTGCCCGGAACAGGCCCAGTGACCTGCCGGCGTGGTAGTCACAACACCCCAATTGGAGTAAGGAGAGAGCAGAGCCGCCACCCGCGCCTGCAAGGTAGGCAGACCGCAGCCCGACCCTGCAAGGGAGACTTTTCAACTATACAAGAGCAATATAAATATATAGGGGAAAAAAATATTTCAAAAACACAACAGTTTCACCAAGCAAAAAGAAACGCAAGCAGTATGAAAAGAAAAGGAAAGAAAGGACCACAAGCAATGCAGGTCAACTCAACTTTAGAAGAGGTAACAGCTGCAGCAGATGGAATGTCAGATAAAGAATTCAGGATATACATGCTTCAGATGATCTGGAGTATCAAGGAAGACATTAGACAGCAAAATCAGACAATGAAAGATCACTTCGACAATGAATTACACAAACAAATCCAGGAAGCAAAGGATCAACTATACAGGGAGATAGAGGTTATAAAAAACAAACAAACAGAAATCCTAGAAATGCAGGAAGCAATAAACCAACTTAAAAACTCAATGGAGAATACTACCAGCAGAGTAGAACACTTAGAAGATAGAACATCAGACAACGAAGACAAAGTATTTCAACTTGAAAAGAACATAGATAGCTCAGCAAGACTGTTAAGAAACCATGAGCAGAACATCCAAGAAATATGGGATAACATTAAGAGACCAAACTTAAGAGTCATTGGGATACAGGAAGGTACAGAACTCCAAATCAAAGGAATGAGCAATCTACTCAATGAAATAATACGAGAAAAATTCCCAGACTTGAAGAATGAGACAGAATCCCAAATCCTAGAAGCCTACAGGATGCCAAATGTGCAAAATCATAAGAGATCCACACCTAGACACATTATAATGAAGATGCCCAACATACAGAATAAGGAGAGAATTTTAAAAGCTACAAGAGAAAGGAAGCAGATTACATTTAGGGGTAAGCCAATCAGGATAACAGCTGATCTTTCAACACAGACTCTGAAAGCTAGAAGATCCTGGAATAACATATTTCAAACACTGAAAGAAAATGGGTTCCAACCAAGAATTGTGTATCCAGCGAAATTAAGCTTCAGGATGGAGGATGAAATTAAAACCTTCCATGATAAACAAAAGTTTAAAGAATTTGCAGCTAGAAAACCATCTCTTCAAAACATCCTCGACAAAACATTACAGGAAGAGGAAATGGAAAATAACAATGAAAACCAACAGTGGGAGGTAGGACAGTAAAGGGGGGGGGGGAATAATCAAAGAGGAAAACAAACCATGTTTAGTAACAGAAATAAACAAATATGGCTGGAAGAACAACCCATATCTCAATAATAACCCTAAATGTTAATGGCTTAAACTCACCAATTAAGAGACACAGGCTAGTAGAATGGATCACAAAACAAGACCCAACAATATGCTGCCTACAGGAGACGCATTTGATAGGAAAAGACATACATAGGCTGAAGGTGAAAGGTTGGGAAAAATCATATCACTCATATGGACTTCGGAAACAAGCAGGAGTGTCCATACTCATATCAAATAAAATAGATTTCAAGCCAAAGTTAATCAAAAGGGATAAAGAGGGACACTACATACTGCTTAAGGGAACCATACACCAACAAGACATAACAATCATAAATATTTATGCCCCAAACAATGGTGCAGCTATGTTCGTCAAACAAACTCTTCTCAAGTTCAAGAGTCTAATAGACCACCATACCATAATCATGGGAGACTTCAACACACCTCTCTCGCCACTGGACAGATCTTCCAAACAAAAGTTGAATAAGGAAACTATAGAACTCAATAACACAATTAATAACCTAGACTTAATTGACATATATAGAATATACCACCCAACATCAAGCAGTTACACTTTTTTCTCAGCAGCACATGGATCCTTCTCAAAAATAGATCATATATTATGTCACAGGGCAACTCTTAGACTATATAAAGGAGTAGAGATAATACCATGCATCTTATCTGATCATAATGGAATGAAACTGAAAATCAACGATAAAAGAAGGAAGGAAAAAGCATACATCACTTGGAGAATGAACAATAGGTTACTGAATGATCAATGGGTTATAGAAGACATCAAGGAGGAAATTAAAAAATTCTTAGAGATTAATGAAAACACAGACACAACATATCGGAATCTATGGGACACATTGAAAGCAGTTCTAAGAGGAAAATTCATTGCTTGGAGTTCGTTCCTTAAAAAAAGAAAAAAACCAACAAATAAATGATCTCATACTTCATCTCAAAATCCTAGAAAAAGAAGAGCAAAACAACAGCAAAAGAAGTAGAAGGCAAGAAATAATTAAAATCCGAGCTGAAATTAATGAAATCGAAACAAAAGAAACAATTGAAAAAATTGACAAAACTAAAAGTTGGTTCTTTGAAAAAATAAACAAAATCGACAGACCCTTAGCCATGCAAGCAAAGAGAAGAGAGAGAACTCAAATTGACTAGCATACGGGATGAAAAAGGCAATATCACAATAGACACTTCAGAAATACAGAAGATAATCAAAAATTATTTTGAATCCTTATACTCCAATAAATTAGAAGATAGTGAAGGCATCGATAAATTTCTTAAGTCATATTATCTGCCCAGATTGAGTCAGGAGGATATAGACAACCTAAACAGACCAATATCAATTGAGGAAATAGAAGAAACCATCAAAAGACTACCAACTAAGAAAAGCCTAGGACCGGATGGGTATACAGCAGAGTTTTACAAAACCTTTAAAGAGGAACTAATACCAATACTTTTCAAGCTACTTCAGGAAATAGAAAAAGAGGGAGAACTTCCAAATTCATTCTACGAGGCCAACATCACCCTGATACCTAAACCAGACAAAGACACTTCAAAGAAAGAAAACTACAGACCAATATCTCTAATGAACCTAGATGCAAAAATCCTCAATAAAATTCTGGCAAATCGGATACAAAAAAATATCAAAAAAATTGTGCACCATGATCAAGTAGGATTCATCCCTGGGATGCAAGGCTGGTTCAATATACGGAAATCAATAAATGTTATTCACCACATCAATAGACTTAAAAATAAGAACCATATGATCATCTTGATAGATGCGGAAAAAGCATTCGACAAAGTACAGCATCCCTTTATGTTCAAAACTCTAGAAAAACTAGGGATAACAGGAACATACCTCAATATTGTAAAAGCAATTTATGCTAAGCCTCAGGCTAGCATCATTCTGAATGGAGAAAAATTGAAGGCATTCCCTCTAAAATCTGGAACAAGACAGGGATGCCCTCTCTCTCCACTTCTGTTCAACATAGTTCTCGAAAGACTGGCCAGAGCAATTAGACAGACGAAAGAAATTAAAGGCATAAAAATAGGAAAAGAAGAACTTAAATTATCACTATTTGCAGTTGACATGATTCTATACCTAGCAGATCCAAAAGGGTCTACAAAGAAACTATTAGAGCTAATAAATGAATTCAGCAAAGTGGCAGGATATAAAATCAACACGCATAAATCAAAGGCATTCCTGTATATCAGCGACAAATCCTCTGAAATGGAAATGAGGACAACCACTCCATTCACAATATCTTCAAAAAAAATAAAATACTTGGGAATCAACCTAACAAAAGAGGTGAAAGATTTATACAATGAAAACTACAAAACCCTAAAAAGAGAAGTAGAAGAAGATCTTAGAAGATGGAAAAATATACCCTGTTCATGGATAGGCAGAACTAACATCATCAAAATGGTGATATTACCAAAAGTTCTCTATAGGTTTAATGCAATGCCAATCAAAATCCCAACGGCATTTCTTGTAGAAATAGAGAAAGCAATCATGAAATTCATATGGAAAAATAAAAGACCCAGAATAGCAAAAACAATGCTAAGCAGGAAGTGTGAATCAGGCGGTATAGCGATACCAGACTTCAAACTATACTACAGAGCAATAGTAACAAAAACAGCATGGTACTGGTACCAAAACAGGGGGGTGGACCAATGGTACAGAATAGAGGACACAGAAACCAATCCACAAAACTACAACTATCTTATATTTGATAAAGGGGCTAAAAGCATGCAATGGAGGAAGGATAGCATCTTCAACAAATGGTGCTGGGAAAACTGGAAATCCATATGCAACAAAATGAAACTGAATCCCTTTCTCTCGCCATGCACAAAAGTTAATTCAAAATGGATCAAGGAGCTTGATATCAAATCAGAGACACGCCGTCTGATAGAAGAAAAAGTTGGCTACGATCTACATACTGTGGGGTCGGGCTCCAAATTCCTCAATAGGACACCCATAGCACAAAAGTTAATAACTAGAATCAACAAATGGGACTTACTCAAACTAAAAAGTTTTTTCTCAGCAAAAGAAACAATAAGAGAGGTAAATAGAGAGCCTACATCCTGGGAACAAATCTTTACTCCTCACACTTCAGATAGAGCCCTAATATCCAGAGTATACAAAGAACTCAAAAAATTAGACAATAAGAGAACAAACAACCCAATCAACAAATGGGCCAAGGACCTGAACAGACACTTCTCAGAGGAGGACATACAATCAATCAACAAGTACATGAAAAAATGCTCACCATCTCTAGCAGTCAGAGAAATGCAAATCAAAACCACTCTAAGATACCATCTCACTCCAGTTAGATTGGCAGCCATTATGAAGTCAAACAACAACAAGTGCTGGCGAGGATGTGGGGAAAAGGGTACACTTGTACATTGCTGGTGGGACTGCAAATTGGTGCAGCCAATTTGGAAAGCAGTATGGAGATTTCTTGGAAAGCTGGGAATGGAGCCACCATTTAACCCAGCTATTCCCCTTCTTGGTCTATTCCCTAAAGACCTAAAAAGAGCATGCTACAGGGACACTGCTACATCGATGTTCATAGCAGCACAATTCACAATAGCAAGACTGTGGAACCAACCTAGATGCCCTTCAATAGACGAATGGATAAAAAAAAAATGTGGCATTTATACACAATGGAGTATTACTCTGCATTAAAAAATGACAAAATCATAGAATTTGCAGGGAAATGGATGGCATTAGAGCAGATTATGCTAAGTGAAGCTAGCCAATCCCTAAAAAAACAAATGCCAAATGTCTTCTTTGATATAAGGAGAGTAACTAAGAACAGAGTAGGGACGAAGAGCAGGAGAAGAAGATTAACATTGAACAGGGATGAGAGGTGGGAGGGAAAGGGAGAGAGAAGGGAAATTGCATGGAAATGGAAGGAGACCCTCAGGGTTATACAAAAGTACATACAAGAGGAAGTGAGGGGAAAGGGAAAAATAATACAAGGGGGAGAAATGAATGACAGTAGAGGGGGTAGAGGGAGAAGAGGGGAAGGGAAGGAAGGGGAGGGGAGGGGGGATAGTAGAGGATAGGAAAGGCAGCAGAACACAACAGACACTAGTATGGCAATATGTAAATCAATGGATGTGTAACTGATGTAATTCTGCAATCTGTATATGGGGTAAAAATGGGAGTTCATAACCCACTTGAATCAAAGTGTGAAATATGATATATCAAGAAATTTGTAATGTTTTGAACAACCAACAATAAAAAATTAAAAAAAAGAAACTATAGAACTCAATAATACAATCAATAACTTAGACTTCACTGACATATATAGAATATTCCATCCTTCAATGAGAGAATATACTTTCTTCTCAGCAGCACATGGATCCTTCTCTAAAGTAGACCATATACTATGCCACAAAGCAACCCTTACTCAAAGCATTGTCTTAACATCAACAACACATGGCTTCCATGCATTGAGCAGTTTCTATATGTGTCATGCTAGTCTCAGTGTTTCTCATACAATGTTTTATCCTCCCAACAGCCCAAGGCAGAAGAAAACATTGACTATCACCATTTTATAGTCCAGAAAACTGAGGCATAGGGAGGTTATAACCCACCCACTTTACATAGCTACAGAATGGAATGCAAGCCCAGGGTCATCACATGTGAGAGGTAAATTCTCCATCTACACTGCCCCCTCCAAGTGGGTAACATAAACAGAAACCTAAGGAGAACACTTAAAAGCAAAAAGAGAAAGGATTTTTTCAAATGAGCTGATGGATGAGATTAAATTTCATTTGTTTGGCCTTGACACTGCTAGCATAAGTGCTCAATCCTCAGAAAGAGCTCAGCCTCTTTTTATTATTATTATTATTATTTTAATACATGGAATGACGAAAATCAACCCAAGTTGCATATAGTGAATTAGCCCAATTTCCATCTGGTAATTGTCCAAATCTCTGTAGCCTCATTTTATAACAAAAAAAAATCTATTTCTAAATGAATTCAGAACTGACTTATATATATAAAAATAACTAATATTTTCCATGGAATCGTGAAGCAAGGTTTTGGGCCTGACTGAGCTTGAATGCGTGGGGAACAGCAGGCTAACCGTTCCTCCAACTATTTTGCTCTGTGTGAGGGTCCCTATCAGAACTACTGTAAACTAAACCACACAAGCTAAACAGGACAGTAGGGTGGGACCCTGGAGCCACTAGTATTGAAAGAACACACACACTAGCAAACTGTAATTTGAAGTGGAAACAGAGTTAATTGTTGCCATCTGTGACTGAGTGAAGTACCTGTAGTCATAGGCTTGGCGGCAGAACTGAGGGTGTGGGGAAGCACAGGAAAGTTAAAAAAGGTCAAAAGTAAAAAATATTCTTCACAGAAGGGCCATAAGCAGTGGTTCTGAACTAGCTGATAAGAGCAACCAGACAAGATAGAGTGGACCGCAGCACACCAAATGTAGCTTGGCCTATACCTTAATGGCTAATCAAAACACAGCAAAGGGCTAAAAAGATTGGGACTATACAAGACAAGTGTTTCTAGCAATGTGGGTCTGCCTGATCCCAAAGGGGTTTTCATTGTTCTTATAATTACTCACCAAAGTCCCTGTTCTTCCACTATCCCTTGTACATTCCTCTATCAGAGCCTTCATTGCACAGTAGTGTATTTGACTGCTAATCTGTCTTCTTCATGAGGGTGTGAATCTGTTGAGAGCAGTGACAAGACCCTTTTCCTATTTTTATCCCCAGGACATAACATGGCATTTGGCACACAATAGGTGCCTAATAGAATACTGACAAATGTAGGAATGTTATCTTGAAGGAAGATTCTAGGAAATGCAATAAACCTATTACTATGAAATATTTTTATTAGTGACTTAGATGAGGATATGGGAGGCTTAGTAAAATTTTAAAGTAGCACAAGATAGAAGGGTTAGCTAAGTACCTTGGATGACAGAAGCAGAATTTTATAATATCTCTATAACCTTGACTATTGGGCCAAAACTAACAAGACACATTACTGTGGAGATAAATGTAAAACCCTACACTTAGGTTCAAACACTCAGTTGCACAAATGCAAGCCAAATTTATCTTCATTTAGTAGTACTTTATGTGATAAAGCTTTAGGGATTTTGCTGACAGAAATTTTACTATGAGCCAAGTGCATGATCTGGCTTTGAGAAGAGCTAATGTGATCTTAAGGCTGCCTTAGATGAAGTGAGTTATTGATGATTTCCAGACTGCCTATTTAGAAAATGGTTAGAGGTGGCAGTCTAACACACAGAACAACAACACACTCAGCACCGTCATGCCACATCAGCACCCTGTGCTGTGTGCAGCGCTAAGTACCACATTCTAATAGGGGCATTGACAACCAGAGCATCTGACCAACGTGCCTGCCAATTGGAAAAAGCTCCAGAAACCAAATACCATGCTCCTATGCTGGTCAGCTGAAAAAACTCAGAATGTTTAGGCTAGAGAAGTAAAAGGCTTCCCTTGAATATTTAGATGACTGGATGGGGAAAATGTGCTCCATCCCTGCCTTGGACCATCCATGTCTAGGACCACCTGGCCAACCATTGTCATTTTTTTCATCAAATTGTCACTAATGTTTATTATATGGGCACAATAACCTTGTCCCTCCTAAGGGAAAACTTAAAGGACTCTGGCTTGGTACCCAGTTATTTCAGTGAAATTGTTGGTGATACTACACTGACTTAAGGGCCATTATCCATGTGATCAATGGCTTCACTCCCCAATTCAGCACCTGAGTCCTTGTTTATTCTCTATGATTTGTTCATCTCCCTTACAAAATCATCATCTGCCTGTTCCCTGACCTGGATTCTTTAGCTTGATTCACGTACAGTAGGCTCCTGTCACTGTGCTGGGATAGATATTATCTTGACGACCTCCTCATTAGGTCACTATTGACACCAGAGACTGTGTTCCAGCTGCCAGGCTTGTGAACATACCTAATCTCCAAGTTCAGATCCTCCATCAACATCTTTCCTATTGTCTGCCTACACTGATGACTGAGACTCAGAAGACTAAATAGGTCATATGAAGATAAAGTAAGGTAAAGTTTTTTTTTCATTCAGTTACAAGAAACATATTTCTAACAATTCAAACTTTTTTAAAACTAAGATGAACTAGGTTGTGAGAAGTTCACCATTACCAGGAACTTCTCTGGAGTCTGGGAATCACTGTTAATGCAAAGCCACGAAAGGATTTCCACACTGTTAGAAAGTTGGTCTTGATTAATTCTAAGGCAGAGTTTTCTCAGCTCAAAATTCAACCCAGAAGTTTGTTTGAATGGGTAGAATTTCCACAATTCATCTATGAAGCTTATTAAAAGGTCATCATCTGACTTAAAAACAAGGCAAACTTAGTAAATTGAAGCTTATTAAAAAGTGTAGAATTTTCAGAATTCAGAAAGTCCAGGTTAGAGTCCAAGCATTTCTGACAAAGCTAGCCTCCTTGGCTTCCACTCTGAGTGATTCCAGTGCATGTGAATGTAAATCTCACCTTTGTGGCTCAGTAGTAGTGCACTTGCCTGGCATGTGTGGTGCACTGGGTTCAATTCTCATCACCACATATAAAGGAGGAAAAACATTCATTCAAAAAACAATTCTCCAGGAGATGTATTTTTGAATTAGTTAGACTTAACCATGCCACACTACATATATCTTTCATGTTGCATATGATTATCAAATACCATAGTATAAGCCAGTTTTTAAAAAAAACATCCTTCGAAGAAAGGCAATCAACATTTACTGAAAACACTCTCTGCATTGTGGGCATTGTGTATTTTCCTTAAATACATTTAAGGAAAAACAGTTCTGTGTGGTTTATCCCATAATTATTAAGGATCAGGTTCAAGAACCAAATTGACAAGGTTCAAATCCAGGTTTCTCCACATTCTAAACCTCTGTTCATCTCAATTTCCCTTTCTGCTAAATGGAGTTCATATTAGTAACAACATCATAAGGAATAAAACAGTTAATTTACATAAATTGTTTAGGACAGTGCCTGGCAGATTGTAAGTATTCAATATTACGTTTCTATATGACCAATATTGATTACAGTTCTCCAGTTTACACTTAAAGAATAGAAGTTCAAAGAAATGATGTCAGTTTGCCTCAGGTCCCTTAGCTAGTGCTGATTCCAGTCCGTTTTCAAAGGTAATACATTTATTGCTCCTCCCAACTCCGAAATTCTATGATCCAACCAGCCAAAGAGATCACTATTGGTAAGACTGAATGGAAATTGATTCTAAAGATGGCCACATACATAAGAAGACAGATACCTCAAATCCCACCATGGGTGATTTTATAAATGAGAACACCAAGGCTCAGAGAATGATGTGTTGTTAACAAGGGTCCATATGAATAAAGTGGCAGAATCAAAATGTGAACTTGTGTTTCTTCTGCCAACGAATCAAGGCTCTTGTCACCTACTCTATGCTATCTACCCTGTGGCTATGATCTGAAGTGAGCCCATGTCCTCTTGGAAAATTCTCCTCACACTAGTAGACACAAATGTTTTAGAAACAAAAGTGCGAACCAAAGTGGAATGCAGGGTGAAACTTGTTCTATGTAAAGACACTACTACCCACAAAGATGGAAACAGCATTTTTCCTGATAAATATTTGTTTGCTGTCACTAGCTATAGCCTAAGAAGAATACCTAACAACTGACATCTCAGGTATAACCAAAGGACAGCCCCACAAGGGGAAATGTGACTTAAAAACAAGGCAAACTTAGTAAATTTTTTTTGCTTCCTTCCATCTTCCGTGCAACTCCCCTTCTCCCTCTTTTTCCCTCCCACCTCTCTTCCCTATTTAGTGGTAGTCTTCTTCTCATGCTCTTCCTCCCTACGCCATTTTGAGTCACCCCTCTTATATCAGAGAAGACATTCGGCATTTGTTTTTTAGGGATTGGCTAACTTCATTTAGCATAATCTGCTCTAATGCCATCCATTTGCCTGCAAATGCCATGATTTTATTATTTTTTAGTGCTGAGTAATATTCCATGGTGTATAAATGCCACATTTTTTTAATCCATTCATCTATTGAAGGGCATCTAGGTTGGTTCCACATTAGTAAATTGGCATGGAAAGTACTGGCTTTGGAAAGAGGCAACCTTGTTTTTGTGGGCTGTCTCTGCCATTTAGTAGCAGTTTACTTGACATTTCTGAAATTTATTTATTTTTATATATAAAAACTGGGGTGATGATTTCTACCTTAAAGAATGTGAGGATTAAAATGATGATAAAGCCCATACCCCAGTGCTTGTCACATAAAGAGCTCTATGTTGATGACTGATAATCTGAACCTCTGACTGTCGTAACAGAAAAACACAGTGTTCATCTCAAGAGAACAGGGAACACATGTGACCATGTGCACAGAGAAAAGGAAGCTCAGGATGCCTGGTGTAGAGGGTGGAGAGAAAATTCCACAGTCTGCATGCATTGCACCAAAGCTTGTGAGAGAACCCTTCTTAGGAAAGAATTTGTATGACTTAAAAATCACTATAATTCTGTGCCCTTTGAGGCATTTGTTTGTAAAAATCCTTAGTAATACTGTCTTGATGACATGCAGTCCCTTCATATAGTCTCCTCCAGGACAAAGACCTTAAGTTAGTCAGCTTTTCATCACTGTAATCTAAGTACCTGACAAGAATGACTTATAGGAGGAAAATTTTATTGGGGCTCATGTTTTCATAGGTTCAGTCCATAGTTGGCCGATTCCATTGCTCTGGACTCAAGGTGAGGCAGAGCATGTGTAGAAAGGTGTGGTTCAAGGAAGCTGCTCTGCTCATGGCAGCCCAAAAGCTAAGAAAGAGGGAGAGACTGAGAAGCACCAGAGACAAAATATAAACTCCAAAGGCACCCCCTAGTGACCACACTACCTGCCTACAGTTGCCAGCCAACACAGTAGTTCCTTAAATGATTAATTCATCAAATAGATTAATCCACTGATTAGTTTATAGCTCTCATAATCATTTTACCTCTGAACATTCCTCCATTGTCTCACATATGAGCTTTTGGATATGACACCTCATATCCAAACCATAACAGACCTTGTCTTACACATCTGTTCTTAATGCTGGTCCAGTGTCAGTACTAAAGAAATTTAGAAATGAATACAAAAATAAAAGGATGATTAAAATTAATTAATGTCATGCAGCATGCCACACAATGTACCAAAAAATAATAATATAGAAAATTCCTTATAACAAATACACTCAGATATTTTCTGATCCAAGAGTCTACAAATTTTTTCTATAAGGCCAGATAATAAATACTTTAGGTTTTGAGGTCATGGTATATATATGAATATATACTCAATTTTGTCACTGTAGTAAGGAAGCAGCCACAAAAATACAAAAAGTGAATGGATGTGTCTGTGATTTATGAAATTCATTTTTGGAGATTCAAATTTGAATTTCATATCATTTTAATGTGTCGTAGAATACTCAACCTTTTTAATTTTGGGGGAGGAGGAGCAGGGGATTGATCCCAGGGGAACTTTACCACTGAGCTACATCTCCAGTTCTTTTTTTTTTTTTTTTTTTTTTTTTGAGACATGGTCTCACTCATTTGCTGAGATTGACCTTGAACTTATGATCTGCCTACCTCAGCCTCCTGGGTCACAGGCATGTGCCACCACACTCAGGTTCAATGAAAATTTTCATACAAAGTTGTCTTCAGTTGTTTCTGTAAGCAATGAATCTAAAGTCATTTCTCCAAAGTTCCCAAATGTATTTTTTACATAGGACTAATTTCAAAATACATACAAATGGTAACTAATTTCTAGTTTTAAACCTCCTAGGCTGCATCATGATACAAGTATAAATGTCTTTATTGCCAATTAGATTAGAAAAAAGGCACCCTGTTAATATATTTATTCCAAAAGACTTAAGCATCTCTTGCTCAAATGATATTTTTTTAGAAAATTAATGACTAGTCTATGAATATAAGAATAGTCTATGCATATATCTTAATAAATGTAAGATCATTAAGTATACATCAGGATCTTCCTGAGACAAAATATCTTTGTTACATATTTTTGTTCATTTTAAACTCATGTACAGAATCTAAATGAATTAAACATGTATGTTTACAGAGTTCAGATAAGCATCCACATTGTTATTTATATTGCATTTATGTTATCTCTGGCTCTGTCTCCTAAAAAATGTAAATACAGGAAAAAAAAACAGGCATAGGATATCTGTGAGACTCCAATCTCTGCTAATCTAGTCAGTTTATGCATTGTCTATTGAAACCAAACTGAAAAATCAAAACTAGGAATACGAGACAATCTTTAAGTATTTTAAAAATCAAACAAGTACAGTCTTATTACATGGGTTCATTCTGATTTTAAAATAGCATTTATGGTTTTCTGGAAAGAAAGGCATAAACTTACAAAGGCTAATCTTAGTACCTAGAATGTAGAAAAAGTAAGGGGAGAAGTCCATTTAAAATGATTGCTTGGGACCCATTTCAACATCACCACTGAATCACCTGAACTTTGGCAAGTTAGAATTTTCTGAGTCACAGTTTCCTCTTAGCTAACTTCTCGTAAAAACTTCTTTTGGTCATGTGCTGTGATTCAGAGAATACTTTATTGCCACATCTTTACAAGGGTAGTAATGTTGGATAAAAATCACAGGGGGAATAAAAAGGTTCATTGGTCAGAGGTTATGCTTTTGACCCAAGAATCAGAACTGATACCTCCAGATCGATCATCGGGGGTCCATCTCCGTGGGTCTTGTTACCTGATGCTTGCCCATTTTAAAGTACTAATTCAAGTTGACTATGAATCTATAAATATAAGATACAACAACTAGCACCCAATAACCTTGGTTTTCTAGTGATATAATAATTTAGAACTGTGGTTACTCCAGAAGTGCTAGAATGTTTATTCTTCCCTCTTTGGTGCCTATAACACTATTTGAGTTTGTAGAATTTATTCTTTCACCTAGAGTTTCTGCCTTTCTGAGAAGTCTGATATCATAATAGTTTTATATAATCAAGTTGCCTTATGAATAAATATCCATTTTAACTTTTCCTATTATAATTATTTGAATTAATATGTACCCGTTGTGAAAAGCTAGACAATAAAAAGGGAGAAAACAAAGACCAGTAATCTCTGTTCCTAACCAATCTCATTATGAGAGCTTATTAAGGTTATCTGACATCTATCCTGCTATATCTATCTCTTTACTCACCAAGGTGTGTGTGTGTGTGTGTATCCATTTATTAATTTTTGTTTACTTTGTTTTTGACAAAATTCAGATTATTATTTTTACATTATTCTGTAACTTATTTTATCCACTTAAAAATGTATCTTGGACATACCTGGATATGAATGTAGATAGACATGCATCGCCTAGTGACAGGGATATGCTCCGAAAAATATGCCATTAATGATTTCATCACTGTGTGAAAATATAGGTTATATTACACAAAGTCAGTTGGTGCAGGTCAATCCCTCAGTGTCACCTCTTGATGCAATCAAGAGAGTACATAAGAGCTGTATGCAGCTGTTACTGGTGCAACATGGCATACAATAAATTTTTTGTAAAGTGTATGCTCAAATATGATTTATAGTAAGTACATAAGCCAATAGCATGTTGTTTTCCTTATCAAGCCTCATGCACTATCATAATAATATGTACTATACTCCTATGTTACTTGCAGTGCAGTAGATTTGTTTGCATCAGCATCATCCCAAACATGTGAATAATGCATTGCACTGTAATGTTATGACATTACAAAATGATAGAAATGCTTCTGCTTCATTATAATCTTATGGGACCACTGTTTTGTGTGTAGTCCATCACTGATGAAAACATCATTATGTGGTGCTTGACTTGATGCAAAAATTTTATTCTGTTTTATGGCTGTATGATATTTCACAAAGTAAATATATTAAAATATTTTCTAACTTGATGGACATTCAGATTTTTTCATGTACTCCATTACAAACACCCATATTCATGTTTCTTTATGCATACATGCAAATATTTCTCTAGGACAGAGTTTCAAAATAAGAATTTACTGTCAAGCTAATATAACCTTACCAGCAAAACAATAATGATAGTATAAAATTTATAGACCTAGATCTATATAGGCAAATCAAATTTAGCAGTGTATTAAAGAATGAAACAAAGTAATTTTAATTTCAGGAATGCAAGAATGGTTCAATTTTTAAAAGGCAGCAACATGACTCATCTTGCTATCAAATGAAAGAAGAAAAAAACAATATAATTCTGTCAATGGAGTTTTTCAACATCATGTGATAAAGTGTAACTGCATTCTTAACCAAAATGCTAAGAAAAATAGGAATGGAAACAATTATCACAACACAATAAAGATGATTTATTATAAGGCTCAATAGCATGCCTCATAGTAAACAAATACTAGAGCTATTCCTATTAAATGTAAAATAAGACCAAGATACTCAGTCATCTTCATTATTAAATGATATTTTGAATGTTATCTATAAAGCTATAAGGTAAAAAAATAGAGTGGCATAAATATTAAAAGAGGCAAACATCTTTATTTTCTTATAGTCCAAGTGATTCTATTAAAAATATTATAATTGGAATAATGCTAGATATATTTTTGTAAAAAAAAAAAATCAATTTCTTTTCTTTAGATTAATAGTCAGAATGGAATGAAAAGTATTTAAAAGAAAGTTTCAGGATATTTGTGGACAAAAGTATAAAAATACTATTGACGATTCTAACTATATTAAAAGGCATGCAGCGGGTTGAGGCTGTAGCTCAGTGGTAAAGTGCTTGCCTAGCATGTGTGAGGCACTGGGTTCAATCCTCAGCACCACATAAAAATAAATAAAGACACTGTGTGTTTGTCTACAACTAAATAAATATTTTTTTAAAAAAAAGTATTCCCTTTTCCCAAATTGAGTTTATGCTATATTATAAAAATATCTGTCATTCAAAAATAAAGTTTATATATATATACACACATATATATATATATATTCAATCATAATTTCCCCATGTGTTTTTTTAAATAGGAAAAAATTTTAAAGTTCTTCTGCAAGAATAAATGTTGCAGAATTGCCAACAATTTTTAGAATAATACTAGTGATTAGGATACAGCATAACCAAATATCAAAACTTGCTTTAAAGCTGCTACAATCAAACATGCAGAGTTTTGTTAAAGAAATAGATGAGAGGATTAGTAGCACCAAACAAAGGGTCCTTGCTTACAGTGGAGCATAATCTATTATGAAGATTAGAACGATTACTTAGAGAGGCTACCTTTGCTAAAAGCAGTGACTCTACTTAGACCTTCAGATGCCTGGTGGGTAACCAATGCAGAATAAAGCTTGGCTTTTCTGCCTTATTTTGTATCTGTCTCTATTATTGCCTTAGACTTTATCAAACTGTTCTGCTCTGTATATAGGCATGCTAATCATTTAAGGAATATTCATCTAAAAACTGGTAATACAGCTCTAAATTTACCAAACCTATCTTGCTCCCCTTAAGATGGAGGTAAGGTTTGCAGGGCCATTTACAGCATCCTGTATCAGACTCCTGGAATGGTGCCTGGAAGTCTCCAGTCGTTGCCCCACACCTTCCAGGGACAGCAGAGCCATCCTGGCACATCACCCCATGATGAGACTACCCCCCTAAGCAGGAGCCATCATCTCATGGGAACCAGATTGCCCCCTTCCAGGATCATCAGTCTGGTATCTAAATTTCCTGAGCATCAAATGGAGATTGTTCCCTCCAGTGAGTCACCTCGCAGAACCAGAACTAAGATAATTATCAACCAGATCAGAGTTTTGACCACAACTGCTTAATTATATAGTTAATTAAAGCTCATGTCAGCAACCTAAAGATGGAGCTGAGATAATTGATGTGGCCCTATTAGTAGGGCCAATATGGCCCTATTAATTAAAGTTCCTTTCCTGATTTTCAATATTACTTTTTCTGTTTGGTTTTTGGTTGGACGTGGCTTGTTGAAACCCCTAGAAGTCAGGCATCTGGAACAGCAATATAGTAACAAGGTGACATTTCCATTCAGTATGTTAATACCGGCATGGTTTTCTAATTCCACTTGCTAAGTACCTATAGAACCGATACCTATCTGATGGTGAATCTTCCTACACCATGAAAATGCCTGTTGTTATTTCTTTACTACAAATTAGCCCTAAAGTTTGTTTTCTAAACTGAAAAGGAGGAACTCAAAATTGAAGGGGATAGAATTAATCTTTAAATATATTAAATCTTTCTTAAGTTGTTAAAATTCGTCTCTTTCATAAAAAGCATTTGCCTTCTAAAGCTATTTACTGAATAAATTAATTTTTAATGCTTTTGCCCTGATCCTGCAGCAAAATAAGATGGGTAATTCCTTAAAACAGAAAGTCACAGCCTGAATCCCAAGTCTTCCATCAGTTCTGTCTCTAATTGAGAAGCTTTCACAAGCTAGAAGTTCTGGTCCACGAAAGGAGTCTCCGGTGTAGCTTGCCATCATTCTTTCCTTTAATTTCCTCCTTTCCTTCCTTTTTGAAGCATTGAAAGAACAGATTTAATTCCTCCTCCTACAAAACTCAACCACAGAAAACACTTTGGATGGGGGGAGGTGCTGAGGATTTGGCTTGTTTATTAACATATTTTTATCACTTTTAAATGGATATAGCTCCATTTGTGAGAATAATGCAAGCCAGAAATTGCCATCATACCATGTGGACAAACTGTTTACATAACAGTGTTATTTCAGGAACCAGATCATAGGGGGTTTTATTTGCTGTGGGGGTGTTGTGGCGAGGGGGGGGGTGTCTTTGTTTTTCTTTTCTTTCTTTCTTTTTTTTTTTTTTTTTTTTTTTGGTGCCAGGAATTGAACCCCGGGGGTGCTTAACCACTGAGCCACATCCCCAGCAGCCCCCCGGCCTTTTCATTTTAGTTTTGAGACAGGATCTCACTGAGTTGCTTACAATCTCACTGAAATGCTGAGAATGGCTTCAAATCTGCAATCCTCCTGCCTCAACCTCCTGAGCCACTGGAAAGAGCATAGTATTTTTGACAATCCACTGTTCTTTACTATGTGGCTCTAGGAAATTCCTCCAGTTCTATCCATTTCAGTTTCTCCATCTGTAAAAAGGAAATCATAATTTCTCTATGAAGAGTGCAGTTGTTAAGACTAAATAGGCTCAAACACAATGAAGTATGCAAAAGTACTCTGTAAAGTTTTCAGACGTTGTTTAAAACACAAACACTCTTTTCCAGCATATATGTGGCAAAATTAAGCATAGAGTTATATGTATACAGAGGAGGAGATTAAAATAAAAAGTTTAAACAAGACTAACAAAATGCATACACATTAGCTTCTCTCCTCAGAAGCCTAGAAAATAAGTTATACAACCACTCATTTTGCTAACACTACTGTGAGGAAGAATTTCTGCCAGGAATTTACAAACTCAAGGACAGTTTGCATTAGGTCAATTTGTTACTCCAGACAGATAAGCACTATGCATTTTAGGAAATACATACTGTGCATATATATTTCTGATTGCTGGGTTTCAGATTCAGACATTTTAATTCATTTTAAACAACCTTCCCACCAATAATAACTTTTTTCTTCTTTATGTTATGCTATATCTCAAATTCATTGTACCAAATACACCTTTATCAAATTCTTCCTGTAAGGTTCCATAATGTCTATCTCAAGCTTCCACTGCATGTTTTTGTAGTTAAGTCTGTGTCTACATCAGCACTTCTATTATGCATTTGTTTTTTAGGAGTTTAAAGCTCATCCATAAAAATTAACTAAGGCTGAAACTTGGCAGACAGCTTAGAAGCATATTTTGTTTTTACCAGCCTTCAAGAAAATACATATGGCTATTTCTAAATTCCTGCATATCAGGCCTAAATAAGAGAAATCCTGGCCAACATGAGATAGCTATTTAGGTTAATTCAGTTCAAACACAGAGGGTTTTTGTTTTGTTGTTTTTTAATGCAATTGTTCCACAACTGGCTCTCATCTCTCCTCTAAGTTCCTCAGTCCCCTTTTGAGTGGATGCCTGGTCATCCTGATGGTTGGCCTGGCTCACACCTGCAGCCCAACACTTCTGGCCATGAGATGCATAGCTAATGTTTCATGCTGCCACAGGACTGTGAAGTTCCCTGGGAATCGCCAACTGAATCATCACACTGGAGATTTCTTAGGCTCAGTCCTGCTCCTCCTCTGTCCCACCCAAAGTCATGCCCTTTTGGATATTGTGGTCACATCCATAAGTACCAGAAGGCAGCACATGAAAAAATTAACTTCTCACCTCTCTAGACAGAGCTCTCTCTACTCTGACAAATCAGGCCACTGCTTCAAATTGTTGGAAAAGAATTCTCCATAGGTGTCTCAAGTTTTTGCACATCTTGGAAATGAAGCACTGAATGTTCTTTGTTTCAGACTACCTCTTCTAGGTGTATGAATGGTGAACAGCCTTGGAGACAGAGGGAGTATCTCCCTCTGGGGGAAAAAGCAGGCATGCTCATTATCCAGCATAATAACTATCATATCTCCCTTCAAGACAAAGGTCAGGCATGCTTACTGCCCACTGTGAAGCAATTAAGCTCCTAAACTTGAGTTGCTGCTCTCTTGCATATGCACATGCCATCTGGTCCTCTTCACATTTACTCTGTAGGAATTAGGATTGGAGGAACCTGCACATACAGGCTGGCTCTCCAGCAACTGCCACAGCTGTGACTAATAAACTCGCCTTCATTTCTGATATAGAAGGCTCATCTCTTATAACAGCATTCGTGAAACTGTTGCAGGCATTGCAAGCAGGAAAAAGCCCAGATCCTTCAACCGTTCTTGCCATGCACGCACAGGCTGTCTCTTCTACCGAATAAAAGCTCCCTGGAAGTGAGACCATGTCTTCTCATCTTCTTACTTTATTTATCATTTTACTTATCACACGTAACCTCAGCATTTAGATCAATACCTACTATGTGAAAATAAAATATGTCTTAGTAAATCTGGGATAGACATATAAATTCAAAAGAGGTGAGGGCAATCCCTGGGGGCTCTTTGAGGATAAAGGCTTTAATGAAGAAAGTGAGATTGGAGTTGAACTCTGATTCTTCCCCTGCATTCTGTCTCCCCTCTATTCAGCTGTGAGAAATTGAAAATATCATTCAGAGACAAAACGAGTAGAAATATGCTGAATATCGTCACTCCTTACTTTCAGTGGATGAGACAGGATGTCGCTTCAGAGATTCTGTATCCTCTAAATTGAAACAAGTGCCGGATTCTTAAATATTTCCTCTCTCCCTTCCTCCCATACCGAAATCGTAGCAGTAGTTAAGTGAATGGGCTGATCATTTACACATCACCTTAAAAACTCATCTGTCAAGGGACAATCAGGTTTTATTATTTAAAATACATAAAATTATACATTTTTTTTCTTGCCTCCAAATTTAGGGAAGATTCCTCCTCACTGGTTGTTTGGTCTGAATTCATGACAATGTGTAATTTGGTGCACTGCTTTCAGGGGAAGATTTAACATTCCTATTCAGAATTTAGGAGTTTTGAGGCTAATCTGGAGAGCTATTAAGAGGAAAGGGACCAGTATGGTGTTTTCAAGAGCAGGGGTCCAAGTTGGTCAGAGGCATGAGAGGATGGGCCATTTGACGGCGGCCAAAAAAAAGAGAGGGCCCTGCTTGGCCTTGAGTAGGGATTCCTTGGTGTGGGGAAGCAAAAAGGCCCATGTGGGAACTCTCTATTTCAAATTTCAAACATTGTTGAATTCATATTGTTATTGGATCAAGAAGTTCCTCTGGATTAATGATGTAGAAAGAGCGGAACTTGTCAACATTTCTCAAGCCTTCCATTCTTGCCATTGTTTTTAAAGTCTCAGATGGAAACCCTTAAACACAGCTCCCTTCAAACTTACAACAAAGATGACAGTAATACACACAAATGGCTGGGGAGCCCACGCTGGTGCGATGGAAACAAAATGTTTTTAAAAATAGGACCCCATCCCAGTCAACAGTTGGACTTACCAAGTCAGTCTCATGTTGAAATCCTTCACAGATTCAAACTTCAGAAGAGCAAAAATACCTTCTGAATTAATTCTAAGTTAAAACAGAAAAATTTTTGACATGAATTTAGCGTTCATGACAGAAAAGGATTAATAGTGCTTGGCCAGAGGAAAGCTCAAGCCCAGGCAGGTGGCAGGCAGGATTCCACCAGACAATGCCAGCACACCTCAGCTGGGCCTGTTTACCCAACCCTGGCCTCCTCTGTGGCAGACACTGCCAGATGGAGCCATCAAAGCTAAATGGTATGGTGGTTTTCTAATGAGGCTAAGTAGGAACAAGAATGAATGGAGTAAATTTTTCTTCTTGTGGCCAAAGCAAGCCTTAAGTTATGAACTCAGACCTCCAGAGGCGAGAGGTTTTATGTACTTACCAGCTGTGGCTTTGCTGCCCTTCGCACGAAGGCTCATGTTGTGGCCACGCACGAAGTGATTTTAAAAGTGATGCCAGGAGTTCCCTTGAAAATGGTTTTTCATTCTGGCTGGTGGAGCAATCTCTGGGTGTGAAGTCACGTCTGAGGTTTACAAGGTATTGCTGACATCAATGAAATGCAGTATTTGTTTTGTTTCTTTGGGTCTCTGGTAGGCATATCAGCACTCATTAAATGCTTCCTAAAATCATCATTTGGAAATCATGTGTGTTTCGTTCATAAAGGCTCATGTACATCTTTGGGAGCATCATTTTAGAAAGCCGCTATAAAAAAGGTAAGCACATGCATCAAAGTGTTTCAATTAAATTAATATGTAAGATTCTTTCCCTCTATAAAAACACAGCTTGTATTCCAAATGACTGCTTTGGGGGTTTCCAAGTGCTTCTAGGTGACTCCACACCTCTCTCAAGCTGAGGAAAGGTTTACAGGCCTGTGACAGTTTTCCTAAAGATAATGTTTAAAACATAAAGGGCAAACCACTTAAGAATTCCCCAGATTCACCAATTAATTTGTCAGTTAAACACTTGAATGAACTTACCTACACTCCCATGGCTGCTATGAGCCTCAAATACTGTCTTCTCAGGGTGCATGCAGGTGTCAAGAATTTACCAGACCAATTATTTGAACAAGGCTCCAGGGTAGTCTAATGAATTATTTAACTGGGGCCAAACTTTGGTAAAAGTACATTTGTCATTATAATCCTGGGATCCCTGAGACAACACATCAGTGGCGGTAGATGTAATTCCTTATTGCCAAGATTTCTTCCCAGTCCCATCCCAACCTCAGGAAGCAGATAGCAGGATTAGGATAAACTGGGATGTAAGAAGAAAGGTGGAGATACAGAAAGGCGATTGTTTAACAGCGATACCAGTTAAAACACCGGCATTGGCTGCCTCTCCCAACCTCTTATGTGCAGCAGGGACATATGCACCCAAGTTAAAGGCGAGAGGTTTGACTGTCTGTCCCCTCCACAACTCATGTTGAAATTTCATTTCCATTTTAACTGTCTTATGGATAGACTTTTAAGGGGTGACTCAGTCATGAGGTCTCTGCCTTAATGGGTGGGATAGCTGCTGTTACAAAAGGGCAAGTTCAGCCATATTTCCCTTTCATTGTTTTGGAAAGTCTTGTGAGAATAGGGGTAAAAGATTATGCCTTCCTTCCCGAAGGCTGCAAGTGAAGTCCAACAGTCAACAAGCTGTCCACAATACACAGAGTTCCACCAACTCTCTCACTCAAGATACAGGCTGGTAAAGTCAGGTAAACCAAATCACTTACCTATATAAATAAAGCTAATTCTTCAATCAAAAATATCAATAGAAAACCCAAGATCATCAGACATTTGAGGGAAGTCATCAATACTAAAGAGAAGGACTAAGATGATCAAATAGAACTGATCCTAGAGGAAACAAAAATTATTCACTCCACACATGTCAAGACGGCAGGCTATTATCAAAAAGACAAAGGAAATTTGTTTCCCTAGTAGCTGGCGTAAGTAGCAAGACTGGCAAAGATATTGGTAATAAAAATGCAAAAATGAAGCAATATTTTTTAAAATATAAAATTAGAGCATTCTGTAGTTATTAGAGTAATCAACATTTTTAAAAAAAGATATATTGGCAAGAATATGGAGGAAAGGCAACACTTGTACTTTGTTGGTGGGAATGTAAATTGGTACAGAAATTATGGGAAACAGTATAGAAGTTACTGAAAGAGTTAAAAATAGAACTTCTATATGACTTATCAATTTCACTTTTGGGTATCACATCCAAAGGAACTGAAATCAGGATCTCAAGAAGATATCTGCACTTCCATGTTCACGGTAGCATTATTCACAATAGCCAAGATATAGAAACAATCTCAATGTCCATAGACAGATGTAAGAGTAAAAAAATTCTGGAATATATGTACAGGGGGATATTATTCTGCCTTTAAAAAGAAGGCAATCTTGCTACTTGCAACAACATGAGTGGTTCTGGATCTCAGCTCATTATGTTAATTGAAATAAGCCAAAGAAAGATAAATATTCCATAATTTCATGTACATATGAATTTTAGTCAGAGGCATAGAAGCAGAAAGTATAATTTTGTTTACAAAGGACTTTGGGAGAGCGGAAATGTGGACATGATGGTTAAAAGCCACAAAGTTTCAATTATGCAAGATTATTTCCAGAAATATACCATACAACACAGTGCCTATACCCAATGACGCCATGTTGTATATTTAAAAATTGTCAAGAGGATAGTTCTTATTCATTGTGTTTTTGTCAAAAAGAAAGACAAAACCAATAATAAAATAAAATGGGTGAAAGGAAACTTCGGGGGGATAGATAAGTTTAAGGCTTGATGGTGATGGTGCCCAAGAATGTACTTCCCAAACTCACCAAGAAGTATACATTATGCACATACAGCAGTATACATTATGTAAGTATTAAGTATACATTATGCACACACCTCAAAAAGTGGATTAAAATTTTTGAGACTAATAAGCAAAAAATAAACTAAAAGGGTCCTGCCTGTGGTCACAAAATCTTCTCTGAGGAGTTAAATGAGAGTGAGGAGGAGAAAAACGTTTAATTTCCCATGTCATACATTTATATTATTTTAACTATTACCATGTGCACATTTTACTTTTATAATAGCAATTTTTAAATGCATGCACAAACAATAGACCATGTTATTTATATAAGAAAATCACAAAAATAACAATTATATGCCAATGAAGAACAAAAGAGCTGGAAATTTCAGGAGGAGGAAGCTATTTTTTCAATAAAGACAGTTGTACATTGAGATCAACCAAGAGGCTATACCTGTGGAAAGACTAAATAAACAATCTCTTAGTATGCTTTAAATATCTAAACAATGAAAAGGACTTGGCTAGACCATTTTGTGAATTCACTAGAAACCCCAGAATACAGAGCTCTCTGAGTACTAACCATGTCCTCAGGTTCAATAAAATCTATATAATATCTCTTTCTTAATTCTTTATAGAATATTGATGAATGTCACAAAAAGATGCAGCTAAGAATGTTGTATTTGTATTGCCAATTTTCTTTCATGAGATTTTACTGTCTTACAAACATCACCCCAGTCAAATTTCTTATTCAAAAACTACTCACCCAGAGCCAGAATATATTCTGTCGTGATCCTCTCTCCCCCTTTTCTCTTTCTCTATCTCCCTATTTCTCTCCTACCTCCGCCCTTCTCCCTAAGTATAATACTTTTAAAATCTGTAAAAATACAAATCTTGATTCTTTTGAAAATGTCAAAGTTTCCTAAGTAGAATCTATTATACTGTTTATTGCCAAAAGTAAGTGAAGCCAATTAAATTGCAATTCTACTTTAGGCTTTAAGATGCCAGAAACCATAGCCAAGATTATATTTTAGCAATCTAAATTAATTTAACTTTAAATGACTGTTCCAAAAGAAAGTAAAGAGGACAATATTGGTGACTTTACTGTGTTATCTTTGTAATCCACATCAGGTTGCAATTATTTGATTTTTTATGTCATTAACAAGGATTGTTTGTGCCATGATTAATGTTTATACTTATTTGTCCTGCTTTTTTTAAAAAAACCATAGACAAAAAAGCAAGAGGGACAACAGGAATACTAAGAAATTACATAACCAAAGACTTTTGAGTCATGAGACATGTATACTATATTTCCAGAGATATAAAGGAGTTACATGGAAAGTTTATTCTCCAGCTAATACTTGGTAGGAAGATACCATAGGACTGGACATGACTATCCAACACTTGGAACAATAAAAACAAGAGCAGTAAGAAGAATAGATAACTTACCGAAAGACTTGTATGTTCTGGATGCTATGCTAAACACTTTAAATTCATCTCATCAGCCATCACAACCACCCACATTAAATAAGAGATAGCACTATATAAATATAAACTATTATTTACATTTATTATATATTTATTTATATAAATAAATTGAGACTTAGAGAACTTACTCAAGTTTTCATAATGAGTGTTTGACAAAGTCAAAACCTAAACCTAGATCTGCCTAATTTCAAAGGCCATGGAATAGTATATGAATGGTATCCTATGGATATAAGAGTGACTCCTCAATTTTCTATCATCAATTACTTAAAATGGACACTTTACTCTGAATCCGAGAGAGACAATACGCATCATCTTAAGGAACGTGTATTGAATGTCTTCCATTGGCAAGACACTATGCCAAGGAAGGAGCTGTAAAGACAGTCAGGTAAGGCAGCTGATCTGATTGGGGTTTGTAGTCTAGCAAGGGTGAAAGCAGTGTAACACAAGGTAGAAATAAATAGAGAAAGAGATATGAGCTTTCAGGGTGCAGAGGGGGCCTCGTGGAAGACGTTAAGGCTGGGTCTCCAATGGTGAATAGGAATTCTTAACACTAAGAATCAAGGAAAGGCCTAGACTGAAAATGAAGTCTGATTGGGCACAGAGGAGACAGTCATAGGGAGTGTCCACTGGGAGCAAGTGGGGTTGGGTGTGGAGAGGCAAATAAAGCTAAAAAGAAATTTGGGGACTAAGTTTCAGAACATCTATACCCTCATGAGGAAAAAGAAAAAAATTCTTCTCAAAAAATGAGTTTTCAGGAAAGAGAAATGAATTGCATGGATGATATCAGACACGAAGGCATGAAGCCATTCCAGTTACTGCAATAGCCCATGTGGAAAATGACAGTGATGGAGGAAAAGGTAAGGAGGAGAAAAACAAGACAGTGGTGACATGTAGAATAAGACATTCTCTTCAGATGATTAGAAACTCGAACAATAAAGGCAGGAGGAGAAATGATATAACAGATTTAGTTTTGAAACTAAGGGAAAATTTATGCAAAGATATCCAGTACCTGTTGGAAATTCGGGCCTTGGATATGGAAGAGATGTCAGTGTCAAAGCAAAGGTTAAGGCGGCGTCATAAGCATAAACTTATGAGAGGAGAGTCTACCAGGTAGAATAAGAGAAGATAGCAGAGGGCAGAATTCTAGGCAACACCAATTTTTAAGTGCAAGGCCAAGGAAGAGGGACCAGTAAAGGAAACAGAGCTGTAGAAAAACACAAAAGCCCACATAGACGGCAAGAGAGAAGAGTGCTTCTAAGAATCAGTGTCTGATGGGTGCCATATGCTCTTGGGTAAATGACAAAAATGGGACTAAGAAGAACTCATAACCAAGATGTCCCCAAAATATTTCTACAGTTTTTCATGTTTATTTTCATTTCTAGTCACCAACTGCTTCCTCTTTGTTCCCTGTAGGTCTCCTCAGAAGAGAGGCACAGTTTACTGTTTAATAGACGTGTGCTTGTGTGGCAATGATGATGATGATGATGGCAGCCCGCACAGAAGCACAAAATCTTATTTAAATCTTAGGAGTTTAGTCTAAGACTCACTTTCTCCCCAGTTGGCCCTCGTTTCCATACAACTCACCATCGAGTACCTCTTATAAGCAATTTGCAATTTCTCACTTGAAAACTTGGCATACATTATATATGTATTCTTATATGTAATATATTATTATAGATGTATAATACATATATATATATATTATTCTTTATAATTATGTATAATATATTATATGATTTTTCATTGTAATATATTACATAATACATACTTATGTAGAACTATATATTAATTATGTTTTATATATAAACCATATAATTATATATAACTATCATATTATATAGTATATATGTATTTATAATTATATGATTATATTATTATGCATATTGTAAGAGGATTGTCTAATTTGAAATATAAATAATTCCTTCTTATAGTACAAGAGGTTAAATAACATATTTGACTTTACTAAGTTTAATCATTCATTCACCAACAAGCATTTATCAAGCACCTGATGTATACAAAGCTGGAAGTGCAGTCATATACTGGAAAAAAAATCCCCTCCTCCATGGAACCTGCATTTGAGCAGTGGAGACAAATAATAGTGGCTGAACAGATGCCTATGTGTAATGTCAGACTCTGTGTCACAATAGCTATCCTGGAAACACAGAACAAGTGGAAGAATCCATGAGACAAGTTCTGAGAAGACGTATGAGCTAAGACTGAAACGAAGACAGGGAATGAGCCAGCCTGGGATTCTGGAAGGAGCATACCTGGCAAAGAAAATAACAAATGCCAAGCCCCTGAGGCACAGTGCGGGATCTTGACACTGCAAAGAACAGCAAGTTCTTCTGTAGCTTCAAAGACGAGTTGGGAACATGTGAGGAACTCAACGTATTCAGTCACCAAGTCCGCAGCTACCGCTGCTTCCTCTAGAGCTTTGCTTCTGTGAACTTCACTTGCTGTCTTTTCACAAAGATGTCAGGTTCTGAGATTTTCTTCCTCCAAAAGAAATTCTGAAAATCAGAGAATTGTAGGAGCCTCTCATATTTAATTCATTTGCTTGAATAAAGTTTTAATTCACATAATTTCCACATAAATATCATATTTTCCTTGAATAAAGTAGGGGAAAAGACTCAGAAACTTTCTCTTTGGGCACCATAGAGATGATTAATTTGCTTCAGGATTAAAGTGTGGTAAAAATTATTACTGTTTCCTTTGAAATGATACGCCTCAAAAAAGATGCCATGAGAAGGCGAGCCTGTGTTTACCCATTGCCTTTTGAGACCCTCAGCATACTTTGGCCCAGTTCTACGGCCTAATTTCTCTGGCACTGCCCACGTGGTCATGGGTACTTAGCTGCACAAATTGTATATTCATGACTATCTGGAGACAGCTAATCATTGACCACTTCAGGTTTCCTCAGTGGTTCCATTTGAGAAACTGCTGACAGATAGGAATGAGTAATTTAGCACATGTGGCTGAGACACAATTTACTAGAGAGAGAAACCCAGACGATGTTCTATTTCTGAGCAAAGATAGTACATGTTTGTTTCACATTTCTTAGAATGTAGATAACTTTCTATACATTGCTTTAGACTGTAGGGTTAACTATTAACCCTTAAGAAAAAAATGACCTGGAAGCAAAATCTCTGTCATTTGTTATTCAAATTTACATTCCCTGGTTTTCCCATTATAATGTAAAGAGAAAAATAAAAAATTTACTGCTCAAAAGTTTAAAACAAATGAAATTTCTTATGCAGCTCTCAGGTATGTATCTTTGATAGACAACTGAATTAGTTAAGAATGGAAAGGCAGAAGACAATGTTATGGCCACTTTATTCCTGTAGGATAAAACTAATTGTTTGCTACTCTAAAGATGGAAAAAACTCCAGGTCAAGTTTAGGAAGACAGGTCTTTTGTTGAGATTGAGCCTCCAAGTTCAAAGCCTCTTCGCCCATGCAATATGTCTTATTAGAGCAAATCTTAAATCTACAGGTTCTTTGGGGTTTTGAGTTTCATGAAAGGAAGCAAAGTAATCTATAAGAGAAAGCCAACACACATCATGCCTGCTTTACAAGCCAAAGCTTTGGGAAAATAAAAAGGAGAAAGGAGTGTTGACAAGATATTTATTTTTCAGACATGTAAAACCTGAGTGTTGGATTCTTAGCAAAAGCAGTTCATGGGGGAACTTCATAATTACTCTGCTCAAATTTAAAGACAAGTAGAAATACGGTTAATGACCTCTGAAAGTAAACATCTCAACAAAGAAAACAGACAATTGGAAAATAAACCATTTAAAAATAGTTGTCCCTTGGTATTCACAAAGGATTAGTTCCAAGACCCCCCATTTAATCATCAAAAATCTATGGATATACAAGTCTCTTACATACAACAGCATAGTATTTGTGTATAACTTCCTGTAAACATTTTTTTTCTAATTGTTGGATTTTTTTCTTTTATTTATTTATTTTTTATTAGTTACACATGACAGTACAATGATCTTGACATATCATACATTTGAATCAAATGGGGTATGATTTCTCATTTTTCTGAGTGTACAGGTTGCAGAATCACATTGGTTATACAGTCACAAATATACATACAGCAATACTAGTGTCTGCTGCCCTTCCTATCCCGCCTTCCCCTCCCCTCCCCTCCCATTACCTCTCTCTACCCAATCTAATGTGACACACTTTTTTTTCCCCCTCACATCATCATACATGTATTTTGTATAACCATGGGGGTCTCCCTCCATCTTCCATGCAATTCCCCTTCTCCCTCTCTTTCCCTCCCACCTCTCTTCCCTACTAAGTAGTAATCTTCTTCTCATGCTCTTCCTCCCTATCCCATTTTGAGTCACCCCCCTTATATCAGAGAACACGTTCGGCATTTGGTTTTTAGGGATTGGATAACTTCACTTAGCATAATCTGCTCTAATGCCATCCATTTCCCTGCAAATGCCATGATCTTGTTATTTTTTTATTGCTGAGTAATATTCCATTGTGTATAAATGCCACATTTTTTTTATCCATTTATTGAAGGGTATCTAGGTTAGTTCCACAGTCTAGCTATTGTGAATTATACTGCTATAAACATTGATGTGGCTGTGTCCCTGTAGTATGCTCTTTTTAGGTCTTTTGGGTATAGTCTGAGAAGGGGAATAGCTGAGTCAAATGGTGGTTCCATTCCCAGCTTTCCAAGTAATCTCCGTATACTTTTAATCATCTCTAGATAACATAATGCTTGATACAATGAAAAGCTATGTAAATTGATGTTATACTCTATCGCTGAGGGAAAGTGGTCTGCATATGTTAACTACAAAGGAAAATTTTTGTTTCTTCGAATATTTTCAATCCCAGTTTGGTTGAATATATAGATGTGGGACCCAAAGATATGGAGGGCCAACTGCAATTCTTTATCAAGTTCTTGGTCTGTGATTTCTTCTGCCTTATTAAATTAACATTAAGACAAGCATGTATTGAACAGTAAAATCTACTACTTAGCCCAAATACACAGATAATTTTTAAAGCCAGAAGTGTTGAGTCAATTCTCTTCTTACAATAATCAGTAACTATATAATCAATTTAAAAAAAAAAAAATAAAGATCTTCTGGAGACATATATCGCACAACTAATGGTATGCTGTTGGGTTAGGTATTTTTCATATAATTTTAATGTATCTTACTAATCCACAAGGATAATCAACTGCTTCACTCTCCTCAGTACGAGGCAAACAGAGATGGCTGTTTACTTAAAGCTAATATTTGTATGGTAGACTCTCTAGAGGAGCTCAACAATAACTTTCATCAGACCCAACAGAAAACTAGATTAGTCAAGTATTTGAGGTCTGCATCCCTTTCATGGCAAATACGTAGGCTCTGTCTGTGATTGGATAACAAAACTAATTTAGGTTGACAGGAGTTTAAGGTAAACTTGGAGAGTAAGAAGATAGTTGCTGCACAAGAAGGAAAACGAATTTCCACAGTAACATTCTTTCCATCAATATTCATAAACTATACTTTAAACTAAGAAAACATTAGACCCTGATTATTTAGCACAGGAATCACTAGCCTTAATAATATGGAAAGAGCCATGAAAGCATGGAAATTTCCACATAAATATCATATTTTCCTGCATCATATTGATTTATTGAAATGCTTAACAATGGACTTCTAAAATACATACTCACCACAGGAAAGTCCCTAAAGGGAGTAACTTAGAGATCAAGGTTATCCATTTTAAGTGAATTTGACAATAATAAACTGTTTAGTAGTTTTATGGTTAACATAGAAAATAATTTCCAGAGAATTTTTGGACCCCCATCTAACATGCATAGCCAATTTTTTTGAGAAGTCTAAATGATGTGCAACTCCTTCAGTACCTGGTGCCAGTGAATCTATTATTTCTCAGTTTAAAGTCTTTGTAGTATCTGCTTTTCATTTAAGCTCAGGAGAAAACATTTTGTTTCTGGAAACTTTTCTTGGAAAAGGGAGTCAGTCAGTCCCTTGACCATTCAGTGTATTATCAAAATATAAGGGTTTTACTTCCTTCCCTTGCTATAGCAACATATACTGTGGCCTGAAAATACCCACACATGTGGCCTCATCATTTGGCAATAAAAACATATGATCCAGCAGTGATGAAAGATAGATGTTTGAAAGAACGCAATCTAATTTAATTTTGCCACTAATACCTAGAGTCCAAATAAACTTGAGAACACATCCAATATATGTTGTATATTAAAAAGAATACTCAGTGTCACAGAACACAGTTCATCCAAGCACCGTTCAAAATGAGAAGCTTATGCCAACGAAAGTAATAAACCCTTTCTTATATAGAACCAAAGAGAAATCAGGGATCGAGGTAGAAGGCACTTACTCAAACATTAATCTGTTTTTTATTATTAATGTGTTGCTCATTCTAAGACAAACAGATAAGGCAAAATTCAGAAAGGAAGAAAAAAAGACTTCCAAATTTGAATTCTTGTTTTTTCCAGATAATCTAAAAGATTATTCATTCAGTGGTTTTTAACTATCTAATTCTGACACTTCTGGAATTCTTTATATCCTTCTTTTAAATAATTGTTTGAATGAATTTCCATATAGCTATTTAATATAACCAGAAAATCAGACTAGGATAAATACATAAAGTTTGTTGAATTTCAACTTTATCATGTTCCAAGGAAATGAGACATTATGGTTCAGCCTTATCACCTAGATGGAACATAAAGTCTGTACCAAAGCCTAACAATTGTGGGAAAATATATTTTCAAATACAATCTACGGGATACTGTTTCATTTTAGTAGTATTACAAATATCTTACATTATAGGTTTACAAAGCTCTCATCTATATTTCATTTAATCATGACAAAATACTTCAAAGTAAAAAATATTGTTATCCTTATTTTATAAATGAGAAAATACAACTCACAGATCTCCAAACTAGAGACACATTTTGGTAAGTTATTCATCATTCATTCCACTATAGCATGTCATCTCCTTAGATTACTGACTGCCTATGATACCCTAGGCCCCCAGCCAGGAGTTGGGAATACAGTGGAAGAACATCCAGACTCAGTCCTCAAAAGACAGTCAATAATAATGATCATTTAATAATTTGCACACCAAAAAAATCACATGATAATTAAGTTCCTTCACTAAAGAGAAATTTTATTGACTAAATTGGAAAATATAACACCAGAAAATCACCAAGATAAGTTTCTTAGAAATATAAATTTAAGCTAGGCACAGTGGGGCACCCCAGTAATCCCAGCAGTTAGGAGGCTTAGACAGGAGGATTGCGAGTTCAAACCCAGCTTCAGACACTTATCAAGACCCTGTCTCGAAATAAAAATACAAAAAAGGTGTGGGGATGTGGATCAGTGGTTGAAAACCACTAGATTCAATCCTTGGAACAAAAAAAAAAAAACAAGAAATACAAATTTAAATGTAATCACAAGCCTCTATTAAGAATATGGTTTTATACAAAGTAAAAAAATTTACACAGAGGAGATTAAATGTCTTTAAAGATGCCTGAGGCATAATTTGTATCATCAAGAACTATCAAAACTGCATAGAAGGGGTTGGGGTTGTGGCTCAGTGGTAGTGCACTTGTCTGGCATCTGTGAGGCATTGGATTCGATCCTCAGCACCACATAAAAATAAATATATAAATTAAATAAAGGTATGTGTCCATCTACAACTAACACATTTTTTTAACTGCATAGAAGCCAGTCGCTGACAGGAACTTGTAATCCCTGCAATTTGAAAAGCTAAGGCAGGAGAATTGCCAATTCAAGGCCAGTATCTACAACTTAGCAAGACCCTGACTCAAAATATAAAAGGGCTGGAGATGTAGCTTGGTGGTAGAATTCAATCCCAGTACTAAAAAAAAAGAAAAAGAAAAAAAAATCAACAACATTTTTACGGAATTCACAATAGCAGACAGAAAACTAAAAAGCAGAGAAAATCAAGTGTTTTCATGGGTCTAGTTATCCATCCACATCTAACTGCAAAGGAAGTTGGAAAGTATAGACCAACTGTGCCCAGGACAAAAAGGAACCTGATTTTCTCAACAACTAGCCATCAAAAGTCATAACAAGTCCCTAGTTGAGACTAGAGACTTGAAAAAATTAATTAAACTCCACATTTGTCTCTCTTAAATGGAGAGATTATCTTACATTGCATCCATCAAAACGCCATCATTTTTTGAATACCACTATTAATTTACAAGTGTGGGGGGATTAACAATTAATTTGCCAATTAAACAAAACACATCATCAATTGCAAGATATATCTTGACCTATAATGTGAAAATACACAGAGGGAGGGAAATGTTACTTCGATTTTTATGAAATATAGTAAAACCTGCCTCCTATAGGAAGACTAAATAAAGCAATGTGCTAAATAATAGGTCATGTTGCAGATTAGCATATCAGTCAACTAAAAAAAATAGTCATGCACCAACTAAAACTATACAAAATCTGCAGAAAAACAAATCTTGGACCAGTGCAGTAGAGTCAAGATAAGTCAAACCCTGAGTACCACCCACTCCTCTCCAATTTCTGCTGTGATTACCCTCTCCCTTCAACAGGGAGTGGAACTGCTGTCTCCTTAATGTTTGGTGCAGAGATGATCCCTGGTATTGATATGGGTCTTCCAAAGTCCTATTAAAATGGTGATTAGCTTAATATGGAGTTGGAATAATGCTTAAAGTAGTACAAAAAAAATTTTTAAATGGTTGAGAAAAGCTGTTTCTCAAGTCAAATTACCCAGATTTGAATAGCAAATTCTCCAAATTATTTAATTTCCTAAGCCTCTCCTGTCCTCATTCATGGAACAGGGGTAACATTGGTACCCATCTCTAGGTGCTGCTTTACATGAGTTGATCTATATCAAGCCCTTGCACGGCATATCACTTGCACCAAGTGCTTGATAAAGACAGCAGTGGTCAAGATCAATGCTTCCCACCCTACTCTCCTTGCCTTTAGGTTCCATGGTCTGAGCCCCAGAGGAACCATAAAGACTTCAAAAGAGTCACAGAAAATGAAATCCTCTTCAAATCCTTCCTGTGCCTTCTCCCTGAACTCAGCAAACTAGAACAGCACTAGTCCACCTTACTTTACCCTTGTAGTTTTTACCTAGAACTATCAGAGAAGAGATTTTATGGTGCTGTGTTCTTTCTTATTAGCATCCTAAGAATTATGAAAATATTGTCTTACTCTTTAGCCCAAAGTAAAGATCTTAAATGCAACCACTAAGTTAAAAAAAAAAAAAGTAGGCATCAATCACTAAAATGGGTTTTTGTTTGTTTTCCATTTCAAAACCATTACCAACATCATTTATAAACCAAGGAAACATAGACATAGGTACATAAACAGATACACATGGATAATAAATAATGTCACGGAAGGTCATCATAAAATTCTAAGTAGTCTTCCAACCTAAAAAGATAAGTTATCTACCAAGTAAAGCTATGCATGTGCATTCACATTCTCTAAGACTAGAGGAATAAGAACCCACTGATCAGGGAATTTAGAAGGAACACATGGATTTTCAGTCCTGTTGATCACCATCATCAGACACATCATTTCACAAAACATAAATAGTTTAGCAAGATTAGGTCAGGGTTCCCTGGGAAAACAAATTCCATCCCACAAATGCTGAGGACATGAACTATAAGAAGTTGGCTGACTCGTTTGTTGGGGCTTTCCTTAGCAATTAACCTCACAAGTGAACTGGTTCATCTCTTCATTCATCAACAATGTGAATTCTGCTTCAGGTAAATGCAAATGCCACCTGAAATCAGCTGATCATTGCTAATTCATATTCATTTGGTTTTTATTTGGTGGGTTAGTGTTTGATCTTATCTGGCACCACCAACATGCTACAATTAGGCATTTCCATCCTGAAGTGAACTATTGGGTATCTTCTCTCCATAAAACAGATTCACAAAATAGTTGCTGCTAGTACCTCATTACTAGGGAACCTACCACCAAAGAAGTATTTTTTTAAAACATAGTACTGTTCTATTACAAACATTCTATCTCAATTTTTGTGATGATTAAAGGGGATTTTAATTATACAATCAATGAGAAAATAGATAGAAACCATCTGGACATTCCACTGTTTTCTGCCAAAGAGTTTTCTTTTGTTTTACATATCAATGACTTAAGCTAACAAAGGAATTTCGGTGCCAGTCATTTGTCCTTGGCAGGGCTGGATCTTTTTATGTTATGAAAGATCTGATTGAGAGTCAAATTATCCCACATGGTCAGAGAATTAACCTCAACATTTTCCTACACATAAAACTAAGAACAAAGGATATTTTTTAATTACTTGATCTTTAAAGCATACAAACTTTAAATCCTTCTGTGCCGTAATGTTTTTACTAATCAGGGTGGTCAGAACAAAAAAAAAAAAAAACACTTTCTCTTTTTAGGCACCAATGGAAAATGCTAAACTAGTAAGATAATGAAAATATACTATTTGTTTTCAATCAAATGTGAGAACCAAGAAGGAGATGGCATTAAAGATACCAAGAAAACCTCCTAGAACTTATATTACCATAATATTGGGAGGCTGGTCAATATGAATTAAGCTTTGGGGAAACTTCAGCAGTGATGGATCTTTGGAAACAACTGTCCAAGAGTCAAGCTCCAAGAGCAAGGATCAAAGATTAACTACCCAAGAAAGCAAATCAAATATTGGCACACAAACCAATGACCGGAAACCAATCTTCACTTCTATCACTTGTCCTAAAATGAAGAAATAGCTACATATTAGTCATAGAGACATTTCCTAGAATTTTACCTCATGTTTCTGTTGAGCACCATGACTCTGACTTTGAAAGATATGAGTTTTTTTTTTTCTTAAATTCACTCTTCATAAGAAATGTGAAAACCAGAAAATAGTTTTACCCAGGAAGGCAAAAAAGCAATACAATTTTTTCAACATTCTGAGGAGTGATCTATGTAATAAATAGGACCTATTGATATCACACATGAATTTAGAAAACCCCCAGCTTATGGTTTGGAAACTTGGAAATTTAGTGGTCAAAGAATACTAAAGAACTACATTATCTTTTACAGTATGGAAACAAGCCACTATTATGAAATTGGAGTCAAAGAAATATATTTTGAAGATAATCTGTAGGACTAGCACAAAGGTTCAAAGATACCTTAAAGATTCAGTGGAAATAAAAATAAAAATTGGAAATTAGTTTAAAATTCATTGAACTGTCAACAACAACTCTGGAGGATCCAGAGGAATAATTTGACCAAGAAACATTTCTCCCTTTGGCACTTTCAAAAGAAAAAAAAAAAAAAACTTTATGTTCTGTTTTGGGGTAGCAACTGTTATAGTGCTGGGGCCTTCCAGGAAATTGAGGCAACACAAAGGCTCCCCTTTAATCCCCATTTCTTGTGATCAAGTCAGAAAGATTTCAGACATGTTGCTCAGAATAACAAGCATGAGTTTATTGAAAGGGACAGTAATGGGGAAAGGGGACACTCTCAAGGGAGAGAATGGGTTTTCTCAGAAAGGAGAGGGACAACATACTCCTCTGCCCTCCAGTTCCATTGGGAGTCCCAGGGAAGTTTCCAGAGAGCCCACCCAGATCCACCTCTTGACTTTTGACTGACAGCAGGATGACATCAGATTTTCAAGTCCCCACTGCCAAGATGGCTCTAGGTCACTTTGGCCCATGCTGACTGATTTTAATTGGTTTCTGTTCCTACAGATTTTATAGCTAGGGAAAATTATCTTTATTTCCCCTGAGTTATGGGACCTGGTCTGTACAAGGGTCACAAAATCTCCCCCTGCAGGGTAACTTGTATTCTTCTTATCAACATTTCAGGCCTACATTTCCCCTGCAGATAACAATTTTTGGAGGAATGTAACATATTCTGTGAACTTAAGTCAGGAGGGCTGCTGATGCATTGCTTTTTAAAAGAGCTTGTGGGGGTCAGCACTTTAGGCCCATTTTATAGAATATTTCTCTTAACCTCACATTCCCATGGCTCACAACTCTCTCTTCCCTATCAGAACTACTGTGAAAATTACACGGAAAAAAAAATCAAGGAAAGAAAATTACTTTTTATCTGTTACTAAGTTGAGATCACTTTATGATCCTTAAGAAGGAAAAAAATAAAACCTTCTTAATGTCTTAGAGTCAAATGAATTTTTTGATTCTCTTATTTCTTTTGAGAACCTTTAAGTCATTAGCAAAAGTTGGGGAGGTCAGAGCTTAACTCATTATGTGGGGTCCAAAAAAACTGAGCCCCATCCAAAGATAAATTTTTATTTTATTGTCAGTATTTCTGATGAAGAGATGCAAAATTAAATTAAGGCGCTCCTTGTGAACATGATAAAATTATTTTGTCTTCACTTAATATTTACAGATCCTTGATGATTGCCAGATTTTAAGTTGTCTAACTTCCTACAAATTAAACACTGTATATTAAAGGGATGGCATAGATATTTTAAGATAAAAATAAACACATGTCCAAAAACCAATGAAGCGAGGCACATTTTAGAGACATGTACCAAACAAATTTTAGAAATAGTAATATGAGAAACTTTATGTAGAATGGGTTTGGTAAGGGCGGTGAAGGGATGTGGCAATGTGTGGGAAGGGCACAGCCTAGCTATGGGTATAAACAGCTTTGGATATCAACAGCTTTAGATATAAAAAGCTATGTGGATGTGTAACCAGCATAGGCAAGTTACTCTATATACCTCAGTTTCCTCCTACTTCTTAGAACTTTTCTAAGGGATAAATAAGATTATATATGTGCCCCTACTACATAGTGCCCAGCACACACTAGACACTCAGCTAATGTAAGTCCTTTACCCTACATTGAGGGACTGACGTAGGAGGAGAAGGAAATAAAGAAAAAGGATAGTTGGGCTGGGGATGTGGCTCAAGCAGTAGTGCGCTCGTCTGGCATGCGTGCGGCCCAGGTTCGATCCTCAGCACCACATACAAAACAAAGATGTTATGTCTGCCGAAAACTAAAAAAAAAAAAAAAATTCTCTCTCTCTCTCTCTCTCTCAAAAAAAAAAAAAAAAAGGATAGTGGAGGATGCAAATCAATCAATAAAAAAATTTGTGGGTGGCCTCCAGCCAAATGAAAGTGTCTCTTCCAAAGTCTTAGGTAGCCCTGAGGTAGCTGCAATTCAGGACCTTTCTGAAATGTCAATCCCAGCTTCAGAATGATCTATGCAGTCAACTGAGATGGGTTGCAAATGCATCACAGGTAACCTTCTCCCATGGCCCAGTCCTACTTTCCTTCTTCCTTTACAGGTGTTAAAGAGTATCCCCCACAAACCTCCTACGTACACTTTCCATCCCATAATCTATTTCCCTGAGACAAAAGGAAATACCAGGAGCAGGGAAAGGAAAGGTAATGAATTTAGCTGTAAAAAAGCAAGGGATTTTCAAGATTATAAATAATTAATATTCTAATTATACTAAACTGCATAATTTTGCTTTTCAACCACATGCAAGATTATCTTCATTAGACAGATGAAGAACGATTCAGTGATTTGCCTACTGTTACAGAGCCAGCAGTTGAGAAGCTGAGATTTCAGCCCAAAGTAATTTATCACTGAAGCCTGGGCTTTTTCCACTACATCATGCTATATCCCAGCCTTTAAGGAAGAGACATGTCAGAAAGGGAAAAGGCACAGTGGCTCTGGCTGACTTCCCAGTCACCTATCTCAACTTTGGTTCATGTGGCTCAGCCTTCACTTCTTATGCCCTAAATTTTTGGAATTTTCCTCAAATCTGTTTCTCAATTTCATAGTCCTATAAATTGTTTCTATGTGTGTTCCTTTCTTGTTGTCTGAATATTTTATTTTAAAGGAAAGCAGCATTCCATTTAAATATAAGACAAAAGGACATAGACTTCAGAGTCTGCAAACTGAATCCTAATCCCAGCCCTGACATTTATCTGTTTTGTGGTCTCAAAAGAATTGCTGAACCTCCTCCTGTGTTTAATCATCTGTGAACTGGAGTATCAACAGCCATCTCATGTGGTTGGCATGAAGCTCACATGACATAACCTACTAGTAAAGCACAAAACACAGTGGCATCCCATGCACAGTTATAGGTCCTTATTCTTTTGTAGAAAGCTCCCTAATTGTACCACTTCATTGTTATTAAACCAAATTATAGTAAATAAGTGAATAGTTTGCCTTTCCCTGAGCCTTGTCAGATCCCCTTTTATGATATCCCTATTCAAATTTTTACAATACACATCTGCATGCCCATACAATCCCTGGCTCCTCCAGGTCTTTATCAGCATGCCTCTTAACTGGGTCATGGACACAACCAGGCACCATCTTGAATGGTTACACCATCTAAGTCACACCCTCCCTTTCTGGGAAGATAAGGACTCTCCACTTCCTCTTGGCTCAGTCCAGATACCCAAGACAAAGGACCCTACCATACCCAGAGGATCAGAGGCTTTAAAGGAATGGAAAGTATCCTCTTTTTTAAAAAGAAAGGCCAGATGTCCCTGAATTAAGCATTTAAAATCCCATATTGAGGTTTCAATCTGTAGACTCTGATTTCTGACAAGAGGCACACTCCCTCAATTCACAATCACTGTTTGAGTAGGGAAACATTCATTACATTTTATATCACACTTTGAATTATAATAACTAATATTTATTTAATACTGACAACTAGACACTCTACTATGTGTTTTACATGCATTAGGTTATTTAATTCTCATGGGAAACCTAGTTTAGTATTATAATAATCTTCAATTTATTGTTAAAAATAGAAAACAATCACAGAATGTATCAGGCCCCCTGATCCCAGAACAGATGGAAAGTTGAGATTATCCAGCTTGTCTACTCAAGAATGTTGCAGAAAGCTGAAGAATACAGAACATCCAATAAGAATAAGAGCCACCAGGGGCTGGGATTGTGGCTCAGCGGTGAGTGCTTACCTCACACATGTGAGACCCTGGGTTTGATCCTCAGCACCACATAAAAATAAATTAAAAAAATAAAGGCATTGTGTCCATCTACAACTAAAAAAAAAAAATGTTAAAAAAAGAAAAAGAATAAGTAAGAATAGACTTATAAGAAGGGGGAAGAAAACATCTTTCCAGATTTAAATACATCAACCTACATTTGCACTTCACAACTGTGATATAGTGGTGATATTAATGTACAAATATTTTCTAGGAAAATAAATAAAAAGAAATTGAATTTCCCAAAATCCAAGTACTTTTCTTTAAATGGAAGAAAAACAGAGAGAGCTGTACATTTAGTCAATTGAGATATGTGGTTTTGTTAAAAAATAATTTTTTTTTTTTTTTTTGAAAAAGCTCTTAAGATGAAGCCATGGCAGGAATCTAACTTAGAGTGACACAGAATGAGCTCATGGTGCCCTGATTGAAGGCCAAAGTCCTGAAACCAGATAGTGTGGCTAATCCACTAAACTTCCTAATTTTAAATATTTTTATTCTGCTGGGATATTCTCTCTCTCTTCACTGAGTATTGTCTTGATTTTTCCTGGATCAAAGGAAACCATTTGCTTGAATTGGTCACCCCTATTTACTGAAAACCAGACAATTTTTATATTTCACAAAGTTTGATATCATAAATCACATTATGAACAAGTGAAGATAATTTAATTGAAGAAAAAGAGATCTTGCATCTTTTGATGATTTAATGAAATCAAGAGTCGTTCATTTCCTCATTTTCTCTTCCAACTCAAAAGTATTTTTCACATAGGCCATTTTTCCAAATAAAACAGATCCATGGTCATCTCACATTTATAGTAAGCTTAGGTGACACTGAAATGCAATAATATTTTTGGCCCCAATTTCCAGGAGCTGGGAAAACCCAGCATCCCTCTGCTCATTGGAAGTTAAGGTTATAAGCCAGTCGCCATCTCTGTGCTTTTACAGGGCTGGTGGGCTTCCATGGCCGCACAGTCGGTACAGCAAGAAGGTGGTGATGGATTTATCATCCTAGGCAGAGCAGAAATTCACCTAAAGTCCCACATCCTCCTTGGCAACCCCTCTACTTCACAGCCCAGAGTCAGGCACAAGGCCTCTCATGTGGCTCAAGGTTACAGTGGCCATACTGGTGATTCTAAAATTAGGAGTTTAATGATACAAAATTGGCACTAGGCCTCTGTCCCTGAGTTCTATCTCACAAAATGAGAATCTTTGGTTTTCTCAGTTGAAACAGCTTCTAAGAAGGTAGTGGTCTGGCTGTGACATCAGTCATTCCCACTGGGCAAATACAGATGTTGCCATTTGGGTTAGCAACATTTTTTTCTCAGTTTAGTCTTCCCCCAAAAAGAAACTATGAGCCCACCATTAGAAAGGAGTATACTTTTGTATTTGTTCTGCCTTGTTGAACATTAAGCCACATCCTTGCAGCCAGTTCCCCTTATAATGAATCTATAGCATAATCCCTTGGTATTGATGGCTGTCTGTTCATAGACTACATTGTAATCACTAAAGGAAGATAACTATCCCATACAAGGATCAATACATGATCTTGGACTTATTAACATGGTTTTATAAATTGAGCTAGATTGCAAAAGATTTTCCCTATTTAAAATCAGTATTTCTTTTTTTTTGAGAGAGAGGGGGGGGATAGTTTTAATATTTATTTTTTAGTTTTCGGCGGACATAATATTTGTATGTGGTGCTGAGGATCGAACCCAGTGCCGTGCTCATGCCAGGCGAGCGCGCTACTGCTTGAGCCACATCCTCAGCCCTAAAATCAGTATTTCTTTATGTCTATTATATATATATATATATATATATATATATATATATATATATATATATATGGCACTCCAATTTTTGTAAATGTATGGGCTTACTGATTTGTGCCTCTCCTTTGATTTCTTTATCTTAGATTTACTGCTTCAAAAAGAATCTAGACCATAGTCATATTTTTTTTTCCTGCAAAGGGTCAGATGGTAAGTATTTTAGACTGCAAAGACTTTGCAATCTTTGTCACAACTACTTGCTTTGTTAATGTAGTGCAAAAACAGCCCTAGACAATATACAATCAAGTATGGCTGGGTCGTAATAAAACTTGACTTTCAAAAACAGATAATAAGTCAGATTTGGTCCAAAGGTTACAGTTTGCTGACCCCTGACATAAATCAAAATGTTAATGAAAGCAGGAAACTATCTGTTCCTGTACCTCTAGCACCTAGCACACAGTGTGCATTCAAATATGTTGACAGAAGAATAAAAATAAACTTTCAAAGAACCAAAAAACTATTCTGGATCAATCATAATAATAAATGCATAGTGTTGCACACCTGTCAGCATAGTACAAAGTAACTTGTCAGCAGGGGGCTTGCTGAAGACTGGAACTAAAATTTATTTTATACCAAAAACCAATCTCTGCCTTTTATTCTTGATTTATCACTGGATGGTCTTTGTTTCAAAACATCATTAAAAGATGCATTACACTTAGGCTGTGGCCCTGCATATATTTGTTCTTTTATAAAGTATTCCAAGTAAAAAAAGAATATTGAAGGGCTGTTTCTTTTGCAAGTGTTCCCACTCACATGTTGTTTTAATTTTTCAGTTTCATCAAGGCAGGTAGGCTGCCATCTGGTTGATTTTTGACAGCTTTCAGTGTCTCAGTGATTTTAGCTAAAACTTTGGCAGATTTTTTTTCTTTCTTTTTTTTTTTTTTTTTAATGAAGGCAACCAATGTTTTGACAAAATTTGACCTTGTGTCCCTAGAGAAATTATTGAGTTGTTAGAACTTGTTTTCAGACCAACTTTTCCCAGAAAGGATTCATATCTTCACTTCCCTTTCAGGAATTCTCTCTTTTCAGTCAGCTGTCACAGCTCTAAAGGGAGAGTTTTTAACTTTCAATGCGAAATAAACAACATGGCATTGCAAATAATCTTTCCAAAATGATAAGCATAATACTTCTTAAAAGTCATAATACTTCTTAAAAGGCATTTTTACTACATACCCTACCATAAAAATGATACCTAGATGCCAAAATAAAGCAAATAAGAATTAACATCTCCCAAAATAAATTATTTTTCCTCTAGTTAAGTAGAAAAATGTTGGATTTAAAGGTTTACAGCCAAAATTTCTTGTAAGCAGAGACTATACGATTTCTTAACCAAAAATCTGGGTTTTCATGAGAGAAAAATGTACCTGACTCACAATCCTTTTTCTAAAATATCTTCTCCTCAAAAATTTTTTATCCAGATGCTTCATGAAGAGGAAAACTAGCATCATTCTTAAAAAAGTAAAAAAAACAATCCTGCATTCCAGCCCAGACAGGCCTGACTATTGGAAACACCTGGTCATATTGTAAAGCATACAGATAACTAGGCCCAAGTCAGGATCAGGCAGGGGACTAGGTGGGTTTTCCTAGGGGCACTCTCCAGGTGGCATTTCAGATTTTGGAACATTTTACACCAGAGGACTCTTTACCAACAAGATTGTTATATCTGGACAGGGCCTCAGTGCGATCAAAAAAAGACTCCAGATTCCTTTCCTTAGCAGTGGGCAGATTCTCTTTTGGTCCTTTTGATCTTCATCAAAAATGAAATGCCAGCCACAAAACTTTATTTGCTCCTGATGTAAGCCCAGCATCTGTCTTAACAACCGTAGACCCTCTTTCATTGTCTAGTTTTCCCAGTCTCTGAAAACAGAGATGATGTTCACACAAAGAAGTATACTTTTCATAAAGCCACAAAATAAAGTGTCTGTTTCTGGTTCCGATGTAACATAAAACCATGTGTCAGTTTAAACATCTCATGCCTTGATTACACACATCAGCATGTGAAAATATTTCTGGAACCTAAGTGTGGAATTCACTGCAACAATGTGTGATTCTACCACACTTGTGACATTCAGATGGATAAGCACTACTGATCAAATTAAAGCGAAACAGTAAATGCTTACTGAGTGTTGGTGTGAGCCAGGCACTAAGGAGATAAACAAAAACTTATTTTATCAAGTGATTGCAGTGTCATGATTAATTCATTTGCTCATTAAATTTCTCAACAAGTAGAAAAGTTCCCCCAAGGAAATAGTATTTTATCGAAGTATACTATTTAGATGAGGGTAAAGGTTGGTTGCTCTTTTCCATATTGCTGAGATTGTAAAGCTCTTTTTTATATTGTTGCAGATTCAATAAAACTGCATCCTGTTTTCATATTGAATACAGCTGATCTTATGTATTTTGATAATTAAATCAAGTTTCCAACAAGAACTATTTATTTTCTCTATGGAAAGTTTAGGAGCCTGTAATCTTTTTTTTCCCCCAGACTCCCAGGCTCAGCTTACGGGAGAGTCCATTCATAGTGAAAGAGATGAGTTGGAGAGTTAACACACCTGTTCTGAAGCAAGAGACCCAGGCTGAAACTAGACAGCAGTGATGAAAAATAGGTAGGGGGTCACTGGAGAAAAGGGAGAAATAATTTCTTTCTTGTGGAGAGTTGTGATACCATATCTACCAAGAGAGAAACATTGAAGGAGCATCTCTGGTGTGACAGAGACAGGGAACAAAGATCAAATATAAGCACATTGCCTCAGGGCCAAGGGCCTTCATGTGAGATATTGAACAGGTAGCAGAAAATAACATTCCTGATTGAATTGTGGTTGATTCTACCGGTGATCGGATGGTTACTCTGTTCTCAGTGAGATTTGTTCCTGCTTCTGTGGTCCGGTACAGACCTGGTTAGGTTGACTCTGCTGATCTTGGCTGGTTGTTGAAGCTTTGGCTACAACTACTGAGCTGACTCAGCGCTGCTATTGTGGTCTCAGCCTCCAGCAGGCTCATTCTTAGGGCAAGGGCAAAGTGAAGTGAGAGAGTGAAAACTCACCAGGCCTCCTGAGGCCTGGCTGAGTACTGGGCACAGCTTCGCTTTCATACATTTTATTGACCAAAGTCAGTTAAAATTCCCTTTCTCTTAGAAAAAGAAAATCAGATATCCTTAACATTTTAGAACTGAATGGAATTTTTGCAGTTGTGCTCTCAACTCTTTTCACTTACCAGAACCTAAAGCATAGAATATAATACCTCAAACTCTAATAGCTAATAGTTATAAAGCCAAGGTAAAAATAAAGATTTTCCAAGTTTTAGAACCATGCCGTTCCATCATATCATGCCAATGGTTCCCTGCAGAGTTCAAGCTCTTTAAATAGTGTGTATAATAGCTAATGACATCATCCCATCTACAAGTGAGAAGGCTGGCTCCTGGGCCACTTCCCAGCAACAGCTCACCACAGAGAAGGTTGACAATTGCTACTGGAAAGTTGGTCACTCCCACCATAGGTCATTTTTGTTTTGATTTTGGTGGGGTATTCTGTTGGTTTTGGTTTGGTTTGGTTTTTTTGAGAGGGAAGGGAAATTGGCTTTTTCCCACCCCCCTACTATTTAAAAAAAAAAATACCTGACTACAGCTCTAGTTGGTGACTCTGAGTATAAAACAACAATAAAAAAAGTGTTATTTCTAATATTTTTATTCAAACCTTGGATTTATTACAAAGAAATCTTTCTGAAGCTAGATTCCCTCAGAACTCTTTATTCAAACAAATTACTTTTACATTTTGTTTCTTGGAGCTACTTCATAGCTAAAACCACCTGTGTGAATATTTTTGTACATGAAGTTGATGCCCTTTAGGGGGCTCATTCATTCATTCGGTGACTATCCATGAAGAATCTAACATGTTCCAAGACACACACTATTACTCAGGAAAAAAATACAAGAGAAGCTCTCTCAGGTCACTGGAGGGAGAAGCTGAGAAATTAATCAAAACTGAGATTCTAGGGAGTAATTAAAAGAACAAATTAAAACAATCTGTCCCAGAATTTCATATTTGACACCCAAAACCATTAAAGTATCTGAACTATCCAGCATAGCCAACCATAAACTGTAGGGAGAAGGGCAGAGTAAGAAACTGCAACTGAGTCCTTCCAAATGTACATATGACAATATTCTATGATCAAATAATGACTCAAGATGGGAAACTGAATGAACTTTCTGTTTTGGACTGGTGATCAAACCCAGAGCCTCTCACATATTAGGCAAGTGCAAGTACTCTACCACTGGGCCACATCTCCAGCCCTGTGATGAAAAAATAATGGAGTTTTAGAGAGAACATGGGTTTTACTGGTGTCTTGAATTTGAGGTTATTGTAGATACAAAAAGCTATCTAAATGTGAAAGAAGTTACATACCTACAAGCAATTAAATGCAGCCTAAATTCAATTTTCCTCTATTTTTCAAATTTGTCTTCTTAAACTCATGTGCATGGAGAAAGAGGAAGAAAAAAGACAAAGGTAGCTAATATCATGGGGTCCTTATGATATTAGATTTAACAAAATTGACTTCTTTTCAGGGATTCTAACTGCATGGTGCAAATCAGTCCAGTTTTTAATAACAAAATCACCAGACCTAGTCTTACTTCAAATGCGGAAGCGGCAGAGGACATTTTTAACACCAAAAAGCAAACTGTCTTTTCGGAACCTCCTTTTCCTCAAAAACAAAACAAACCAGAGTATCAGTTTAAAGCAAACCTGGCTTCATTTTAGGTCTGGTGTGAAAGCCATCAATGTGGTGGTTCTGCTCTATTTAATCTCTTGATATTTACACTCTAAATTCAATTGTACATTGTTTTCAATTGTTCAAACCCACGTACCAGAAGCAAGACCCAAGGTGAGGAGGCAAACAATCCACATTAGTGAAATGTTTAAGTAAGCCTCGTTTAAACTTTTATTCTACTGTGGCAGCAAAGTTTTCATTATGTTATAGTATGATCATTAATTATAGCAGGAAACATTTGTGTAATGCTTACAACATGTTGGACACTTTCCCAAATGCCTTACGCATAGTCAATCTTCACAACAACCCGGAAGGTAAGGACTCTAATGATCACATGTTAAAGGGCACAAGTATGTTCGGTAACTTGCAAAGGGTTCCACGGCTAATGAGGGGCAAAGGTAGAATTTAAGTCCAAGTGATCTGCTTTGGGTACGTGTTCTCCCAGCCCCGATGCCCATTTCCTATCCATCTTACAAATACTATTTCTCTTTTGCTGTTCCTTGTATTTGAAGATTTACCCATCACTGAACCCCTTGGAGCTTAAGATATTAACCCCCTTATGTATTACAGTATACTAATCCAAACTTCTCTGGCCAAACCAATCCAGATGTGAGCCAGGAGTCACAGGTTCCCATCTTTGCCAAGCTTCTAATTAAAAAAAAAAAAAAAAAACAATGACTGCTGAGAGTTAATAGAATTTATCTGCTGGGAAGGAAGTATGAATGATAAAGGAGAACAGAGCAGACTTCCCCTCACAGCTGTCTCCTTCCTTCTTTTCTGTAGCACCAAGGAGTCAATGACTGCCTGTCAGAAAAAGGTAAAGAGGGGTGACAAAGCTGTGTGGCTGCCATGCTAGCAGTGTCACACTGAGAATATATAATCATCCCCATTTCACAGAGAGAATCTGGCTCAGAGGACCACCTGCCCAAAATGGAGTGGGAGTTGAAGCCCAGCTCTGGTTAACTCCAAAGCCCATGCTCTTTCCACACTGGGAAGGAGCAGGGTCAGAAGGAAAGAAGATGGTCTCCTGATGATATCTGCTCATCTCATGGAAACCAAACTTCCCTAATGTAAAAATGATATGAGTGATTTTCCATATTGTTTTCTGACTGGCAATATATTGAGAAGTGGCTTCATGAAGTGATCTCTAGGCAACATAAATTCAGCAAACATCAGAATAACAGCCACATGCTTTGTTAACTGCCTTTGTTGACCTGGAATTTGTTTTTTTTAAAGTATGTCTCAATAGGACCATGTATACTTGACTGACAGATATTCTCATTTTAAATAAATTCACTTAAAACAGTCACTTAACATTTAAAATGGCTATGTGTATTATCTCTACATTAATATTTAATAAGAAAGAGAAACATTCATAAGAATAAATAAGTAAAAAGCATCAAGGGTATTTTTCGAATATGGGGAATTGAACCCAGCAGCATTCTACCCCTGAGCTATATCCTCAGCCCTTTTATATTTTTATTTTGAAACAGGGCCTCACCAAGTTTCCCAGGCTGACCTTGAACTTACAAACCTATCACCTCCAAATCTAGAGTCATTGGGAATATAGGCACACACCACAGCATCTAGCTTAAAAGCCCCAATTTTTAAATTCAATGAAAAGTCTGAATAAGATTGAAAATAAATTGGATAATACATTTAAAGGGTGCTTAACACAATGTCTGGCAAGTTACAAATGACCAATAAGTGGTAGAGATTTTTATTAGAAAAACATCATAAAACTCAAATATTTAAAAAAAATCAAAGCACTACTTACCACAAATTTATTGCTATTTAAATTTTTTCATAATATTTTAAACAATTTAAATTATAAGTATTAACTATTTCATATAGATAGCAAAGTAATACACTTGCTACTTTTCCCCTTGTTTTTATGTTAAGTATTTTTTTCTATGTTAAGTATTTTTTAAAGATTTTTGTTGCCTGTATATATAAAACAAGTGTTTTTATTTATCATTAAACATTAATTAGTCAGATTCTAAAAGTAATAGCAAGTAATTCTAACTGGTCTCAGAATAACATGGTGTCACTTTCTGCTTTTTTTTTTTTTTCCTGAAAAAGGTTTTACTATGTTACCCAGGTTGGCCTCAAGCTTGAATCCTCCTGCCTCAGCCTCCCAACCAGCAGGCATTACTATACCCAGATTTTAATTTTCTGCATTTAAAAATAATAGCTTCCAAAGGTTCTGAAGACATCTTTTTACTGCTTTTTGTTTGTTTGTTTTCCAAGGCGATGAGCATGCAGAAGATGCTGGTTAAAAAAAGTGAAGTTCTGGACCTATTTGCAAACAAACTTATTCTTTTAATGCAATCATTGGAATCATAAGAATTACAGTGACTCCATACACCCATCAAAACCATAGCACTTTGTGGGCTGTCTAAACCACCCTGGAGGGGAAGAAAACAAGATTCTGTTGCATTTGTGACCTCTAGAGGCCAACATGAACGTAATATATTTTATTCATTCAACGGTGCCTCCAAATACAGTGTTCAGGAGTTGGGGATTTATAGGCATTAGAAAACTGAGCAAACTCAACAGAAGAGACGTTCCACTTGAGGAGGATATGTTGCCTTGAACCAACAACCACAAACCACAAATAGAAGTTTTAAATAATAATTTGAACAAGACTCAGACATTTGGAGAGTCCTAATGGAAAATGAAAGCCTTGTCTACCTCACAGTGGAGACATCCAGACTAATTACTTATGGTGAGAAATCATCATACGATGAACACAGTGGAATGCACTCTCTGGACCTTGGAGTCAAAACTCAGTTTCAATACTTTCTAGTTACATGTGTTCTGGAAAAATTGTTCACCAATCTGAGCCTCACTGCACAGATCTATAAATCAAATAAGCATAATAAAACCCACCTCGCAGTGCTTTGGATAGATTAAAGGAGATAACACATAGATTATGGATGTATTTTGAAAATTGCCAAGTATTAAATCAGTGATACATGTTTTATTAAGATAGTATTTGTTCAGATGTTTCCTTTTACCTATAAATTATATGCTTTTTCACCACACTGATTAAACCAAAACAAAATATTGGTCTAATAAATTATTCTTTAAATTTTAAAGAATTTTGAAGTAGGCGTGTTCTCCTCTCTCTGCATTGTACTCTTGCACATCATCATCCTTCCTAACACTAGCTGGAATCAAGCATGGAGCGGCAGTGACTTTGCTGCCCAATTGGATTTATTATTTTTTGTCTTAAAGATGTAAATAATGATACAACCTTGAACTATTAGGGTATTTCTTCCCTTCGCAACATGTTCAGAAATGGTACCCACCTACCTCCCTTCATACACTGCTTGTACTCAGCATCTTTCTTCAAGGGCTAAATTTTCTAAACTACTTTCTTTTACAGTGGGAGCAAAGTCTGATTATTTCAGTTTGCACATTTATACAGTCCATCTACCGTATAGAAAAGGTCTAATAGAAGACGGATAACTAGTTGCTGCAAAGTCTCCTTGTCCCTTGTTTTTTCCCATAAGGCAAAAGCCTAATCAGGGACCTCTCTTTAGCATTTAACAAAACTATTCACTCTCTGCCCTTGACTTTTGGACACAACTAAACCACTTTCTTCATATTTCTTAGGTGACTCCATCTCAATTTTCCTGTCTAAATCTTCTTTGGCTCACACTCTAAATACTCTTGTCACTTTCTTCCAAGTTAATATGTTAGCTAAGGCAAAAGAAGCCAGTCATAGAACAAATGCCTCTTGATTCCCCTGCATGAATTATCTAAAATAATCAAACTCATAGAAATAGAATGAAACTGTGATCCCAGGAGCTGAGAGGAAAGGAAAGTAGGGAGTGGCTGTTCAATGAGTATAAAGTTCAGTTATACAAGAAGAGTAAGTTCTATAGATCTGCTGTCTGACAAGGAGCCTGCAGTCTCCACAATTAAATAAATAAATTAAATATTAACAGAATCACAATACATTTAACTCACCCCACCCAGGGAATTGAATAACGTCATGACATTTTTAAATATAATAAATTAATTCAGCAAACATTATTAAATGTCTATAATATCACAATACCATGCTAATTATGAGTGATACAATGATGAACAACACAGACTCAGTATCTGACCTCATGGACTTTATATTTTTGTAAGGGTATAAAGAGAAACAGCCCAAAAAATACACAAGACAACTATACATGGCATAAAAGGAAAAAAAGAGGATTATGAGACTGAGCAGCCATCAACAAGTTTTTTTCCGAAAAGGGCCACAGCAAATATTTTAATCTTTGCAGACCATGTAGTCTCTGTTGCAACTAGTTAACTCTGCTGTTAAAGGACAAAAGCAATGATAGGCAATACATAAATCAGTGGCTGTGGCTTGGTTCCAGTAAAATTTTATTTACAAAAAAAAAAAAAACAAACAATGGGCCAGATTTAGCCTGCGGGCCACAGTTTGCCAACCCTTGAAATAGAGAAAAATTGGAGTAGGTCAGTTTAGATATAAAGGTCCAAGAATGCATCTCAAAAAAGGAGGCATTTGAACTGAGATCTGAAAGAAAGAAAGAAAGAGCCATACTACTTCCCTGAGCCCACTGACCCTTGAACTGGCAAAAGCAAACACATATGTTTTATTCTTTTGTAGTTTGGATCTGAAAGATTCAAATGATAACCCACACAATCTATAAAGTCCATAGCTTCAAATGCTAGACAGACACCAACCTCTGCATCCCTAGTGAGGAAATTCACAAAAAAAGAGAAAAGTCACTCAATTTATGGAAAAATTTAATAGTTTTAGCCAGGGATATGGACCAACCCGACAAAAATTCCACTTTATACAGACTAAGTGAAAGTAGAAAAAAGAATTACAGAATCCTTTATCTGTATTCTAAGCAAGAATTGAAAATACATTGAATCTATGTCAAGATTATTTTTGTATCAAAAATCTTTATTATCATAGGAGCATCATATTTTACAACAGAGTATTATAGAAAATTGACTTCTTTGTTGGAAAAAATGCAAAGTATAGGACATGAAGAAGTAATAATTTATAGCAGCAACTCTATACAGAAAGAGCATATAAAGCAATAATCGCCAGAAATTATAGAAATTTTTCCTTTTAGTCTTGTTTCTTCAATCAAGCTAAATTCATGGAGAGTATCAAGTTTGAGGTCAAGCTAAATACATGTAGAAAGAAAGAAATCTAGGCTTTTAGTGATGACACTGCTGAATTTAAAGGTCGTGGGCAGGGTGAACTATGTTTATCTAAATTAGGAAAGGAAAGAGGGGCAGGAAAGAACAGATAACACACAAAGAGAAAAATGTTCAGTAACAGAGGTCTCCTGAACAATACTAAATGTTTACAAGCTCAAAGACTGTGATCAAGAGATTCTGTGTTCATTTAAGTTATCATTCATATCCGAGGGCAAAAAAATCTACTAAGATTCAAAAAGTGCACCACTTCTATAAACTAATTATTCTAAGTATTACTCTAACCAACTAAGAGTTGAACCAATAAATGAAAAAGCATGCCAGGAACAGTGGCATACGCCTGTAATTCCAGTGGCTTCGGAGGCTGAGGTAGGAAGATCTCAAGTTCAAAGCCAGTCTCAACAAAAGTGAGGTGATAAGCAACTCAGTGAGATCCTGTCTCTAAATAAAATACAAAATAGGGCTGGGAAAGTGGCTCAGTGGTCGAGGGCCCCTGAGTTCAATCTCCGGTAAATTCTGTGCCCCCCCCCAAAAAAAAGAAAAAGAAAAAGCACACACACACACACACACACACACACAATTGAACAACTGACAGGTTCAGAATATGGCTACCTTATCTCCTTTCCCACAAGCTCTTCGGCCATATGGCTTTGCTGTCCCATATTGAAGAGTCTATTTCTCCACATTCTTTTTTTTTTTTTTAATTCTCATCTCAGTAGGTACTTTTCTAAGGCACGGTCATCCTAAAAATTGTTTCACCTCTCCAAAGGGCATGTCCTATCCCTCTCTGTCAACCAAATGAGATTCTCATATAATCAGAGAGTTGGTATATGCAACCAGTAGCTCTCAAATTATGACAAATTACATGTGATATGGTTTAAATGCAGCACAACTCTGGAACACTATTATTATAAGTAGCATATTTCATACCAAGTAGATCATATAATATCAATAAGCTGCTTTATTTTTTTAATTTGAATTTTCAACTAACAATAATTATACATATTATGGGGCATAGTATGGCATTTGATGTATAGTATGTGTAATGGTCAGGTCAGGGTAATTGGCATATACATTGCCACAAGCGTTTGTTATTCCTCTCTGCTAGCTACTTTGAGAAACACAGTTAATTGTTATCAAACACAGTTGTTCTACTGTGCTATGTAACCCCAGCGACAGGAGGCTGAGGCAAGAGGATCACAAGTTCAAAGCCAGACTCAGTAAATTAGCAACACCCTAACCAACTTAGCCAGACTCTGTCTCAAAATTAAAAGATTGATAATATGGCAGTGGCTAAGCCCCTGGGTTTAATACCCAGTACCAAGAAGAAGAAATGAAGAAGAAAAATTACTTCTAAAATAAATAAATAAATAAATAAAGCCCTTCTAGTCAACTGCAAGCTGCTCTTGTTTGATAATGATGCCGGAAGGCGTTTGTACTCATTGAAAACCTAACTGGTCATGTCCTTAAATTTAAAACTTAATCTCATAAAAATTACTCTCCTCAACACATGAATCACAGAACACCAATCTGATTCAATTAGATACTCCAAGAGTAAAAAAAGACTTTGTTCAATAAGTTCAAAAACTTCTTCACAAACAAAACTGAAAAGGTCACTCTCATCCATAACTCCTTGTTCCTCTGTGCAAGATTTCTTCTGGAGATATAGCCAGCCACAGAAGTGCTGAATCAATGGGTTTTTAGATATGCAGCTTCCCTAAAAATCTTCAAGAGGCCTCCAGAAAGGCTTCACCAGCATGTACTCCATCCCGCAGCGAGGAAGGGTTCCGGTCTCCAAGGCCTTGATGGTACTTGACATGATACAACTTTTTACCCATTACCATTCCCATATGCAAAGTTTTTATCTGCAGTTATCCAAATTGTTTCCCTTCACATGCTTTTTGATTTTTCTCTTTGAATTGTCTCTTCATATTCGTTGCTAATTCTTCTATTGAATTCCCTGAGTTTTTCTGATTATTGGTTTGTAGTATTTCCTTATATGTTAAATTTTTATTGGTTGTTCACATCCCAAATATTTTTCCCAGGCTATTTATAATGTCCCACCAAGACAGAAATGTTTAATTCTAATGTCATAAATTCTACTTATTTTTGTCTTTATGTTCTGTGTTTTTTATCACCTTATTTAAGAAATCTTTTCTAACCCTGTTGTTGAAAAGATATTCTCCAATACTTTTATAATTGTTTTATCATTTCATTTTTATTTCTAGATCTTCAATCAAATGGGAAGTTGTTTTTGTAGGTGGTGTGAGTTTGAGACCTGTTTTTTTCCTCCAAATATTTTGCCAATTTTCACAATAATGTTTATTAAATAATTTATCACTTCTTCAGTCATCTTCCAGGAATTGGCTAAGTTCCTATAAACACATGGATTTCTTTAAGATTTTATCCTATTTTAGATTTTATTGTAATAACTATTTGGCATTTTTAGTATCTGTATCATACTGATTTACTATTCTTAGTAATATATTTTAGTATCTGGTAAGATGTTTACCCCTTTTGTTCTTCTTTTTATTAAAGAATTCTTTTAGATATTTGTGGACTTATGTGTGTCCAATTCGCTTCCGTTGCACTTTTTTTTTTTTAAATTCAACCAACACTTTTAATAAGTATAAAGTATATTTCTAGATAAATGCTAAAATTTATAGAAGTATCCCTAATGACTTAATTATATTTAACTTAATTACATTTAAACAATCATAGGAATTTTGGAATATATTCAATCAAAAATCAAAACAAGTGTTTGTTGAGAACAAGCACTGAACATTTTAGAGAACTAATTAATACTTTCAAAAAGACTTGATGAATATGTTGTTATATAAAATTAAAGGCCACAAGGTTTCCAAACGTTAAATCCCTCTAAGATGATACCCAATGATGTAAGTGCAGTTGCATAAGAAATATGTTTTAAAAATTGCATTTATAGCCAATTATTTTAAACACATTGTATTGATAAAGTCACAAAACTGTGATCTCCTTCATTACCTTTTAGAATCTATTACATGAAAATCTTTCACAATTTAAATATCTGTTATGAGATAGACAATGAATGGTCCATTTTAGAGAATAATAGAGCTAGACTACATTGAATGACATAAGATAAAATCACATGGGAAGGAGGAGAGCATCCTCAACTGAAACAGACTAATTTTAATATATAAACATGACTCATAATCTTTTTATACAATTTAAGACTAACCTTTAAGTTGAATTAATTTTTAGAGATTAATATAAAAGCACTCATTTAAAATATTCTTGAAAATGTTTAAGCACAAGATATTCTGATACCTGTAAATAGTTAAGGAAGTGAGTTATTTTCAACAGTTTCTACCTCTGCTGCGTTCAAGAGAATGCCCAGTCTCCATAAATAAAAAGCAAACAGAGGAAATGCATCAGAGAGTTGGAAGATAGTTCCATCATGTTTCTAAAGAAATTTCTTAACTCTTGGTCATTATGCCTTGACTAGCAGAGTGCTCTTTGGTTTCCTTTTGAAGAAGCTGCCCTACAACCCAGAACAACGAAAAATATTTCCATAGCATGTCACATTGGAATTGTCTTGCATGTCATTAATGGACCCCAGATCATCAGCAAAGCTGTTTACTTCTGCTAAAAGTAGAGATATAATAGATTTTCTCAACAAGCTGCAATTTTCTAGGGTTATCAGACTCTGAGAGACATAATACTTCACCTGAAACTGGTTTATTTGGTTATTCCCTCAAAAAACCTGTAGTAGTACTTTCTCAAATTCTTCCAACTTCTTGGAACACTTTTTAAAACTATCATTAGATAAGTTGTAATTACTGATCCATTTAGGTAATGTACCAATAGCTTCTATCCAAAAGCTTGAAAAATGAAGTTTGGGATTACAATAACAAGTGGTCAAGTCATCCAGTAACTGACAAGTAGAATCAGAGACTGTGGAAGAGTCTTTTTTTTCCAAGTGGGTTAGTCTGTTTTCACACCACCGGATTCTGCCAAGTTCTTCCGTTCAAGCAGACGCTGCAAGAACTGCCTGTATGAAGACAAAGGAGTTTCTGGGGTAACATTGGGTATTTTCACAAGAGGTAGTAGCAGGAAAAGTGGGGCTGCACAGCTCTCCACAAAATACTGAGACAGCTCAAAAGTTCAGTTCTCTGCTCATTTGATAAATCACATCCAGAATCTTCCATCAGAGTTGATATATTTTCAGAACTTCTAGGTTCCTGAGCCAACACCTAGGAAGATAAATTTCCACTCTTAAATGATCCTGAATAAGGCTTCAACTCTTGTTGTCCATTTCAACTCCTGCTCAGACACCAGCCTTGCAAGATGCTCTCTGTATTTTCTGCTTTTGATCAACTGCCAAATCCAGAGCCAGTTTTAAAGTTCTCTAATACCACTCTTGAATATCCATCTTGGCTTTTGTCCCCAAGAAATCCACACACCTGTGGGCCAGTGTTTCAGAGAATCCAGCCAAATGTACTCTCCTCAATTCAGTCTGGACTTTTTATTTTAATTACTTTTAATGTTGTTGATGACGATGTTGTACTGGAGATTGAACCCAGAGAGACTCAAAACACTGAGACATACCTCCAGCCCTTTTTTATTTTTATTTTGAGACAGGTCTCTCTAAATTGCTGAGGCTGGCCTGGAACTTGGAATCCTCCTGCCTCAGTCTCCTGAGTCGCTAGGATTATAGGCTGGCACCATTGCACCTGGCTAATTTTTTTTTCTAATTTAGGAAGAATTTATGTCTTTTTAATGTTAAATCTTCCTTCCACGAGCTGGAATCTCTCTCTCCATCTCTACCTACCTAATCAGGTCTTCTTTTGGGAGGGAGGGGGGTAACCATGAATTGAACTCAGGGACACCCTTTTATGTCCTTCAACAACATTTCAAAATGTTCCCCACGAAAGTTTTTTAATTTTTAGAAAAGTTCCCAAAAATTGTATAGATTTTGTTTTTGCTATCATAAACCCAATACTGTGGTCTATTGCTTTTTTAATTGGCTACTGATGTAAAAAAAAAATCTCTATTGATTTTTAATCCCTTGATTTGCATTCAGCAACTATGCCAACTCTTTTTAACTTTAATAGTTTGTTGATTCTCTTGTACTTTCTACAAAGTAATTAAATCCCCTGTACATACTGACAGTTTTGTCTCTTCCCTTAGAGTCATATCCCTATTTCTTTTCTCATATTTCATTGGCCAGGACATTGTGTCCCTTGTCAAACAAAAGGGATCATTGCAAGTATCATTGTTTGTTACTGAGCTTAAAGGGAAGGCTTCTAGAATTTCTTCTTTCCGTATGATGTTTGAACATTTTTACCAGATCTGCCACTTGGGCAATACAATGTCTAATGGTGTGTTTATTAATAAAGAAATTGAAAACCTCACTTTGAGAGACAGAATTTCTTGCCAATATAACACTGAGCTCCAAACTAAACTAAAAACTGGAGCACATTTTCCCAACTTAAAATAGTTTTAATTGTGCTTTTTACCTCCCAGTTTTTCTCGTTTCCTTTTGCCAAATTTTGATCAGGGGAATAGAGTATAACAGTAGTAGTAGCCATGTGAAAAAAGGATCAAAACTATTTATGGTTTGAGCTATAGATGAACAAATTCTATACATGCTGTTATAATTAATGTAACCTAGTTTTCATTGTTACATATTTTTAACATTATATTTTAAGAACAAATCAGTGTTTGAATCCTCTACCTAGAATGAACTAGTTATGTGATTTTAGACAAATTGTTTAATTTTTTAACATATTTTTAGTTATGAATGGACACAATATCTTTATTTTATTTGCTTATTTTTTATGTGGTGCTGAGGATGGAACCCAGTGTCTCACACATACAAGGAAAGAGTTCCACCCCTGAGCCACAACCGTAGCCCCAAATTATTTGATCTTAAATTCACTTCCTCTTATAAAATGTGCATTATATACATATGGTTCATAGGGTTGTTGTAATATGAATAACAATAATAATAATACAATATTTTTGTGAGAATTATATGATCTCAAGATTACAACAATTAAATGATGCCTGGCATTAGCTATTATTATTGCATAAACATTTTATTTGAATCTAACAAAAATTCTACAGGCAGACAGGGCCTACATGAGTCTGTATTTTTCTACTCACTGTATAAGTGGGAAAAAATAAATTCAGATACAGAGCTAATATGCAGTAGATATACAACAGCACCCTAACTTGTTGAAATACTTTCATACAGATGAGTAAATAGTCATTGCCTGAGCACCTCAAGTACCAATTCTCCAGCTTCTCTGAAATCCAGAGACCTCTTCATGATCCAGAAACTAAAAGGCTAACTCCTGACTGGCAGTAGAAGTTGAGGACAGACCACTTAGTGACCATGAGCTCCTGATTATTAAATATTTTGAATATCACATTTGTTTATTGTAAATATCAGGCCTAAAGTTTAAACCCAGGTCTTCATGACACCAAGTTCTTATTAGCATAATGGAACAATTAAGGAGGAAAACAATGGACAATAGTTACAATGCATAGGGTTTTTTTTTCTTTTTTCTTTTTGATTTATATATGATAGTGGAATGCTTTACAATACATGTACTCTTTTTGTATTATAATTATTTTTGTATTATAATTCTTAATACACATATAGAGCACACTTTTTCATATCTCTGGTTGTATACAAAGTATATTCACACTAATTTCTTTCTTCATACATGAACTTTGGATAATAATGTCCATCACATTCCAACATCATTTCTAACTCCATGCCCTCTCCCTTCCCTTCCCACCCCTCTGCCCTATCTAGAGTTCGTCTATTCCTCCAATGCTCCCCCTCCCTACCGCACTATGAATCAGCCTGCTTATATCAGAGAAAACATTCGGCATTTGGTTTTTTGGGACTGGCTAACTTCACTTAGCATTACCTTCTCTAACTCCATCCATTTACTTGAAAATGCCATGATTTCATTCTCTTTTATTGCTGAGTAACATTCCATTGTGTATATATGCCACTTTTTTTATCCATTTATCTATTGAAGGGCATCTAGGTTGGCTTCACAGTTTAGCTATTGTGAATTGTGCTGCTATAAACATTGATGTGGCTATGTCCCTATAGTATGCTGTTTTTAAGTCCTTTGGGTATAGACTGAGGAGAGGGATAGCTGGGTCAAATGGTGGTTCCATTCCCAATTTTCCAAAAAAATCTCCATACTGCTTTCCTTATTGGCTGCACCAATTTGCAGTCCTACCAGCAGTGTATAAGTATACCTTTTTCCCCACATCCTCGCCAACACTTATTGTTATTTGTATTCATAATAGCTGCCATTCTGACTGGAATGAGATGAAATTAGAGTAATTTTGATTTGCATTTGCAATGCATAGGTTTGTTTTTTAAAAAAATACACAACAGTGGAATGCATTACAATCCTTATTACACGTATAGAGCACAATTTTTCATATCTCTGTATATAAAGTATGTTCACGCCAATTTATGCCATTATACATGTACTCTTTTTGTATTATAATTCTTAATACACATATATAACACAATTTTTCATATCTCTGTTTGTATATAAGGTATGTTGGCACCAAATTCAAATCTTCATACATGCATTTTGTATAATGATGACCATCACATTCCACCATCCTTGCTAATCCCCTTCCCCCTCCCTTTCCCTCCCACCCCTCTTCCCTATCTAGAATTAATCTAATCCTCCCATGCTCTCCCTCCCCTACCCAACTTTGAGTCACCCCCCTTATTATCATAGGTTTTTATTAAGTAAAAAATTCGAGACAGTCCTCAAGAGGGAAGAGAATCTCTAGAGTGCCTTGCAATGAATGGAATTAAATTGGCCAAATGAGAAGTTTTAAAAGTTCAATATAATAAAGACCGAGCACTAATTAAAAAAATGCATTTTCTTTATATGTTTTATAGCAAAATTAGTGTTTTACCATAAAATTGAAGTTGTCATTGCTTTTATAGTTCCTGTTATATGGAAGCCTTGGAAATATCTGCAAAGGCTGTCGGGATGACGGTAACAACCACTGTTTTGTTGTAGGTTATAATTTTGAAAAGTGTCATATTTTCAGCAGGATATTTAAGAGAAATTGTAGAATTCAAAGTAAGATAAAAGCATATTACCATCTATTAAATCTCCAGTATTAAAAGTTATAAATTACTTGTAAGATAAAATAGCTAGGGTTAATTGAGAGGCCCTTAAGCAAATAATATACAGATTAATAATCATAGGTCACCTTGAATTTGGGTTTCAAAAGTCTATAAATTTGTAATTTGGGATACAGGATATTTTTTCTTACTGTAAAAATTTTCTACTTTTTTTTTAATTACTGGCAAACATGTCATCTCTCACTTGAAATTGTAAACACTTTGAAATAAACTCATTGGTCATATTATTTGTATTTTCTCAGAAGAACTAGCACTCGTTAATGGCAGGTATTGATTATAAAATAATGGACAGATTAATTAAATGACAGACAAACTAGCAAAAATAAATTGATTAGTGATGATAAGATTTCTACGCTAGCCTAATTCACTTCCCCAATTAAACCCAATAAACATTTATTGATCCTCTACTCTGGGCTAAGTACTTGAACCTTGTAAAACTACAAGACCTACAGTGTTTGTACCAATTAATCTAATCTGAAGTCATAGTGAGTCTTTTCTGAGTTATTCTGAGTACTCATATCTCTGAAGTAGAAAAGCATGTCCTTATTTGATAGTTAATATTTTCCTGAAAGGAAGACCCTTTCCATATTTCTAAATGTGGAAAGCTACTCTTCAGGAAACAAACACACACTCTCCAAAAACTAAGGGGGAAAAGATACAAAAACCCTTATCAGTAAATAATACATAAATTTGATGGTGCTTAGTTTACTGTTCAAATCTTTATTTGGTCACAATTCTCCTCAAATAAAAGATTGCTTCTCATCATGCAGTATTTTAAAATAGGAGGGAAGGCTCTTCCAGGGAATTCAATGTCCTCTTGACCTACCTCTACATGTTAGTTTAAAATAACAGTCATTTGCCAACCAATTCAGCCATGAACTGTGACTAGGACCACAACACCCCGTGATTGGCCATCTGAAATGCTGCTGATAAATCTTCCATTAGAACAGGTTACACTGCCATCATTAACAAGTCATCAGTCAATCTGCTGAAAGTCATTTTCTATATCATTTCCTCTCGGAAGGCATGAGGGTCACATAGCACCTCTGTATTAAACGTCCCTGGGAAATCTGAAAAATCTTTAAGATGAAGAGTTGGACGTGGTGTATTATTTCCAATTTACAGGATATTTTGAATCTTACACAATCAGACTAGCACACGTGGCGTTCTCATCATTAGCATCAGAAGTTCCATAAATGCACCATGCGTAGTAGAAGGTTTTATAGTTGCAGTTTGCTTACAGACATCAAAAAGAAATTTCATGGAGAGGGGTCGTGGCTTATTGGTAAAGCGCTCATCTAGCACATGCGAGGCCCTGGGTTCAATCCTCAGCACCACATAAAAATAAACAAATAAAAAAAAGTGTAAAAAAAAATTTAAAAAGAAATTTCATGGTAGATGTCTAATTCACTTTTTTTTTTTTTCCTCATTAGAAAGCCACTGTAATCCCCAGTGGCTTGGCAGGCGGAGGCAGGATTGTGAGTTCAAAGCCACCTCAGTGAGACCCTGTCTCTAAATAAAATACAAAATAGGGCTAGGGGATGTGGCTCAGGGGTCGAGGGCCCCTGAGTTCAATCCCTGGTGGAAGGAAGGAAGGAAGGAAGGAAGGAAGGAAGGAAGGAAGGAAGGAAGGAAGGAAGGAAGGCAAAGCCATTAAACAAATGCAAGCAAGATACGAATAAATATTGCTGACAATTGCTATCAAGATCAACTCAGAATAACTGGGATATCACTTGACTGACTGTTAGTGGGCTATTTTAGTGAAAATTAGCCTATTACTAGCTTATCTGAGTGTGTCTTTTGAGCTTATTCCAGTTAAAGCTTAATTTTTAGGTGATATTTGAAGATAAACTCCCTAACTTTTCTAAAAATTGAGAGATGTCTATATATGTGGATTGTTGGTTCGTGTGGAATTATAGGACTTTTTTTAAAAAATCCCTATTTGATGCTGTATGGATTTGAAATATTTTTCTTGGGTTTCAATTTCTATAATCTGTTTCCTGTGAAGCTTACCATGGCCAGTTTTCTTATAAAGGAGAATCAGTTTCAGGGAGTGACAAAGCCCAAAATATCAAATTTAAGTCCAAAATAAGCAGTCATCATAAAAGAATAATTGATTAATAGATCTTGGTCATTTTGAAATTATTAGCATGCAATTTGCTGACCACTTCTGTAATAGCCACCAGTTCATGACTTGGATTCCTGGAAAATATTATTAATGCAGCTGTTCATGAACCTTTTAAGAACCATAAAAATATATATTTTATGAAAAAATAAATTAAATGCAAATAAATATTTAGCATTATCATAATGTCACATGAAATTTTGAGGTGTCTTCCAGGACAGAATATGTTACTAATTTTTCTCCTGTTGAGCAGATTGCTCCTTCTAGGTCTGTTTTGCCAGTTCTATCTCAACTTCCTGATCTCCTAGCACTTAGTTGAAGTGTTGCAGAGCATACCTTTAGACTCTCTGTAGACACTGATCAAATAAACATTAATGGCTTTAAATGTTATCTAAATGCTGACAATGCTGAAGCTTAGTTTAGACAACTCTCCTAAATTCCAAAGCCATATATCCACTTGCTTCCTCAGTATCTTCATTTGAATATGTTAATAAACATCTCAAGATTTACATATGCAAAACTTAGGTCCTTGGGTCTAACCTTCCCTCTCCCCTGCAACCTACTCCTCTGTGGTTTTCCCCATCTCAATTAATGGCATTCAAACCAAAAATCTCAAGGTCATCTTTACTTCCTCTCTTTCTCTAACAGACAGCATGCAATGTATTAGAAATGCTTGCTGGCTCTACCTTCAAAAATAGTGGAATGCCACTATTTCCTGGCAATGGAAAGGGTAGACAAGCGCACACACACGCACACACACACTTAGAAAAGTTTTATCAATGCTACTTTAGCCAAAGAAGCCAGAGTATGCAAGAGAGTATGCAAAATGTAACTCCATTTGCATGAAGTTTGTGAACTGGCTAACATAATTTATGGTGACAGAGATCAGAATAATCATATCGTCTAGAGAGTTACTAAGGACATTGATTAAAAACACACAAAGGAAAGTTGGGAGAATTGAAACATTCCATACTTTGATTTCAGTGGGTGTTCACAAGGACACATACACATATTAAAATTCAACAAACGGTTCACTCAACTTTTATTAGTTTTATTGCTTATATATCATACCTCAAATACTTATATATCATACCTCAAATATCTATAGAACATATATAGCTGGCGTCTTCGAAGGGTAAAAAAAGTGGAAGTATTCCATCATACAATAGGCTCTTTGAAAAGATTAAGATGTAATTCACATGCTACCCTAGTCATCTAAGCAAAAGACAAAAGTTAGCATAGGATAATTTAGGACAGGCCTGTGGGAAGCCTATTGTCTAGTGGAGTGAACCCCAAGACATATAGAGGAGACCATGAGATTCTTGAAAAGTTTACGCCAACAGAACTAGTTTGAACTGAAAGAGGTTGATAAATAAAAGAAGGCTATTATCTCTTAAAATTCTACTGGTAGGAAACAAACTGATTAAACAACTCAGCTGCAAGCACATGCTAATCTTCATGAACAAGTAGGTTAACCTCAAAAACAAAGCCACAAATCCAGAGAGTGGAGCCAAAAATCATAGAGGATTATTCCTAGGAGTCTAGAAAACACAATGCTGTTCATTCATCTAGATTTCAAAAATGCTTGGAAACGGTTATTTCTTTCTCCTTCCATTTACTCTATTTTGTCTTAAGTAAGCTCTTATTCTATGCCTGTCCCATCACTGAATTTCAGGAGTGCTGACTCATTTCTTGAGTTTCACAAGGTCACAGGAAAGGCCTTAGTAGCTGACTGGAGCAAGACATTTGTCACTATGGAGGATGAGTGAATGATTTAGATGAGATCTTTTGTTGCTGAAATGGGTTGAGATTTTTTGAGATGTTGGTGAACACATTTGAGATCAGGTGAATGCATTTTGTATGTAGGACAGATGTGAAACTTTGGAAGATGCTGCGGGTACTAAGTTAGGTAAAATAATGCTCCCCAAGGTTGTTCACATGCAAATTCCTGAAACCTATGAATATATCACTCTGCCTGCCAAAAAAAGATTTTTAATATGGTTCAATTAAGTGTCTTAAAATGTGGAGATTATCCAAGATTATTATCCAGGTAAGTTCTAGTAATAAGTAAGAGGGTCTTTATAAGTAGAAGAAGGACAGGAGGGAGACAGAGGCAGGAATGGAAACAGAAACAGAGAGAGAGAGCAATTTGATGATGGAAAAATAAGCCAAGAGCCAAGGAGTAAAGGTGGCCTCTGGAAGCTAGAAAAGACTAGATTATCCCCTGGAGCTTCCAGAATGCAATTCTATGACCTCAATTTTGGCTCAGTAGGACTTCAACCTACAGAACCCTTAAGACAATTAATTTGTGTTGTTTTAAAGTAGTAAGTTTGTCATACATTACAGCATTACAGAATATTACTCTCCTGCATCTTATTTTCTTTCAATGTGACAGCTGGAGTAATCCTTTATAAAACATATGTCAGATCACATCAGTTCTTTTGTAAAATCCTCCAGTCTCAAAGCTGCTTCCTTCTTGCACAGAGAAAAAAGTCAAATGCCTCATCTCCATCTGCAGACATGTCTCTTCCTCGCACTACCCACAATACCTTTCCTTCTCTTCACCTCCCCTATGTTCACTCCACACCCCCTCAGTGCACCCCAGCCACGTGCTTTAGGCTCCTTCCCACCTCCAGACCTCTGCCCTTGATATATAACTAAAATATTTGGCCTTAGAAAAACACCTTTCTTTCTCTAGTCTCTCAGGTCTTTGCTCAAATGTCACATTCTACGTTATGATTTCCCTAGTTTTATTTAGAGCGGGGCATTCCCTGCTCTAGCACCTCATACTCACAAGTCTCCTTTCTACCTTTACTATTTGGGTTTCTTTTCTATGGCACAAATCATCTCCCAATTTGCTCAAATTTTCTTATTTTGTTCATTATCTTTCTTCTCCCAAAAGAATTAGAGCTCTCTCAGAATCAAAACACCACCCAGAATATGACACTCAAGAAATGAGTGTGACATAAATGAAGTTAATATATTACCTTTAGCCACTGTTATGAATTTCACTAATCTCCTTCTCTGCAGAACCAATCTTATATTGATTATAGAAATGTTTCTTCCCCCAGCCAAGGTCTACACATGGAATAACCACTAAATATATGCTTATGGCATTTTATTTATTTTTTTTGTTTGTTTGGTACCACGCAATTGAACTCAGAGGTGCTTAACCACTGAGCCACATCCCCAGTCCTTTTTTGTATTTTATTTAGAGACAGGGTCTTGCTGAGTTGCTTAGCACCTCACCACTGCTGAGGCTGGCTTTGAACTAGCAATCCTCCTACCTCAGCGTCCTGAACTGCTAGGATTACAGGCATGTGCCACCAAGTCCAGCTCATTTTTATGCGTTTTAATTGTAGTAAAATATTACTAATGTAAAATTTACCAACTTAACCATTTTTAAGCGTGCAGATCAGTGATATTAATTATATTGACACTGTTGTGTAATCTTCACCATCATCCATTTCCATAATCTTTTTATCTTTCCCACCAGAAACTTACTCTCCATTCTCTCCTCTCACTCCCACCCCCTAGCTCCTGGCAGCCACCAATCAATCTACTTTCTGTCTCTATGAATTTGACTACTTTCAATACCTTATAAAAGTGCTATCATACTGATAGGGGTCAGACAGATGTGAAGGGTGTTAACATGAGGTTGAGGGAATAATTCTGTAAAAGTACCCACTGTACTGACCCCACATGCTTTATTTTCTTTATATTTATTTTTTAATTATTTATTATGATTTGTTTTACATAATGGCAGAATGCAATTCATTTCATATTACACATATAGAGCACAATGTTTCAAGTCACTGATTATACACAAAGTATTTTCACACCATTCATGTCTTCATACATGTACTTAGGGTAATGATGTCTAACTCATTCCACTATCATTCCTACCCCCTTGCTCCCTCCCTTCACCTCCCTCCCATGTGCCCTATCTAAAGTTCCTCCATTCCTCCCATGCTCTCCCTTCCATCACCATTATGAGTCAGCATCCTCATATCAAAGAAAACATTTGGCCTTTTGTTCTCCAACTCCATTCATTTACCTGCAAATGTCATGATTTTATTCTCTTTTAATCACATGCTTTATTTTCCAAGAAGCAATTTACCTGCACCCTTGTCTGGCTTAAAAGGACAGAATATGTCACATTCCTCAGCAAACTACCTGTTATCTGCAAGGAAATGCAGGCAGGAAATAATGATAAGAGAAACCCAGTTTAGTTTGCAGGGAGTGCAATCTCAGGATCATTTGGTGATTCTATGTTTAATTTTGTTTAAGAATTATCATGCTGTTTTCCACAGAGGCTGTCCCGATCCTATTAACAATGCACAAGAATTCCAACTTATCTATATCCTATTACTTTCTATTTTTTTAATAGCCATCCTAAACAGGCTTAGAATGTCTTTGATTTGCATTTCTCTAATAATTATTGATGACAAGCATCTGCTCATGTGCTTATTGGCTATTTTTATATCTTCCTTGAGGAAAAGTCCTTTGCCATTTCTTAATCCAACTTTTCTGTTGAGTTTTATGATTTATTCATATATTCTGGATATCACTTCTTATTAGACACATGATTTGCAAATATTTTCCCCCATTTAATGGTCCAATCTTTTACTCTATTGATAGTGTCCTTTGATGCGCAAAAGTTTTTAATTTTGATAAAGTTCAACTTATTTTTTTTATTGCCTGTGCCTTTGGTATTGAATCCAAGAAATCATTGCCAAACCTAATATCATGAAGTTTTCTCTGTTTTCCTCTAAAAACTTTATAGATTTAGCTCTTATACTCAGGCCTTTCATCCACTTCAAGCTAATTTTTGTATGTGGTATCAGGTAAAAGTCCAACTTCTTTCATTTGCATGTGGATACCCAGCTTTCTCAGCACTATGTAAAAAGACCAAGCTTGGGGTTGGGGTTGAGCGAGGCACTGGAGATATATATATATATATATATATATATATATATATATATATATATATATATAACATATAAATAAATTAAAAATAAAGGTACATCAACAACTAAAAAATATTAAAAAATAAAAGATCGAGCTTTTCCCATTGAATGATCTTGGCACTCTATTTGTGGCATTTTAGTTAACTCACCTCTTAATGAATTCTGCTGTATAAAAATCTTATTTAATGAAATCATGGTTTCTTACATAGAATAATAAATTCATTTCTTATTTTGGGTGGATATAAGCCATGCACCTTTGTGAACAGAACAGAAAATCACAACTCTTTCTTTTTCACTCTCTCACTTCTATAGGATTTGACTTTCAAAAGTTCAGCACACTTCATTATGTGTTACCTATACCCATCAGATGTAAATAGTGTCGAAAAATGTAAGAAAGTTGAACAAATGCTTAAAGAAATAAAACCTAGAGAGGAAAAGATTTCAGTGTGTTAGATTCCTAATATTAGTTACTTTTGGCTCCTGAAGGTCAGTCCACTCATTTGGGATTTTCTTCCTTAAATCTCCTTGGCTTCCACCATCTACCCCACCCCCACTTCATCCTATAACCTCAAGAGATCCCATTGGCCCTGTGGATTGTAAATCAATACATTTTATCCACTTAGCTATCTAAAGGGAAGCAGAGGACTCATAAAAGTAAAGGCATGATGATAAAGTTAGATCCTTATTATTTGTAATTTTTAATTTCAATTCAATATTTACATGTGATTTGGACAAAAACATAGATAAAAGGAATGATTGTAATAGTAATACTAACAGCCATAGAAGTAAAGGAAACTAACATGATTGAATTCTTATAAGGTACTAAGGACTTAATTTTAAATTTCATTTAATTCTCAGAATAACTATGTAAGATGGGTACTATTATTATCCCATTTTAGAATTGAAGCGATTGGGCTGGGGATGTGGCTCAAGCGGTAGCGCGCTCGCCTGGCATGCGTGCGGCCCGGGTTCGATCCTCAGCACCACATACAAAAAAAACAGAGATGTTGTGCCCGCCGATAACTAAAAAATAAATATTAAAAAAAAAATTCTCTCTTTAAAAAAAAAAAAAAAGAATTGAAGAGATGGAGCCTTGGAGAGTTTATCATAACCACCCAGGTCACAGAATGAATTTAAAAGGCTGTCTTTTTTAAAATTTTTTTATCTATGCATAGAATTATGTTTAGCAGTAGGATTCATTGTGACATACTGATACACACCCATAATTTGATCAGTTTCATTCCCTTTCCAACCCCCTTTCCTTTCCTGTGATCCCCTTCTTCTGCCCTACTGGTCTCCCTTCTATTTTCATGAGATCCTTTGTTCCTTTTTTCTCATTAGCTTCCACATATGAGGGGGAAAAAAAACAGCCTTTGACTTTTTGATTTTGGCTTATTTCACTTAACATGATGCTTTCCAGTTCTACCCATTTTCCTACAAATGCCATAATTTCATTCTTCTTTATGGCTGAACAAAACTCCACTGTGTGTGTGTGTGTGTGTGTGTGTGTGTAGTATTTTCTCATTTGTTTGGCCATCTCAGCTGGTTTTATAGTTTGACTATTATGAGTCATGCTGCTATAAACATAGATGTGCATTAAAAAATGGTATAGCAGGGTTGTATGGTAGTTTCATTCCTAGTCTTTTGAGCAACCACCATACTGATTTCCAAATTCATATTCTTCCATATGAATTTTAGGGCTATTGAAAAAGATAGTCTTAAATTTCCATAGTGAAAATTTACATTTCCACCAACAGTGCCAAAGTATCCCTTTACCCCCACATTCTTGCCAGAATTTATTGTTACTTATATTGTTGATGACCATTCTAACTGGAGTGAAATGAAATCTCACTGTAGGTTTGATTTGTATTTCCCTGATCACTAAAGATGTTCAGCATTTTGTCACATATTTGCTGGCTATTTTTATTTCTTCTTTTGAGATATGTTTGTCTAGTTTCTTTGCTCATTTATTGATTGGATTATTTTGTTTCTTGGTGTTGAGTTTTTTGAGTTCTTTATATATTATGGAGATTAATCCTCTGTTGTAAGACTAGTTAGCAAAGATCTTCTCCCATCCTGAAGGTTTCCTCTTCATTCCTTTGTTTCCTTTGCTGTGTAAAAATTTTTTAATTTGAATGCCATCCCATTTATTAATTCTTGGTATTATTCCATGAGCTTTAGGAGTCTTATTCAGGAAGTCATTGCCTGTGCCTATATGTTGAAGCATTGCCCCTATGTTTTTGTCTAGCAGTTGCAAAGCTTCTGTTCTAATTCCTCAGTCTTTGATACATTTGGGGCTGACTTTTGTGCAGGGTGAGCAATGGATCTGGTTTTATTCTTCTTCATATGGGTATCCAATTTCCTCTGCATTATTTGTTTAAAAAGGTGTCTTTTGTCCAACATATGTTTCTGATGCCTTTGTCAAGGATCAGATGTCTGTACCTGTGTGGGTTTGTCTTTGTATCTTCTATCCTGTCCCATTGGTCTACATATCTCTATTTATGCCAGTACCATAATGTTTTTATTACTATAGCTTTAGAGTATAATTTCAAGTCAGGTATTGTGAGGCCTCCAGCATTACTCTTTTTGCTCAGAATTGCTTTGAATATTCTGGGTCTTTATTCTTCCATATGAATTTTAGGACTATTGAAAAATATAGTCTTAAATCCAAAGGCTGTGCTTTTAACACCTACACCAGTATTTCAAATGTGTTAATTAGTCAGTTACAACTTGCACATGTTTGAAATAATTGGTATACGATGTGTAATTCTGTATTACTATTTCTTTATATTTTTCTTTAAAATCAATACTTCTCTTTTAAAAACATTTGCTTTCAAAGGTATGAAAGAGAATTAGGAAAAGGTTTTTTTATTTATATATGACAGTGGAATGCATTACAATTCTTATTACACAGATAGAGCACAATTTTTCATATCTCTGGTTGTATACGAAGTATATTCACACCAATTTGTGTCTTCATATATGTACTTTGGATAATAATGATCATCACATTCCATCATCATTTGTAACCCCATGCCCCCTCCCTTCCCCTCCAACTCCTCTACCCTACATAGTTCGTCTATTCCTCCCATGCACCCTCCCCTTATCCCACTATGAATCAGCCTCTTTATATCAAAGAAAACATTTGGCACTTGGTTTTGGGGGATTGGCTCACTTCACTTAGCATTATCTTCTCTAACTCGGCCTGCAAATGCCATGATTTTACTCTCTTTTATTGCTGAGTAATATTCCATATATGACACATTTTTTTATCCATTCATCTATTGAAGGGCATCTAGGTTGGTTCCACAGTTTAGCTATATCAGTGATAAATACTCAGAAAGGGAAACGAGGAAAACTCCCCTGTTTATAATAGCCTAAAAAAAAAAAAACCTTGGGAATCAACTTAACGAAAGAGGTAAAAGATCTATATAATGAAAATTACATAACCCTAAAGAAAGAAGTTTAAGAAGATCTTAGAAGATGGAAAGATCTACCTTGCTCTTGACAGGCAGAATTAATATTATCAAAATGACCATACTTCCAAAAGCAGTATACAGATTTAATGTAATTCGATCAAAATTCCAATGACATTCCTCAGAAGAAAGGTCTTTTTTAATGCTATATAAATAAACTGCCAAGACTCTAAAACCTGTTTACCCTCTTTAAAATTATAGATTCAAAGTATAAGAAAAATATTACAAATATTATTAACACCAAACATCATATGGTCTTCAGAAAAACTAAATGAGGATTCAAAAGGTGTGCTTTACCCACTATCTGATTTAATGTTCCTTAAAGGCCATAATCATGTCAAAAAGATGAAAAATCATTTCCTGTCCCTTCATGGTACCTGCTCCTCATCATGGGAAACATGTTACCCTACACTGTGCCCATACGTGCTATCACACCAACAGCAAGCCAGTTTGGGACAACAGCATAAATGAGCCATCTACAGCAGACCAAATCCTCATGTTTGCTTTAAACCTGCAATGGTTAAGGAAATAGTCTGGTGGAAGGAAGAAATAAGAAGTGGAAAACAGATAAAATAGAAGGTTTAGGCTTCTTTAGGAAGAAGACAGAATTAAGAATTAAGACACAATATTTTAATGAATATAAAACCATGATAAGAAACATTTTTAACAAACAGATCCTACAAGTGGGTAATTTATTTTTAAACATAAGTTAGTACTAGCAATAAGTACTTAAGAATATTCACCCTACAAACTGACCTAGTTTTAAGACTTAGAAATACACAGCTCCTCTCACACCTACCCTGGGAAACTTCAGTGTTCACCCTCAGATGCTTCACCAAGAGGTCTATGTAGTCTCTTTGCCTTTTAGTCCCTATAAATATGGCAAGTATACTGAGAACCTGTAAGTGGAATTAAGTTTGCTGTCTAGAAAAACTTTGCATTTCATATTTAAAGTTTGTCTTGTTTAATTTTCACTATAAATATTAATCAACTTCATCAAGTGGTATTTTAAGTACCCCTGTGTGTTGGAGTCTATGACAAAAAAAAAATCCCTGCAGTGGAAATCATACTGATATCAACATGGATAAACCTAGACTAATAGAAAAATGATACTAGGTAATCCTATAATTTTTTCTAATAGTTAAATGATTATGATAACTCACAAACAGGATCATCAGAAATAAATAAAAAACATAATTCAATTTAACTAAACTTAGAAGAGACACTTACTTGAAACAGATGAGCCATTGAAGAGTTGGATACATTTAACATGACCAGAAAGTATAATATTTGGAGAACTATCCACCAGGTAGCTATCTTGGACAAAAAGATGAAGGTCCCAAGAGGATAAGAAAGCCTATACATAGATTCGGAAGACAACGTCAACATTGGAGCCAACCTGAGACAAAGGTAGAACCCCCATGTAGCCACTAGGAATTTACCACATAGTTTTAGCAGCAGCCAAATGACCTTCTTTTCGGAGGCCATGAAACATGGTACTCCTGACCAAAGACTGAAGCTAGAGAAGGCACCAGATCTGTCCTAAAGGACGTCGTCTGCATGGTGTCCTCTAGTGGCCAAAATCTATCACTGCATGTTAAAAATAGAAACCTTACTTCATAAGCTCAAGAATCAGCTCTCTGACCAACAGCTGATACTGGGTAGTCAATCTGGTGATTATTTCTCAAGTTTCTGCACTGTTTTCCACTTATATTTATATCAATGGACAAAGCAATTATACCTGAAAGCATTCTGATTTAGTGGTCAAAAGGAGGTGGTACAGCCCACCTATTGTAGGGCTTAAATAGCCTATGACAGTAACACCTTGCTGTGCCCTTCGCTGGCTTTCAGGCTGGATTGCTTTCATGAATGAATTAGCCTTTCTTTTTCTCAGCTGACATATCTTTAAAATGGGCAAAAACTTGATAAAGTCGTAATAATTTTTTTACATCATAAGATCACTTCATAGTAATCCTATGTGATGATAAATATCATTAACTAAACTTGAAGCCACCCTAACTCAGAATCTTTTTCTTCAGTTAAGGCCATTTTTGGTGTACGTTTTCTGTTATTTGCAGTGATCACCATCCTACTGATACTCTGACTACTATAAATGAGTGTTTAAATAACATTTGTAATCCTACCATAAGCTGGACTTTAGGATTCTAAAGTTATCCCAGTATATACATTATCCAAATCAATAATTATGCTCCTGAGAAAACCAAGGTCAATAGAGCTTAAATGCCAGGCCATGCAGCTGGCAGAGCTGGGACTGCTAACACCCAATATCCCTGACTCAGTCCTGCGCCCTTTTGTCACAGAGCTCTTTCAATCCTCTTCTCAGTCTGTAAGAGTCATCACAAATCATACCCCAGTCCAGGGGAACCCAGAAGCCAAATGCTTCCTCAACACCTTTTACACACCTACCAATTAATCACTTTTAGGGGGAGGAATGGTTAACACCACTGCTGAAATTATAATGAAAAGATATTGGAAGAACCATCAAAAAAGCAAAAGACCAGTGAGTTCAATACACGATTGAAGTATTGCTTATCAAAACTGATGCACAAAAAAAAAGAAAAGATGCAAACAAATGGAGGAACCATTTTAATGTGCTTACTCCCTAACCAACTGATGAGACTGTCTCCACCTACTTTCCTGTCCTCATCCAGGCCTGTGGTCAGGCTCACCACTAGCCCTGTTACTAGTCCTCTGACACCATTCTGAGTTCCCTCTAGAATGTTCCCTCCTGCTTGTCTTTCCTTTGGGGGATATAATTTAACAGCATCACCATTTATACCATGGTTAAACCCAAAACCTAGAGTCTCCTTATCTTTCTTTCATACCCCATACCCAAACCACTAGCAAATTCTGTTGGATTTATCTTCAGAATACATTCCAAATCCAGTCACCTCTCACCAACTACACAGCTACATCTTTGTTCCATTCCTTCATAAACCTTCTCTCTGCTAACAACTACAATGGCCTCCTAACTCACAGGAGGCATTTTTATCTGTTATACCCAAAAACATGCTAGAGAGTGTCACTGCTATGTCCAAACTCTCCAACAGCTATTGTCACATTCAAAATAAAATCGAAGCTCCTTACCTGGGCTCACGAGCCCACCTTAATGCCCTTTCCATCTCCTTGCTCATTTCCCTCTACACTGACCCGCCTCCTTACTGCTACTTGAAAATGACATGCTTGCTCCAGGTTAGGGCTTTTACCAGTGCAATTTCCTCTGCTAAACAGCTTTGTCCTTCAAGTTTTCCAATAGGTGGCTTTCACTTCACTCAGATCTCAGTCCAAATGTCACCTGTCAGAGAAGTGTTCCCTAATTTATCTAAATTAGAATCCTCATCTTGCTTTATTTTCTCTCAAAGAAATTATCATGATCTTAAATCAAGTTACATATTTCTTAGTATATTTATTGTTTGTCCCTTGCACTAGAATATAAGCTTTGTGGTGTCACAAACTTATTTTGTTTGTGACGTTTCTCCCCTAGAACAGGGCATAGCACAGTATCAATAAATATTAATAAAATGAATTCATGACTCCATATTTCCTCTGAAGTTCAGTATAATGCTCAGTGTTTTCCAATTTGAGAACATAATTCATGCACTGATTAACTATTTTTAGATACATCATCACAATTTGTGATTCTATCCCTTTCACTTTAAGGACTGAAAGGTATTGCTCACTTGCTGAATATTAAATTAGTCTAATGGTGGAAATTGCTTCTCAGCCATCTCCGACATTCCTTCTATAGAAAATTAGGTCTGAAAAATATTTTGGCCTTCACAGATTGCCGTCACCACATTTGAGATCAACTTAGAGGGTTGAAGGCTGGAGCCAAAATTTGGTTCTAAGAAAAACAATGTGCTTTCAGTTAGTATGGCTATGTGGCCATAGGATGGGTGAGCCTCCAGGATGTCTGCACTGCTCAGCTTGCCTTGCCATCTACTGTTAAATATGACACCCAGAAGATACTGAAGAAATTATTCTATCGCAGGTCCAAACCTCATAACCATCTAATAAAGTGTGGTATGGGTGTCAAACTAAAATGTAAGATTGAATTAAGGCCTGTGGGCATCATAATATGGTCCGATTCAACCATCTCAAGCAAAAATCTTTTAATGGGAATATCCTTGCAGGTGCACAAAAAGTAATTCACTTTCTGCACCATTGGGTCTCCACAATACAGAATCTCACATGCCTCACTCATGGTTCCACTGATATTTCCTTTCAGGAGTCACTGCCTTAGTAAAACACATTTCCTGGCTGAAGGCACATCCAACATCCAACACAAGGCATAAAATAATCAGTCCTATAGAAAACGTATGAAACAAAGAATTTTTTAAAAACTCCTTTTGAAGTCTCCAGTCATGAAAAATGTGTCATTTATTTCTATCGCACCTTACTTAAAACTATTTATGGTTGTTGTTTAACGTTGAAAAAGTAACTATCTAGAACGCTCTAACTTTGTAATTCCTTGATGGTTCTGATTCTGGAACCTTCTCCACGCAGATCTTTCCCTGGAAATTTCACGTTCGTTCTGTTCTCAGCTGGGATCTCACCTCCTGCTATGGTTTGGATATGGTTGGAGTGTGTCCCCCGACGTTTCCTGTGTTGAAATGCAATCCCCAATGTGAGGGATTAAAGGTGGAAGCTTAATCTGACTGTGGTGTTCAGAGGTGGGGCCATTGAGAGCGAATTAGGTTCAGAAAGTCTTCAGGGTGAAGACTCCATAATAAAATACCAGTAGCTTTATAAGAATAGAGACAAAAAGACACACACACTCACACACACACATACCTTGTCTCTTGCCATCTGATGCCCTGTGCTGACTCATGAAGGCCCCTCAACCTTGGATCTCCAGAACTGTGATGTGAGATAAAGAAACTTGTTCTTTTATAAAGTTTCTCACTTCAAGGATTTTGTTATAGTCATTAAAAAATGAACTAAACACCTCCTTGGGTGGTCTTTTCTCATAGCATAAAGCAGCCCTACCCTCATCACCCAAGGCAGTCCCTGCAACTTTATCAGTATACAATAAACATTAGATGAAAACTGCCTATGCTTTCATCATTTGTTCCAGAGCCAAGATTAAAATTCAGGCATCCATCCAAAAAAAGTTCCATGCTATTCTTTTTTTATTCTTTTTTTTTAAGAGAGAGAGAGAGAGAGAGAGAGAATTTTTTTAAATATTTACTTTTCAGTTTTCTGTGGACAAAACATCTTTATTTTATTTGCATGTGGTGCTGAGGATTGAACCCAGCGCCGCGCACATGACAGGCTAGCACACTACTGCTTGAGCCACATCCCCAGCCCTCTGTGCTATTCTTAATTCTCTATAACTTTATCTTGGAATATTATAAGTTGTAAAATTTACTATTCACTTTACATATATAAGACCTTGCTTAGATTAAAATTATACTTACTCTTCAAGGCTTGTTTTATTTTCACAATGGTATTTTTCTTCATACCGGATCAAGTTCAATCACTCCTTCCTATTAATATTAACATCTCTGTTATAGTTTATTTTTGAAAATTTGCTTACCTTGGTTTTTTTTCAATCTAACTCTCCAAATAGACTATAAGTTGTTTGAAGATAGAGGTCATATCTGATTCTTGTTGTTTCACCCAGTGCCTTTTGGATTACCTTGAACGTAGAAGCTATTCAACAAATTCTTGCTGAATTAAATTATTTTCACTCTGTACAAAAGTCTCATTGATTTCCATTTCATAATATAATAAAAATCACTCAAGAAAGAAAAACAACCTGTTTATTGACAATAATGATATTTTCAGGAAGTTTGTTGGAATGACTAAGGTTCAAGGCACTAGTCCACACATTCTAGAATGAATTCCATGGGGAATAAATTGTATCTCACTGACTCAGAACCTATAAATATTTTTCAAGTAATATCGACACAGGATGTTGAATTCCAAAAACTTTTGAAAACCACTAATCATTCACATTCCTCCCCAAATGTCACACAGTGTAAAACTGATGGATCTTTTGTGACCTGATGACATTTGTCTCCATTCCCAAAGACATTATAATGGAAATGCGGTCTTCTATCATCCTGCTACAGTTGGTATAAATTCACTAGATACTTTTTAAAAATATTTTGGGAACACACAGTCATGCAAACCAATGTCTGCCTGTCCCAGCAGGGGATAGTAAAAGACTTTTCAAACACCAGATGGGATTTAACAGTGTTAGTAAAACATAAAATGCTCCAAGAGTGCTAGGTCACTTTGTGAACAATTCAAAGCAAATATATTTGTTTCCATTATACATACTTTTCTTTCTTAAGAAATTCTAAAGTTTTTCAATAAAAGTTTTATCATCATCCTCTGATGTTTGATTTCTCTTAATATTAAACTATCATTATTTACCCTTTTGGATGCTATGCATTGATGATTTGTGTGTGTGTGTGTGTGTGTGTGTGTGTGTGTGTGTGTGTGGCTACGCTAGCTTTCTAATTTTACCACAGGTCTAGAACATATCAAGTTCTAAATCAGACTTCACCTGAATTCCAACATGTTGAATGTTCACCAGAAATCTAAAGTAGAAATATTCTGTCCAATGTGACTCTTTAGTTTGTCATATTTCACTTTAACCTTGTTCACAGTTGTTCACATTTTGACATACATTTTATAAAATAGTAATTGATAATAACAAAATGGGACCTAGAAACACATTATTGTCTGTTTGTTTTAAAAAACTGATTTTCTTGGAATCCTCTGGGAATACAAAATTATGATCATGAGCTAGGGTCAATTTTCTATTCAAAGTATGTAGAAGTGTATTTACACTTTTAACCCTTTTCCCCCAAAACCATATCACTTATGCAATTGAATTGTATTGTTTGTTTTGTTCAAGTAACAAGCTTCCAGTTTAGGGACAAGAAGAGGAAAGTGTCTGCAAATGCTTTCACCATGTTTTTTACTTAGATTAACATTAGAAAGAGGTTCTTTGCCTCAGTACATGCCAACTCCTAGTAAATGGTTACCTTACGAAAGATTGCAGTTGAAAGTCATCCTGAGATTAAATTTCAGCTGCATTTAATATGTTAAGTATATAATCCACAAACAAACAATAGGGTAATTTAAATTTTTTTTTTTAAAAAAGCTTTCATGTATCTTAGGCATGTCTGTGAGCAGAGTTGCTCATTTTCCTTCCTCTGCATTATACTACTTATTTTAGATAAGAAAGCAGTTCAGAGCAAGGAGGCAATAACAGTAATCAGAGGCTGTTAATACCTGTTAACTGACCTGACGACAGGCTCCAAGCCAAAGTTGTCAAGATTCTGGGTTTGCTCAGATACAGAATCAAGAAAGGGTCTCTGCTCTGGGCATGGTGGTGCATGCCTGTAATCCCAGCAGCTCTGGAGGCTGATAGGAGGATCCTGAGTTCAAAGCCAGCCTCAGCAAAAGCAAGGAGCTAAGCAACACAGTGAGACCCTGTCTCTAAATAAAATAACAAAATAGGTCTGGGGATGTGGCTCAGTGGTCAAGTGTCCTTGAGATCAATCCTTGGCAACCCCTGCCCAGACCCCTCGCCCATCCCCACCTACCCCCCAAGCCCCACCCCCACCTCCTCCCCCACCCAAAAAAGAAAGGGTCTCTATTCACTGTATCTTTACTTTCAAAGAGCATGGACATCACAAAAATCAAAACGAATGATGCCATTCTCTTACTTAAATTCTTCAGTGGCTCTCCTCTGACCTCAGGAGAAAGTCCAAACTCCAGAATACTGCCCAAAGCCCTTTGTGAGATGGACTTACTGAATGCTCTAGCTTCATCTCTACTCCAGTCCCTTTTCACTTTGCAGCTGGGCAGCAACAAGCAATTCCCAAAATCATGTGTCGCCTTCAAACCGCAACACCCTCCCCTCACTTTTTCCTGACATTGTTGCCTATACCATAACTCAAGCTGCTCCTTACGAGTTCAGCTCCCCCAGGAAATCCTATAGCCTCAAAGTTCTGGGGGGATAGAAGTTCCTCCTGCAGGGATGGCTTGACTATCTCTGCTACTGGTCTGTATTTAGTCCTCATAAAACCCAGTGAAGTAAGACTTATGACATTTTACAGATTAAGAAACCAAGATGGGGGCTAGAGATACAGCTCAGCTGGTAGAGGGTTTGCCTCACATGCACAAAGCCCTGGGTTCAATCCCCAGCACCACAAAAAAAAGGAAAAAAAGAAACCAAGACTCAGAGAGAAACGTACTTGAAGTCACATAATTAGTAGAAGAAGAAATTAAAACCATGTACCTTTCTTTAACCATCACACTGTAGCCACCCAAAGTGGTGGCATTAATCCAAACCATTGTAAACTCTTACAAAAGAGATTTTATATACTTATTAAAAAATAATACTATGGCTCAACACATATTGGCCCTCATGAACATCATTAATATTATTAGCATACTACTGTTTGGTCAGTTCACTTCTTTCAAGGCAAAACTTCAGGAATTTCTGCCAAACCCAGAACCTTTCTGAACAATGAGATCAGTCAGAGGTGGTATTTTTTTTTAAAAAATTACTTCCCCTCTTTTCTTTCCCCAGAAATCTTTAAGACTAACCTGTATCATGCTTCCAAAACAGACAAATGGGATCTCTCTCAAAGGAAATTCCTTTTCACCTCCATTCACCAGTAATTATTCCTTGGTTATTGAGGGCTACATTAAAGTCTAAAAAGAGTATGTGTATAGTGCCGTTATTCTATCACTGTTTTAGCATGATACTCATCTTGATCCTTTTGGTTTGACTTAGGCCCATTATATGTGAGGCCAAGGTAGAATGGATCTTTACAAAACTCTTTATTTCTTCAGGGATGTGAAACTGAATCTTATCCCAATGGCAGCGGCATCTATTTAAAGACAATCTGATTTTGTAGGAACTTAAATGGAAAACAATGAAAACAGGAACTTTCTGCTATTAAATATGTTTCCTGAAACCCAAGCTCAGTAAATTGAGTCTCTTGATTTTGCTGTTGTTCCACCTTGGGGAGCCTTGTTTAAATCAACAGGGTTTTGTGAGTGCAGATCAATAGCAGGATTTTAGGTTTCACAGAGAAAGAAAGTTTTCCAAGAGAAGAATCAACCAGTGCATAGCAAGTACACAGTCTTAATTGCAAATACATTTAGAACTCTGAAAAACTGTGTTAGTTTACTGAATCCAAGACTCATTCCCCCAGACTGAAAACTAAGTGCAAGATTTAACATACCTGGAATTTTCTTTGCAAGGTGGTCCAAATTTTGAAATACCTCTTGCATTACAGGTCCAAAGAGCCTGCATGAAATAATAAAATAAAATCTCTGGTTATCATCTTATCCACAGTAGCAAACTGGAGTTGCAGTTTACAACTTTAAATTTCCCAAGAGTAAATTTAACATATTTAGTCATTAAAAAAATTCCAATTTATAAATGGCTATACAACTTTCTGAATTGGCTCCCATATTGGAGATTCAGTTTCTTGATTTAGAATGCAGAGTTTCATTTTATAAGTGAAAGAAGAGTATGACACTAGACACTGAACCCGATTAGAACTCCTAGATATAGGAAAAGTAAGATTCAACATCATAAACACAGGGCTGGGAATTTGATAATGTGGGAAGCAAACAGAAAGGAATAGAGCATCTAACTAAGGGGATGGTAGTCTGGAAGAGGACACAACAGAAGGGGAATCTCCATCCATCCCATATCATTCCTTTCTAATCTCACCCGCCTACTGCAAGTACAAGCCAACAAAGAAAGACCCTCAAAGGCCTAGGCTCTCTCCATCTACTCTCACCTTGTGATCCTAGAAGCAGCTCAAGGAGCTACAAGAGAACACAGAAAACCAAATGAAATCAGGGAAACAATATATGAACAAAATGAGCTCAACAACTAGATAGAAACAATTTTTAAAAATTCTAAAGCTGAGGAATATAATGAGCATATCTGAAAAAATTCCACAGAGAGTTTCCACAGCAGACACCCAGTCAGAGAAACAAAAAAGTAAAAAAGTGAAGAAAGACAAACAGATTTATGAGACACCACTAGATCTGCCTTAAAGGAAATGCTAAAGGAAGGTCTTCAAGTGGGAATGAAAGAACACTAATGAGCAAATTGAAAATGTGTGTATAAAACTCATTATAAAGGTAAGAATGTCATCAAATTCAGCGTGCTCTAATACTGTGATTTAAAAGTTAAAATACAAGGTAGTAAAATAACTATAGCTTACAAATTATAGCAATAATTTGTAAGTGAAAACACAATAAAGAAAGTTCAGTCATGTGAATTATGACATCAATAACATAAAATGATGAAGGAGAAGAAGATAAAATATACAGCTTTGAGCAATCCTTGGCAAGAAAAGTGAAGCAGGAGGCACCAAGAGGCACCAAAATACCAGACTTTTAAACTATATTATGGAGCAAGAGTAACAAAAATAGCATGGTATTGGCACAAAAATAGACATGTAGACCAATGATACAGAATAGAAGACACAAAGACCAACACACTGTTATCTATACTAGATAAAGGTGCCAAAAACAAACATTAAAGAAAGGATAGCCTCTTCAACAAATGGTGCTGGGAAAACTGGAAATCCATACATAGCAAAAAAATTAAACCTCTATATTACACCATTCATAAAATTAAACTCAAAGTGGATCAAGGACCTAGGAATTAGACCAGAGACCCTGAACCTAATAGAAGAAAAAGTAGGTCCAAATCTTTATCATGTCGGATTAGGCCCCAACTTCATTAACAAGACTCCTAAATTCAAGAAATAAAATCAAGAATCAATTAAGGGGATGGATTCAAACTATAAAGCTTCTTCTCAGCAAAAGAAATAATCACTAAGGTGAAGAGACAGCCTACAGTATGGGAATAAATTTTTACCATACACAAATCAGATAGAGCACTAATCTCCAGGATATGTAAAGAACTAAAAAAAACTTAATACCAAAAAAAAAAAAAACATTCAATAAATTGGCTAAGGAACTGAATAGACACTTCTCAGAAGATATATAAGCAACCAACAAATATATGAAAAAGTGTTCAACATCTTTAGTGATTACAGAAATGCAAATCAAAAGTACTCTAAGATTTCATCTCACCCCAATTAGAATGGCAGTTATCAAGAATACAAGCAATAATAAGTGTTGGAGAGGATGTGGGAGTAGGGGGAGGGGAACACTCATACATTGTTGGTGGGACTGCAAATTTGTGCAACCACTTTGGAAAGCAGTGTGGAGATTCCTCAGAAAACTTGGAATGGAACCACCATTTGACCCAGCTATCCCACTCCTCAGTCTATACACAAAGGACTTAAAATCAGCATACTGTAGTGACATAGCCACACTAATGTTGAATTCACAATAGCTAAACTGTGGAACCTACCTAATGCCCACAAATAGATGAATGGATTAAGAAAATGTGGTATATATACACAGCATTAAAAGAATATTACTCAGCATTAAAAGAGAATAAAGTTATGGCATTTGCAGATAAATGGATGAGTTGGAGAATATTATGCTAAGTGAAGTAAGCCAATTCCAAAAAACTAAAGGCCAAATGTTTTCTCTGATTAGTGGATGCTAACCTATAATGGGGGAGGTAGAATGGAGGAACTTTGGATTTGGCAAAAGGGAGAATGGGAGAGGTTATGGGGGTAGGAAAGATGGTGAAATGAGATTACCCTAGGTACATGTATGATTGCACAAATTGTGCATCTCTACACTGTGTACAACCAGAGAACTGAAATGTTGCACTCCATTTGTGTACAATGAATTGAAATGCATTCTGCTGTCATGTACAACTAAGTAAAACAAATAAAAATATAATAAAGTGAAAAAAATATAAAAATAATTATAAGAGAGTCCCAAATACTAAGCCATGGCTAATACTTCATATGTAGTAAATAGAATTTCAATGTCACACATAGTGGACACTGGTTGCCTAATAATAAATTAAAAACAAAATAAATTAAATTAAATGGAACTTCAAAACTGTGTATATATATATATACCACAGTTTCTTAATTCATTCATCTATCCCTTCCCCTTTTTAAAACTTAAAACTTTGTTTATAATCTTTCTTGTCACATAATGAAAGAATTCTTCTAACATATTTGTAAATAATTTTTATCCTTATTAAATAATACTAAAATAAATTCACTTCAATTTTAATTTCTCACCCAAAAAATAAAAAAGTAAAGTATACAGCTTTGAGTGTAGTTAAGTTGCCTATGGAAGCCTTATGGTAACTATAAATATAAAATCTGTAGTAAATAGAAAAAAATGATTTAAAAAATGTAATCAAAGAATACCACTATTTTTAAAAATCATGGGCGTCCATGAGATGGTGGACCAGAGGGAGGCAGCATTCTGTGTTGCTCTGTGATCCAGATCTCATCTCCCCTAGTCAGAGCACTGCAGCTCTGAAAGTGTTAAAGGGCCCCAATACAGCTGCTCTCTGGAGAAATCACCAGCGCTGTAACCCTGCCCAGGGCTCTGGGCCTCAGAGTTCCAATAGGACCCCAGCATTTGAGCCCGACCCAAAGCCCAAAGTTCCAGTCCACACAACACTCAACAAGCGCCTTAGCAGAATCACCAATCAACACATCTGCAGACTGCCAAGACTTCGCTCTGCTCCCACACAGGTCACTCAGCTGCTACCTACCCATAGCACAACACCATGGCCTGTCTTCCCCAACCTCACCAGACACCCGGGTGCTGAAAGCACACCGCTGCCATCTTGGCTCAACATTCTCGCCATATTAGGTGGGGGCAGTTCCCAGATCGGATCTCCAGGGCCAGTGGATTTTCGCAGAAATCACCAGGGCTGTAACCACCAGTGAAGAAATCAGAGCCTCTGGGCTCCAGTAAGTCTCCGGACTCCAGACCCAAAGCCCACAGTTCTAGCTCACACATGCTCACAAGAGGCTTAGCAGAAACACCTATAGGCACCTCTGCAGAGCTCCAGACTGTACAGGGCTCCCATGCAAGTTACTCAGCTGTTATCTACCAACAGCACGAGGCCATCACCCAGCTCCCCCCACATCACCAGACACCCAGGCGCTAGAAGCAAACCGACTCCATCTTGGAAAACCTTCCTTGCCATTTTGTGGTGGGCGTGGCTATCAGATCGGCTAGCCATTTGAGCAGGTACTTGATTTCCAATTCCTCCTCCCTCCCCATTGGTGTTAAATTGGCACAGTGGCCACCCAACAAAAAATCAGCTCTCAGTTGGACAGGAGTGCAGTGCGAACAGGCCGCCACCCAGCTGGTGTGAGCCTGGAGGTGAGAGATCCCACAGTTGGGACCTGATAAATAAGAGAGGGGAGGAGACTAAAGTCTGGAGCATAACAGAGAGATCAAGATTCGGGAAATCTCCAGGCAAGAGAGAGAGATGATACTGGGGGCTAAAATCAGACAAGTGTTCACAAAAAAAGACCCGTGAGGCGTAATTTCCCTGCTGGGACTGGTGGGCAACACTCCCCGCTTCCAGATGTTCCACACCAGGTCCAGTCTTCACACCCTCGTTACCTACACCATCCTGAGGGCAGAGACACCTACTGGATGGGACAACCCCACCTACTGGATGAGAAGAGAAAGAAACGGATCTCTAAGAGTATTTTTTTTTTCTTCTTTTTCTTCTTTCTCTTCTACCCTTCTATCTCTGGCCCTCACATCCTAACATATGTAAAACCAAGAGCTTTGCATGAAATAGGACTTTGAGGACTGAGTCACCTGAATAATATAATATAGAGGAATTGCATAAGCCCTTTTTTTCTCTTCTTTTTTCCTTTTTCTTCTTCTTTTTTCTTTCTTTTTCTTCTCTCTTTTATTCTTTCTTTCTTTCCCTTTTTTCTCTTTATTCTTCCTTCACCCTCCATATTATACTATTTTAACATCCTGTATTTTTCTAAAAACATATGTTTGTTTTATATACTCTACTATCTTCCCACATAATTGTCTACCCCAAATTACTATTCTCCTGCTACTAACCCTCTTTGTTAGATTTCTCCTTCACATTTCCTAAGCTATATTAACTATATACCCTCACATCTTCTCCCCTCAACATATCATCCTACACCTGACCCCCAGTTCATTGTCCACTGCCAGAAACTGTAAACCTTTTTATAAAACTACTGATTATATTTTAAATAATAATTAAATCCAACATTTCTGGACATTGAGACTAAACTGTAAATGTCTTAATAACAACAATTTGTTCATAGGTGATTATATTGTTGATATTGGGATCTGTTAACATTGTCCTTCCCCACAAAGGAGAGAGATCTTGGACCCCTACAAGAGCACTACAAGTCTATAGGGTAACAATAACAATAGCACACCAGATCCACAGAGCTGGAAAGGAAGACACATAAGCAACATGAAAAGACAAGGGAAGAAACAAATCAAGAAAACACAACATTAGAAGAATTGGCAGCTACAGCAGAAAAAATGACAGATAAAGATTTCAGGATATACATGGTTAAAATGTTTTGGGATCTCAAAAAGACATAAGAGACGAATACAGGTAGTGAAAGATCACTTCGACAATGAGCTACATAAACAAATCCAAGAAGCAAAAGATCACCACAACAGGGAGATAGGTTCTAAAACAAACAAACAAACAGAAATTCTTGAAATGAAAGAAATAATAAACCAAATTAAAAACTCAAATGAGAGCATCACTAACAGAGTAGACCACTTAGAAGATAGGACATCAGACAATGAAGATCAAATAAATTATCTTGAAAAGAACATAGACCACACAATGAACATTCAAGAAATATGGGATAGCATAAATATACCAAATTTAAGAGTTTTGGGGATAGAGGAAGGCATAGGGGTCCAAACCAAAGAAATGAACAATCTATTCAATGAAATAATATCAGAAAACTTTCCAAACATGAAGAATGAATTGGAAATCCAAATTTAAGAAGCCTACCGGACGCTGAATGTACAAAATCACAACAGACCCACACCAAGGCACATTATAATGAAAATGCCCAACATACAGAATAAGGAGAGAATTTTAAAAGCCACAAGAGAAAGGAATCAGATTACATATAAGGGAAAACCAATTAGGATAACGGCAGATTTTTCAACACAGACCCTGAAATCTAGAAGATCCTGGAACATCATATATCAAGCTTTGAAAGATAATGAGTGCCAACCAAGAATCTTATATCCAGCAAAATTAAGCTTTAGATTTGAAGATGAAATAAAAACCTTCCACGATAAACAAAAGTTAAAAGAATTTATAGTTAGAAAACCGGCACTACAAAACATACTTGGCAAAATATTTCATGAAGAGGAATTGAAAAACAGCAATGAAAATTAGCAGAGGGAGGTAGTACACTAAAGGAAAAACTAATCAAAGGAAAAACAAGTCAAGTAAAACAACAAAAATAAACAAATATGGCTGGAAATACAAACCATGTCTCAATAGTAATCCTAAATGTTAAAACTCATCAAATTACAAAGGAAGCCAGGCACAGTGGCTCACTCCTATAATTCCAGCTACTCAGAAGGCTGAGGCAGGACAATCACAAGTTCAAGGTCAGCCTCAGCAACTAAGTTAGGCCCTGTCTTATAAGATAAAAAGTACTAGTGAAGTTGTTCAGTGGTAAAGGGCCCCTGGGTTTAATCCTTAGTACCTAAAAGAGAAAATAAAGAAAACCACAAGATAATAAAAGAGGAAAAGAAGATAGGAACTACAAAGCACTCAATAATTTCACAAAATGGCAATAACAAATCCTTGCCTGTCAATAATCTCTTAATATAAATGGATAAAATTCTCCAAAAACAGCACAATGGAATTGGCTTTTCAAATTCAACAATATGCTGTATATAAGTTAGTTTTAAGGACACACAATCTGATCATGAAGGGATGAAAAAAAGTTATTCCATACAAATAATAAGCAAAAGCGATCAAGAGTGCCTATACTTATACTAGACAAAATAGACCTGAAGTCCAAAACTGTTATAAAAGACAAGTAAGGCCATTATATAGAGAAAGGGGCCCATTTACTAAGATTATATAGTTATAAATGTATGTGTTTCCAACAATGGAACACCTAAATATATAAAGCAAATATTAATAGAGCTAAAGGGAAATAGAAAACAATATAGTAATAGTAGGCAACTTTAATACCCTCCTTTCAACAATAGCTATATTATCCAGAATGAAAATCAATAAGGAAACAGAAAACTTTAACAACACCATGGGCCAAATGGACCTAACAGACATAGAACATTCCATCCAACAGCAGTAGAACACACATTCTCCTCAAGTACCCATGTAACATTCTCTAAGATAGACAGACATATATTAGACCACAAAACAGTCTTATCAAATTTAAGAGAATTGAAGTTCCATCAAATATTACTTCTAGCCATAACTGTATTAACCAAAAACTCAACAATAGGAGGAAAATTAGATTTTCACAAAAATGTGAATTTTGAAAAATGCAATCCTGAACAACTTACAGGTCAAAGAATAAATCAAAAGGGAAATTAAAACACAAATTAAAATGGAAAAACAACATACCAAAACTTTTGGAATGAAGCAAAAGCAGTCCTAAGAGGGAAGTTTATTATAATAAATGCCTACAATAAGAAAAAAGAAACCTCTCAAATAAACAATCCAACTTCTCACCTTAAGGCACTACAAAAAGAAGAAAAAACCAACCCCAAAGTTAGCAGAAGAAAATAAATGAAACAGAGACTAGAAAAATAATAGAAAATATTAATTAAATTAAGATTTGGTTTTTGGAAAAGATAAAATTGATAAACCTTTAGCCATAATAAATAGGGGAGAAAGAAGAAAAGACATAAGTAATTAAAATCATAAATGAGAGAGAAAATATTAAAACTGATATCCCAAAAAGATAAAGGATCACAGAGACTGCTACAAAAATTAAATACCAATAAATTGAATAACATAGAAGATTTGGTTAAATACCTAAGAACACAACCTATCAAGATTGAAGTGTAAAAAAGCAGGAAACCTAAACACACCAATAGCAAGTGAGGAGATTGAATCAATAATCAAAAACATCTCAGCAAAGAAAAGCCATGACCTGGTGGATTCACTGGTGAATTCCACCAAACATATAAAGAAGAATGAATACCAATCTTTCTTAATGATTCTCAATGATCTCTCAAATGATCCCAAAACAAACTGAAGAGAAAGGAGCACTTCCAAACTCATTCTACAAGACCAGCATTCCTTGATACCAAAGAGCGATAAGGACACTAAATAAAAACTGCAGGCCAATATCCCTGATGAGCATAGATGCAAAAATTCTCAACAAAATAATAGCAAACCGAATTCAACAGTACAAAAGGGTAATTCACCACAATCAAGTGGAAGTTATGCCTGGAACACAGAGATGATTCAACATATACAAATCAACGTGTACAAATATCACATTAACAGAGGGAAATGTAAAAATCATATGACCATCTCAATAGATGCAGAAAAAAAGTTTCACAAAAACTCAACATCCTTTCAAGATGAAAACTCAACAAATCAGGGATTGAAGGAATGTCCCTCAACACAGTAAAGTTCCAACAGGACAAGCCTTTAACTAACATCATTCTCAACTGTGAAGAGTTGAAATCTTTTTCTCTATACCCATTCTTGCCACTACTATGCAACACAGTACTGGAAGTTCTAGCCAGAGCAACTAAACAAGAGAAAGAAATAACATCCAACCCAGAAAGAAGGAAGTTACAGTGTCTTTTTGCAAGTGACATGCCCTTAGATATAGAAAACCCTAAAAACTCTTTTTTTAAAAAAAATGTTAGAATAAGAAATGAATTCAGTAAAGTTGCAGAATACAAAACCAACATACAAAAATCAGTAACATATGTATGCATTAACAACAAACTGGAGAAAAAATCAAGAAAACAAAACCATTTCCAATCAGAAAAAAAATAAAATGTTTAGGAATGAATTTAACCAAGAGGTGAAAGATCTGCACACTGAAAATTAGAAAACATTAATGAAAGAAATTACAGACATGAATAAATGAAAATATATCTCATGTTCATGGACTGAAAGAACTAATGTCATTAAAATGTGTTTTCTACCCATAGCAATCAACAGATTCAACGACCCCTGTCAAAATTCCAGTAGGGCATTGTTCACATAAATAGAAGAAACAATCCTAAAATTTAAATGAAACCACAAAAAAATCTCAAATCGTTATAGCAAACTGGATCAGAAAAAGAAAGCTGGAGTCATCACATCAACAAAATCTACCTGATTCTACAAAGGTGTGAACCCAGTGGGGAAAGGAGAGTCTCTCCATTAAATGGTGTTGAGAAATTGATTATCCATATGTAAAAGAATAAAATTGGGCCCTTATCTCAAACCATATAAAAAATTAACTATATATAGATAGATAGATAGATATAGATACAGATATAGTTATATATATATATAATTGTTCATATCTCTGTTTGTATATAAAGTATGTTGACACCCAATTCAAGTCTTCATACATGTACTTTGTATAATGATGTCCATCACATTCCACCATCCTTGCTAATCCCCTTACTCCTCCCTTGCCCTCCCACCCCTCTTCACTATCTAGAATTCATCTAATCCTCCCATGCTCTCCCTCCCTACCCCACTATGAGTCACCCCCCTTATATCAGAGAAAACATTCTGCATTTGTTTTGGGGGGATTGGCTAACTTCACTTATCATTATCTTCTCCAACGCCATCCATTTACCTGCAAATGCCATGATTTTGTTCTTTTTTAATTCTGAGTAAAATTCTATTGTGCATATATGCCACATTTTTTTTATCCATTCATCCACTGAAGGACATCTAGGTTGAAAAATTGTGCTCCATATGTGTAATAAGAATTTTAATGCATTCCACTGTTGTCATGTATTTAATAATAATAATAATAAAATCAATAAAAAATTTCTATACAAAAAAGATTAACTCAAAATGAATAAGACACTTAAACATAAGACTTAACCAAAAGAAAGAAAACATAGGGGAGCAGAGATGGGGAAGTTGGGGGAAAATCCTCGTCCAATGTCATGCACTCGGAAAGTGATAGATCAAGAATCTTAACCAGGTAGTCTGACTCCAGAGCCAGTACTCTATGCCATTGTGACCACATCTCCAGAAGTTTTACAGAAGTATCCATGTGAAAGCTGGGAATCAGAAAAATACTTTGGCTTTCACCCTAACGTAGTATTTTTTTAGCTGAGTGGGAGCTTGAAAATCATCTAACCATCCAACTTTACAGAATGGGAGAGATCTAAAGACTTCTTTGTGGTAATGGAGATGGAAAGTCAGACGGAGCAACAATAGAAAAGCAAATGGGACAAAGCGAAAGTATATAAATAAAATAAAAGAATAAGTGATAAAAAGATAGTCACTAAATTTAAGTTCTCTTTTTCTTAGGCACTACTTTTTTATATTTATTTTTTATTTGTAGTTGGATACAATACCCTCATTTCACTTATTAATTTTTATGTGGTGTTGAGGATGAAACCCAGGATCTCGCATATGCAAGGTGAGCGAGCACTCTACCACTGAGCCACAACCCCAGCCTTTTAGGTACTGTTTTTTAAACCTATCCAAAAGAACATAGGTTTGAGAATGTAAAATGGCACACCTACTTTGGAAAACAGCATTGCAGTTCCTCAAAATGCTAAACATAGATATGACCCAGCAATTTGACCATTAGATCTCTGCCCAAGAAAATTGAAAACATATGTCCACCTATTCATAGCAGCATTATTCATAATAACCAAAAAAACCAGAAACAACCCAATCTCAGATCAAATAATGAATAAACAAAATGCAGTATATGTCCATTAAATGGAATTTTATTCATAATAACAAGTAATGAGTTGCTGATATAGTCTATAATATAAATGAACCACCCCCCCAAATAGTAAGTTAAGTGAAATAGTCAGTAAGCAGGGGGAAAAAATCATATTGTGTTATCCCATTTACCCAAAATGTTCACAAAATCTTAGTCTATAGAAATGGAAATAGATTAGCAGATTCCAGGAGTTAGTGGAAGAGAAGGGAGGAGATAGGACCAAAAGTGGTGGCTAAGAGATAGAAGGTTTCTTTTTAGGGAGATGGAAATGTGCAAAAAAAAAAAAAATAGATTATGGTGATGGCTGTTCAACTCTATAAGCATGCTAAAGAACTGTTGAACTGTATGCTTCAGACGTGAACTTTACGGCATGTAAATTATATCTAAATAGGGATGCTTTAGAATGTTTTTAAAAGAGCATGCGCACTTCCTACTTGGATCAAGGGGAGCAGAGAAGCAAAGGCAAAAGTGTTTCATCCCTGTCTTCAGTAACATTGGCACTCTTCATCTGTCTTCTGCTAAAAGCATCTATCACCACCAGCAGAGGGAGCTAAAATGACAGCTTTAACCAACCTCTTATTTCCAATCATGCATGTAGAGAATTTTCAAATTTAGAGAAAATACAGGTTAGTTGAGTTTAATTCTGATTAACCCACACCAAAATGATCGAAAATTTTTTATGACAATCCATCTCTTTAAAACAAGTCCACAATGGTCCATTTATATATCTCAGCCTCTTGATGGCAAAATGTTCTCATAATATAAGAATATCTATATATAATATGATAGGATGTGACATCTAACTGAATCCTTTGGTGATCTTTCCATCCTGCATTGCTTTTAACACAGTCAATACCATGTATCAGAAGAACAGAGGAGTTGGTTTCTATCTGTACAACATTCTTGTGGAACCAGGCTACTTACATGCACTTCCTATCTTTGCTCCATCTCTGGGACCCACTGGTTTGTGATGTCATCACAGTGCTGAGGATATTAGTGCAAAATAAATGTTGACTATTTTTGTTGTATCCAAGGCTGAGAAAACAGCTTTGGATATTTATTCAAGAAGTGTTATTGAACATGTATTCTATGCCAGGCAGTGTGGAGGAAAAAAAAAAAAAAAACAGATACAGAAATTCCCCTGGTCTGACTTACATTCATTGGGAGAAGAAGGATATAAAATAAATGTACAAATAAAATGCAATTCTAAACTGTAATAACTACTTTGAAAGAAAAGCACAAAGTAATTAGAGAAATGACAACCGAGGCCTAATTTAGATTGGGTGGTCAGAGAATAAGAATTTAGTATTTATACAAAATGAAGGAGACAATGTTCTAGGCAGAAGAAATAGTATAGTGTGAGCCCTGAGGAAGGAAAAGACATAGAGGGATTTCAAGAAGGCCTGGAGGTAGTAGCACAACCAAAAATGGTACTGACAGAGGTAAGAGAGGAAGGAGGAGGTCAAATCACATAGGGCCCTGTAGGCCATGTGAAGATATTGGCATTTTATTTTAAATATAATGGGAAAGTATTGAAGAATTTTAGGCACATGACTAGGTTATTAGCTGCATTTTTAATAGACCATTCCGGCCTTAGAGTAGAAACTTGATCAAAGGGGCTCAAAGCTGAGGTGGGAAGAGCACCAACAAGTTTGTTATGAATGGAATGTGAGCTTCAGCGACGATGGAAAGTTGCAGGAGTTATTCTAGAAAAACACTGATACTCCCCAGCCCATTTCATGGCTGCTGCAAAATCCATATCACAGTTTGTGTCTGCCCCAGTTCCCTACCAATACATCAATTCTAGTTGCAGCCTCAAACAGTCACCAACTATGAAAAGGACAATCCAGAAAAAATTCTGCCTTCTCCCTATCTCAGGTTCTGCCTCCCCTCTAATAAGAAAAAAAAATCAACTCACTCACAGCCTTCCCAGAGAAAACATGTCTAATTAAAAAATGTATACGTGCTTCCTAGAATCACGGCCCCTGGGGCACCAGCTGTTGGAGTTACAATGGTGCATCAAATGAGGGGAATCAATTTTACACAGATGAGTAAAGATATAATATTTCAAGCTGAGCTTTGGAATTAACTAAATTTACATGCATGTTGTAGTGGAAAAAGCATGGAATGTAATTTCAGAGGACAGGGGGTCAATTCTTACTCAACCACTTACAAGCTCTGTGACTTTCGGCAATTTACTCAGCTTCTCTAAATCTCTAGCTCCCTGGATGTAAAATATAGATGATGATAACATCCTTCTCACAGAGAGGCTGCAAATAGGAATGAACATGTTAGGTGCTTGGTGTGCTTGATGCTTTTTCAGTATTATTATTTTAAGAATGTACTTTCCAAAATGGACAAAGTTCCATCAAATCACCTATTAAAATAGAAATCATTCTAGAAAATTACATTGTTAATAACATCTCAATGTGATTGGATATGTTAATGTGACCCAATGAACTAAAATATTTTGAATAGTTCTTTCTCTGCATCAAAAAGTAAAACACCAACAACTACTAAAGGAACTGGTTATAAATTTTAATACTGGTGCTAAATGTTGGGAAAATAAAGACACATGAAACAATGGAACAAACAAAACGTTGCCTTAATTTCTAAAGAATAAGACTAATTATTTCCAAAAAGCAATCAATAGGTCTTGGAAACAAAATAATTGTTCAGCTTACCTTCAAACACCTCAGCTCTGTCACTTATTCATTATATTATTTTAGAAAAGCCCCTTAAAGTCTGCAAACTTTCACTTATCCCATGGAGATAATTTGATAATGATTCATATTTTTGTTGTAAAAAGTCAAATAAAATCATGCCTATGAAACACTTGATCACAGTGCCTGGCACAAATAGGTACTGAATAAATGTCAGTTATTGTCATTATCATCTTTGTCTCAATAAAGTCTTTTGCTTAGACAATATTTTGATGTGTTTCATTTATCTCAGGTTTTTGTTGTTGTTGTTGTTGTTTGTTATTTTTGTACCAGGGATTGAACCCAAGGGCACTTAACCACTGAGCTACACACCGAGCCCTTTTTATATTGCTAAGTTGCTTAGGGCCTAAGTTGCTGAGGCTGGCTTTGAACTCACAATCCTCCTGCCTCGGCCTCCTGAGTGGCTAGGATCACAGGTGTGCGTAACCAGGCCCACCTATCTCAGATATTTTCAAATAGATTAAATTAGTAGACCCTAACCCCATCACTCTATCAAAATTGCTCCTGTTAAAAGTTATTAATGACCTGCACAATGTTAAACCCATAGACAGTCCCTCTTCATTCTTGAATCTATTAGGAACATATTTTCCCATTAATCACTCCTTCTCACTTGAAATAGCTTCTCCCCGTGGCTTCCAGAAACGGCGTTCTCCTCATTTTTCTCCTCCCTCGCTGGCCTCTGCTTCCTCATCTTTGCTGGTCCAGTTTCCATTCGCCAGCCTCCACAGGTGGCTTCTGTAAACTCGCCTGCAGTGTTTCAGGCTCAATCCTTAGATCTCTTTCACTTCCAGCTGCACTCCTCCCTTTAGTGACCTCCAAAGGGAAGAATAAGGAGGCCAAATTCTTGTGGCCTCAACTACTACGTACATTCTGATGATTATCCAATTTCAAATGCCATCTCCGAGTTCTCTGACATATACTCAATTTGATATTCAGTATTTCCATTCAAAACTAACATGCCCAGTTCCCACCTTCTTTTTTTAGCTCCCAAACCTTTTCTTTCTATGGCCATCCCCATCTCAGTTCATGGCAACTTCACCTTTCCAGTTGCTCAGATATCTTGTACTCACTGGGTGCTGTGGTGTGTGCCTATAATCAGCTTGGGAGGCTGAGGCGGGAGGATTGCAAGTACAAGGCCAGCTGCAGGAAATAATCAAGGCCATAAGCAACTTAGACCCTCTCTCTCAAAATTAAAAAAAAAAGTGTGGGGTGGGGGCGGCTGGAGATGTGGCTCAGTAGTTAAGCACCACTTGGTTCAACCCCTGGTACCAAAACAAAACAAAAAAAAAAAACACCTTGAATCCTTCCTTGATTCCTCCCTCCTCACAAACCCCACAGCCAATCTGTTAGTATATTCTGTCAGCTTTATTTGCAGAAAATATCCAGATTTCCAACATCAAATCCAGCCACTTGTCTCCATTTCCACTGCTCCCAGAATAGCAGGAACCAACACTTCGATTATAGTAGCCTTGCTTTTTGCCTTTTCTCTCTTCATAACTCATCTATTCCCCACCCAGCAGATTCATCCTTTTCATGTAAATCAGATCAAGTCACTCCACTGCTCAAACCCCACTGGCTCTTCATCTCAAAGTAAAACCAAAGTCCTTATGTTAGCCAGTCAGGACCATCTTGAAGTCTTCCTTCCCCCTCAGTGCACTCCAGCCACACTGGAGTCAAACATGGCAGACCCGCCCCAGGGCCTTAGTATTTGTTGTTTGCTGTCTCTTCTGCCTGGGAAGCTTCTTCCACTGGACGCCTGTGTGTCCATTTCCCTACTTCCTTCAGATGTCACCCCTCTAGGAGCTTCCCCATCACCACCACCACTCCACTTAAAGCCTCAATTCACCCTCCTTGCCTCAGGCTCCATTTCCTCTCTGCTCCTGTTTGGTTTTTAGTTAGTTGCCACTTAGTATTCTATATATTTTAGTTACTGATTTTTTTCCCCTCTGCTTCTGTAGAATCTCTTTGCAATATAAAAAGTAGAGATTTCTACCCAGAGTCTTGCCATCATTGGCATTTGGTAACTCTTTGTCAAATCAGTGAAAATGACAAAGGAATAGCTTTCCTAGGCCAGGAACAGATGTTCACTAACCTCCTAAATTCACTTAAAAAGTTTCTGCCACTAAAACAAGGCAATTTTATATTTTAAATATGTGTTTATGAAACAAAATCTGCGTAGTATATACGAAACTGCAATATTATAGAGAGGTGAAAGATAGACCTATATAGAGATCTATAGAAGAGAATATTATATGCTGTGCATATGGATATTTATGGGGGAGATTCTGAATCTCTCTATATACATGCACACATACACACATACATAGATACATACAACCCACTAGGCAAACACATTCCTTTATAGTGCCTCTTTTAGATTATACCTCACACCAGAATATAAACTTTAGCAATGTGCTTTTTTTACCATTCTAAATTTAACCCCTGAAGAACTATTTTATGTAATAGGCTTTCACTGCAAACTTTCTTTAGTATTTTGTCTTATCCACATTATGTAAAAAAAGCAAAAAAAAAAATACATCTTAAATGGCTTGTAGTGGAAAACCTCCCATCTATGTGGTTTCTAAGAAAAATTAAATTAATTTTAGAAATTGCATTATACGTATTATCCACTTACACCTTAGAATAAATTGAGTGATTTGGGGTTTTCCAAATAGTCTTTTCTTTTGAATTTTTCTTCTTTCCCCCCAAAGCCATAATATGTGTCTTTTCTTTATCACTCAAACACCTGTTGGCTTTTCCTGCAAAAGACTTGCCACATGTTCTGTCCTGAGGTACAAACACAGGCTCTCAGTGTGAAGGTTGCAAAGCACTAGCATTTGGAAATGAAATAAAAAGCAAGTTGTCAAACATTTTGAATTTCTTTGAAAAAATGAAACCTCTTCTGACATTTCATACATACATAAATCAACAGTATGAATCAACATTGAAAGTCAATGTTATAGCTGTTAACAACTGAGTATCCACAATGACTTGGTACCTGAGTGATCACTCAAGAGATTTTTAATACTTCACAGAAAACATTGATCTTGCTCTCAAAAGACTTCAACTTAATAACATTTATGAAAATTCCACTACTTAATTTAGTCACCCGTCTATGTTGGAGGTGATACATAAACACACACACCTTCTACAATATTCAAATCAGCCTTGAAATTAAGGTGTTAAACCCCTGTTTGGGGGCTTGGGATGTGGCTCAAGCCGTAGCGTGCTTGCCTGGCATGCGTGCGGCCTGGGTTCGATCCTCGGCACCACGTACAAAGATGTTGTGTCCACCGAAAACTAAAAATAAATAAATAAATATATTTTAAAAATTCTCTCTCTCTCTCTCTCTCTTTCTCTCTCTCTCTCTCTCTCTCTCTCTCTCTCTCTCTCTTTTTTTAAAAAAAAAACCCTGTTTGGGCTCCACTCCTATTTATTAATAATTCCTTGACCCATTTTCTTGGTCTGCTTGTACACTAGAATGAGCCTGCTACCAATAAGCTGCTACCACAAGTATCTAGTCTCACAAGCAAAGAAAAAAATTTAGAAAAAGGAATGCCTTGAAGGAAAAAAAAAAAGTGGACGAATAGTCAAACTGCATCCCATTAATTGAGAAAGACAATGATTTTATTAGCGCTTGCAATAATTTAACTTCATCTACAAAAAGAATTGCTGAACAAAGTAATGGTACATACCCTTCTAAAAAATTTAGCTCATTTTTGTATTCCACTTTATTTTCTCATTGGTAAACTTTGTTTCCAAAAATGAATAATGGAATTCAGCTATTTATGTTTGTGATTGTGTGTGTGTGTGTGTGTGTGCGCACGCGAAAGAGAGAGAGAGAGAGAGAGAGAGAGGGAGAGAGAGAGCACACTTAACCAATGCCTGCCACTTCCACTAGCTGAGAAGTTCCCAGAAGCCAGGGACCTTCTTCTTTACTCATCAGAGTATTTTTCCTGCCAAACACAGTTCCAAACCCAGAGTAAGTTCTCAATAAGTATTCAGCCAATGAATGACACTCTTTGACACTCTCTGTGTCTAGCATAGTTTAAATCTATAATAGTCACCAATAAATTCTTATTGAATTGCAATAACAGAACAGTCATAGAGAAGGTGGTTTGGAAATTATCAACTTATTAAACTACAGAAATAATAATTTAAAATCATCTGTAATTATTCCTTTGCATGTGCTTAATTTGACACTATTTTGACAAACACCTGATTCAAACCAACAAAATGTATATATATATAGTATTTTACTCCAGGCCTGCCCATTCTTGGGCTTCTTTCTAAAGCACTCCTTTGCTGCTCTTCTTTGGTCCTGCTAGCTTCTCTTGCTGATCTCTCCCCTAAGTGTGAATATTTCCCAGGTTTTCTCCTCTTTTTCTTCTGTCTTGGAACCTGCATATAAAGTAAGGGGGCTTAACAGCATCTTAAAGTCAGTCCCCTAGAGGTCAAATTCTATATTTAGAGCTTTCTAGCTGTGTGATTTTGGACCTCACTTTCCTCATCTATAAAATGGGTTATCTATATAATGGGCATGTTAATTCTACCTATCTCATGAGGTTGTTGTGAGATTAAATGAGATAATATCTGTAAAGTGCTTTAAACAGTGCCTGATACATAGTTAGTGCTCAAGAAATGTTAGATATTTATCTACTATCTCTTCCTCCAGTTTCATAAATTCTCAACTACATCACTTACCTCTCATATCAGCATCAACCATGAACACTTCACCAACCAGAATGCCCCAGGGGAAGGACCACTGTCCCTGCCCTCTCTCTAAAGCACCAGACCGAATATGGCTGAACTTAGGCCTCTCAAATGCAACACACCCAGAGGACTCCTCTTCCTCAAATCTGCTCATTGTTAATAACTTCACCTTTCCCCAGCCAGCCCTCTTGGAAACTCTCTGCTGTGCTCCTCTGACCCAGCACATAACACTGTGTCCCACATGGCAAGTATATACAGACTGTCTGTCAGCTTCTCCCTTTAATCAATCCAAGCCCTGCTGTTAGAGAAGTTCTCTAGGTATCATCCTGATAAAGTTCCTTTTCTACTCAGTTATCTGCACAGCAGCTGAACTCTAATTTGACTTCTTCCAACCTTCAATTTTACAATTTTATCTTTCAATAGAACTTTTTAAAGCCCAAGAGTTAACTAAATTGGATTACTTATAATTTCCCAAATAGTCCCAACCTTTTCTGCCATCATGATCCCTTTGCTCACATTGTCTCCTGCTCCTAAATACCTTTCTCTAGTAAGCCAGATGTGATAGTCATACCTGCAATCTCAATGACTCCACAGGCTGACTAGGAGGATTTCAGGTTCAATGCTAGCTTCAGCAACTTATGAGGCCCTAAGCAACTTAGCAAGACCCTGTCTCAAAATAAGTAAGTAAATAGGGCTGGGGATATGGCTCAATGGTAAAGAATCCCTTCTAATTCCTGATACAAAAAAAAAAGAAAAACTTTCTCTAATGTCAATTACTACTCATCATTTAAGACCCCTCCCAGATGCAACCTCCTCCATAAAACCTTCCCTGATTCCTCAGCAGGGTATACTGCTTCCTGCCTCCAAACTCCAACAGCCCTTTGAACTTCTAATCAGTTTCCCATATGCTACTCTCTATCATGGCAATTTGTCTAGACTTGAAGTCCTCCTTGCCAGATTGTGAGACCACATAAGGTATGGGACAGAGCCATGTTTACTAACTGTAGGTTTAGAGAGGTCTTCCAAGTTCTCTGAGCCTTGACATACATTCGCATCTATAGGATTGCCGAGATTAAACTCTTATGAAGACATAAATAACTCATGTTTATAAAGACTTTTAGGGATCATTTTAGTCAGCTTTTTTCGCTGCTGGACTAAAGGACCCAACCAGAACAATTGTAGAGAAGAAAAGGTTTATTTGAGGGCTCACAGTTTTAGCCCATAGAAGGCCAGCTCCATTCCTCAGGGCTCGACATGAGGCAGAACATCATGGAGAAGAGTATGGCAGAGGGAAGCAGTTCACGTGATGATCAAAAAGCAGAGAAAGGGATCCACTTGCCAGATATAAATATATACCCCAAAGCCAGGCCCCAATTCCCACCTCCTCCAACCACACCCCACCTGCCTCCAGTTACCACTCAGTTAATCCATAAGGGATTAATTCACTGATTAGGTTAAGGCTATGACCCAATCATTTCTCCTCCAAACCTTCTTGCATTGTCTCATACGTGAGTTTTGGGGGGACACCTCACATCCAAAGCGTAACAATGATAAAGGGACAATCTTTTCCCATTAAAAGTGGACATCTGTCTCAATTAGATAAATTAATGTAAACACTAAAAAGACTAAAAGGAAATAGATTAAATGTTACCAGCAATTATCATCAAGTAAATGGAAAATGTGGGTGATTTTTATTTTATTCTTTATTTATTCTCTGTGTTTTTACAACTTGCATAAATTCATCATGTTACTCATCAAACACTGATTGAATGCCTTCAGAAACTATATTATGGTCTGAGGACACAAAGAAGATTAAGAAAAAGTGACTCTCAGTACCATCAGTAACAGGAGGGAAAGATATTCCTGCTTTCCAAACACATCAAATTTCAGCCATTTTCCTGCCTGGAAAAGGCTTATGTAGAACAAAAAAAATTAAAAATCTAATGCCAAAAATATTTGCCATAATATTGACACAAATCCCAAATTTCAGGTTTTGAGAGTCCTGCATCTGGTCTACTACTGGGAGAAAGCAACACAGACAGAGACCACTACAGCTACTCTATGATCAAGAATTTCCGTCCAGTTCAAATCAAACAATCCACATCAAGCAACATTTGAAGCTACAAAGGTACATGTTACAAGTCCACACCCTTCGTTTTGGAAACTTTTCTCAACTGCAAACTGGACGTGTCCAAAGCTAAATTTATCATCTTCTTTTCAAAGCCTGCTCCCCTTCCAGAGCTTAAAAGTAGGGATGTGAAGTCAAGTACACCACAGATTCAATGTCAAGTATGCTATTTATCAGCAGAGGAACTTTGGAAACTTATTTAATAATAACCTCATTTTCCTTATTTGTAAAAAGAAGATAATTATATTTATCCCACAGGATTGTCAAGAGAAATATATGGAGGGAAAAAATGCAGCTAAGGCACTTAGAATAGCACTTGGCCCAAATAATTTACTTATCATAATCTGCCCCATCTTCCAGGCTAGAGGCAATGGAGACATTGCAGTCACCCTGCCCTTGTGGTACCACAGTCACCCAGTCTTGCCAATTCTGCCCCTGAAATATCTCAGGAATCTTAACACCTGCCTCCTCCCGTGTCAACTGCTACTTACTGATTGAAGCGTTTCTTGTGTCTTGCTCAAATCAGTAATACTTCCTGCCTCCTGCTCCTACCATTCCCCTCCAACTTCTCAACGCTTCCCCCAGGCTGTCAGAGTTCTCTTTTCCCAAAAATAAAATATGACTGTGCCCCTTCCAGGCTTAAAGATACTCTGGCCTCCTGTACCCAGGTCTAAGTTCAAGTTTAATAATACAACATAAAACACCCTTTCTACAAACCCTCTGCCTTAGTGCATCTTTCAGCTTGACTTTTCATGCCAGTCTCTGAAGCTTCACATACATTCATCATAAGCTGGAGCCATGCAATCACTGTCTAAAAATTATATTTTGTCTCCATCCAGTACCAAGAATGTCCTGCCATTCCTCTTCACTTAACAAGCTCTTGTACATCTTTCAGGAACTCACTCCAAACACCATTTTTTTCTATAAAGTCTTTCTGTGAGGTAGAGTTAGGTTTCTCCTCCTTTTTACCCTAACAGCATGTATTTTCATCCCTCTTATTACACTGCATTTTGATTTTCTGAGTTCATGTCTCTTCTCAACTCAATGATGAATTAACTGAAAGCATAACTCACATGTTTCCAGTGCTTGGCCTCTATTGGGTGGGCGATTGAGGCCTTTGAATAAAGACATTTGGTTAAAATGGATATTGAGGCATTTCTATAACTGGAAACTGAAACCTGCCAAATGTAACTCAATAAGACTATTTCCCTAGCAAATGAAGGGAAAATCTTGTGACATATTTTGCTTTCATGTGAAAACATGGTAAATGTTTTAAGTACCTGTGTCATTAGAAGAAAGAAAGAAAGAGAAAAAAAGAGGGAGGGAGGGGGGAGTAAAGGGGGAGGGAGGGGAGGAGGAGAGAGGGGGGAGGAAGGAAAGGCTTATTTTTCTGCTTCAGTCTTCCTATTTCTATAGGAAAGACTTTTTTAAGGAGATAAACCTTTAGGGAAATAATGGAAAACCTCTTATCATTAGCATATATTGAGTGCTTACTGCATGCAAAAAAATTGTTTATGAGATATATATTACAGGGATTGCTGATGTTGGCAGGTCTGTAATCCCTTAGCCTGTGACACATTAGTCCTACTTCTACTAATACCTCTGCAAACTTGGTTTAGTGGTCCTCATCTTGCTAGTGAAGAGCCTGGGCCTCAGAGAGGAATTGCTCCAAGTCCCACAACTTGTCAGTGACTGAACAGAGATCTGAACCTTGGTCTGTGAGAATCCAAGATTGAGTAATTCACATCACCTACTTGAAGTATGTCATGTTAGGTCAAATAGGTGACCTAGCCAATGACTTCTGTGTCATCTACACATGCTCAGCAATCCTGAGATGGGAAATTTAAAAATAGGGGTAGGAAAAACAGAGATGATCTGAACAAAGAAAGAATAAAGATTCTTAAGAAAAAGAAGGGATCATCTCTTAGAAAATACATTTAGTTTTTTTTTTTTTTTTTTGAGACTACAATGACATTTCTTTCTGCCAAGTGCCAACATAAAATCTATGCAAAAGAATAATCAGTGAACTTAAAATCAAAATGTTTCTTGTTAAAGAACAATAAAAAACAAACAGGCTCATTTTATTAATCCACAAACCTAATAACACTCAATGAAAGGTTTCTGTAAATTTTAATTGCAGTAATCTGGACAACGTTTCGCTATGACTCATTGACTTGAGCTGCAGTGTTTGTTCGATACATTTCATCTTGCTTTATGAGATTGTAATTGCAGTTGAATGCAACTATACCTACTCATTTAAAATACACCAGACTTATCAAAATAAAGCATTTGGGGAAATTGCATGCACTTTACTTGTTTATTTTACTTTATAAATCCTGCATGTCTGTGGAATAAAATCCATAAATTATTCCTTTAGGTGAGTTCTACCATTCCTTCTCCTTACCTTTACAATTTCTACCCCATATCTCTATCTTATTCTTTTCTGGAATATTCTTACCAATTATTTTTGCTAATGTCTATAAGAGCATTAACTCCTAATATATAGAATGTTTTCTAGGAGACTTTTCATGAATAACTTGTTGAGAATAATAGTACTATAATTTCTGCCCTAAAATCTGCAAAGGGGAGCCATTCTAGTGACAGCCACTTACCCCTCCCAAGCTGACCACTTACTACCTGTCTCCCTTCTCAAGGTTTTGTTTTTGGTAATACTTTCCACTCTTTCCTCACCTGGCACATTAAATCATTCTTTTTTCCTGCCTTTTATCCTTTTTCTTCCAAAAATTATTTATGAGATAGACATTACAGGGATTGCTGATGTTGGCAGATCTGTAATCCCTTAGCCAAAAATGTCAGGGTCACAGATGCTAAATGCAGAATTCAGGAGGATTTTTTAAATAGAATATACTGAGAATGATATAGCTATAACATATAAAATCTTCAATAGAGCCCTACAATTGAACATATCCATATTTCTACAGAATTTGACCATACATAGAGTCATACTGGCTTAGTTCAAATTGTGCACCAAATACATCTCAAAAAATCATTCCCTTTTCAGAGCTCTTAAAATTTCAGAGTTGCAAATGAGGGATTGTGGATTTGTGTATTATTGCAGGACTTAGGGAAAGCAATTGGTTAAAAATCCTAAAAGTGTAGTTTTAATAAGACTAGGAAAAGATCCATCATACTGGGCATATGGAAGAGTTTGTCTGGATACTAAGGCAGTATTTGGCAGAATTAAATAAAGCATGTGAATAAGCAGGAAGATCACTCAATTTCAAGTGTTTTTGTTATTTTTTCTCATTAATTTTATTCTTAGCTTGAAAAGAAAACCTGCCCCTGGTTTACATGCGAGTTTGATTGGACACATGTTCTCAGGAAGCAGGCTGCATACCAGTAGGAGTTTGTTCATTATCATACATGAAATTAGACAAGGGGATCAAAATGAGCTAAAGAATTGATAATATCATATACCATAGCCCTTTCTTTTAGAACATGTGGATATGTTTAAAGGTTGCCTTTATGTTGGATAAAATCAAAGACAGATCCAATTGATTTTACATAATAGGCTATTTCAAAGTAATGAATTAGCTGAACTAATGCTTTCTCACAAAATAAATAATTCTGAAAGAAAATAGATCTTTATTCCTAAATCCTCCTCCTCCTTTCTCAATTAATTAGGCTTTGTTGGTGAAAGGAAGTTAAGAAATTCAGCATAAGCCTGATTATATCATGAATGTAAAATGAGCAGGGCAAATAATGGGCTCTATACTCTTTCAAACAAGTTAAATAAGTCTATAATAGCCCACCAGTTGTGTAAACACTATTTCACTATACTTGTAAAAGAAATATTGACTTACCTGTTAACTAAAATTACCCTGGCATGCCTTGGCTAAACTTATTAGTAATTCTTGTGGTGTATGTGAATGTTTTTCGTTGTGGACTTCTATCAAAGATTAAAGAAATAGGAAAACATCCGTTTTAGGGAGCCCAGAAAGTAGACACATACTGGACTACACTTTAACAAAATCAGTTTTAAGAACTTGCATACACAACCAGTTTAACTCCACATCATGTACAATGACAAGAATGGGAAGTTATACTCCGTGTATGTATGATATGTCAAAATATATTCTACTGTCATGTATAACTAAAAATAATAAATAAAACAAAAAAGAACTTGCAATCTAAAAGGGCCAAAAAAGAGTAATTTCCATCCCAGCAAGAAATATTCCATTATTCAGTAGCTCATTAACACAAAGATACTTCCCAAAATTATAAATAAGAACATCAAATGCAAACAAATACTAAATGAACTAACTTTACCCTACTAACCTTATTATCACATGTAAGAGGGGTGGTCCTCTTCTCTGATTTCTCACCAGTATGTATTCTTGTAAGTAACTGGTTGTTGAGAGAAACCCAAAATATATGTGTGTGTATATAGATATATGTATATATATGTATATACATGTATGTATACATACATGTGTGTATATATATATGTGTGTGTGTATAGATATATATGTGTGTGTATATAGATAATGATATATACTTCAGAAGGAAAAAGATTCAAAATATACTTCTTTACTGTTAACAAAAAAAAAAAATTCTTGACAAGGCAAAGGGGCACACACCTGTTATCCCAAATAATCAGGAAGCTGAAACAAAAGAATCCAAGTTCCAGGCCAGCCTGGGAGACTTAGCAAGACCCAGTCTCAAAATAAAATAAAAGGGGCTGAGGATGTAGGTTAGTGGCAGAGCACTTGCCCAGCATGCATGTACAAGCCTTGTGTTCCATCCCTAGAAATGAAAACAAACAAACAAAAAATAACCTATTCTCTACTCCAACTGGTTCTACTGCAGTTAAAAAAGACCTCACTTTTTTTCTTTAACAAAAGTATGTGAATTTCTTTCACAATAAAATGACAGTAAATTCAAGGTCCTATCCAGTTTAAAGTCCATATGTGGCTAGACTTCCCAAGGTATTAGGGAAAAGGTACAGGATTTAAAATCAAAAAACTGGTTGGAATTTTGGCTTCATTACTAGCTCCCTAGCAACCATTAGGAAAACAACTTGCCTCTCCCATCCTCCAGTGTGGGGTAAGAATCATATCCATCTCTTCCAAGTGAGAACACGTGACTACATAAAAGGCTGAGTCAATGCCTTTTCACACAATTTGAAAACATCACCTTGTAAACTAAATGGCATTTTCAACAGAAACAGAGAGACAACTGCTCAAAAACCTTACTGAAACTTTTTTGTTTTTTGTTTTTTAGTGTTCAAGAACTCTGGTTTACTGTATTTTCATCTTTATTATCTAAGATTAAAAGATTCGCATACAGCCATTGAGGCAATAAAGTCACCATCCGCCACACAATTTTTATTTTCAATCCACATGATTTTCTATTATCAGGAGGACAAGACCTTGAAGACTCTTGAGGCCTTTCTCAAACTTTCATGTTCTCTGGTTTTTACAGAGTATGTTTGTCCACAAGTGATCATAGCTGAATTCTCGCTGGCTCAAGCAACAAAACAAAATTAACTTGTTCATCCAGTCTCGAGATGATTAAGCAGAAATGACTTTAGATCCATGTGTTTAAAGAATGACCTTAGGATTTCACTTCTCTCCTTGCTTGTGCTAATGTTTCATTTTCAATGAGCTTTCTCCCTGCAGCAGAAGAGCATCCCCCATGAGCTCCGTGTTTTTGTCCTTTTCATCAAGCAGAAAGAGAAGACTGTCTCACCTCAGGATCTAGGACAACACCTCACACAGGAGTGGATTGTTCTGTTCAGGTCACATTTCTATCCCAGGACAGAAGATGTAGCCACATGATGGACAGCTCTAAGGTTTGGGAGGAAGTTTCCCAAAGAAAAACTGTGTTTTGCTCTTACCAAAAGAAGAGGGGGATATGTTGACTATACAAAAAAGAAAAAAAGTTGGGCTGGGGATGTGGCTCAAGCGGTAGCGTGCTCACCTGGCATACGTGCGGCCCGGGTTCGATCCTCAGCACCACATACAAAAAGATGTTGTGTCCTCTGAAAACTAAAAAAATAAATAAATAAATATTAAAAATTCTCTCTCTCTCTCTCTCTCTCTCTCTCTCTCTCTCTCTCTCTCTCTTTTAAAAAAAAGTAACAGATGTTCATTACTCTTGGGATCATCCAGCATATCCGTCTTCCCCATATAATTGAATCAGATATTTCTCAGCTCTACTTGCATTTGTTAACGAGTTTAAATTCCCCCAAAGAAGAGGAGAGGCACTAATAGGTTGAAAATCTGCTCTAGGCTAAGTTCCAGATATGGAACTACCTAGGTAAATGATATCCCCTTTACAGGGAAGGTAACTGAGACTTACCTAGGCTCATTTTGTGTCTGTGATCAATCAACCTGAAACTGGAAGAACCTAGATTCAAATACAGTTCTGCCTGACTCATCCCCCAATCAAAGTGCTATGCTCCTTTTAACAGCCTTGGTGTCAAAGAAAGTGCCCTTTCGTGCTCTTAAATGGATCGTGAGTTAACACAACCAAATCTGGATTAGTCAACAAATATTTGTTAAGAACTCATTGTTATGAGCTCATAGTTTGAGTCTTGCAGGTAAAGAAGACACAAATGGCCTAGTCCCTTCCTCCAAAGTGGTCACCATAAAGTTGACAAAACAAACCTACTATGTATCCAGGAAAACTCTAGGTCTAAATCTTGTGTTATTTATAACATACCTTCAATGAGACACTCACCCTTGGGATTACTGTCCAGAGTCAGTCATCCTTTTAGATTGCAAGTTTCATGAAGAGGGACATTACAGCATCCCAGTCATATTTCCACAAATATCTGTAGGAGGTTTCACAGAAATGATGTCTTGAGTTCCATTTATGAAACAAATAATGTGGAGTTAGATTTTTCTTTTTTTATGGAAGGACAGGCAATTAGTAGACATCCTATAAATGCAAAAGGAACAGCCGAGAGAAGCAAGAATAATGTGAAAATAAGCAAAGAGTGGGAGTCAATGCAGTGTACCTGGGGCAAGAGAGGGAACAGGACAGAATTGAGCACAATTCTGATTATCCAGAAGCCAGGGGTAACTCACAGTTTTTAATGGCACTGTCAAGTTTTACCAAATTCTGGGCCACAGTTACTTTATTTGCAAAATGGGGAGAAAGGAGAAAGTGGAGTCTATAATTATCTCCCCAATGTCTCTCTTCTTATATCACAGAGAATCACAAACTTGCTGATAAATGGACTTCCTCAAGAAAAGAGCATGTTCAGAATACAGATTTAGGTCAAGGAATCTATGTATTTCTGAAGTTTCACGGGTGAAGGAATAGACAGGATTGCAGGATAAGTATACTACACACACACACACACACACACACACACACACACAGAACAACCTTCCCAACTGTAAAATTCAGACAGAACTTTATATGGAAATTCAGGTGGTCAGCCTAAGTAGAAGATTAAGAGGGACCTTGAAATTCAAAAGAGTTCCCTGCCTTCAGGAAGCAATGAGGCATTGTGCCTGGGAGTGAAAATTGTACATTTTTGTGAGTTAGCTTGGCAGGCTTGGACTGACACCTCTTTGAGCAGCTCACTCGGGTGTGAAGAGGGCAACTTTTACCTCACTGAGGTCTTCTCTCCAAGAAAGCCCTGAATTCTTTTCCTCCTGTCTCCTGCAGATTCACTGTAGGACACTTTTTAATAAGAAACGTGCGTTTTTCACTAGCGCTCCGCAGAGGTGCTGGGAGCCCAGTGCTACTCATCTAGGTGGGATTGCGCCTAGTTCAAGAGAACCCTGAGACATTTAGGGATGAAAAGTTCCCGGAACAAAAGAAAACAGCCATCCTACATCATTTTACCAACTTTGGATTCTAAACACTTTTTAAAAAGTCACTTCGACTTCCTCACCCCGGATGAGTTAGGAGAGTAGCACGGGAGTGCTCGCTCTCCACTGTATTTATTTAATGATTAGTCCAGCCCTTTGGTTTTAGGGCAAAAGCGAGCCAGACAGTGCTCTGACGTAAGGACTAAAAAGGCCACCCATCGTTTGCCGAGAGCTCTTGCTTTCTTACCCCGGTAACTATTTTTCTAGATTAGAGTTTAGTCTTTTTTAAAGTTCTCCATGCCTCTTTTCCATTATTTGAAGCGGGCTGGAGGAAACGTGCCTTATCCTTCCTACCCTGGGTCTCTATGTCGCTCTGAATCAGGTCCCTCTCAGGTCTCGAAACTGAGTTTCCATAACGCAAAAAGGGGTGAGGGTGGGGATCCCCTGCCTGGCGCGTGGCGCAGAGCGCTGGAATCCTCCCAGCGGAGGCGCAGTCACAGCGCGAACTCGCCAGCACCTCGCGCAGCCTGCTGCCGCCCAGCCAGGTCTCGGGAAAAGAGGGAGGGGACGAGCGGAGGAAAAGTGGGGCCGGGCTGGGGGTGTCTGGAAAGCTGGGCTGCGCTGACGTCACTGGGCGCGCAATTCGGGATCCAGCGCTTTAAAAAACGAGCGTGCGAGCGGAGATGCTGCTGCACACAGCTCAGACCGCCTGCAGCAGCAACGCGCACCGCTACTGCCGCGACTGCATCAAGGGCTGCTCCAGGGGCCAGCGTGGCTGCAACGTGCTCCGCGATCCCCGCGGAACTTCTTCTCTGCGGTCCCGGCGAGGGGCAGGAGCGCGGCGCCCAGTGTTACAGACGCCCGCAGAGCTTCAGAAGCCGGAGGAGCGCCGCCTGGCGCGCCACAGTCCACAACAGTCCCGGCGTTGCCCTCGGCTGGCGTCTGGCTCGCGGATCCCTGCCTTGGGCACCATGGACACCTCCCGCGTCGGCGTGCTCCTGTCCTTGCCTGTGCTGCTGCAGCTAGCGGCTGGAGGCGGCTCGCCCAAGCCCGGTGCGCTACCGCGGGGCTGTCCCACACACTGTCACTGCGAGCCCGACGGCAGAATGTTGCTCAGGGTGGACTGCTCGGACCTGGGACTCTCGGAGCTGCCCTCCAACATCAGCGTCTTCACCTCCTACCTGTAAGTGCGCCCCCACCTCACTCCCAGAAGGGGGCTAGAAGTGGGAGGGAGCTACTCTGAGTCAAGGCTGGGAGACTTAGCGCCCTCCTGCTTTGGAGGGGGCGGGCGACTTTGCCAAGGGCATCCTGGCTAGACCAGTTTCGGCTCCCCGGAGAAATGCACGTGTTTTAGAGGTGTGTAACGAAATGGATTCACTGCGACCCAGGGAAAGAGCTGGTGCGCCGCAGCTTTGCAGTCCAGAACTAGGCACGTCGCAGGGCACATTCCTCCGAATGTACAGGCATTTGTGTGCAGAGTGAGCACAAGTGTACAGGCATTTTTGTGCAGAATGGGCTTTTGTGCCCAGGAGGCTGAAACCCAAGGGCAGGATGCCCGACTGGTCCCTACCCCAATCCCCCGGTTTTCATCCAGTTGCTTTCCATGAAGAGATGGGCTATAAAGTGTCCCACAGGAGAAACCTAACATGCCCAGCTCTAAGGGACTTGCTCTGCATCCTTAGCACTGTAGCGCGACATAACTTTTTTTTTTTTTTTTAACGGAGTGATTAAAATGTGGCAACCACAAACCCCGATTAGAGCTGCCAGAACGTTATCTTTACCTTTGGCTGCCCGAGCCGCCCTTTGAAGTACCGATGGCCGCAGTGTAATCTTTAACCATCTCCTCCCCCGGGGGAGGAAAGGGAAGTGGGCTGAAGGCGGCCAGGCGAGTAAACAGCGGCGCCGACTTCCAAGGGGGGGTCCCGAAACTCTCTGTCTTCCTTGGGGGGAACCTCCCACCCTTTCTTTTCCTAATACCACGTCCAAAGCCCTGACCACGGGAATGAGGCTGTGGCTCATTTTATAATTCTGTCTCTGAGAAGCCCAGACTGGAGAGTAACAGGTGGTTGACTGGATGAGGTGGCTCAGAAAGGAACTCTGTTCTCGGGGACCAAGGTGACTACTCCCCCCACTTCCTGTCAACCATCTGGAGTTCTGTTCCTTGGGGCCAAGAGACCAGGGTCGAGGCCACCCTGGGAAAAAGCTCTCCTGGCCACGAGGTGAAACATTTAGATTTTAATTCAAGACCTTGCAGTGAGCCCATCCCATACTCGTTTAATCTGTTTCGGCTTCTCTGATGTACCTTGGCACGAGCGAGTTGGGATGTTTGTGAACTCGGTTTTTCCTCTGTTTAGTTGCTTTGTGGAGGAAAGAAACAGAGGCTTACGCAATGTTTTCTGCCAGGTAGTGAGTTTTTCTTTCTCTGGAACAGGATAAGGAAGAGAAGAAAAAGGGAAAAAAATATTGCATTTAAAGAAAGGCTAAATCCTGATAAATTTTAGTATTGGTAGGTGAGAGTGGCCTCCTCCACTACCATAAAAAACTGTTTGGGTCGCTTTTCTTTATTCAAGCAGGATATAAAATATTTTCCCCACCAGGTTTTCCCTTCAATAGCATGTGGTAGTGATATTTTTCGAGGGAGTGAAATCTGTTTTCAAAAATGATCATCCTCTCAGAATTCACATTTCCTTCAGAACAGCTGTCCCTATTAGGAAACAGAATATACATCCCCAAACTTTCTGGTTTAACTGCTAATGTCAGTGACTCAAAGATAATGTGTTCTCCGGCATAATGAATTTCTAAGGCAAGTTTGGCAATTTTACTTAAGAGCCTACACTATTCTTTCCCACCGCCCTGAAGAAATTCACTATATACAAGGATGTACAACCCCATGCTCTCAGCCCCAACACTTACTTACTATTTAAATTATACGTTAATTATAAAATATATTTAAGAATATAGCAAAAAATATGCATAATGTTGGGGCATTTTTTTCCTCCTACTTTCAAGAAGAACATTTGTTAAGCTTCTGTTACTAAAAGCCTAAAATTATGCTTTAAACTATTTCCCACCATACCTCAAATCCAAAAGCATCTTCCCTGTGCTCAGGAGAACTTACTGCCACCTACTGCCACTGTTCACTACCTATCATTAATAGATAACCCCTCGAAGTTAAGATACAATTAGGAAGTGAATTTTCACATTATTCTTATGCTATTTGATGCCAGCTTGTATCCTAGTCTAAGAGGAAATTTTCTCCGTGCCCTATAAAATGTTAAACTCAGACTGTCTGTGTAAAGTTAGACAGGGAATGTTAACCATTTGCTTCTGGTCGCTGAAATTTCAGGAATTGTGTGTGCTGAATGTAGATATCAATCCTAAAGTGAAGAACTGGCCAGACACTCCTTAATGTGTGATGTCATGACTTGGTCTCCCTATAGAGTGCAGAGTGCCAGGGACCATGGGGTGTTCTTTTGTCATGGATTGAGAGTTGTGGGATTACAATCACAGAAGCTCTGTGCAGACATTAAGGGTAGATGATGCCCTCTTTTGGTTACACCTAGTATTATCTGACCATTTCTGCCTTCACTTGGTTAGTCATAATCTAAAAGAGTAAATAAGTAGGAGTTTTATTGATTTTCTTATTTTAAGAAATAACTTCATTTGCTCTTGAAAGGGGACATTAAGTTATGTTCCCACTCCACTGGGGCCAAAAGCTTTGATGGGAAAATTTAAGTAAGTAAAGACTAATGTGGTTAAGAGGCCAGAACTACTGTTATTGTTTGTAGTAGGTTATCACCATTTATTTAGTCAAAATATTATCTCCTAATCCCCCTAAAGAAAGAACAAGCATTTTATTTCCTTCCAACAGATTGACATGGTAAGTTCCAGCTGACCACTTTTGGAAAATAGATTTGCTGCAATCTAATAGTTGTCTAGTGAAACCAGCAGGTAAAGAAAGTTCTCTAAATCTATTCATAGAAGGCAAGAACTGTTTGTGCATCATTTTATAATCTTTCTTCTGAGAAAAGCTAAATCTTAAGCCAATCCAAACATTAATATTAGCTCTCTTTTCTTACCAAACTCCATCCCCCAGTAGATCTGTAACCAGACCATTAACTGTAATGGAAACTCCTAGAAGAATCTCAATCCTAGTCTCTTCTCTCCCCATCCCCTGTCTTTTCCCTCAACTTCTTCTCCTACTATCCACCCCGATTGGTTATAGGCTCTCATTTTACTAACAGAAGCCAGTGAAGTTCACTCTGCAGAAAATAAGGACCCCACCAAGGCTAAAACATAAAAAGAGACAATAATTGTTTACAATGCTTAATATATCTCAATACACCAAGAATGATCAGTCAGAAACAAAGTAGGTCTAATCCTATTATAGATAAGTTGTTTTAGTCATTCAAATACAAAGGATTTTGCTCCTAGGGTCTTAAAAAGTAAAATCTCCTATGTTACTTTGATGTGTCTTTCATCTAGTTAGCGTGGCATCAAGGTAGAAAACTAAATTTCAGTGAACAGCCTAATATAGTAAATAGACTTTTCTTTATTGGTCTAGAATGCAGATTTTCCTTTTAAACAGAAACCAAGTTTTTCTTTGCTGTTGCTGAATGGCTAAAACATTTTATCCATAAGCAAAGTTATGTTATATGAACCAAAGAAACCAAGAGAGATTTTAAAATTTTACATAACTTGGTTACTTTCCCCTATGTCATTTTGAAACAAAATTTGATTTTATACATAATTAGTAAAATTGATGTTAATAAGAACTGATCAAAAACCTCAATTAGTTAAATTAAGAATGGCCCTGGTATCATATATATGTTTTAAGCATTAAAGATGCAGTTTCAAAATTCAAAAATATTTTAGAGTCTTATTTGAAAATAATGTAATATATTTCTTGTTTCCTTCTAGCTGAGAAAAGTACTTTAAATAAAAGACTATGCTCATACTTTAAATAAAAGACAAAGTTCGTACTTTATAAATGGTTATAAAAGGATTTAGATCAATTGCAAAATTCATAGAAGTTACAACATTCTTTTAAACTTTGTCTAAAATACAATGATATCAAGAATTTTCTCCATTTTAATAAAGTTCATTCTTTTTCTCTAGGATTCCTGGTGGGTTTTCCCATAGACTTTTTTGTTATGGGGCAATTATTGAAACTAATTAATTAAATCTGAGTAATTTTTTTAATAGTGAATTGTGATTCAAACAATTTTGTAGCATAAATTTGAAATAAATACATTACTCAATATGTTCAATATGTGCATGACAGAGTTCATGTGACAAGAAAGAATTTTTACATAATAAATGTGACCTTTAGTTTTTTTCTTCTTTCTTTCCTCTGCATTTTTCAAAGCAAAGACATTCTGATGAAGCAACAAAAGGTAACAATCATAAATGAGTAAGAAGATTGAATAAGAAATAACCTTTGTGGTTAAATAGAATCGTTTTGATAGTGAGACCATTCACACTTGGATGTGTTTAAAGAAGTTCAGAAACATAAAATCTGCCTATGATTTTAGTTTTTATCTCAACTATTTGATCACTTTTAAATTCCAAAACATATAGCTGTCAAAAGCAGACAAATAACGTCAGAGCAAATGATTAACCCAATACAGCTATCATGAAATTAAAGATATTACAGAATATTTATGGTATTATAACTGATATATAATTTTTACTTACCTTATCAAAGTGTTTTTATATTTCTTCTATCAAATTCATCATTTAATTACTTTAACCATAAATTTAAGTATGGTTTCCAATTAAACTAAATTATATGCCATAAGATATACCTGAAAAACAATAGAGAGTTTTGTATTGCACAATATTATATTTTTTGTTATATTTATATAAATTTAGAATACAGCTAAATGATACACTTCCATGTGAACAACCCTCATGTGGATTTTTTGGTAAATTAAGAAATCAAATTCCTTCCGGTAAGATTCAACCTCCTCTCTCCTACCACAATGTTTACCTTTATGGCATCCCATTTTAGTAGTAGGGAGATAAATCAAACTGGCAACAAAGCCAGACTGATATATTTTTTACCAAATAAAATCAGCTGATTATCTTGTCTTGTTTCTCTGTTTGATGCATTTAGTAGAACTTCACATGTTAAATCTGTCCAAGGGTTCTAATCCACTGTAACTATTTTATTCTCAGTTCTGTCAGCCTTAATCCACATTTTTATTTAGCTATTATTTATACCAACTACATGTCCAGTTTCACCTGTGGAACTCATTATATGTGTGGAAAGGAGATATTGCACAGGTTACAATGTGGAACTTTTCATTAAAATTCTTCTAATTCAAAATTAATTTGGTTCTTTATATCTTCCATGGTGGGAAGCCATTCCATCTTGAAATATGTGGCATTTTCTCCCACCTCTTCCAGTAAATATTCCTGTTACATTAGTTGAGCCCAATGATAATGCCTTATTTGAAAATGTAAGATAGAACTTGAGTCATTTGGTTTCAAGAAATGGAATAATAGGATTCAGTGGTCATGCTAAGTCTCTCAACAGGGCGGTAGCTTTAGTGGGAAGCTGTTGAAGAGATACTTCACAAGCAAGAGTGCTTCCTCACACCCTCATAAATTACTTCCACTCTGAATGTATATGTCTAGAACTGGAGAAGCTGATATTTACTTTGAGAGTTTGCAAAGGAACCAGCCATGACTGTGAAAACATCTTCCTTAAATCAGATGGAATAATACTCCAGGATGTAATGAGAGGCTTTCTTTCCTTCAGAGTTTATTCTCCTCATTTATCTATGAGTACCTCCAGGGTAGGAAATTTTCTACTTTATATTCCAAATTTGTCAGAGTGCCCAACTCTTATGGGATATCCAGTAAATATTTGTAATGTTGAATTTAATATAATTGGCTGAATCAGCTACTGAAATCCTAGTAGCTAAAAGGGGTCTGAGAAAGATGAGAACTACTAGTCTACAAGTAGCAGAATAACACAAGGCTCCTGGTATCCCACAATTGTGGCCCAGTACCATTTGAAATTTAATTGAATTCTATGTAGCTTAAATGATGCAGTGAGTTGTTTATTTTAACACACATAATAATTTATATACCCAAGTTTCCTTATTATTTTAATAAAAATAATGCAAATAAAAGCTGAAATTTATACTGTGCTCCCTGAGTGTCAGGAACTATGTTGAATGCTTGACTCAGTTGTATGTCCGTAAATTTTTTCCAAGGACATTTTCGTTGCTCTAAATACTTTTGGACCTCTTTGAAATTATATTCAGGACTAGTCTGCAAATGAGACAAGAAAACCAGTCTTCTAATTTACATTTATGCCTTATAATGATTGTAGTTGGTGCTGAAATATTTTACCATATTTTTCTTTTCAAGGACACAATTTATGCCAGGTACAACGGCGCACGCCTGTAATCCCAGCAGCTCAGGAGGCTGAGGCAGGAGAATCTCGAGATCAAAGCCAGCCTCAGCAAAAGTGAGGTGCTAGGCAACTCAGTGATACAAAATAGGGCTGGAGATGTGGCTCAGTAGCCAAGTGGCCCCTGAGTTCAATCCCTAGTACCACCAAACCTCCCCTTACCCCCAAAATAAACAGAAAACAATTTACGAAGCTTTAATTCTTTAGGGACTTCCAGAACAAAATATAGTTTTTAATTTTCAATAAAATCAGCATGATGTGATCTAGTTTAGGGCCAAATATTTTAAATTTGATCGGTATGTATCTTTTTTTATATCCACTTTCTTACTACCACAGAAATCAATTTTCATGTCTAAATTGTGTGTGTTTTAACAGTAGACCAGTGACACAGTCTTCTGAGTCATCCAGAAATCTGAACAAGACAGAGAAAAGTCTCCTCCTTCAAACAAAACACCTTTCTGAATTTCTTCAGTCCTTTGCTGCTAGAAACCTGATCTACATTAATCATTTGTGGTAGTACTGGGTCAACATGAAGTATCAGTGTGTGACCAGTTAATTATAAATTATATTCAGTGCAGAAAACCCCTCATCAAGTAATTGCTGATGTTAAGAAAATTTGGGATACACTGGGGCACAATCTCTAAAATCTCTTAAAATGACATTCTCATCTTTTAGTTTTCTATTAACACTAACCACTTAAAATTATTCATCAATTTCTAATTTTCAAGTGTCTCACTTTTTATTTGCAAGCCTTTTTTTTTTTTTTTCTCATATTCCTTTTATCCTTCTTGCCTTCAGAAGAAGTTTCTCTTCATCTGCAGACAAGGACTGTGGTGGTCAAGGGGGAAGAAAGCGATCTCATGCACACACTAGCACACACCAATGAGAAACACGTCCCTTTGTGCCACCAGCTCAGCGGAAATGACACATACATACATTGACAGGGCACGGCAGTGGAGAGCCAGCCCTTTAAAGGGGAGAGACGGAGGGGCTGGCTGTGTGAAGGCACCTTCAGTTCAGTTCAGAAGCTGAAATGCAGAAGACAATTGTCCTGGCAAAAGGAGCCCAACTCCAGCTGAGAACGCGTGCTCTGAGCTGACCTTCCTCGTCAGCCTGCCAGCAGAGATTAAGCTTTCCTCAAGTGGTTCCTTGTTAGCCCAGCCTCTCCCCAGTGTTGCTCATCTTTCACAACTGGAAGCCAAGTGTTTCAAACTGTTACTCAATTTTGCAGCCAAATTCCTTTATTTCCTCCTTCTACCTCCTTGTCTGCCTCTCTCTCTCTCTCTCTCTCTCTCTCTCTCTCTCTCTCTCTTCTCTCTCTTTCTCTCTCTCTCCTCTCTCTCCTCTCTCTCTCCCTCTCACACACACACACACACAAACACACACCATTGTGATCACTAACTTCACATATCTGCCTTCTTTCCAAAGTCTTCACTATGCAGAGAACCTACAGATTTTTTGTGTTTCGCTAAAAAACTGGAAAATACTTTTGTCCCTCTTTTTTCTTGAAACTTTGATTACATAGAGCAAGGGACCTCTAAAAAAGATGTCTATTTGAAAAAAAAATAACCTTCCTTTGATCAAAAAAGCCACAAAAGCGTACTCCTCAGGAAAGTAGAAAACCACACATGATCTCAAATGGAAAAAATATGAAGAATTTGCTGAATATTTAACCTTACCAAATAACAGAGATATTATTTTAAAGTTGGTTGGTTACTGTGGGCTGTATCAGAACCTTCGTTGTGTTGTGTTTGGGTTTACCCAATGTTATTGTAATGAATTTATTGGTTCGACACACAAAACACACATGGTGCTTGAAGTTTTTAGTTAATAAATTTTCTTAGGAAGCACTTGCTTGAAGGAGCTCTGTTACATAATCAATTGTTCCTTAAATCTATCAGCACAAAAATCACCTTTCAGATTCTGTATACATATGTGGTGAAGGTTATTTGATTATGAAAACCAAATAAAAATGGTGATTAAGAAGATACATTCCTTAATCACCATTTTTGTGTAAACACTGAAACTTTCACAATAAAGGTTTATTTCATGTTTGTTGAATGAATCTACAGAAGGAATTTGAGTCTCCTAGTAAAGTCTGAGATAAAAGTCTTCCTTTTTATTTTATTTTCCTACTTCCTACCTTGAAGGGATCCTTACCAGATATGCTTGCATTTGGCAATAAGCCTACTCAAAATGGTTAAAGTGTTAACTGCACAGTAGAAAAAAAGCCTAGAGAAAGAATGGCAAGAGAAATAGAAAAGCTAACTAAGGAAGTCTGCTACCCATGGGATAGTGCTGACAGAACTGAGAGACTGAGCCACTGGACTCCTCTAAACACCTGCTCCCAGATGGTACACTTCTCCACCCCTCTCCATCCTTTACTGACAGATGTGGCAGAGGAGAATCAGGACACATTTTCCTTATCTCCACCCCCCATCACAGGCCTTCCCACTACAAGACAAAGGGAAGTTTAGAAAGAAGCATCTTTGAGATTAAAGTATCAACTCTAAGTGCACCAAAGTTGGGGTCTTTGATTTTAACTTAGGGAAGCCACATCACTCTCCGTGTGGTGGAAGGTCTTAGCTCATCTGCAGCCCCCCGTTCCCCCAGCAGCTGTTGTTCTCTGGGACTCAGTGTAACAGAGCACAGGAAGAAGTTCAAGATCTTTTTTCATTGAATCTTCAAGCTCAGTTTAGCAAAAGGAAATCCTAGTTAAACCAGATTCTCCCAGGGTGTAAACATATCTCATTTGGAGAACTCAAAAGTTTTAGCAACATGATTAACTGACAGCAAGTGTCCACCTTCCACCTTACAGCTGCTGGCTTTCCAGAAAAATACCCACCTCCCCGGGGTCTTGCAGTTGTGGGAAGTGTCAGATGGACACCGTCTGGTCCCCAATGACTGTTACGTAGTAATTTGAACACCCTTTTGCCGTAGCTGTAGAAGTGTCTCAGAACTTAATTGTATACTGGAAAGGAAAGGCTAATTTTGGTAGCTTTTTGTTAATTGTAATAAAATCAATTCAGAGCTTGAGTTAATAGCAAACTACACTAAGAATAAGTTCTACAAAGAACTGAAAGGATAATCTTTTGTCCACAAATCACCAGAATGATTAAGCTGTATAACTAAGGTCACATTACACAGTGCTGAATTGAAATTTAATAGTGATTGCTTGAACACTACCCTAATTTCCCAAATAAATAGAATTAAATCATTGATATGAGTTGCTGAAGGCTTCAATGAGTCAAAAGCTATGTCTACCTATGGAATGTAGAATGGAGGCTATCTCCAATCCTTTCATTTCACTGATAGTGAAATTCATGTTCATAAGAGCTAAATGATGTGCCCAGTCACATAGCTGGCAAAGATGGAATTGGAACCCAAATCTCCTGAAAACCTCAGTCCAGTGCTCTCTTTTCTGCTGTAATGACAGACATTGAAATGAATTCTGAAACTCTCAGTCACTTTCCTAGGTGATGTCAAATGCCCTGTTGCTTTGCATGTTATCATCAGTGTTCACAACTAGCTATGTGTCTGAATTTTAACCTTATCATTTTATTTTGGTTCACTGCAGATACACCCAAAAATCTGTAGAGCAAAAAGGAATAATCAGATTTAATTTGAGGAACACATCATTAATTTCCCAAATTTTTGTTCATAGTTAAACATGTTTATTGTAATTTACATTTCATTGAGTTTATTCAGCCATAATGAGTTCACCTAAATGTCTTTTGATATCTGTTTCCACTCTAGCAATGATGTTGCATTAGTTCAGGGTCTCCTGATTTTTGACCTAAATGATTGTGGCAGTCTATTTCCATGGTCTATGTAGACCCCCAACGCACATGAACACTCCCTGCCACTCCCCACTAGTTTGTCCAAGATGCCTGTCTGGTCATGTCTCTTTTATATTCCACCCGTCAGTGGTTTCCTGTAGCTTTCATGACCAAGTTTAATATCTCTGTTTTAACATCTCTGTTTATCCTACCAAGCTGGCTTCTCTTACATTATCCCCTGCCTATGACCCCTGCTGCCTGTTCCCCCTCCCTATTCCTTTCTCTAACCATATCAAACTATGTCCTACAGTTTCCCTATTTCATGCCTCCAAATGTTCACATGTGCTGGCCTCTGCTTTGAATGCCTTTCTTCTTTTGCATCTTGCTAACTCCTGCAAGCTTTTCTATATTCACTTCAAACACCACCCCTTCTGGGAAGCCATCATGACCACCACTGAGAAGCCCATCTTATGCCCCACTAATGCTGAGCCTACCTTAGTCAAAGCACTCATCACACATAATCGCCATACTTGATCTTCATGTCTGTTTCCACTACTGACTGTGCCCCTTGAATTGTAGATGTGGCTTGAACAAAGAAGAAAAGAACGTTCCTACATATTGGATCAGAACCCAAAATTCTTGTGTATTCATGGTGTTTTTTAAATTTTCTGTATTGTGTTGTGTTCTGACATCTGGGGACCTTACTGATCCTGGAGAGATTTCTCCCTTCCTGGGCTAGCTAATTCCAAGAGAGAGCAAATGCCTCCCCTATAATGTGTCTTTCATATGCAAACCAACCAATCCAAAGCCCACCCCTAACCACCTCCTTTATGGATTTTTGCAGGGCTTGAATACTTTATGTCAATATTTCCTGTCCTAATCACCCCAAAGCCAGATACCGGACAAGATGGGACAGCCAGTACACCTCAGAACCCACTGAAATTTTTCAAACTAGCCAATTCTTAGCAAGTTTACCCTGCCTTGTTCACTCTTTTCTATGGAAAATATAATAAAGGCTCTGCGCATGTTCTTCCCCCATTTTCCTGCCATCTGACTGACCCTGGTGCTTCCCTGTATGGGCCAGCATAGCATGGGTGCCCACTTCTCTTGGGAACTATAACTAGCAAGCTGTCTTTCCAGTAGCAGCCATCTCCTTATCTGTTGTTTTCACCATACCTAGATAATATTAAAAACTACATTTTGAAACACCCCAAGCCCATGCCCATCTTTTCTGAGCTTCTTCAAAAGGATACAGGGTACACTAAGGAGAGTCAGCACTACTTTCTCTCTAGAGGACACTCTCTGGTTCCCTATGCTCTATGTAAAGCTTATATGTCATCCACTCCTAAGATACCAGGCACTATTTTTCTGACCACGAAGAGACTAGTTGATATAATCTCTGATATAATCTTATAATATGATGACAGAGAGATTCTTTCCTCCAAACCTGAAAGACTACATACTGTTGGAAAAATTCCCAAGACAGAAGAGGAAAAAAAAAAATCAAAAGGATACTATTAATTCATTTACTCCCAGCTTCTCATTTGACCTTCAATTATTACTGTTTCTACCTTAGAGATCAGAACATCCCTTGATGATCATAGCACTATCTTGAATATCTTGGCACGCAGCTTTGTGACTCAATGTTTTCATCTGTAAAGTGGCAAAATTGGAAAAATAATGCTTGCAAAGCACCTTGCATAGTACTTCATATATGGGACATACTTTAAATGTTTGGTGCAGCTGTTTTTATTGTTGATGATGTTACAGTTGCTATCACACTAAACTCATACTTTTCAAATATACCATGTTGCCTCTTAAATTTTATTCCCCAAAATATTAATTGCCCTCAAGATTTACAAGTATGAATGTAACTTTCATTAAACAAAATTTTATAATGCTTTTTAACAAGTAGAGAATAGCAGAGAGGTGCCTACTAGGTAAAGAAGATTAGAGAAACCAGTAAGGGACAGCTTCAAATGCATTAAGTGTTACCCAGTATCTGTTATAAATAAAAACATCATTTCATCTCTGGTCCTTGGTATTAAATAGGTAAACATTCTGTGTTTTCAATGTATTATTATATTTGTGCATGGGTGTGTTGACACTGCTAACATCTCCAGGATAGCTGATAGCTGAATGAATGCTTGATCATGGCATAATGTTGGAATTCCACACCTCAGACATGATTCAATGAATGACCAACAATTTGCAGTCCTAAGGTTGAATTATTTTCTGTTTTTCTTTAGCCCCATCATCTTTCCTGACTATGTAGAAAAACATCAGCTTGGTATCTTCTTGGTCTCTTAGGACCTTCATGATCAGCTATTGATTTGCTACAGTGTCAGGTGAGAGATGATGAACTTTAAGACTGAAAGAAGTTAGATAATTTAACCTTTCCTTAGGGCCAAAAATGCATTCAGGAAAAATCAAGATTTCAACACAACAAAAGAATGTGTTTCATTTTTTTGTTGTTTTTTAATATACCAACAACTACAAACAAAATTCTTCTCTAAAGACCAAAACCAGTTAAAGGAATAGGCTTTTATCTCTGTGAAAATACACCCAAGAGTTAAATTTTCAAAGCATCTCCAATAGCTGTCTTTGATAATGACACAGCTGAATTGCATGAAGAATCTTTCATCAGTGACCATGATGAGGCTAAATTTATTCCTAGGGAAATAATAGGTACCCATGATGTGAATCTATGTAAGAGAGGGAATTCAAAGCTAAATAGGGGATCAAAGTCCCACTTGAGCTTGTATTTTGAGCAGGAAGCCTCTGAAATTATGCATGGTGTCCCCAAAAGAGTGGAGAGATGGCTGAGCAGCCCTTGGACCAGTCTTTTCCACCCAGGGCCTCTAAATACACCCAGTTTTCCATCTCTAGAGACACACTAAACCCCTCTGCAAAAGAGATGTGTGCTTTGCCCACAACCTTTGATATCAAGACAGCAGGTTTGTAAAAGACAAAGGAAATCTCCTTATATCTTACCACATGTGAAAAGATGATTCTGAATTCCTGAGTGCCTATTAAGTTAGTAATCCAAGAAGCTTTCTTTTAAAACTCTAAAGCCAAAATGGAAGGAAGTTTCAGGCACACATTGATTACTTGTTATCCAGCAGCACAGATTGAAGAAAGGGACTCTCAGCCCAGCTTTATTCAATGGTTTAAATCATCACCAAACTAAAGAGAAACAAAAAGCAGCAAAAGTCAAACAATGTCAAGAAGAGTTAGAAAGGTCTCTCTCAGACCAAGGGCAATTCTTTATATAAAAAAGAGGAGGAGAAAAGTGGCAGCCCAGAAGAAATGGTGGCAAATTAGAAAGGAATAAAAAAAAAAAAAGAAATTTCAAGGTGAAGCAAAGGACAAGACAGAAAAAAGAGCCAGGCTTGGACCAAGCTGCCATGCCAGTCCTAGACCTTGGCTACTATCTTCCCTGTGGAACTGGCTCACCCCAGGGGTAGGTTAAGTCCTTCAAGGGGCCCAAAATGAGTTTCTCTCTTATGCGTGCACATACACACATACACACACACACACACACACACCTTTGCATTTACATGTGAAAGAAATACAGAGAAAGACACACATTTTGGAAATAACCTTGAAACCTCAAAACAAATGGGTCTGTTCTATTTATAGTGTGATAAAACAATAGACATGCTCCTAGGAGCTGCTCAATAATTAACATTATGGTGTGACAAAAAGTAAAAAACAAATGTACTAGATTAGAAATGTATATCTGTGGCTCTCAAACTTGTCAGCACATTTTTACCACCTGGTAGCTAATTTAGCCATCTTGAAGCTGAGATCACATGCCAAATCAAGCAAAGCAGAATCTCCTGGGAAGGAATGACGCATCAAAGTGTCCTGTAGCTCCCAAGGCAAATTCAATGTACAGCCAAGTTTGAGAACCACTGGTCTAGATCTCGCCAGTCCACGAATCAGCCACAGAATCTCTGGCAAGAAAAATTTTCTCCCTGCCTCAATTTTTCACCTCTGTAAAATAAGGGAGGTGAGCACATGCTCTGAGTTCTCCTCAATGGATAGTTCTACAAGTCTATTAGCTTGACTTTTGTGGGTATTGTAACAGGGCAGGTGTAACAGGATTGCAGAAAATGGGAGGTTTCCACACATCCACACCCACTCCCATTTTTTTTTCCAGGAAATCTGGAAGAATTGTTTACTCTCCTGCAGTGAGCATTATTTAAAATGACTTTATTTGTTTTACAGTTTAGAGGGCCCCCCTAGGTAGCCTCAGGAGCCCATTCATTTCATTAACATTAAATCAACAAGCAGACCTTCTTTCTGCCTCTCTCTAGCAGGATTAATGGATTTTGGCATGATTTGTGCATATAGCAGCAAAACCTCGTGCTGAGAAAGCTAGCAGGCTTGACTAATTCCCAGCAGTGCTAACTTCATAAACTTATTTTAAGCTTTTAACTTTGACTGAAGATTAAAGGTAATGACTTCATGTTACATTTGAATGTATGATGTTCAAGATGCATCAAAAAAATTATACAAACAGGACAAACTCTTTGATAAATTAACATATATGTGGGCATATATAGGCATGTGTTCTTTAAAATCTTTTTATTTGTTCTAATTAGTTATACATGACAGTTGAATACATTTTGACACATAAATAGAGTATAACTTCTCATTCTTTTGGTTGTACATGTTGTAGAAACACACAGGTCATGTAGTCATAAGTGCACATAGGGTAATAACATCCGATTCATTCTACTGTCCTTCCTGCCCCTATACCCTCTCCCCTCCTATGCTTATGAAAATATTCAATTCTGTGCATGTAAAAAAGGATTCTCTTAAATATAGAGAGATTTCTGCCATAAATATCCATTATTCTGAGTAGAGCATTGACAGTTGTATGAGGACTTATGGTTAGTTAGAGCATCATAAATATGTTAATAGAAGACCCAATGTTATGAAGCTGTAACATGATGGAATGTTGATGTGAATTTTTTTCTAAGAAGCAAAATTGTCTTACTCCACAAAACCAGTTATCATCCAAAAATAATCTCACACATGACTATGCAGACACAGCTTTCTAGACACCCTGAAATTAAATTCAGAATTCAGAGAAGTCTGCATGAGGAAGGGGCAGAAAAGGGGGGAAAATACAATATTTCCAGCCCATCTGACAAGACTACATGAAAAGCTTTTGATCAAAGGGTCTTAAGTACACTTTACTGGTGTGACAAACAACATTTTTATCCCTTTATTAGATTTATTTTTCTTCTAAAAACTGCAGTGACCAGGCTATGGTCTGTGAAAGAAAGCTGGCAGGGTTGTGTTCTTTGATTCCTAATTAACACCTTCAGTCTCAAAAGAGAACCAACAGAAATACCATAAAATGTTGCAGCTGCATTGTGATTCCGCTTGGTTGGTTTGTTAAAAGTCGGCTGGGCATTGGCAGCTGCGATAAAGCGAAAGCTCAATGGATGTTTTGTATTGTGCCCACTGAAGTGAAAGAAGGCAACCATTTTATTTTTCAAATGGGCAGCTGCAGAGGGAGGTTTAAATGGAGCTAAATGCAAGATTTACTGTTAATTTATAGTAAATAAATAATGAAAATAAAACCTAACCTCCCAGTTTTTTTACAGTCACATTACAGAAACACTGGTGAGAAATTATTAAGGACAATAATTTCGACGTTTCTTAGCGACCGATTTGGGAGATTGGGCAACAAGGAATAGCATTCATTTAAAATCAAAATAGCCTTTTTGAAAGAGCTGAGCAAGCCAAAGCTTTAGAAAGTGACATTTCCACTTTAAAAGGTAAAGATATATCTTTCCTGTCTTTGGTAACCTAACTCCCTCGTCCCACTTTATTGAAACCCTAAAATTTGTTCAGATGGGAGCCGAACAAGTTTCCATACACCCGCAACCTCACTTTTATAAAGAGCATGGAGTTGAATTTTGCCTTGGGTAGGGGAATAAAGGAGGCATTTAACTCTGGTCAGATAAATCTCACTCACGTTCAAAAATGCAATTAAGGAAATATGTAAATCTAGATGTTTCATCAAATGCTAGCTAAGGGGTTACTAGTTCTTTTCGAATACAATGACTGAACTAAAGAACTTCAGTGTCTGTGTAAGAACCATTGTCCAAGCCACAGTCCCTGTTGGAAACACAGTCCGGCCTGGCCGTGGGAAATATCTACATATTTGACACAGGCCCTATTTTTGAGAGAAAGAGGATGGAAGAGAAAGTATGGAGATTTTACTGTTGCATTCTAATCAACCATGATCAGCCTAATTTGCTTTGATCAGGAAGATAAACTAATTTTTCTATGAGCTGGATAAAAATAATTAGTGAGTGAAAGCTTTCATCTTATTTCAAAAGAGCTAAAGTAAAGGGGATCAGAAATTGATGGGAGCTAGATACATCTTTTCAGCTCATCTGAGAGCATTGCTCATTCTAATACTGATACTGACATAGAAGAGGAACTACAGATAGTTTCATGGGCTGCAGAACCACTGGCAATCCAGGGATCTCCAGCACTAGGCAACTAAACAAAATTGCCAACGGTGATTCATAATTGGTGTTTGCAGTATACAGTCCTTGTCTTTGACGGGGACACCTCCATGTTCATGTGAAAAGGTACAGTTATCACCTAGTTCTGAAACATTGTGGGCTTTTTACCTGCACATCAGCTTTTACATTTAAGTTGTTGGGGTGGCAGGCTATGTTTATTTGAACCCTCAGCTGCTGCTCCTCTGAAGCACACAGACACAGCCAGCTTGGGATCCTGTGGTCCTGGATACGCTAGAATGGGATCCGAGACCAAACTGAAACAGCCACCCAGGAACCTCACTGCGCAGATGCTTCAGCTTCACAGTGTGCTTCACTGTTTTTGTGCCAGTTCCCAGCTTCAATAGTGCCGCTTCCTCCCCTCTTGTTTTTTCTAAGAGTCCCAAACACATGTAGTTATTAGATGAGAGGGAAAGATTTGGGAATATGGGATTTTGTTTCTTTGAAAAAAAGTCTACTATTTAGTGTTACTTTGTTTCTTGTTGATGCGACCTTTGCATTACTTCCTTTTCCAAACTGTTGTACTAGATACAGTATCTGTGACTCTACTGTAAACTTAATTGCTTTTTTGGCTACTAATCTCCTTTGCTAGGGTTCTTAGATACCAAAGTGTGCATTTCAAGTCAGACTTAATGTGTCTTATTTTTAAGTGGATCTTTTAAAAGGGTCAGAGTTCACCAAGTTTGAAGGCTAGAGAGAAACTATTGTGGAGTAATTCCAAAGGAAAACTAGAAAATACAATTTTAAAGACCTCTCTTCTACCTTGTTTTTAAAATTACTTAAAACCTCTTTATTTACTTTTTCTCGTTTCTCTCCTCTTGTTTAAAAGGCTGGAGTCCACAAGTATTTTAGCTCCTTTACCATTTGTTTTAAAAGTTCTTAGTAATATAGGTGTTTAAAATGCAAATAGTCTGTTTTCACTTTCTTGCCAGCTTTCATAAGATTTAGAAAAAAGTGGTAACTATTAGGAATAAGAAATTAATATGTGGCTTGGAGGAGATCTTAACTGATGTCAGATAAGTGTTCTTGCATATTCATTCATTCACACAATTAATATCTATCGATCGCCTATTTGTGTTATATGCTGGGGGTATAACAGCACACAAGATGGACACAATCCCTGCCTCTGCAGGGAAGGCAGATGTTAAGCACATACTTGATTTAAATTACAAAGATTGCAAAAGGATTCCAATGGAAAACCAGAGTGCACTAAAAAAGAACTTTGCCCAGTGATCAGGAAAGATTTTCCTTAGAAAGCAATTTTAATCTTAACCTTGGAGAATGGATGGAGTGAGCCACATAAAAGAGAGGGAAAGAGTGTTCTAGACAATTTTCCAATGAAGTCTGAGCACCAGCTGAGTTCTCCTGTCAGCATTCTACAATTGTAATATACAGCTTAATGCCACAGAGCAGCAAACACCCTGTACCAGGGGAAGTCTTTTTGTCAGAGACAAAAACCATCATCGCACTCAAAGTGAAAATACTCCAGAGAGTGACATATGCCCTGCTATTTAAAGTTCATGGAATCAGACCTATCATTACTAGGAGAGGTCCTAGGGATATTTTCAAAACAGCTGTGTGGCAAAGGGCTCTACAGTTGTGTCCCCATCTCATAAATGTATCATCTGCTTTACTAGCTTATAATTTTGCCAGACTTACCTCATTCATTTGCACTTCTTCTGAAGCATAATTATGAACTCATTTATTTGCATCCATAATAATAACCTGAAAAGAAAATATATGATCACATTGTATAAGACTGTACATTTTCCATGCATTATATGGGGAAGCCAAACCCCTAGGGCCAGACACTTACTGAGCCTTACTCCACATTGTAAGTATGAAGCAAGATTTTCTCTCTGTCCTCTCATTTACAGTAAACTTCCCCAATTTGTGTTCACAGAGGTGAGTTAGTCAAACCTAAATGTGCACATTTATTCCTTTATTCAATTATGTACCTTAGATTTATGCATCACCTAATATCAGGCAGGTTCTAGGCCTAAAACCCAAAGATCTGCTCTCTGGAGTTTATAATTTATGGAGGAAGATAGACAAAGAAAACAAAAGCAATTGAGGATAAGAGTTAAGAGCCTCAGTCTGGAGTCAGTTGCGTGGCATTAAAATCCTGGCACTGCCCCTTATTAACTTGAGTGTTTAATTCCTCTGTGACTTCAGTTTCCTCACCCACCCAGCGTTGTTCACAAGAAGTATTATTTGCAGAGCACTTAGAACAGAGCTGGTAGTCAGTACATGAAGAAGTTAGCTCTTCTTACTAATAGAACTATAAAGTCCTGCAGAAACAGAGACAAAAACCATCATCACACTCAAAGTTGAAAATACTCCAGAGAGTGATATATGCCCTGCTATTGAAAGATGGGCGGTCATCAATCACCACGTGGACTGGGCATGTTTTCCAAAAGGCAGGATCCATATCAGCAGAGACTCAAGAGAAGGAAACCATGTGGAAGGACTTTTTCAGATTTGTTGAACTAGAGGCAACCTTGCCCGGAAATGAGAGCTATGAAGACAGAAAATTAAAAAGAGCATCCCAATGGATTCCCGAACTCCTAGGAAGACTCTGAGAGTTCAATGTGGAGAAATTGGCTAAATTTGTTAAAGCTCAGTTCCAATCATGACTACTGCCTGACAAACGAAGTTTCCTGTCCTTAGTCAAGTTTTGCTTAAATGGCTGGGTCCCCACAGTACACCAGTCCTCTGAAGCTAAGGGTTTTCATCTTGACCTGTCATTAGTTAGTTGAATGATCAAGGGGTACTAATCACCATTTGTGATCTGTTATGTCATCTGCTAAATGAGACCTTATCCAATGTATATTTTAGTGAAAACATTGCCCTGGATTAACTTTATATACAGCAAGGAATGCTTAGCTTATAAGTTAATACCCCAGGCCACATTTAATCTATGGGCACTGCATGTCCATGAACCAATAGAAAAGTGGGAACAGGGTCAGATGGAGATCTTCCATACCTGGCTTCCTTTCTCATGAGTCATCAAGCTTGAATTCTTGCTTCTTCCTTCCATAGTTACTATTCTTCTTTCTGGCCTTAGATTTCCTATTTAAAACAGAGTTAATTTTCTTCCTTCTTCACATCCTTCCCCACCTATCCCAAGATAAGCAAATGGATGAATGATTTCTGGATAGGACTCTTGACCCCACTGTTATCTCGAAACTCTATCACCCTCACTACTGATGGCCTTCAGCCATATTGTGTCTGCCAGAAACAGGATCATGATGGCCCTTCCCCAAGAATTGTTCCTTATCCATGCTCACTGCCAGAGCCTCTCCATTTGGAGGCTATAACCTCACTTTTGTTCCTTTTCTGGTCAAGGAAATGTGGCTGGAATCCATAGTTTAGTTTTAACTAGACCTCCAGGTTTCTGATGACCTCTGAGTCCACTCTAATCCCTTTTATGACTCTTCATGGAAGAGTCATTTCCTGCCTCTTTTCCAAAGAGGACTTGTCATTCCATTTGTTTTTATTTCCTGGGACCTGTGGTTTGCTCACTGAAAAAAAAATTTATTGAGTGTCCCATGCAAGATACTACAGAGAACACAAATGAAGTCAGTGTCAGTTAACTCTGTCTTTTAAAGTCAAAAAGGTTGGGATCATTCCAGCTGTATTAAATTCAATCATTTGGCATGTTACCTGATAAAGGAATTTTCACCTAAAAATAATATCATCATTGCATTCTGTTTCTTTCTCTTTAATCTATTTATCATCCTGTTCCCCACCACCAAACATAGTACCTGCAACATTCGGGTTTTACGTAAATATTTTCTGCAGTTTCCTCAAACAGCTGCCTTTCTGTCTCCTTCCTCTCACTGCCAACATTCTTGAAAGTGCAGGCTATATTCACTGACACCGTTTGGTTACCACCCACTCACTCTTTCAATCTTTTGAAATCAGCCTGCCACCCCCCCATTCAACTGTGATCACTCTCTCTTAAGTGCCACCAATGGCCTCCTGTTGTCAAATCCAGATGGTCTTTTTTCAGCCCTCAATCTTCCTGGACCACTCTGGAGCACTGGACTCCTCCCATCCTAAGTAGGATGAGTACTCTAGAGTTCCAGCCTCAGGATGTACAAGTTTGGAAATCTGCCAAGCTTACGGTTGGCCACGGGCCAAAGCTCAGTTTCCTTATCTGTAAAATGGAGTTCATAAAGCTTATCATTTGTGTCTGACACACGCCTGGTTAGCTTCCTGATTCCTCTCCTAAACTCCCTCTCATTTCACATGTGCACCATTGCCAAATTAATCTTTCTAAATGTGATGATGATCATGTCACTTCCCCTGCCCCGCAAAATTTCAGCAACACTCAGAGACCGGAAACTCCAAGTGAATGGCCCTTCTTCCACGATCTCCACCCTCTGTTCACCCAGGCACAACTGTGCTCCAACCATAGAACCATACAGCTGCGTCACTTGGTCCCTGACTGACTCTCATTTAATATCTCTTTATCTCCAGTGTCTTAATTAGTAGAATCAAATGTGGAGTTAATTTAATGCTAATGATCTAAGCTAGGAGGCTGGGCTCAGTGGTAGAGCACTTGCCTAGCATGTGTAAGGCACTAGGTTCGATCCCTGGCACCCCATAAAAAAATAAACAAATAAAGATATTGTGTTCATCTACAACTAAAAAAAATTAAAAAAAAAAAAAAAAAAAAAAAGATCTTAGGAAATTCTGTGATTTTTAGCCTTATTTTTCTACATTTTCCCTTAAAGTTTCTTCAGGCATATCAGACTGGGTCCTGCTTCTTTAACC